>NC_133618.1:330032921-330710421 GCF_048593235.1 Sminthopsis crassicaudata
AGCTCAGATCCGATGGAGGGGGGGGTACAAGCCCAAACTGGCTCAGATACTGATCTCTCCCCTTGGGGTTTTGACCAGATCTTGTAAATCAAAGGTACAAGGAATCTTAAAGGGCACTACGCCCGCATCAACATCACTTCCTGTCATTCATTGATTTAGGGCCTTGGCCTTTGGAGACCTCTAGGATCTAGAGATCATGTGACCTCCTGCAACCTGGGCCCCAGATCTGATCTTCTGGCTCTGGCATAGGGATCACGTGACTTACTTAGGCCTAGTCTCATAGACTTCTTGAGAAGGTTTCCCCGGACAATCTAATTCAAAGATAAATGGTAAATTGATACTTAGTGACTTGTTTTTAACTACCCAGAAAATTAGTGCCAGAAAACCCACTTTTCTGAATACTGAAACAGTTACTAGTTTAAAGAATCATGTGGTTGTGGATTAATATGGACTAATGACTAGAATTTGATCACTTGAGGCCCAAGTTAGTGTTTATTCTTGGTCTGAATGAATCTGGTCTGAAGAATATGCTGTTATGCAAATCAGTTCATCCTTAGAGTAAGAGAAAAAGAAAAAAAACTTATTATTAGTCAAGTCACCCACCTGCTTATTGCTAATAAGTTATTCTTGAACTTGAAAATATTCCAAACTTTTAAAGATATTATGGTAAACCTTGTGAGAAAAAAATGTAAAACAACTTTTATACATAAACAGCAATAACAATTAGGATCAGTCTAAACAAAATTGGGAGGCAAACTGATAACATTTTTAAAAATAGCTTTTTATTTTCAAAATACATGCAAAGAGTTTTTAACATTCACTTGTGCAAAACTTTGTTCCAAATTTTCTTTTTCTTTTTCCCCTACCCCTAGACAGCAAGTAATCCAATATATGTTAAATATGTACAATTCTTCTATACACATTTCCTTATTTATCATACTGTACAAGGAAAAAAACCCCAATGACATTTAAAATAAAAAGATATTATTATTGACAGGACTAGAACTTTGCTCGTATAGTCTTCAGGTGATTAATTTGAGAAGAATAGTTCAAAGTTTTTCTTTAGTAGATTTTGCCAAAAAAAATTTGCAACATTGTTTCTATAAGTTTGTTTTTTTTTTGTTGAATAATGACATTTGCTGTTATTTGAATCTTTCTTTTATAGAGATCAAATGGGACCAGTATTATGACAGTGAAGAATATCTTGATGTGGGAGGTGTGGTTACTTTAACACCAGTGTTTTCTTTATGTTTGATTTTTAGGAAGATATGAGACATTTGTAAATCATTGAACATTTACAGAATAAGGTTTGGGATACACTGACATTTGATTTATCTCATTTATTCTTATGGAAACATGTCTGGTCAGTGGGTCATCAGTTTGTACTGACTCAGATGTTGCACATGTAAGATCACAAATAGTTTTGGGCAGCCACTAAATCTGAGAGGCCCAGACTCCACTGGATTGGGATTTTTTGTGCTTTATATTATCAGGAAGTTGCATCAGGGAAGCTGGGGTCAATTAGGTCCCAGAGCTAGTTTTTTCTTCTATTAGATAATGTTGTGATTGCAAGGAATTTAGCTGGCATCAGGGAGGGAGATGCTATTCTTAATCACACTCCAGTTATTAACTTTATAATATAATGGGCCCCTACACGTATTTTCTTATATGACGAATCCTCTAAGTATTAGGATTATGACTTGTTGAGACCTTTATTTCTCAGATACAGGTTTTCTCCTTTCCTACGTCCCCCTCTCCCATTTCTTTATTAAAGTAGATTTTTTAGGCAATTATCAGAATAATTCCATTAAAGTTCTCAGTATCTGAGGTTAAAGGAAGTTGTCTCTTCTCCCTTCTATAAGATAGCACTCAATTCTTGCATTCATTTTGCCAACTTAAAAATTTTTTTTGTTGTAAATTTAATCACCAACTCAGACATTTTAAGCTACAAAAAAGAGATAGAGGATTATATAAGAAACCATAAGCTTCTGTAATGTTGCTGTTGTTGATACTGTTTCTAAAGAAGCAGAAATAAATTAAATATATATAAGAATGTATTAGATAAAAGAGTAGTAACAAATTTGTTTAATTTATCCATTAGTTTTTTTTTGTGTGTGTGTGTGTGTGTGTGTGTGTGTGTGTGTGTGTGTGCATTTAAAAATGGTTCATTGATACTTCCCCCTTAGAGCTATCATTATTTACTAATTCACCATCTTTATCTCTACTCTAAATAAAAGCCTGCCCTAATGATAGTCAAACAAAAGAAATTAACATTGTGGCCATGCTTGAAAATACATGTCTCATTTTTTATATCTGATCTGTCATCACCAGGAGATGGGAGTTATGAGGCAGCTAGAAAGTGTGGAGCATAGAATGTTAAACTTGGAATCAGGAAATGCTTAATTCATTCTCTGTCTTAGACTTTTTACCAACCAGGTCATCTTGGGCAAATTGTTTAATCTTTCTGTGCCTCAGTTTCTTCACTATAAAATAGGGATACTAATAGTACTTACTTCTCAGGATTGTTGTGGGGATCAAATGAAATAATGTATCTAGGGTACTGTGCAAACCTTAAAGTGATACATAGGTGTTAGCTATCGTAATAGCTATTTCATTATCACTTTTGAAGTCATGACTGTTTACTGTTTTGGCTAGAGTTCTAAGATCTTTCAAAATTATCTTCCTTCATATTATTATCATGGTTACAGCTTTCTGGAGGAACTTGGTATCAGCCTAAATCCTTGGTCTTAATGAGAACAGGCAGGACAGCCACCATGAAGCTGGTCAAAGATAGAATGTCTCTTTTCCAGTCCTTCTCAACCCTTATATACTTTAGTACAATTACATCATTATAACATACTGAATATGTGTGAAATAGAGAACCATTTCATTACCATACTAAGTACTAAGTGTATAGGTGAACTAGAGAATCATCATCTCATCAATTTCATTGAGTTAACATCTTGTTTCTAGTATACTTCTCCAGAGTTCCGGCCCTCTACATCTGTCACTTAAAAGAGTTCTAGTTCTGCTTATTTTACTTTGTATCAGTATATTACTGTCATTGCATGAGTAATTAAATTCACTTTTTTTTTTCATTTTTAGTGACTTGGCAATACTTTATTATATTTATATAGCATAACATATTTTGATATTTCTTTAATTGATGGAGGAGTTTTCTAAAACGGTGAGGAATTTACCCTTTGGAAGACTGACCCTTTTAAATAGGAGATTAAAAGAATTAATATACATGGATCTGTGCCTTATTTGAGTGATAAACCCAAATTGAAGAAGTAATTTCTAATGCAGCCACGGGGCTCAGGAAGCACAGGTACCCTATTAAGTAGTCAGGTTCTCTGCTTCAGGTTTGAGGGAGCCTCACTACTTACTATGAAAATTTGAAATTCCCACTTTATAAAGTATAAAGAGAATTACTAAGCAAAGTCAGTTATATGGAATAAACTTGTGTTTTATCAGAAGTTCTAAAATAGACTTTTGTGGCTCCTGATTTTTTGAGATCTTTACATTCCAAAGCTAAGTATTTTTCATTGCTTAGTAAATATTGATACTTCAAGTATTTATCAGGATATTCCAGTAGACTTTTTAGGAACTTAAGTAGGACTAAGAGGAGCATAAGGGGAAAAACTGGTGAGTTCTAGGAATGCTAAATGATGATCAATCCCAAATTGTGCTGATGTTTAAGATGATCTGTTACTAAAAGTTTGATAGTACTATCAAGAAATTGTGAGATGTCATACCCCTGAGTAGACCATCACCATTCTCTTGTTCTTTCATCATCCCAGGAAGCACTATAATGTAGATCAGACTCCTAAAATTAAATATTAAAAACTGATTTGTCCTAATCTTCCCAATTCAAGCAGCCTACTATGCCAGGAAAGAGGAGAAAAATGAAAATTGACCCTGAGTCAAGGAGCTTATATTCTCCTGGGGGTGGGGGGGGGCAGGGGAAACAATATGTCTGAATAAATAAATAAAATCAAAATATATGAAAAGCAACTTTTGAGGGGATTGGTGGTAGTGGGGGTAAATGCTAAAAGCAAAGATCAGAGAGGCCTCAGGTAGGAGGTGGCAGAAAATAATGCTTAATGTATGTAACAGAAATGTCTACAACTATGGAAGACATGCTCTTGTTGAGAGCTGTGGCAATCAGCACCAAGCAATCCCTATCCATACGGCTGTGACAGCTGCTAAAAATGGAATTGTACATTCATTCCAAGAAAGACTCCCCAGGGGCAGGGTGTACAAGGGGAGGGGACAAACAGAATGGTGAAAAAAAGCCAGTATTATGTAGGTTGCAAACTGTACTAGGAGGGGAGAGATGTTGGTAAGCTCAAAGCTTAAGAAGATTTTCCACACAGGAACCAACCATTTATACTTGAGTAGTTCCTGAAATTTATTAATTTATTTCTTGAGATAGAATGTCTGTAAAACCCTCAGCATTGAAGCTATTTTACCTCTGCAAAATAAAAAGGATTAATTGCTGGGAACAATCAAGACAATGTTTTAAGACAAAGGAAAAAATTATCTAGATAAATTAGTTCATTTACTAATAGGTTTAAATCCCCATTGGAGGCATAAAATATAGTCACAGTATCTTGATAGGGATAAGGTGGGGAAGGGAAATTGTAACCCACTCTATATGATGTATTTTAAGATGCAGTATAAGATTAAATGCTTCAAACCACTCAAGAAAGCAATACAGATGAATAAAGGAAAGCTATAGAGATCACTGTAGGGACAGATATGAAACTGTTTATTAATAGCCAACAGAACTTAAGGCACTATAAAATAAGGAACTAAAAACCCAGAGGGAATTGACTATTCAATTTTATTTTTTTTCAGTAACCACAAACCTCACACATAAAGGGGGATATTTATTTATTTTTTCTTCTTTTATAAATGTTACATTTCTAAATTCACAATACAGTTTTTCCCTTTGGGTGATGGATATACACACACACACACACACACACACATAATAAAGGATAACATGAAGTTTTTTTAAAATTTGGGTTAAATATTTTTACATAAAATATTAAAAAATAGAATTTCTGATAGGATTTCCTTCAATTAGAGCTATATTTTTCTGGGTTTATTTATGAAAAAAGAATTTGATCCCTTATGTTACTGATGTTCTACTGATTAATTTATGTAAACAATTAGAACAAAAATATGAGTTCATTTCTGACTTAAATGAGTGGAACTACATCATTGGACAGCCCTATTGCTTCATTCTCTACCTACAATCTGTACTGGGATTCCATTGTTTATTAATAATGTAACTGGGATGGGGAGGGCGGATGGGAAACATTGGCCTTTCACATGTTGTGACAACGAAGAAGTGTAAGAGAATGGTAACATCTTTTATTTGTAAGATGACTGATAGTTATAAGAAAAGACTGACCAGGACTGATTTATTCAGGGAATTATTTAATTTAATGTCTACTAACCTATTTTTTTCTTTTAAAAAAATAATCAGTATAATTTCTACCATTGGCATTAGGTTTGGAAGAGATGTTTTTCAGGTAGGACACAAAAGCCAGAGAATAGAACAAACTACTTAAAAGTCAATGAAATGTTTTAGAATCAACTTTTAAAGTATTTGATATTTTTTTTCCTAAAAAGTCATTAAAAATAACACTTGTAAAGCAAAATTTATAAATCATAAGAATGGAAGGGGAAATCAGAAATGAATTTATTTCATAAAGATGCTAGATGTGGAAAATTCAGCCTAATAAGTTAATTTCATAAAGAGCTATTTGGGTAGTTCTGTACAATGGAAAGAAAGTTTATTCTTGTTTTGGAAAATGAGTTTGAATTTGGCCTCATGCTTACTATTTGTTTAGAGTTGCTAATCATGTAACTTTTTGATTCTTAGTTTCACTTTCTTCATAAATTGAGGGAGTTGGACTGCAATTTACAACCAATATAACCTGGAGAAAATCACTTCATTTCTCTGATTCTCAATTAATTTTTTTGTTACTTAGGCAACATTAATGTTCCTTCCCTCTCTAAATTTATGATAAGCTCCATATGGTTCCCCTTCTTCAACTTCTATTTTAGATATTCACCGTCTAAAAAGTGGAATTTTCCTATATTATGCTGACTAAAGATCTAAAACTGGTAGATGACTGTATTTACCTCTGAGCCACTGAGTTAGAGTTGGAAGGGAATAATGCCTAATTTTCAAACACTTAAAATCTTTCATCAATTCAGTGATGTATTAGATAGCTATTAAGTGTTTGAGGCTGGATTTGATCTCAGGTCTTCTTAACTCCAGCTGCAACAGTCTATCCATGGTGTCATCCAGGTACCTTTCTAAAATGATCAACATTAGAGTGTGTTTTGGTTGAATTTAAACATTTGTTAAATGTTTTTGTTTTTTCTTCCTTTTTTTTTTTTTTCTATTGAGGGAAGATTAGAAGGAAAGAAAATAAGTACTAGTCAATAGAAAAAATACATAAAAATATACTAGTCCAAAAAATAAAATCATAGCAAACTACGTCATCATGTTTTCTAGCCTTAGGTTGGTCAAGAGGAACTACCTAACTTCAAAAATTAGTCAAGCAAATCCAATCAGAGAATCTTATGGGTACCAAAGGGAATGTAAAAGGAGAGCTGTGTGGGATTTATAACCAGGGAAATAGAATACTCTTGTAAATAATCCCAGCATGACTCTGGAGAGGGGGATAGAATTCTATTTAGGAACAATTCTTAAAGAATGAAGATTTTAGGTGGTAAAACCACAATCCAGAGAGATTGAATGATTTGCCTAAAGTCACTTAATAAATTAGTGATAGAAGTAGATCAGAGGTTCAACTCTGAATCCTATGCCTATTATATCCGACACTTTCCTTCTATGTTCTTCTCTATATGTTGTTTGATCATGAATACCTTTTCACTACATAAACCTGAAAAAAGATTCAAAGAGCAGATGTAATGAATGGACTGGAAGAACATTAGGGAGTATGGAGAGTAGAGATATAGTGAAGATGAAGAATAGTTTTAATAGGAGACAGAGGGAGAAGTAGCTAGAAAGATTTTGTGATCAAAGAGAAGAAAAATCAATTTGGGATCATGGAGTTAAAACAATTTTGAGGAATTATGAGATCAGGAATATAGCAACCACTGTGTATGCCTAAGGTAAGAGTGGAGGTGTAAGGTATGGATGTTAAGGAGCCTATTAACATGGGAAGCCAGAGTGTTTGAAAAAAACTATGTATCCAATTTTGAAATTCACAAATATGAGGGAAAGGGTTGGGATAAGAAAAAAATGTTGAAGCTGGTAATGAAATCCTTGAGAAAGGAGGAGAAATGACTTGCGTACTTGTAGATGACTGCTATCATGTTCTAGTATGTAGAGTGATATAAGCACACGTGAACCTCAAGTGAAGAGAGATAACTAAATGATGGTAGCTGAGAGAGGATATGGAAGTTGCAGTGATGAGCAAGGAGAGTGCCTTCTTATTCACCTGGGCTAGTGTACTGGGGTGAAAGAGAAGAAACACTTGGTGTTGGAGAGAATGACTATAGATATAATGCCTCCTGGAGAAAGCTAGGATTCCTGTTAGCAAGAAAAATGAAGGAACATGAGTGAAAGAAGTCAACATTAGAATTGTTAACAATATAATGAAATTTCTAGAGTTAGAATAGAAGAAGGAATAGATAAATAGAAACTTGGGAAGGGTAAGGGTAAGGTGGATATGGATCTTGAGACAGGGAATATTTTGGCATCCTGGGACTTAGAATAACCAAAAATCTGAATCACAGAGAATCAGAGATCAAGAAATGGGAAGTTGCCCTTATTGTGCGCTGTCATGATTAAGGATAGAGTATTAATGAAAGGTACTTTGTTCTCTTGGTCAGGGAAGAAGGGAAGAAGGGTCAGAATCTGTTCATTAAATACTTTGCCATATTCCTTTGCTTCATTTCAATATGACAGGGGGATGATACAGTTACATTTCCTGTTCATGGAAATTCTTGGCTTCTGGACTTGTGGCTTACACTTAAACTAAGTTCTGTTGGTAACTGGACTGGTATCTGAGAATCAAGAAGATAGTGGTCCTAGTATGCAGAGGACTTGTGTCTGAGTCTTAGATCACCATAGAGAGCTGAGGCACAGTCGATTTTCTTAGATAGTTGTTGACATAGGGCTTCCTGGTTATAATAAATCTTTTTTTTTCTGGGCAAAGTGGCTGGGTTTCAACATATAGCAAAAGATTCAATATTTATATATGGTCCTGGATACACTGGGGTAAGGATGGGCTGAAGCATTGTTTAATTAAATAGAGTAGAGGGAACACAATCTCCACATTTTCTGAAAAGAACAGGCTTCCAAATTCTATTCCTAGTTGAGGAAGAGGCTACCCAGTACCACTTTCCTAGGATTGGGTGTTGGTACAGAAGCCTTATTAATGGAACATTCTGCCTGGGTTTAGATTGTAAATGAAGGGCTGTGGTGTTCTGAATATACAGGATGAGTAGATACTGATTCCAAATAGGGCAATGAGTCTCATCACCCCACTTTCCCCCTTCTATACTTCCCGTTATAAACTTTAACTTTTATATCAATTATCATTTTTCATTCTCATCTCTTTTTCTTGTTCAAATCCATTGGTGTTGTTCCCCAAGATATTGGGGAACTAAAAAGGAATGAGTTTAATTCTCATTTGTCCCCCAAACACATTTTTCTCCATCCCTCCCTCACTACCTTATTTTTACAACATGTCTAGATTATTCATGAGCAGGAAAGTTGTATAATAGAAACTTGGGCATTTTGTTAACTTTGCCCCAGATGGATTGTTATGGTACTCAGGTGTGGACCTTAGGGCAAGAAAAATTTAAAAGCAATTTTTAGGACTTGGGCTGAGGGCTCCTGAGACCATAAAAAAACTTTTATGCCAGTAGCTTTTAATTGTTTTTAATCTTCCTGAACTGCCAATATTGCCCACATTTGAGAATTGTTTCTATCTGGAGATATTGGAATTTGTTTTTAATTAAAGGACTGTTTTGGGGGGTGTTTTTTTTTAAACTCCTGGGCTCTGAGTGATCCTTTGAACTAGATACTGAAGTGAATACTTCATTCATACTTTCTCCCTACCTGGAAAAGATCTAGAACTCCTTGACTCAATCAATCTAGAAAGCATTATATTATAGTGATAATAACATTGAACTTGATTTGGAAAATTGACTTATCCAAAACACAACCTTCTTAGAAGATTCCAGACAACTGAAGTTTAGGACACTGAGCAGTAAATTTAGGTTTTTTTTTTTTAATTTTATTTTTCAATGTAAATCTTTAAAATTCAAAGTAACTAAAATGCTAGTGGGTTTTTTTTAATTGAAAAAGAAAATTTAGAAACACCCAAAATCCTAGGTAGAATAAGCTAAAATTAAACTTCTTAACTCATAGTTAACTCATGTTATTTCTTTTATTGTATTGTGTACTATAATGTACAAAACTTGGGTCTCTGTTGTATACTATTCATACTGATTTTGTGGGCAGAATTTTATTGAGCCATTTTCACTACAATTAAATTTAGTTTATGAATAGACTATAAGACATAATCAACATTCCAAGAGCTCCTATTTGCACATGAATCTATGTGGGCAGTTTTTGGCCTTTGAGATTTAGAATGAGGTTTGTTTTGACAAACTTTTCTCTTTTCTTCAAATGCTACTCAACTGATACTTGAACAACTAAATTGAACTTAAATAAGAGTAAACGAATAGAATTTGTTCTATTATGTATGGTGTGTGTATATGGTGGGTAGATGGGGTCTTGTCAATTCTCTGTTATTCAAGGACTGATTATTCATTTTCTACACTTTATATACATCTTCCTATTCCTGCCTTTTGTCTATTTTATTATTTATTAGAGTCTTTGGAAAAAAAGATAGGAGAAATATATCATGTTATCTAGTATTTCTTGAGCTGTGATGAAATGGGCCAATCTAACTGAATTTTCATGTAGCTACTTGGTGTTCTGTTGCATGCGTGGGATTGTTGCCTCATTAAAACAGTCTTTGTTTAAAATGCGTCATCTTGCTCTCCCATAGCTCCCCTCATCCTTGCAAAGAGGAGAGGGAAGTGAATTATCTTAACTCTTTCTCATCCATAAGCTTAATTATGATTACATATCCTATCTAGCTGCACTCCTGACTTCTTCAAAAATTTATCATCTTGAAGGATGATATCAACTATATCCCTTACCCTTGGGACCTTTCTCTTTCTCTGATTTCAGAAGATAAAGGATGGACTTTGGAGAGCTCCTTTCAGATCTTTCTCTTTTTAAGGTGTGCTCCAGATATTCACCTTATACATTCCCAAACAGCTACAGGATTCTATCATGCTCTTATACTGTGTTCCCTTCTCTCTGTCACCTGCTTTACTTTTCTGCTTCTTTTTATATGTTTTTTCCTTTATTAGATTGTAAGCTTTTTGAGGACAAAGATTGCCACGTCTTTGTATCCTCAATGATTAGCACAGTGCCTGACACAGAGTAGATACTCAATAATTTTTTTCACCTCAGACTTAGAGAATTCAATTTCATTTAGTTTTGTTTTTTCTGTTTATATTATTGTAATCATTGTGTATATTATTTTTCTAGTTTTGCTTATTTTATTCTTCATCATTTCATGTGAGTTTTCCTCTGCTTCTCTTAATTTTTCATATTCTTTACAGCCTGGTAGTAATATGTTATAGTTCAGCTAAGTCTTGGTGTCTATCAAGGCTATCTTGGTTCCTTACCTCTTCTCTTAGTATATTCTCATGTAGGAATCTTATCAGCTCCTAATAGTTCAGTTATCTCTAGCAGATGATTCTGAGTTTTCCATATACACAACCCTTGCCTCTTTACTGAGTTTCAGTATTGTTATCACCAAATGCCTTTTGAATGTCTTGAATTAGATATCCTAGACATTTTAAACTCAACAGTAATATCCAAAATTAAACTTAGTATCTTTTCCTGCAAACCTTTCCCCCTTAAAGTTGCCTATTACTCCTTAGGTCTTTTTTTGGATGCAGATGACATTTTCTGTCCAAAGTTTATTCAGATTGCTTTGAATCATTGAACCACTGAGAAGAACTGTCTTTCATAGTTGTTCATTGCACATTTGCTATTCTTGTGTACAATGTATTTCTGGATGTGTTTGTTTTGCTCAGCAGCAGTTCAGATAAATCTTTCCAGGTCTTTCTAAAATCATCATTTTATTTTTTTTAATTTTTGTAGAACAAAAATATTCCATTACCTTCAAATATTACAACTTGTTTAGCCATTCTCCAGTTGATGGGCATATACTCATTTTTCCAACTCTTTGCTACCACACATGTAGGGTTTTTCCTTCTTTTATGGTTTCCTTGGGATACCCAGTATCTTTGGGGATCCAGTAATGGCACTGCTGGGTCAAAGGGTATGCACAGTTTTATAGCCCTTTGGGCATAATTCCAGATTGCTCTCCAGAATGGTTGGATTAATTCACAACTCCACTAACAATGCATTGGTGTCTTAGTTTTCCCATATCCCCTCCAATATTTCTCATTATCTTTTCCTGTCATCTTAGCCAATGTAAAAAGTGTGAGACTATAAAAGGTGTCACAACTTAGGTTTCCCAGTGATTTTTTTCTAACTCACTCCACCTGTCATACCTTATTTCTAAGATTTATCATTTCTAACTTTTCAATAATTCTTGTATTCATCGCCTTTTTGCTTACCTAGTTACTACACAGTGCAGGTTCTTATCACTTTACACGTAGACTTTACATTAGCCTTCTGGTTGTCTCAGGGTTCTCCCTACTCTAGTATGTCCTTCATTCAACTGCCAAAATGATTTTCCTAAAACAGGTCTGACCATATCACCACTGCTTTCCTCAATAAACCACAGTGACTCTCTGTTAACCCCAGGTATTTAAAGTCCTTCAAAACCTTGCCCCTTTGCATCTTTACAATCCTGTTATACTTTATATATCTCTACATATGTTATGGTCTGAGAGTACCTTCTGTTCCCTGAACATAATACCTTTTTTCACATCTTTGCTTTTCATGTACTTAGAATGATCTTCTTCCTCATCTATGTGGTTTCCTTGAAGAAGGTCAAATCCTACTTTTACTGGAGGCCTTTTGTGGTATCTCCCACTGCTGGTACATTCTCTCTAAAATCATCTTCAATCTACTTTGTTTATGTCTAGTACATAAATGTAGTTGTTTGCATGTTGCCCCTCCCTTACAATATGAGCTCCTTGAGGATGGAAATCAGATTTTTGATTTTCTAGTCTGAGGAGAAGGTAATATGATCATAAGTAAGGTTCCTCTTACCCTGTATCCTTACTTTTGTATCCTCAACACTTAGCATAAGTGCCTGGCACATTAAAAAGTGCTTCACTTATACTTTTCTATTGAATGACAAAATGATCTTTCTATCTTACTATTTGGCTACAGTGCTCAAAAATTTCCATGGTTCCCTATTACCTCTAAGCTATACTTCAGCTTGACATTTAAAAACTCTTTTATTCTGGTTCCAGCACACCTTTGTTAGATTTCCCCAATGTCTGGGACAGTGTTTGTGAATAGCAGACACTTCATAAATTAGATTTCTGCTTGTTTTCTACCTATTGTTGGCTTAGGCTTTCAGATGAGAATAGGAGAGAATTTTTAAGTTTAAACCTTATGATTATGAAGTTTCAAGATAGGTCCACAAATTTAATACTCTGCTTATGTAGGGGATATGTTGGGGGCAGCTAGATGGCATAGTAGATAGAGTTCAGGGCCTGTAGTCCAATGACTCATTTTCATCAGTTCAAATTTGGTCTCAGGCACTTACTAGCTGTGTAATCTTGGACAAGTCACTTAAACCTGTTTGCCTCAGTTTCCGCAACTATAAAATGAGCTGGAAACCTATTTGCCTCAGTTTCCTCAACTATAAAATGAGCTGGAGAAGGAAATGGCAAACCACTATATTACCTCTGGAAAAAAAAAAGCCCCAAATGTGGTCACAGAGAATTGGACATTCCTGAAAAGATTGAAGAACACAACATAGTACATATAAATGAATTTAGAATATCCTAACTAGTAGAGTATGTTGAGATGTAGACTTATAATTTATAAGTTTATATTTACAACAGTCCTCTTAAAAGTAAATAAGAAAGTCTTTGTGTTATAGAAATAATGTTGGAGATAACTATTAGACAAATTAAAACATGATAAAGTATTTGTACAGTTTTGTGCAGCCTTTGAAAATTGCACAATTAGAACAATAAAGATAATGCTGGCCATCCAATGCCATTAGAATATATATTTCAACAATTATAGAAGTGATTATGGATTTGAATTGATCCTTTTCTGTTCCTGACTAATGAACACATGTATAATCAACACACAAGAATGGAGATAGGCTGATTTTGAGTTATTTATGATCTTTAAGGCTAACGCCACTTTATATTTAGTTGGGAAGTGGAAGCTAGAGCATTTTATAAATGGTCTCTAGTAAACAGATATCCTCATCCTCTCAATACATCAATCAAAAGTAGGCTAGACAAGGATAAACACTAGGTTTAGTAGAATTATTTTGCTGTGTCAGGGGATGGCTTCCATGGGTTAATCAGTCATTCTGGCTACTTATATCTCCATGTGACTCTTTCTCCTTCTGAGAAGGGGTCTAATCCAATCAAACTAGATCAGCTGGGAAGGGGCAATTTATTTATGCCCTCAATGATGATTCATAGATTGAATAAACTGACTTGTACAGTATGTTCCACTTCCACCTTCTAGACTACGGTCAATTTATCCAACCTGAATTCTTTTGGTAGGTAGGTCTTCTTTGTAGGAAGCTGAAAACTGTTCCTTTTATGTGAATAATAAGCTCAAAACATTGTGGATGTGATGCTTTTCCTATCTAATGATGATAAACTTCACAGACCAAATTCTGTTGCCAGATTAAACATGTAACTGATCATAGGCCTGTAGTGAGGACAAATTTGGAACCTAATTATCATAATGCAAAACCAATTCTTATTTGAAAAGTTGGATAGTAGTGATTGGTTCAGTACTATTTACTGAAGAGGGAAAGTGGATTCATGAGCCAAATATCAATCCCAGGGTCTTTGTTGGTAAAGTCAAATGACTGACCTAGTTATAGAGTATTCGATACTGCCTTCCTCATAGGCCAAGAGGAAAAACAACTTCTATGAATTTGCCTATTTTTCATAGTGCACTAAGCTCTTTAACTCCTATAAAAATTCACAAATGTTTCATTAAATAAATATCCCATTCTTGAAACAAGATTTTAACAACCAAAATGCTTTTGGCTGTTAAAATATATTTGCTGGCAAGCATGTCATGTTAAGAAATATTTCATTTGTATGCTTTGGAAATGAGAACTTGCTTTGGTTATGTGAGAATGGCACATGCTTTTTCAGTGAGGAAATACTATCCAATAGAAACATTTAAAAAGTGTTATTATGTTTATATTCCTTAAGAAATTTGGCCAGAAAAATATTTCTAGCATTAGGGTGAAGCTACATAACTTTTATGAAGCATTTGTTATGTACCTTACAACAAAATCTCACTTTTACAGACTGGGACCAGAGTAGTACTCTGTAATAGTGATTATCAAGATAAGTGGAAATTAGATTTTTTACCTTAAGAAGCTGCCATGGAAAGCAGCAAAGAATTTGGGGAAGTTTAAATTCATATGGCCAGTGAATTCCTACTTGTGTATTTGGCAAGGATGAGGACAAGCTGTCAGAAGGTGGGAGCATCCCCAGGGAGGGATATCTTAGCAATTATCTTAGTTATCTGTTATTTTAATAGCAGGAGAGGGAGGGAGTCAAACCTTCTTTTCCCCATAATGGTTTTGTTGATTTTTTATGGAGTTGTTCTGGCAAGGTTTGCAAGGATATTTTGTAAATTAAAATGTTTAAAGATGAGCTATTATTACTATGTATGAGATCAATTTTCTTTCTTTGTAAGTCTTACAAACATAATACATTAGAATTGCATTTTGAATACAAATGAATAACTTTGTGTATATTGTTTATGTATATCTTCATAGATATAACATTTATTAAGTGCTAATTATGTACCACCCACTGCACTAAAGCTAGGAGGATACAAATAAAAGCCAATTGGAGACAGTTCAAGAAGCTTACATGATAACAAATGAAGACAACAAATTAAGGGGTACTAGAGAGAGAAAGGTTCTGCTGAGAAGTGGAAGAATAATGGACTCAGAGCAAAAGGCAAGGCATAGGTACAACTAGATAGTATAGGTATTATAGATAGTATAACTATCTATAATATAGGTACTATAGATAGTATAGGTACAAATAAATAGTATAACTAGATCTTATAGGCCTGGGCTCTGGCAAGATATCTGTTTCACAATCTAGATCAATAGCCAGGAAACACTGAAAGATATATATAGATCTATCTATCTATCTATCTATCTATCTATCTATCTATCTATCTATCTATCTATCTATCTATCTAGATATCTCTCTCTATATATATGTCAACATGTACATTTATCAAATGCATACATATATGCATCTATATCTATCTATCTATCTACACATGTATATTATTAGGTAGGACTCCCTGACTTAGTTTGAAGATACTAAAATATGTATATATTGGTGATATATGGAAAATATCTTGAGCAGGGATTTCTCTTCTAGTTGCTGTATATGAAATGTGAAATCGTTGATGTGCTTTGCAAATTGTCATCTAAATTTAGTTGTTTGAATTGTGTTTGATTCTTTATGACCCCATTTGGGATTTTCTTGGCAAAGATACTGGAAGTGATTTGCCAGTTCCTTCTCCAGCTCATTTTCAAATGAGAAAACTGAGGAAAATAGGATTAAGTGACTTGTTCAGGATCATATAGTTAGTCAGGTCAGATTGAACCTACAAAGATGAAATTTCCTGACTCCAGGGTTAGCATTCTGTGCACTATGCCAACTAGCTGTTCCTACCATCTAAATAATGTCTTTCAAACTCTTGTGAGAATTATGAAGCACTGGATAAATTATTGCTATTAAAAAAATTTAAGACAGTTGTCTAAGGTCACAATCTAGTGTCTGAGGTCAGATTTGAACTCTGGTCTTCCCAATTTCAGGGTCAGTGCTCTATCCACCACATCAACTGGATGCCTCTTGAAAATTCTCAGTGATTTGAAGGATTTGTCAGGATTCCTACAACTTGATACCACTTGAATCTCTATCTTGAGAGAATAGTCCATTGACCTTCTCTAGCTCCTTGAACTTCACATTCCTTTACAGTCAGGGGCATGATACTAAGGTGAATATTATAATAGTGCCTATTAAACATTCAATTCTAACAAATTGTTCAACAAATATTTTTGAATACCTACTTTACTCAAAGTTCTGTATAAATTGTAACACTATATAAATACATACTGAGTCAGCATATATCTTTTTTTTTTAAAGAATAAAGTTAAACTTTACAGTAATTTTTTCTCTTTCTCTCTCTCTCTGTCTCTGTCTCTCTCTCTGTCTCTCTGTCTCTGTCTCTGTCTCTCTCTCTCTGTCTCTCTCTCTGTCTCTCTCTCTCTCTCTGTCTCTCTCTCTCTCTCTGTCTCTCTCTCTCTCTCTCTCTCTCTCTCTCTCTCTCTCTATATATATATATATATATATATATATATATATATATATATATATATATATATATATCTATTGTCAGCTTCTTTTAATGCATTCTTTGCCAAGACCTTAGTGAGAATTACAGAACTGTTATGAGTAAGCTAGTCTTTGACAAACTTCTGTGTGCCTCTTCACCTACTGCAAACCAGTTCCCCTCACTCCCAATTCGTGTTTGAACATATATGGTAAGAACCAGAAGAATACAGGGAAAAGTGCTAGACCTGGAGTAGAGAGACCTGCGTGGGAATTCCATAGACATCTCTTCATGACTGTGGGTCTACAGACAAGTCAATTAAGTTCTTTGTTCTTAAATATTTTCTTCATCTGCAAAATATGGATAGGGTTAGTTTGAAGCACAAAAGAGATAATTGCACACTAACTGCATTATAAATGCCAGCTATTATTATTTTGTAAATAGCTTTATTAATTTTTGCCAACCTCACCAGTTTAATCTCTCTTTAAAATCTCATTTTAAAGGACTTCTTAATTGGCAAGAAGATACTAAATCACTGAGAGGCCATTGCAGAGAGGGCTCAGACAGATTTGATGGAAAGGAGGGTGATATGATGGATGGTATGTTATACTGAGAAAGGCTTAGATTGGCTGTTTGTTAGCTGTGTAGCTTTTGGCAACTTAATCTCTCTATTTCCCTTATCTATAAAATCTGTAAAACTATATTATCTTTAATATCTATTTCACAAAGTTGTTGTGAGACTCAAATGAAATGATGTAAATAAAGTAGTTTGGCCTTATGTCAAGACCAGCAATCACTATCTGCCATAGTCTCATTCTGTGAAATAGTAAATCTGTAAAAATAAATAAAAAATAAAACTGTAAATCCTTGAAATGATATTTTGTAAAAACTATACTTTCAACATTGAATGATTTTATAGACAATTTAAAAAAACTTTGGTCCAGGAAGTTTTTCTCAAAGCCTCTCTGATTTACTAGAATCATCATTACTAATGTTTCTCTCTGAGAACAACTTTCATTATCTGTGTTCCTTTCTTAGTTCTGGGCTACCCAGTGTAGATAGAGAAAATTCTGCATTTGGGACATTTGTATGATCTGATGCATATCAAATAAATAAAGAAGAACCAAAAGGCACGTACACACAATGACTACAAAAATGTAAACAACAAGATCACTAAAATTAAGTTGACCTTCAAGTCACTGAAAAATCAGTGTCAGTGAACATCCCAGAGAATGAATTATATTTCCTCAAAGCAGAGCAGTGAGGGATCACTATGATAACATGTTCAAGACTTTCAGATATAGTGTCTGCATTAGATTTTAAAAAAATTATTGATGTCACAAAACCTAGTGAATCATCCCTTGCAAAAAATATTTTAAAAAAGAAAAAAATAAGGTAGCTTAGCAAAACCAACATATCAATCAAGTCTTGACAATGTATACAGTATCTTTCCCCCACCCTCCAATAGTACTCTATTTCTTGAAAACGGTAGAGAGGTATTTTTTCAACTATTTTATTTAGTTAAGCTTGTAAGGACAGTTATGTAAAGTTCATTTTCATCTTGTTGGGATTTTTTTCTCTTCTGTTTACATTATTGTAGTGATTGTGCATATATATATATATATATATATTTTTTTTTTTTCCTACTCTGGATCACTTCACTCCACATCAGATGTTTTTGTTTAATTTTGTAAGTAATTTTCTTTGTCACAGGTGAGATTCATTTGGAAGGGTGGGTGGGAAATGAACCTGAAGTAGAGACTGCTTTACTGTTTTCATAAATCAGGTTAAATTAAAAGTGAATTTTTTGAATTTGGTTTTGGTCAGTTTTTAGCAGAAGTCTTCCCAGGTTCTGGTGGCAGCTTGAGAGCAGAAATGAGAGATTTTCTATTTTAGAAATTGGAGAGCAGAGTCTCTGTCATACTCCTAGAACTCAGGAACAGCTGAGTTTAAATCCAGCCCCAGACACTTACTAGCTATGTGACTTTGGGCAAATCACTTAACCTCTTTCAACCTTAGTTTCCTCATTTGTAAAATGGGGGTGATACCTCACCTACCTCACAGAATTGTTGTGAAGATCATGTTGGGGCTTTGGAAACTTTCTTAAAACACTGTATAAATGTTATTATTACTATTATTATTAAGGGTAATGTGATTTAATAACCAAAATATACTCTGTACCTGGTTAATTAATTTAAGCTTATTAATGCTTCAAGTATTTATCTAGTTCATACATATCCACATTATGCTCTTAAAATATGTTTCTCTATCACTTTTTACATTTATATTCATTATTTTGCTATCATGTAAAATATTTTAGCATTGTTAGCTACCTTTGTCATTTTCTTAAAGATTGATTCTGTCATTAAGGGATTGCCTATCACTATCAAATGTACAATTTGGTGGGATTATTGAAAGAAAATTTAAATCTAGATCTGTGTCATTAGCATTTGATGTAATTATAGATTGTAATAATAAGAGAAATTATGGAAGCATTGGGTTTGGGATTGCTGCCTCTCAGGCTAATCTTACCGTGGCTGGGGATTCAGAGCAACTGCCCATCTTGTTCTGTCTCTGTCCAGTCAGATCTCAGGTTTCCATTCAGCTTTACTTCCTGAATGCTTTTGTGTTGGTCCTTGGCCAGATCTCTGCCGTGACCATTAGAGTTTGTCAAGTTCTATTCAGCTTGTTTTTTATGCTATTTATTCAACTTGGCTAGAGCTCTGGTCATGATAGATACCATAAGCATCAGGTGGTTGATGGTTACCTGCTGCCACAAGAATTCCCAGTGTTATACTAGTGATATACAGTGTTTATACAGTGTTTTCTGGCTACATGGAGAGAAATGAAAATAGTGGGGCTGAAAAGTTACTTCAAGGGCAGGGAGAAAAAGGTTTCCTCAAGGATGCT
Source organism: Sminthopsis crassicaudata (assembly GCF_048593235.1). Lineage (NCBI taxonomy): Eukaryota > Metazoa > Chordata > Mammalia > Dasyuromorphia > Dasyuridae > Sminthopsis > Sminthopsis crassicaudata. Next base: position 330,052,483 of record NC_133618.1, read on the forward strand.
GGGGAAAATATAAAGTTGCAAAGGTGTGCTGGAGCCAGCTCTTACCAGTTTCTTTGGTAAAATTTTCCAGTGTGAAACATTTTATATCTGGGAAAATCAAAAAAACACTCTAAATCAGGGTTTTGATTTTATTGTTTTTAATTGTCTGGGACTTAAGAAAAATAATAGAGTAATGTTGATAATGCAGATTAAAACTTAAAAAGTGTGTCATTGGTACATTTTTTCCCTTTGGGGAGAATCAGTTGTTAAAACGTTACCAGTGTACCCCCTGTCTATACCTCCATGATTTCCTGCCTTTCCCATGGCCTTTCTGATTTATTTTTTCTAGTCAGCTTCTGGGAGGCATTAGGAAACACCTGTAATAAACCATAAGTCTTCTAAGAGTAAATATGACCTGAAAGAGCCAGGTTTTCAAGAGGTTACCAATTGCTTTTTTTCACAGGTTTAAATTTTATAATGAAGGTTGATAGCCTTTATGTTTTACAGTGTGTTTTGACATATTTTCTAAAGGATTTTCTTTTTTCCCCTTTACTGGGGTTTCCTAAAATGTAAATGATAAAACTAGTTTCAAGAAAATACATTGCTGTTAATTTTTGAATTACTCAGAAGGGACCTTGCAAAAAAAGGCCTTCTACATATATTTTTCTTATTTGAGCATTATAAACTCTACTCTGTTATTATTTTCTGTCTCCCCAGGTGGAAAAAAACTTGTACAGGGATTTAAGTGACTTGCCTTTGGTTTCCCACAGCTAGTAAATGTCAGAGATGGAATCTAGACCTGCATCATTCTGAATGAGTCAAAACACTTTATACATTTTTACTTTTGTGGCTCTTAGTTTTTAAGTTAAAATCTTCTTTATATCTACCTTTTGTTTTGTTTTATTTAGTAAGCATGCTATAAATTCTATTGTCAAATCATGCTTTGTTTTTAAAATGTTTTATTAATATCTTTTGGTTTTTTTTTAAAAACATCATTATAATTTTCCTTCAGTATCATTTTCTTCCACTCCAGTGAGTCATATGAGATTGCTTTTTAGTTTAAAAATTGAAAAAAATGTCTACATGATTTTGGTGGTTTCCTGTATATATTTTGAATACTAAAAAGTAAACAAAGGCAGAAGTAGCACAGTTTCAGGGAGAAACTGGGCTAGATTTGGATTTGAAAGACCTCAGTTTAAATAAACATCTCAGACATTTATTTACTACCAGTGCTTTTGGGTCTTAGGGATGTGCTTTCAAATGTTTTAATAATCAGTTTCCCTGAAAAAACAAAATGTACACTTAATTTCCTTTTTAAGTGTGATCTGAATTAACATTTTTCTTAAACCACTTTTCTTTTTTTATTAAAGGTTTTTATTTTTCAAAACACACACACACACACACACACACACACATATATATATATAGAGAGAGAGAGAGAGAGAGAGAGAGAGAGAATTCTGCAACATTTGCTCATGCAAAACCTTGTGTTTCCAGTTTTTTTCTCCCCCTTCTCCTACCCCCCCCACCCCTAGATGGCAAGTAGTTTCAATATATGTTAAACATAAAATATGTGTTAAACATGATAGAAATATATGTTAAATCCAATATATGCATACACACACACACACACACACACACACACACATATATACAATTATCTTGCTGTACAAGAAAAATCAAATCAAACCAGAAAAGAAAAATGATGAATAAAATAAAATGCAAGCAAAAAACAACAAAAAGAGTGAGAATGCTATGTTGTGAATCACACTCAGTTCCCTCAGTCCTCTCTTTGGGTGTAGATAGCTCATTGGAACTGGTCTGAATCATCTCATTGTTTAAAGAGAGCCTTGTACATCAGAAATGATCATTGTATAATATTGCTGTTGCCATGTATAATGATCTCCTGGTTCTGCTCATTTCACTTAGCATCAGTTTTTGTAAATCTCTCCAGACCTCTCTAAAATCATTCTCCTGATCATTTCTTATAGAACAATAATATTCCATAGCATTCAGATACCATAACATATTCAACCATTCTCCAATTGATGGGCATCCACTCAGTTTTCCAGTTTTCTTGCCATTACCAAAAAGGGCTGCCACAAAACATTTTTTGCACATGTCGGTCCCCTTTCCCTCCTTTAAGATTTCTTTGGGATATAAGCTCAGTACTAAGCACTGCTGGGTCAAAGGATATGCACAGTTTGATAACTAATTTGAGTATAGTTCCAAATTGCTCTCCAGAATGTTTGGATCCGTTCACAACTCCACTAACAATGCATCAGTGTCCCAGTTTTCCTGCATCCCCTCCAACATTCATCATTATCTTTTCTGTCATCTTAGCCAATCTGAGAGGCATGTTTGTGGTATCTCAGAGTTGTCTTAATTTTGCGTTTTCTCTGGTCAATAATAATTTTAGAGCACCTTTTCATATAAGTAAAGATGATTTCATTTTCTTCATCTGAATATTGTCTGTTTCATATCCTTTGACCATTCTTAATCACTTTTCTTAAGTCTAAAACAACAAAATAAAATCAAAACCTTGATTTGTAAACATTATCAGAGTTTCTGGGGTAGAAAATGCTAATTGGACTCTAATAATTTATATTTATTTATTTATTTATTTATACCATTCTCAAACTGGTTAGAGCTGGCTCTAGGATGCCACTGTTTCCTTATCTTTAAAGGAAAGGAAGTTGAAACCGGATGGTGTTTAAGATAATTTTCTAGCACCAAAATCCTGTGATTCTTTAGTATCTAAAAAAACTATTTTAGTCCCAAGCAGCAGGAAACAATAATAATCTTCCTTTATCAAAAATTGTCTTTCTACCAAAATCCTTTTCAATACCTAAACATTTTTAACAAAAATTAACATTTTTAAAAGATAATTTTTTTGTTATCTCCCTAATCAAAAATATGTTATTTTCCACAAAACAGTATTTTTTTACCCTAATACTTCTATATTGTGAAGAGCTTATTATTAGCAACAGAAAACCCTTTAACCAACAAAATGCTGATTTAGATTTTATTTCTAGTGATTTCTGTGAAACTCAGAAACTTCAGACATTAGGTCAGTCTTTACACATTATTACCTTTATTATGAAGCCTTAAGTCAGTTTATGAAGCAAAAAGGTAGAGAAAATGACATGAAAATGCATACTCCCTGTATTTGAGGTCTATTCTTCTTATATTTTCGAGTCTGAAAACTAGATGTATTCTAGTCATATCTCTACATGATGTTTTAGAATTATTCTGTAAATATAGGAGTTTCCCTAGGTTTCCAAAAATTATCTTGTCTATCAAATCAATATTTTATCAGTTAACCACATTTGTTTCAAAGTAGTTCATGCTACTAAAGTTATACCTTATTTTCCCATGGATTCTGTTAAATATATTCATGCAGATTAACCTTTTTGATCTTGAAATCAGAAAGACCTTTCTATACCATCTAGCATGTTCAACTCCTAATTGTCTGCCTGAATATTGTTCACTGTTCATTTTAAACAATAGGATATGTTAACTGCAGAACTATTGTAACTCAAACCCTGCAGTTTATGGCTTGATGTTTTGTGTTGAACTTTTAGTTCAAAAAGAGAAGTAAGGCTGTCAGAGCTTCATTTACCATGAGTAAATAAAAGGATCCATTATTTCTATCTAAGGAAGCAGCCCCTATTATTCTTCACTTTTAGAATGACATTTCTCAAAGGACAGGCGGAGCACAAGTAATTAGGATAGTCCTTTGGGGATTTTAGCTGATTAGAGTACCCTTGTGACTAATGCAAACTGCCTGGCTCAGTCTTCCAACCCTCCATCTGCTTTCCTCTTTCCGCTGTCCATTTAGTCTCTTTAGTCGCAGTTTTGGGAAATTTTTTAAATTGCTGTCCTCTATCAGTTTTCCATAGATCCTATATGGCTGGCAAACTCTTAGGAGACATCAAATCATTCCTTTCACTACATTCCAATACTAGAAACAATTATTGTGGAAAAATAGTAAGTCATCAAAGATAGCCTGATACCTATAATTAGATTCTCCTGTCTTCTTCAGCATGGCTTTTAGATAAATAATTCTATTGAGGTTAATATTTGGATTTCAAACATACAGTTGCTTTCAGCCATTTGCAGTTTGCTCTTTTGCGATATTTCTCAATAAGAATTATTTTAAAAAGTTATTTGTGTGCTAATAAAGTTGGGGGTTAAGAAGCAAAAACTTTTTTTTTTTTTTTTTAGCATATTGCTTTAAAATTTAGCCATGTAATTTTTAAAGCCTATATGTTTTCTTGCATTCTTAATACTTTAAAGAAGTTTGTTTTTACATTTTGCAATTTACAAAGAAAAATTAGTTCTATATTATAACATATAAGGCCTGCTGAGAAGTTTCTTGATTCTGTGAGAAACTGTATCAATAGGTTTTTTTGGTGCTATTCTTAATTTCTTTTGAAGAAGATAAAGCACAAATAAAATCAAAACCTTTCCTCCAGTTTGTTTCTTTAGATTGTTTTAAGTAACTTGGGATAAAAGGTTGGAATTATCATCCTTGTCTAAGGCCTACTATTAATGGTACACTGGCAAATGATGGCATAGTGAATGCCTACGATTCCTGCTGTTGCTACTAGTAGATTGCTTGAGTTTGGAGGTTCCAACTGCAGTAGGTCTAAAGTTGATCAAGTGGTCACACTAAGCTTGATACCAATATAGTGAGCTCCTGACATGGAAGGAACACCAGACTGCTCAAAGAAGAGCAAATTGGCTCAGATCAGCATTGGAACAAGGCAATCACAAAGCAATGGAAATGAATCATGAGTACAATGGTCATTGCCCCTCCAACTGGGGCAAGATAGGGATACTTAGTCTCCAAAAATAACTAACTAACTAAATAAATAAATAAAACCAAAAAACCTAATAGCACTTCTCTCTTAAAGTGAAATTTCAATGACTAGAGTTTACAATTGTAGCATTTCATATTAAGGAATATTGATTAGTGCGTTAGTGCTTAGTTCCAACTTTGATGTTGCTAAACATAAAGATTTCCATTTAAATGTTCAATTTAAATACTAGTAACAATACACCATTAAATTTCAGATATGTTCTTGTTAATAGTTTGGATTTATGACATTTTCTTCAAAAAAATAAATGTCTGAAAACAAAATAATCTTTTTTTTTCTGTCTTGTCTTCCCTGTTTAATTCTGTTCAATGAGCATTTCTTACCAAATATTGTGTTACCAGTTATGGTATCACATATTGGGTTAAGTGTCATTAATATAAAGATAAAAATAAAAAATGGTTCCTATCCTAAGAAAATCTCTGTCCTCAGAACTTACGTTCTTATTATACTACCTACCCATTACTATCTAACACGCTTTCAGAAAATGTTCTTTAGAATTTTAATTACCCCTTGAGCAATTTAATGATGAAATTTAACTTTTTATGTTTTGTTTTCTTAGTTTCTTTCTTTTTATTTCATTAGTATAAGAAACTCATTGAGAAAATTATTCCCTCTTCCATTCAATGCAGTCTGCAATTTAAAGAATTGCTCAGAGTAATGAGAGATTAAATAATTTATTCCTTGTCACACAGTCCATATGTGTCAGAGGTGGGATTTTAATCTGGGTGTAATGTTATTACAAGACTATTTCTGTGCTTATTACGTCAACCTGCTGTTCTGACTTTTAGAACCATTCTTAGCAATTTTGTAGTTGTAGTGTTATTATTCAGAATAATATCTATAACAATTTCATTACTCCTTATCTTTTCTATTTATTATTGAAAATGGCCAATTAGGATATTTTAGGGCTTCAATTATTGCTTAGCTATTAGCTTTAGTTTATGTTCTATTTTGCTTCAAAATTTTGGAGCTTGAAGAATTTAATTTAGTTTAATATAACTCCTGCCTCCTGAATTATACATACTGACTTTGTGTGAATGAAGTTGTGTATCAGAACTGATCATATGTAACAGAGTAAAGAGGAGTAGATTATTTGACATTAAATTTAAAATTATTTTAGTCTTGAAAAGAATATGAAGAGGTAGAAAATAAGACCTTGGGAAGAGGAGCAAAGAGACTCAGTAGAACTGTTTTGTCTGAAATATTCTTTATTATTTTCACTTCCCAAACTTTCCAGGCTCTGCTTTTGTTGTTTCCAATGCATTATAACAGCTATTGAGCAAGAAATGAATTCATTGAGATACAATGTTTTAAAGAAAATCCTTGAAATGGAAGCAGTACCAAAATAGCCAAAGATGATATCAGCTGATGTCAACATCACTTCCCTTGGACAACTTCCTTGAATCTTTCTAATTGCTGGGGTTTCCTTCTCATGACAAGTCTTTTCAGAATCCACATTCTAGTTCTTTTGGGAGTTCTGCCAGCAATTCCAGAGAACATGAATAGAGTCATAGGGCAAAAACTGGATTATTATTATAAAAAGAAGGCGTAGCCACTTTCTCCTATAAACTAAGGAAACACCTCAAGAGGAAAAAATTGTTCCTTCAAAAGAGGAGGCTTTTCTCTTGCTTAATTGGTAGTGCATATTTTTACTAGACATTCTCAACTGTGATTTTACTAATATATCTCCCCCCTTCTTCCTTTCAGCTCACTTCTTTAACTGAGGAGGACATGATATAATCTCCATAGAGTTTTAAAGAATGGCATCTGGGCCTATGCCTCCTACTAAAGATGAACAGCTTTCCTCTGGCATCGATGATCTCCACTTTTCACTACAAGGTAAATTAAATGGGAATTTGTTAGCTCTACTTGGGTTTTAGATAGTGGATATGAGGAAACCTTACTCTTTTCTATTCAGAAATTTTGTAGCTACTGTTTTGATTACTATCTCTATAGGCAGAGATTATATTTTTCCCTTTTTAAAAATATGTACTTTAGGCCTGTTATTTAGGTAACAGTTAGCTAGAGAAATAAGTAATGGATAAAAGAAGTTAAAAAATCTAAATACATTGTATATAATTGATTATTTTTTTCTAACAGAAAAAGGGGAATTTTGTTATCAGAGTTTCCTTGTGTTTGTGACTTTATTATCTTTTTCACATTCTTCATTTTATATCTTCATCTATCTATATAAATATAGTTGAGTCAGTAATTTAATAAGAACACAGAGTTATTCCATATTAATAATTTGGGTACTTTTTAAACCATTTGAGTTTTATACAAAATATATTTATAGAGAATTGGTTTGTCTTTTACTGCTTCTTGGCAATGTTTGCAATGTTTGTGTGGTTTTGAGAGCTCAGTAGTTAGTCACTCTGCCTTTGTTTTGTTTCCTTGTTAGCTACCTGTTTGATCCAGTTGCTCTTTGAGATGAAAGGTCAGACAGAAAAGCTCTCTGAGTGAAGTAGATTTTAGGATTGGAAGCAAAACAATATCATGTATGGAAGAAATAAGTTTATAGCTTTTTCTTAGCATCCTCATCCTCTAGTTTAGGATTTTTAACGTGGGATCCATGAACTAAGTTTTAAAAAACTTGATAATTTTATTTAAATATCATTTGTTTACTTTCTAATCCTATGCATTTTATTTTATTCATTTAAAGGCATTATTCTAAGAAGGGGCAGCTGGATGGACAGTGCATAGAGCTGTAGAACTGGAGTCAGGAATATATGAGTTCAGATCTTGCTTTAGACACTTAAATCTGTGTGATTCTTGGCAAGTCACTTAAATGTGTTTGCCTCAGTTTCCTTATCTGAAAAGTGATCTGGAAAAGGCAAATCACGGGGTCACAAAGAGTTGGACACAATTGAAATGAGCCAACTTGATATCCTAAGATGGGTTCCACAAATTTTAATAGATTTCCAAAGGGGTTCATGACACCAGAAATGTTTAAGAACCTCTGTTCTATTTGTTGTTGTGTTTGTTTGCTGTGTGTGTGTGATGATAAAATTTGTATACACTAGTTTATCTTTAAGTTACTATTTTAAAAGTTGATGACCAATATGCACAGTTGTTTTTAAAATATTTTAACTTTCAAATTTGATAATCTTTTGATTAATCTAGATCCTCTCTTTGAGGGTAAAAAGGCAAACTAATTCTTAGGAATTCTAGCTATTTTGATATAAAGCTATAGTGCCTTATACAGAAGACATTTAAGTTACTATCTGCACAGAGCAATGCAATATGTAGGCAGCTGAAATGCATGGTTACAGGATTGGATAGAGATTAATTTTTTAAAAGAAATTATTTTTCAGTAACTCAGTCTACATAGAGTTATATTTAGAAATAGAATTCAGCTTCTATCTTAACTGAAAGATTGCAGAACTGAATGAAGATAGTGATTATGCATCTCTTTGATCATCTCTAATTATGTCTGCTTCTTGGTTTTCAATGCAATGTGGGGCATAGAACATAATATTAAACCAAGTGAAGATTTACAAATTATTTCCTCATCCGAAAGCATTTCTAATGAATGTTTTAAGAATATTTTCTATAATTTTTGACAATAGATCTTGGAGAATGGGGTGGCCTGATCTAGTCTTCAGGTGCTCTTTTGGCAACCAACCCTGTACTAGGAACATAAACCTCTTTTATTAATAATTGTATCTTTACATTTAAGAGATCGTAGATCTATTCCAACATTTGTATAAATATTTGCTAAGCTAAATAAAATGATTTTTTAATTTGCTACTGCTTATTTTTCTATTAAAACTTGAAAAAATAAACACAGTTTACTGCTGATCAAGAGGACATGTATAGTAAAGACAGCCAAATTATATCAATGTGTAGGAAGGTTAGCCTTAGTTCACAGAATAAGATTTATAGATTTCAGTTTATACTTAATGAATGTTGGGTTAGATCTTCATCTTTTTTATTTGTCCATAAGTAAAATCAAATCTGTGTTTGCTGGTAAGAAACCATTAAAAAAAAGGGGGAGCAAAGAATCCTTTTTCTTTTGTCAATGTTTGTTTATTTTTCTTTTCTCCCAAAACTCATAGTTTTTTTTAAGTTAATGTTTCTTTTAATCAGTAGAAATCCATTTTCTTTCTAATCCAATATGCCATCTTATTGAGGAGAAAAGAACAAATTCCTCATCCCATATTAATAGGCATAGTCAAACAAAACAAATTCCCTCATTGGTTGTAGAAAAACAGAAACACAAAAAACCTCATTTTGTACCCTAAGTTCATCACCTTTTTATCAGATGGTGGATAGCATATTTCATCATCAGCCCTCTGGTATCATGAATGGTAATTCTTTTGATCAAGTCTTCTAGTTTTCAAATCTATTTGTGTTTACAGAATTGTTATTAGTGTAGAAATGTGGTTCTGCTCATTTCATTCTTCATCAGTTTATAGAAAGTCCTCTGAGTTAATTTAATTTGCTTTTCTAGTTATTATTTACTCTGCATCAATATATGCAAGTCTTTCTGTGACTGAAATGATCTATTTCTTCATTTCTTATAGCCTAATAGTATTTTGCCACATTCATATACCACAATTTGTTCAGCCTGTTGACAGGTGTCCCCTTTGTTTCCAGTATTTTGGTTTTTGTATTCCACAAAAAGAACTGTTCTTTTTGTGCATACAGGATCTTTTTCTGGTTTTTTTTTTTTTTCATCTCTTTTAGGTATGGGTTTAGTAGTGGTATAATTGAGTGAAAGAGCATACACTGGTTAGTAATTTTTTGTGTATAATTCCAAATTGCTTTCCAGAATGGTTGTTCCTGTTTTTTGATCTACCAAACAGTTCTCATTTTTGGTAGTTCTTTTTTCTCCACCTTGTAAATGTTGTTGTTCCCCAAGCATGTGCCCTCAGTCATTTTCTTATTGCAAACAGGCAGAGGCAGCTAGATTGTACATTGGATAAATCTCTGGAATTGGAGTCAGGGTGAGTTCAAATCTGATTCCAGACATTTACTAGCCATGTGTCCCTAGACAAGTCAATCTCTACCTGTCTCAAGTTTTCCTCAGCTATAAAAATAGGAATGATAATAGTATCTATTTCCCAAGATTACTGTTAGGATCAAATAATATTTCTAAAGCACTTAGCATATTGCTTGGTTCATACTTAATTAATGTCTGTTTCCCCTCCTTTTCTTTTCTTCTTATGCCTTGGCTATTTCATCTACTTTATATATTTATCTATTTTCTTCTACTTTTTTAAAAACAGAAACAACATGTGGCTTTAAAGATCACTCCTATTTAAAACACCCTTAAATCTATAACTGTTATTCTGAGGTTCAGGCTCACGAAACCAATTGTCTTCTGAACATCTCTACCCACCTGCCCACTGTTATGTAAAACTTCATATTTCCAAAACAAAGCATTTTATCTTTCTCTCTATATCTTCCCCTTTATTGTTTCTGTTAGTAAATGCTATCATCTATGTAAAGCTTTGTTTTTGAGTCTTTTTTTCTCCCTTAAATCTTTTATCTAACGATGTAAAATTGTTTATTAATATTATTTTATGGGGTAAAATTTGTTAAATGTTAATTTATGTGGCAACTACTGTATCCAACATTCTATATATAAGTTCTGATGGAGTTAAAAAAAACTGAAGATAAAAGTTTAGATAAAACCTACTCCTTGTCATGTTAGAGATTTTAAGTACAAAATTATGTAAGGCAAGTATAGAAGAGAGGGACAAAATAATAGGTAAAATCTGAGGGGGAAGAGTCATTATTGACAGGTCTTCTTAACCTGGAATTCATGGATGTTTTAAAAAACTTTGATAACTATGTCAATATAATTAGTTTTGCATATTGACATATGTATTTTGTTTTATATATTTAAAAACAACATTCTGAGAAATCTGTGGATTTCATTGGAATGTCAAATACTATTATAGAATGTTAAGAATGTCTGACTAAAAGGCTACTTGGAGGGAGTAACATTTGAGTTGTAATTTAAAGTAGAAATATCAAACATTCACCACCAACCATTCAATATTTATAAAAGTGTCCTGAACCATATTAAAATGTAATTGGGAAATATTTAATAAAAGACATAAATACAATAAAACATAGTTAATGTTGTATTTTATTTAGTTGTTTTTATGTTGCATTTTAAAATTAAGTTGATATGTGACCTGTGGGAATCCTTATGTATGGATTAAAGGTTCCTATTTCTATTTGAGTTTGACATCATTGCAAAATTATCATTGATGAAGTCTAGTCATGTTGATACATAGCATATGGTCTGCAGTGTTTCCTCAATAACTATGGGTTAGCCAACAACATGTTCCTTTGAATAAAAGCATAATCATAAAATGAGTTATTTTCCCCAGAATACAGAATTTTAGAGTTGGAAAGAACCTTTGGGGCCATATGTTGCAATCTATACCCAATGTATAATCAAGTGGTCATTATGTTTATTACCTACCCAACAAAATAATCCTCTGCTTAAAGAGCCCTCCTCCTCAAGGAGGGAGAGATCAATATTTTTCAAGACAATCCATCCCACTTTTAGATTTTTCTAATTTTTAGAAGGTTTTCTTGATGTCTAGCTTAAATTTATGTCTTTACAACTTCCACCCATTGTTTCTGGTTTTCCCTCATGCAGGCAAATAGAATTAATCTAATTTCTCTTCAAACACCTGGAGACAGCCATCTTGGAGTTGTCTTTCCTCCAGGCTAAACTTCTCGATTCTATCAATCTTCATATGACATAGACCTAATGCCCTTCACCACTATCAGAGGTCTTTCCCATTAGAAGGACACAAGGTGAATACTGATGACATACTGAGGAGATTTAAGTATCAAGGTTTATTCAATCTTCAAAGAAAATGTTATTTCCCAATGATAAGTTTCATGAGGCAGGAGGATATGATGGAAAAGTGTAAAGAAGTCCAAAAGCAGTGCAGCTGGTAGAAAATGTGCCTAGCACATATAGACATATATAATCAATACTTTATATATATATATATATATACATATATATAATAGATATATAATAGATACTTAATAAATGCTTATTGACTGACAACTAATCTGACCCAGAGAAAATATTTACAGACTTCCTTATTCTTAAATTCCTCTTGCCCCAGATCCCATTAACTTCTATAGCTGTCACATCATATTATTAACTCATAGTGAGGTTGCAATCCCCTAGAGAACACTTAGATATTTTTCAGCTATTCCATTCTCTACTCATCTCCTCCATCTTCTACTAAGAAAGTTGATTTTTTGAACCCACTTGTAAGACTTTACATTTATTTCATTTGAATTTGATCTTTTTAGATTCATCCAGTATTTTACTCTGTTAAGATTTTTCTGAACCCTGATTTGCCATTCAAAGTCTTAACTTTTGTTTGTAATTTTGTATTATCTGCAAATTGTTAGCTTGCTCTCTATGCATTTGTCCCAGTCACTGACATTTACCATTGTAATAAATAGCATGGGACAAGTACAGATCCCTGAGGTAGTCTCCTGGTGATGTTCTGCCAAGTTGTCTTTGAACCTTTAACAACTACTCCCTGATTGAGATCATTCAACCAGGTCCATATCATTCTAACTATATTATCATTTAAACTAGATAAAGTCACATAAGAATAGTATGATGTACTTTGCCAAATGTTTTGTTAACATCTAGGTAAAATGTATCTATAGCTATCTTCTCACTCTCCAGTTTAATAATCCTATGAAAAAGGAAATAAAATTACTCTGACATCACCTGTTCTTGATGAAGCCAAACTGGCTGTTTGTAATTACCACTTCCTTTGCTAGATGAACCATAAATGAACACTTTTAGAATTTTCCCAGGAATTGAGGTCAAATACTTAGGCTTATACAGACTGTGTCTTTTCTCCTCCTCCTCCTCTTCCTCCTCCTCTTCCTCCTCCTCCTCCTCCTCCTCTTTCTTCTTCTCCTTCTTCTCCTTCTTCTCCTTCTCCTCCTCTTCCTCCTCTTCCTCCTCCTCCTCCTCCTCCTTCTCCTTCTCCTCCTTCTCCTCCTCCTCCTTCTCCTCCTCCTCCTTCTCCTCCTCCTCCTTCTCCTCCTCCTCCTCCTCCTTCTTCTCCTCCTCCTCCTCTTTCTCCTTCTCCTCCTCTTCCTCCTCTTCCTCCTCCTCCTCTTCCTCTTCCTTCTTCTTTTTTTTTGAAAACAGAGACAACATTTTCTTTTCTCAGATCTTGTAGTATCCTCCTATTTTCTATGATCTTTCAAATATCTCACAATATTTTGGTAAACACAGTTATCAGATCTTTTCATATTTAAGAAGATATATTCTTACAGTATTAATTAAAATCAAATAGGTGATCTCTTTCTAATTCCTTATTTATTATATCAACTCTCTGATAGTCATGGGACTTTGAATGATACATGTGTGGGAATGGGCCTATGGGGCCCTCACAGGAAGTATGCTGTAAGGCTCCCTTAGAAACTTCTGAGTGCTACAAACCTAGACAGGCTCATCTTTGGGAATCATTTATCAGTCATCTGTGCTCAAAGAAGGAATCCCAAAATGGAAAACCAGTTGAGCCCAGGCTCAGCTTAGCAGGCAAAGTAAAGCCTGCTCTAAGTGTCTACATGGGAACAGTGGACGAAAAGGTCATTCCTTCTATTGTCATTGTGGAAGCACTTTAAACAACCCCAACATAATCTCTGGGCTGGAAGAAAAAAGAGGCAAAGAGTAGATTGCCTCTTATTAAAGATCCAGTGACTTAGTGACTCCTTGCTCAGTGGCCAGTATGGGGATAGCTTTGTCATCTTATTGTTTCTACCAGGTCCTTCAATATTTGGTCACATTTGTCCTTCAAATCTCTAGAAAATTTTAGGGGATCCTGTTTCATGTTCTCTTAGGTGATCCTCTAGGTTCATTGCCTCGAATGCTCTGTACAACCCTATTGCTCTCATTTCTGTCTCTCTTTGCAAATACAAAAGTCATTCTCCTTGACAGAAAAAGCAAAGTCAAAATAAGATTTGAGCAAATTGGTCTTCTCTCTGTTGCGAGTATTTATCTTTATGCCATCTACTTGTGTAGCTGTTCTCTCTTCTTTTGATTCCTTCATCTAGTTCCCTTCATCTAGTTTTAAAAACTTCAACACCCTTTCATTGCCCTTTATTTGCCTCAGATAGTATGATATTCTTATTTCTACTGTTTTGTTTGCTTTTGCTTCCATGTTCTGTCTTCAACTTTTATAAATTTAGGCTAGCAGGTGAATTCCTTGTGAATCCACATTGGCCTGTTCCCTTAAAAAGCAATGAGCTGAAGTAAGGCAATTGGTACTAATTTGAAGGTTGTAGGTAATTTCATTAGAGAACATATAGTCACTGCCAGATACTTAACTTAGTAGTTAACTATGCTTATTTGAAAGAATGTGATCAAAGGCTTCTGAGGAAAAATTGTGTAGATTTGATAAACTACATTAAAAATGATAGGACTGGTTGCTAAAATATTTAGGTGCAGTATGTCTGTGTGTCATAGAGGTAGCTAGATGGCTTAGAGCAGGGATTCTCAAACTACAGCCCAAGGGCCAGATGCTACTGGCTGAGGATGTTTATGAGGCCGACGAGTTATGGCAAATGGGCTGAGGGGCTGAGACAGAGTGTGAGTTTTTGTTTTTACTGTAGTCTGACCCTCCCACAGTCTGAGGGCCAGGGAACTGGCCCCCTATTTAAAAAGTTTGAGGACCACTGGCTTAGAGAATAGAGTACCAGGCTTGGAATACTGGAGTACTGGAGTACTGGAGAAAGAAATGTCAACCTTTAACCTCATGGATCGTAGGCTCTGCTCTGGTCCATGAGGTTATGAAGAGTTAGATATGACTGAAAAACAACAAAATATCTGTGTACTCCAAGAACATATTCCAGGTCTCAAAAACCAGGGCTTTTGACCAAATATTCATGATCCATTCTATCAAGATTTAAAAAAAAAGTACAGGGAAAAATTAATCTTTTTTTTTAACAGCTGATATTCTTACCTTTGTTAAATGGAGCTGGTCCTGTCTGAATTCATTTGTAATGGTAGCTTGGCTTTGAAAGTGGAAACTTATCTCTTATCTACATTGTCACACCCAAAGATGGCCCCCACCCTGATTTGGAATAACACACCTGGAAAAATATAGGAATGTCTGCCTTAAAAATATAGTGATTCATCTTTCTGATGACTGATGAAAAGTGATATGGGGCTTAAAAAAAAAAATTAGGGTAGCCTGAGAAATAGAAATGGTAGTGATAAAACTCAGGAAACATACCTAGAGATAATTTTATATTTTTTGCATTTTCTTTAGCTTCATTTTTTCATTGAATTTTCATGTGGTTTTGAGTCCTTTTCCTTTACCTACATATTGCTATTCTCTTAGGAGAAAAAGATATAGATGAAAGATGAAAGTGGTGATGCTAATGCTTATGAATGTCAGTATAATATTTTTGGCCAACTATAAGTTGTTTTTTCATCTGATGATTTTCTTATTTTTTTATTTTTTATTTTTTAAAATTATTATAGCTTTTTATTTACAAGATATACGCATGGCTAATTTTACAGCACTGACAATTGCCAAGCCTTTTGTTCTCATTTTCCCCCTCCTTCCCTCCACCCCCCTCCCCCAAATGGCAGGTTGACCAATACATGTGACATATGTTAAAATATAAGTTAAATACAATATATGTATATATGTCCAAACAGTTATTTTGCTGTACAAAAAGAATCGGACTTTGAAATAGTGTACAATTAGCCTGTGAAGGAAATCCAAAATGCAGGTGAACAAAAATAGGGGTATTGGGAATTCTATGTAGTGGATCATAGTCATCTCCCAGAGTTCTTTCGCTGGGTGTAGCTGGTTCAGTTCATTACTGCTCTATTGGAATTGATTTGGTTCATCTCATTGTTGAAGAGGGCCACGTCCATCAGAATTGATCATCATATAGTATTATTGTTGAAGTACATAATGATCTCTCCTGGTCCTGCTCATTTCACTCAGCATCAGTTCATGTAAGTCTCTCTAGGCCTTTCTGAAATCATCTTGTTGGTCATTTCTTACAGAACAATAATATTCCATAATATTCATATACCACAATTTATTCAGCCATTCTCCAATTGATGGACATCCATTCAGTTTCCAGTTTCTAGTCACCACAAAGAGGGCTGCCACAAACATTCTTGCACATACAGGTCCCTTTCTCTTCTTTAAAATCTCTTTGGTATATAAGCCCAGTAGTAATACTGCTGGGTCAAAGGATATGCACAGGGTATGCACGTGATAACTTTTTGAGCATAGTTACAAATCGTTCTCCAGAATGGCCGGATTCTTTCACAACTCCACCAATAATGTATCAGTGTCTCTGTTTTCCCACATCCACTCCACCATTCTTCATTATCTTTCCCTGTCATTCTAGCCAATCTGACATCTGATGATTTTTTTATAGAAAAATCACAATGAACATATCTCACTTTGAAGTATCCTAATGTATGAATGCATGTGTACAAAGTACTTGTTCCCTAGTTTATTTGCTTTATAAAATAACTCTTTGCATATAAAAGTTTTGATGTTACAACTCACTTAAAGAGATCTAATGCATTTAAAAGTTAACTTATAAAAATCAGTTTTCACTGGGCTTCTCAGGAATTTATATTGTATAAGATGACAGAAAACAATTGAATAAAATTATTTTGAGCTGGTATAAAACAAATATAAAGTGTCAGAATTTATATTGTGCCAACTAGCAGTTCACTTCAATTCAACTCTCTTAAATGAACTTACTTGTAAGAGCCAACTTTGTGAAGAGCATTTTACAATGCCTAGGTGATATGTAAAGTTTGTTGTTTTTTTATTGTTGTTCAATCATGTGACCTCTTTGGGGGGTTTTAAGGCAAAGATATTGGCATGATTTGTCATCCTTCTCTTGCTTAATTTACAGATGATGAAACTAAGACAAACAGAATTAAGTGAGTTGTCCAAGGTCACAGCTAGTGTCTGAGAAAAGAAAAGTCCTTCCTGACTCAAGACCTGGCACTCTATCCACTGTGCCACCTAACTTCCCTCAATGACAATAGTAGCTAGCATTTATATACTTACTATGTGCCAGACATCATGCTAAGCGTCTTAAAAATATTAACTTATTTGATCCTCATGATCTTATGAGGATTAATGGCTGAGAGTGGAATGAGGGAGGAGGTCATGAAAAGCATAAATGAAAAGGGGTCATTACTGGCTTCAGAGATAAAAGAAAGCTTCTGGAACCTCCTTTCAATTATAGGACTGGTAGGAGTAGATGACAAGTTTCTCCTTTTTTTAGGTTTATTAATTTACCTTTACAAGCTGAAAGTTATTAAATGGCCTAAGCATAATTTATGAGATAGAATTTAGGTGTTTCTTAAAGGGAAGCCATTTGCTCACTTCTTAATGTTAGAATAAGCTCAGTTATTTATAGGTTGTAAATAAGGTAGCTTCTAACTTTAAAATGCCCAATTTCTTTCCCTGGTGGGAGCTATAACCCTCACCAGAATCCAATCTATGCCTGCTTGGGACCTTTTATCAAGGAAGGTAGAGCTTTTAGATAATAAGACTGTCCAGAAAAAGAAAAAAGTTAGAAGTTGTAAGCAATAGAGACATCTTAGGACAATTTTTTTTTGTTGTTTGTTTGTTTGTTGTTTTTGTTGTTGTTGTTGTTGTTGTTTGTTTGTTTGTTGTTGTTGTTTTTGTTTTGTTTTGTTTTGTTTTGTTTTTGAAGAGTGGTAGACTCCTAAGAAAAGAATTCCTTCCATGGTCTGCAATCTCACTGATTGATAATTGATTTGGGGTCATATGGATAAGAGGAACTGTCATTTGTGTATAATTACTAATTAGATTTAGATTAAATGTATTTGAGTGTATTTGAGAGATATTGCAATGGTGACTTGGACATGAGGAGAGAGGGTGAGAGATAGTGAGGAGTTCCTGATGTCTAATAGGTTGACAGCCTGAGAGATTGGGAGGATTATATTCCTCTCACTAATAATAGGGAAGTCAGAGGTGGGAGTTAAGGAAAACATACTAAGTTCTATTTGGGATATACGAAATTGAATGTGTCTCCTGGACATCCAGTTTGATATTTTTGAAAGGTAGTTAGAGACTTCAGTTTGGAAGTCAGCTGCTGTATGCAGTTAATTCTTTGCTTAGACCACAGCCTAAGGCCCAGATTCCCTCTCCTTCTGGAACTCAACCCTGAGGTACAGATAACCGTTTCCCCCTACCATTCTCCACCTCACTCCATCCCCAGCAGCCCCAGATCTGAAACTGGTTAGTAAGCAACAGTGGCCAGTTAGCATCTATTCTTGCAAACTGAGCCAGATTGAGCTCCTATTTGCTAATGTTAGAATCTTTTTGTCCTGATGCTAGAAAGTTATATGGAGCCATTCCTGACCAGACCCTATCCTCAGTGTTCATAGCTCTCTCTGTCTGTCTATGCTTATCTAGGCTAGAAAAATGACTTGCTGTGATCTTTTCTCTTGCATTCACGATCAGGACTGGGAAGGGTAAGGTAGGCTGCACATCATCCTGCTACTCTACCATTGGCTTCTCCCATTTTTAATTATTATCAGTTTGTGCCTCTATTTTGCTTTTAGTATTTAGAATGTGGTTATTTGGCCAACTTGTACACTTTCTGGATAACCATCTAAATGCTATAGAACTAAAGGTCCCAGATTACTCTTGGGCTGATCATATTATTCATGAATTATCAACCAACCGATATTAAGCATTTACTTTGTGATAGACAATTTGCTAGTTGCTGGGGATGAAAAGACAAATATGGAGTAGTTTCTGTCCTTAAGGGTTTGTATTCTAACATAAACGATATGTACCCATGGGAGTTTTGGCTTTGGATTTGAATCTATCTAAGACACTTCCTGGTTGGGATACCCTAGACAAGCCACTTAGCCTAAAAGAACCTCCATTTCCTCTTCTGTAAAATGGGGATAGTAATAATACCCACCTGACAGAGTTGCTGTGAGGATTATATTAGAAAACATAAAGTACTTTGCAAACCTCAAGGTCCTATATAAATACTAACTATATAAGTAAGAAGCTAGGTGGGGCCTTAGTGCACAAAGTGCTGGTCCTGGAGTCAAGAAAACTCATTCATTTTCTTGAGTTCAAATCTGACTTCAGACACTAACTTTGTGAACCTAGCAAGTCATTTAACCTCATTTGCTTATTTTCTCCTTATTAAGTGAGCAGGAGAAGGAAATGGCAAACTAATTCAGTATCATTGCCAAGAAAACAAAGATTTGGACATGACTGAACAACATATATATAAGCATATATGACTATATCTAAGTCCTTTTTTTCTTCTTTTTGATTTCTGATTTTGTACTATTTCAATCTTACTAGAGTAAAATGGAAGTAGCTAAAATTCAGTTAAGTATATTTTTTACTTCTGATTTGGTGAGGACAAGTTATAATTCTCGATTTTAAAAAATGACATTTTTGTTCACTCTGGAATCAGGTTTGTTTGTTACTATAACTGCGCTTCATAAACATTATCTGATTTGATCTCTCAAAGGTTGGTACCCTTTCAGAAGGAGTGTGGGAATCTTCCAGGGATTCCTTCTGGCACAGTGAGTTGGTGACTGTGTCTTCTGGGCATGTGGAGATCCTGTCCAACCAGCTCATCTAAGCTGACTGAAAGTGTTCTCTTAAGTAATAGGCTTCCAGCAATACAATATATTAAGTCCAGTTCCCAAGGCATTGAAAATAGTTGAGGACAACAAAGGGTATCAGGGAATTCTTTCCCCTGAATGGCTGACTTGCTTTTTCCCTATGTGTCATTTGTGGCGGAGATTGCAGACTATTTAGACAGAATTAATTGATCTTTGTTAATTTCTTCTTACCTAATGTGATGTAAAAACGAGAGGTTTTGCCTTCAGCATAATTTTATGCTATTGGTTCCTGATTATAAGGAAGTATTTAACTACAACCAGTGATAGCAGTCTTTCTGCAGGAGAGAGAACAAAGTGATCTCACCCTGGCTCTAGCAGTCTTGCAGGATTATTAACAGCTTGTTTGTTTATAGTAGCACCCTCTCCTGAGAATCTGTTTTAAGAGTATTTAAAACTAAGGGAAAAATTATTTTGAAACCCAGGTACATGAATTTAGTATCAATTTGCTTGAAATAAATTCTTGCAAATACTTTTCCAAAGAATCTCCTCCCCCCAAAAAAAAACTTCCTTCAGCTAAGAAACGATGAAAAAAAGAATGCCATATGTACCTGTATCCTTTTGTGAGTTAAATGAATAATGAATAGAAATAGTGTGAGGAGGTTGATTCATTTTTAGAAATTTTATAGAAAAACTTTTAAGACATTTTTAGCTTTTATGACTTCATTTATGTTTTTAATTTTGTTTTTTCTTCTTGTTCACAATAATATAATGAGTTCATGTAACTATCTGATATTTTTTATTTAAAAAAGCTTGTAGGTCAGTAATTTTCAGCAGCAGCATTCTGAATACAATGTTGTCATTAAGTGGACATAGTGACTAGGAAGAAGTTGTATCATATTACCTCTGCCACCACTCCAAGAGTTTCCTTTCATGTGGTCTTGCCAAAAATGCTAGTGAATGATTAACAGACTGCAGGACCTGTCTAAAGCCACATTGGACCTGGTTACTATGCAATTTCAAACAATGCTTGTATGTTTTATTTAGTAATCTTATCTTCTGAATGGCATTTTAATAGAATAAAAAAATGCTATCCTTTCTGGGTAGATAATAGCATTACTTGGAGGGGTTCAATAGTGAAATATGAGTCATTATAGAGGAACTATTACTACATATCTAATATATATACTCTGCATTTACCTGAAGGGAATAATGTATTTTGTTCATTTAAATATCTTATTGTCATATTTGAGATTTTTCATATTTGTTAACTTGGACTCCAGGCAAGACTGCAAGGACACGATTTATGTAGTGGAATTTTGGCCACACTAAAAGAAATCAGGATATGAATAGGTGGTAACTTTGTTAGTTTCATAATCAGCACATAAAAAAAGGGATTTTACACCAGGGCACTGATATTCAAGACAACATCTTTCTTCCCCACCCAGAATGCTGTCTGTATATCTTCCCTTTCAGCCCTCCACACAACAGCTTTGCTACAATGCAGCAATCCCTGAATCCTGCAACCAGAATCCTTGGCTCTTAAACTTGGGTCCCATTGTACTGGTGTACAACTTCAATGTAGTCAAACTTTCCCGGGAATGGGCTACCAACTCTGTTCCTCTTTCTGATTCCCAGTTGAAGGAATTCCTAGTTATGACTCAAGTTTCAATACACTAAAAATTCAGTTATTTTTTAAAATTACCTTAGGAGTCTAGAAGAATTAAAGCATAGAATTGCTTATTTATTTATAAGGAATCCATACTTGGAAAGAAATTCAGAATCATCTTCAGTTTGCTCACTTTGTAATTATACCTTACTGTGTAAATTAACCTTAACTAAAAGGAAAGAGCCCCAAAGCTAAAAGATGGCTGTGTGACTCATAGATATAGTATTGTGACTTTTTTTTCCCTTAATGTAGTGAGGTAGATATAACAATTACTTATGGTTATCAAAGAGAAGTCAATGAAAGAGGAAAGGGTTAAATAATTCTACCCATTTGGCAGAAATGTGTCTTTCCCTGAAGTTGCAACAAGATTCTCAACATGTGTAACAGGGATGAAAAGGAGTATAAGAAAGACATAGGCTAGATGATTTGCCTTCACAGTGCTGATTATTAAGTCAAAAGAAACATAAATCTCTCCCACAGCCCTTCAGATATGTTTATCTATTTATTGACATTTTATATCTTATCTATTTCGGAGAGGATTTAGAGTGGCCTTTTGGTTATTTGGTTGATTGTTAAATCAAAATTCCAGTGTTAATTGCCCATCATCTAATGTGTCTCATTGACATTAAATTCTTCATGACGTCATGCTATTATTATACTTTTGATTGAAATTTGTTACCCTTTTCTTAGAAAGCTTATTTTACTTAAGTGAAATAAAATATATTTTTTCTTCACTGACAATATATATTCTTTTTTCACATATAATAATATATTTGAAAGCAACTCTTTAGGTATGTTTGAGATTTTAAAGGGAAATATATATATATATATATATATATATATATACATATAATTTTTTTTTTCAGATAGGATTTCTACTTTGGGTTTGTGGGAACTTTGATTTCATTCTTGCTAATTTGGGGTAGCTTGTGCTATTCTGGGTCAGTTACATTTAGAAAACTAGGGCAAGATAAATCCAAGGTCACTTAATGCCCTGTTAAAGTGAGCTAACAAAGAATCCATTCTTTTTCCAAAGAAATAAGAGTCCTGTGTAATTAACCACATGAGAGATATGGGGCTTTCCAAGCTATATTTTTTTTTTTTTTGGTTGTTATCATTCATTATGCCTTGAAAGTAAAATGACATTTATAACTACACATTCTAAATACTTTTTGAGTGAAAATGTAGAAATTCTTAGACACATTTATAGCTACATGATTAGTACTTGGTTATTGGCTTAATGTCCCATAGAACATAGATGAATCTAACTTGGATACTACAAGTAAACTTTGTTTTTTTAGAGGCCACAGGGTCAACTACCTAGTTAAGTGCCCAAGGACAGATTTGAACCCTGGTCCAGATCTGCTGTTCTATCCACTGTGCCACCTAGCTGTTCCAATAATAGAACTTCTAAAATTGCTTTAGGACCCTTAAGTAAGTATGGGTCCTAAATGTGAGCTACAAATATAGCATGTTTTAAATAGAACTGAACCATGAGTCAGAAGGGCAGTGTAGGAGATTTTTTCTGCCATTTAAGATCTGTGTCACTCTAGCAACAATATATAATTGTGCTTTTCATTCTAGAATTTTTTTCCCTCCAAATTGAATATTCCAATAGCAAATGATATATGAAAATCATTGTTATTTCAATACATTTCTCAGATTATTAGTGATTTGGAACAATTTTTCACAGAGTTATTAGAAGTTTGTGGTACTTCTTTTGATAGGAATTTGCTCTTATTTTAGAAAGAACAACTCAAGCTTGGTCTTATGTATTTTGTTTGCTCCCTGTATATCTTATATAATAGACCATTATCAGATGTATTTAATATGAAAAATTTTTTCCATTTAAAAGCATCTTTTCTTGTTCTGTATCTATTGATTTCACTTGTGCAAAAATTTTTCCATTTCAAATAGTCAAAATTATCTATTTTATTTCTTTATAATAGTTTCTATCATTCATTTAGTTAATAATCTGTTCTCCCCATGTAGACATGAAAGGTCACTGATCTGATTCTCTTTAAATTGATGTATATAGTCATATCTTAGAGACATTGCAGTTCCAGACCCCCCCCCCCAATAAAGCATATATTGCAATAAACCCAATGAATTTTTTTGGTTTCTCAGTGCATGTAAAAGTTATATTTACCCTATACTACAGTCCATTAAGTATATAATAATATTATGTCTAAAAAAAACAATACATGCCTTGATTAAAAAATACATTATTGCTAAAAACTGCTAACCTTCATCTCAACTTTCAGTGAGTCCTAATCTTTTTGCTGGTGGAGAATCTGGTCTGGATGATGATGACTGTTGGCTGATTGGGATGGTAGTTGCTGAAATTTTGGGTGGTTGTGTCAATATCTTAAAATAAGATAGCAATGAAGCTTGCCACATCATTGACTGATTGTTCCTTTCACTAGAACACTTAAAAGCCATTGAGAGGTTTTTATTTTTTATTTTTGTAAATAATATTTTCTTTTTTTCCATTTACATATAAAGATAATTTTCAACATTCATTTTTATAATATTGAGTTCAAATTTTTTCTCTTTACCTTCCCCCCTTTCCCCCTACCTAAGACAGTAAGCAGATATCGATTATTTATGTGCAGTCATGTTAAACATATTTCCACATTAATAAAGTTGTGAAAGAACAAAAGGGAAAAACCACAAAAAAGAATGAATAAAAAAGTGAAAATAATGTGCGTTAATATGCATTTAGACTTCATAGTTCATTCTCTGGATGTGGGTAGCATTTCCAGTCATAAGTCCTTTGGAATTGTCTTGGATAATTGTATTGCTAAGAACCATGTCTGTAATAGTTAATCATTGCATAATATTGCTATTATTGTGTACAGTGTTCTCTTGGTTCTGCTCACTTCACTAAGCATCAGTTCAATGTAAATTTTTCCAGGTTTTTTCTGAAATCCATCTGCTCATCATTTTTTATAGCATAATAGTATTGCATTACATTCATATACTACAGCTTGTTCTGCTATTCCTCAATTGATGGGCTTTTAGGTTTAATTGATTTTAATTGGCTTAATTTCAGTATTGTTATAATTCAGGGAATAGGAAGTTCTGAGGAAAGGGAGAGAGAAAAAATGAATCATTGGCACAACAATCAGAACCCACACAACATTTATCAATTAAGTTCTCATCTTTCATGACCACATTGTGTGGTGGTGCCCCAAAACAATTATAATAGCAACATCAAAGATCACTGATAATAGATCACCATAACAGAAATAATTATAACAAAAAATTTGAAATATTGCACAAAATATGACATGAGATGAACACGTGCTGTTGGAAAAAATTGGCTCTGATGAATTTGTCACAAATCTTTAATTTGTAAAAATTTGTAAAAAAACAATGCAAATCTGTGAAATACAGAGTCATGGTGATATGTCATGTATGTGAGAAATAGTAAAAAAAAAAAAAAAAAAAAAAACTCATTTGACTGGACCATAGAGTATAAAAAGGGAAGTAATCTCTAAGAGTGGAAAAATAAAAAAGGAAAGAATGGAGGGCTTATAATTCCAGAAAGGTTTGACCTTGATTTTAGAGTTGATAGTAAGCTACTGAAATTTACTGTGTAAAGGAGTGTCATAGTCAAACCTGTGCATCACTTTGGCACTCATATGGAACATGGTTAGATTGGCGAGGGGAGAAACTGGAGGCAGGAAGTCAAATTAGGATAGTCAACAAAAAAAAAAAAAAAAAAAAAAAGAGAGAGAAGAGATTCTAAACTTGAGTGGTAATTATGTGAGTAGAAGGAAGGGGATGGTATGAGAAATGTGAATGTAAGATTGACAGTATTTGACATTGGTTTTCTATGGGGGATGTATAACAATGAGTATCAAGTCATTCCTAGCTTACTGGAAGGATGATAGCGCACTCAATAAAAGTAGGAAAGTTTAAAATAGGGGCAGGTTTGATGGCAGGAAAAGAGAATCAGTTTTTAATTAATTAATTTTGGACATCCCTATTGAAATGTCTAATAAGCATCTGTTATGTGGGACTGGACTAGAGTGAAAGCCATCTATATAAAGATGATAATAAACTGATTTGATCTGATAAGATCACCAAAAGTATATAAAGAGAAAAGGACTTAGGAGACAACCTTGGAGTACTCTTACAGTTAAAGGGTAGGATGTGGATAATTCAACAAAAGAGATTGAACTTGAACAGTCTTATTGGTGGGAGGAAAACTAAAAGAATTAGTGTTAAAACTTGGAGGAGTGTGCAAAAATAACTAAGAGGAGAGTTAGTGGTCAATAGTATTCAATCTATTAGAAAGGTTAAGAAGTCTGTCCTTTTTTCTTTTCTTTTCTTTCTTTTTTTTTTTAGAATTGCCATCTTACAGAATTTACTCTCTGCTGTCATAGCTTTCAAGAATATAGAGTTTTCTGTATGATAAAAAACTGCAGAACTGTACTCTGCTGGCTCTTCTTCTGGCTTATTCTTCCCTTATCTGAGCAGGAATCAAGGTTGGGCTGGTAACAAGTGTCCCATCAGTTCTATTATCATGATCCTGCAATGGCAGTCTACTATAGTACCAGAAGGGATGAGTGAGAGGAAATAGACATTTAGAAATTAAACACACCATGTGAATCTGCCCACAGAACTTCTTCCCATTTGATTGATGAAAAATAGAAAATCTCCTCTGACACTTCTCTCCGAAATCAAAGTTAAAAAAGATATCACTAAACTTGAGAAATATGGCATAGCCTTTTCACTATTTCCAGAGTCTGATGTCTTTATGGTTATGTGCCTGGTTGGGAGTTATGTTCTAGAATAGATGCCTAATGAGGCATGGGTTGCACTAGCTGGTCTGTAATTCTGCTATAATCAAACACCTATACTGTTTCCCTGTGTCCTTTTAGTGAGTGGGAGACCTCACTTGACTAATGTGAAGGTGAAGGTAATGGGAAGAGAAGTGGAATGAATTTTCTTCGTTCCCAAATCAGTGTTCCATTCTTTAAAGTCTAAGTCAAATGTTACCTCTTCAATGAAACCTCCCTTGATCAACTTCATTCTGTAATTTAATCCTTTGACTCTCACATAGACTGTGCAAATAACTTTTTATTATAGTTATTTGTATATGTCATGGTTCCTTTCTTAGAAGGCAAGGACTGGGTCTTATCTAAACTTGGTATCTCCCTCAAATGCTATAACAATCTACTATACACCTTTTTGTGGTGGTTGTTTGCTTGCTTTTTTTTTTTTTTTTTCCTTTCTCATTTCCTCTCTTTTGGGAATCTGCGTTTTCTTGTGCAGCATGATAAATGTGGAAATAGGTTTAGAAAAATTGCACATATTTAACCTCTATTGGATTATTTGTTGTCCAGGGGATGGAGGAGGTGGAGAAGAAGGGAGAAAAATTTGGAGCACCAGGTTTTGCAAAGATGAATGTTAAAAATGATCTTTGCATGTATTTGAAAAAATAAAAAGCTACTATTATTTAAAAAAAAAATCTACTACACATGGTAAGGACTCAATAATAAATGTACATTAAAGAGTCTAATTTGAAATTCAACCTTTACTTGATACATATTGCTTGTATGACCTTGAACAAATCATTGGTCTTTTTTAATTTCCTCATTTGTAAAAGAGAGATGTTGGATTAGATGATTTTTGAAGCCTTTTTTGGTGTTAAATCCTACACTCCTATCTATTATTCTATATGTTGAATTGAAAGCACATGTTAAACAGGAATGGACGACCTCAGATGATTCAGAAGATGTGGAAAGGGAAGGGCAGAATAGCACTCTGGGACACTAGTTATGCATTTTATCTCTATTATGGGTTCCTTTTCAAATGCTAGAAATATGAGCTTTCCTTGCTCATAAAGCCTGGAGGGATGTTCCATTAAGAATCAAAACAAAGCTTCAGTGTACAAAATCCTTTGGGCAATAGAAGGGTGTGGTTCACTCAGGTTGTAACTTGAACTAGCCAGATTCTATTACTAACTCTTGAAAGTTTGTTTGTATGTAATATGTTTTTTCAACAAACTTTATTGTTAAATCTCTGAAAGTAATTGGAAAAAAATCTGTCCAAAATGATAGTGAATAAAGTAGAAATCATTTCTGTAGCCATAAAATGGAAGCAATTGTCTATCAGCTAAAGAAATGACCTTAAGTTTTTAGTTCTTTATATAGGACTTTCCTCTTGTTTAACTAAATATTTGCACTCCTGATAGTTTTATAACAGATTTTTATTTGAAAAAACATTTGATTAAAAATATATAAAAAATATCATTTTCAATTCTAACTCTCCAATTGTATCTTATTATGTAACCAAAAACTGTTGATCAAAACAGATCACCACTTGGCTCATGTCTAAAATACTATGCTTCATTATTCACCTATATTATATCATTTTTCTACAAAGAAGAGGATGATGTGGTCTATCATTAGTCTTCTGAAGTCAGTGCTGTACACTGCATTGATCTGACTTCTGGTGTCTTTTTAGTGTTTCTTTTTTTTTTTTTTTTTTAAATAAGGAGCTCTGTTTCTTAAATCATCAAACATATTTGAACATAAGGGGCTCTTTTTACTTTTTACTGCTCCATCATCTTACAAGGAGTCCTTATTTGCATTTATTTATTCATTTTTGTCTTTTAAAATTTCCCCTTTTTATTTTATGTTTTCCTCCCTGATTTGTTTTGTTTTTTAATACTTGTGCTTGTGTTCCCATAAGAAAGGCAATATGAAGAAAGTCAGTGAATTATATTTAGATTAATGGTTAGTAGATAGTAATTCAAGCAAAATATTTCATTGAGGAGAAGGTTGTAAGTCAAGGCTAAACTAAAACTTAGGATTTCTTTTAAAATGCTATTCTTCATACCTCCCCCTGTCTCAGATTCTTGAGAACTAGCACTCAGGGCATAATCTTAAAATTTCTTCATGATGTGTTATGTTCTTTGATTCTTGGTATTCTCGCAGTATAAAGATGAAGCAAAAGAAACCACCAGTATCTTAACTGAATGGTTTGAGATGTCATTCTGCTAGCAGTGTGTCTTAGCAACTGAAGAAGTTAGTTCTCTTTATCACATTGGTTTGAACAC
The DNA here is from genome assembly GCF_048593235.1 of Sminthopsis crassicaudata. Lineage (NCBI taxonomy): Eukaryota > Metazoa > Chordata > Mammalia > Dasyuromorphia > Dasyuridae > Sminthopsis > Sminthopsis crassicaudata. Next base: position 330,080,724 of record NC_133618.1, read on the forward strand.
TAATGAAAAGATACTAGAAACATAATGATAAATGTAAGTAGCACTTTAAAGATTTTCAAAATGTTTTGCAAATATTATTTCATTTTATCTTCACAATATTAGGAGCTAGGTTATCTCCATAGGAAAGTTAAGTGACTTGCCCAGGATTGTAAACTAATAAGTTTCTAAGGCTGGAATTGAATTCAAGTTTTCTTGACTCCAGGTCCAGCACTGTATTTGATACATCAGAAAATTCAGAGTGTGAAAGGATCTAAGAGATCATCTAGTCGATCTCTCTAATTTTATAGATGAAGAAACTAATGCTCACAGAGAGGAAATTACTTGCCCCAAATCAGAGAGTACTTGACAGGACCAGAGCATGAACCTGGGACATGTTTAGGCAACAACTATTTAAATAATGTTTTATTCAGCCACAGACAACTGGCATTCATGAATTTAATTTTCTTTTATAAGAAAGGCTAGTAAGTTTGATTATTTCTATTGAATACATTTAAAATCAATTTATTCTATATATTCATTCGTTCAATTATTCAACCATTATTTATGGAGCTCCCATTGTATGTAGTGCACTGTTCTAGATATGGGCAGTTGTGAAAATGAATGACACCTCTTTGTACTAAAGAAATTTACAGTGTAATAAAAGAGTTAAGACCTGAATATTCTAATTCTTTTTTTTTCATTATTTAAAGTTTATTTTTAATTTATGGAACAAAACAAGCATTTCTAGAACATAATGCAATGAAAGAGAAGATTACACATAAAATTGTAAAAGTACTATGCATAATTTGCTATTCCTTTCAAATATACAACAAAATTATCAAGTAAATTTCTCTTTTTTTTTTCTTCTCTTCCTTCCCCTACTCTAAAGATGGCTGCCATCAGCCACAAATACACATACATATGTAAAATTGTTCTATACATAATTCATCAATTCTTTCTTTGGATGCAGATAGCATCTTTCTTCATATGTCCTTTATAGTTGATTTGAGTGTTTATAATAGTCAAATCAACTTATTTATTCAAAGTCTCTCTTAAAAATATTGCTGTTATTGTATACAATGTTCTCTTGATTTTGCTCATTTAGATTTTCATTCATTATTTTATGTAAGCCTTTCCATTTTTTTTTTTAAATCATTGAGCTTTTTTTTTTTTTTGAGTATTTGATTATGGTGGTCTGGTACCAGGTGGGTGGGATATGCAAAAGAGGTTTGGGCTTGAAGAAAGAGATTCCAAGTTCAAATCTTGGCTCCACTGTTTACTGTGTGCAAGTTATTTAATAATCTCTTTAAACCTCAGTTTCCTCATTTGTAAAATTACTTCTAAGGCTTCTAATGATTTAGAGATTCTATGAAATGACATTAGCAGAGAGTATAAATTCAGAAGAAGAAATGATTATTCATGATTATGGGGTGAATAGGGTAGGTTTTATTAATGTTGAACAAGTCTTTGATGGATGAATAGAATTTGGATAGGCCCAGAGAAGGGTATTCTAGCTGTATTATGTATGTCATGAACAAACATTCAAAGATGAATAAATTCAGATTAGAGAGAATAGTTCATATTGTTTAGAGATGATATGGGAAGTATAAGTATAGTAGAGGAATGAGAAAAGTTATTTTGTATTAGATTAAGGAAGCCCTTAAATACAACATTGAAGAACTTTTATTTTAATAAGCTGTAGGGAGTTTTAAAAAATATTTTCTCCCAATTACATGTAAAAACAATTTTAAATATTCATTTGCTAAATTTTTGATTTCCAAATTCTTTCCCTTCCTTCCTTTCCCCATCATTGAGAATGCAAAAAATTTGACACAGATTATTCATGTGTAGACATGCAAAAACATTTTCATATTAGTCATGTTGGGAAAGAAAACAGATCTCCTCCCCAAGGCAAAAGAGATAAAAAAAATGAAAAAAATTTAAAAGTATGCTTCAATCTGCATTCAGATTCCACCAGTTCTTTCCCTAGAGATAGATATTATTTTTCATCATTAGGTTCTTCAAAATTATCTAAGATCGCTGTAGATCATTCACAGTTGATGATGGTGTAATATAGCTGTTACTATGTATACTGTTCTCCTGATTTCTGCTCACTTCACTTTGCATCAGTTTATGTAATTCTTTCCAGGTTTTCTGGGAACATCCTTCTCATCAATTTTTTTAATAGCACAATAATATTCCATTATAATCATATACCACAATTTGTTCAGCCATTTCCCAATTGATGAACACCCTCTCACTTTCTAATTCTTTACCACCAAAAAAAGAGCTACTATGAATATTTTTGTACATATTTTTATTTTTAATCACTTTGGAAAGGATATGTATGATTTTATAATCCTTTGAGCATAGTTCCAAATTGTACTCCCCCGACAGTGCATTAGTATCCCAATTTTCTATATCGCCTCCGTTAGTTGTCATTTTCCTTTTCTGTCATATTAGCCATACTTTAAAGGTATGAGATGGTAGCTCAGAGTTGTTTTACTTTGCATTTCTGTAATTAATAGTGACAGAGCATTTTCGCATATGGCTATAGATTTGATTTCTTCTTTAAAGGCAATAAGTAGTTTTTAAGAAGATTAAGCTAATGGGGGAGAGGGGATAGGAAAGGGAGAGGATGGGGAAAAAAGTTAGAAAGTTGGAAGTGAGGAGATTAGTTAGACTTTTTCTGCATGCCAAGAATTAGGATAGAGGCAATAGGAGTGGAAAATAGGGAATAAAAATCTAGTCAAGAAAATAAAAGCCCTTCTGCAATATTTTTAATATAATAGCCAATAGCCTTAATAATGCCCTGCTGTGAAAATGTTTTGCTCTAAAGTTAAATGGAAACTTATGGATTCTTTTGACCAAAGCAACTATTCTGGCCTGGAATAACACATTTAGTATTGTTTTTTAGAGTCAAAACAAATACATTAGCTTCAAGACTGGCAGCCTTGAGTAAGGACCATTTTCTCACACACTGGAGTTCACGCCCTGGACCCAAATTACTTTCATTTAAATGCCCTTCAAGCTATGTGTTTGAGTTGCTAACCTTCTAAAGGAAGCTTGAATCATAAAGAACTCAAGGATTGAATGTGTTTTTACAGTAATAACGCTTAGATGAAACACCCTTAATTCAATGCCTCCTTCCTCAAAATTAATGTGCACATATTTTTCTTGAATAAAAAAGAAGACATTAAGAATTTAAATACCTATAAACTAAAATTTTAGAATTTTCTATTTCTCTTTCTTACATAGTATTAAAAATCAGGATCGCAGAGGAGATGCATCAGTTTGTTTCTCTAGTGGCACACAAAAATGCATAATCCTGATGGAATCCTTTCTTTTTTTTTCCTTTTGACATCCTCACATTCTACTTAGTTATGCTTTTCAATGCATACAAGAGATAACATAAGAAAGCTACCAAGTAGTGTTGTCCTTGGAAACTTTCTGTGGTTATTTTTGTAGAATATTTTGATTATTTCATCTGTGGGGTAGTCTGTAGATGTTTGAGAATTTGAGCATTTTAAAGAACAGGGTATTATAATAGACAACACTTTGTACCCAATCTAAATGAATTGTTGAATATGAACTCTTGAGTAAAACTCACTTTAAAAATCTGAGCCAGTCTCTTCTTTTCTCTTTAGTTTTTTTCTGTTTTTTTTTCTCTTTTTCTGTCTCCTGTCTCTGTCTGTCTCTCTTTGTGCCTCTCCATATATTTTTCTTCTCTGCTTTTCTATTTGCTTCCCTATTTTCTTTACTGCTTTTTCCTCTCTCCCTTTGATTCTATGTATTTTGCTTTCTTTCTTTTCCATTTCGATATTTATATGTTCTACCATATCTCTCCTTCTTTTCTGTCTTTGTCCGCTATATCCATTAGAGGGCTATTGACCCATTGCATAGTCAATGCAATGACTATTGTATTAGTATTTTCTAAATTAGGCAACTAGTTGACACAACGAATAGATTGGTAGATCTAGAGTCAGAAAGACCTGAGTTCAAAACCATCCTTAGATTCTTACTAGTTGTGTGATTTTTCTTTTTTTTTTTTGGCAAATCACATCTGTTTTTTTTTTTCCTTAAAAAGTTTCCTTACTTGTTAAATGCTGATAGTAGCATCTACCTGTGTGGGACAGATGGGGTGCAAGACCTCCTTCCCAGAGACATCATCAGGTACAAAGAGAAAGCATTTATTATAATCCCTGTAGGGAGAGGCCTGGACACACCTGGGAGCCATCCCAATTCCACCATGTGCTCCTGGAACCTAGCCAGGTTCCTTCTTGTCCAGGACTTTAAAAGCAAAAGACCCGAGCCTTCTCATTTGATAAACTAAAAGGACAACCATTCTTGACCCATGGTCACCAATGTTGGCTGCCTCCCACAGGTCATGTCACTTTCTGTAATTTCCTGTATTCAAGGGTTCAAAGTCCATCCTTCCGGAGATCAAATGATATCTCCAGAGTTCCAGTTCTGGGAACAAGGATCATGTGACAATACTGAGAAATACTTCATCCAATCAGTCCCATTCATACCTTTCAGGGTTGTGGTGACAACAAAACTAGTTAATATTTATAAAAGTTCTTTGCAACTTTGAAGCAATGTATAACTGTTAGCTATTATTATAATTTTATATAATTATACATTGTATTATAAATTATATAAAATATAAAGTAAATTATGTATTGCAAACATTATTATTATTATATATTATTATTAGAGTGGGTACAAAATTCTCTCTAGGACTCAGTTTCCACATATTTTAAATGAGAAAGTTGGACTGTATCTCCTCTGAGGTTCCTTTTGGCTCCTTCAATGAGGGCATTCCGGCTCACCTCTTTTATACCCAAAAGATGATGGGCGGGTACCCCTAAGTTCTTGGTGGGCTTTTCAGTTAGCTCAGATCAGGTGAGGGCTGGGGGAAGCTGAGCTGATAGTGGGGCTGGGCCTGGATATTCAAAGGGTGCCTTTGACCAGGATTTGTGAATCAAGGTCAGCCATGGGCAATTAGAGAGGAATCTTAAAGGGACCTCAACCCCCATTGTGTGTGTGTGTGTGTGTGTGTGTGTGTGTGTGTGTGTGTGTGTATGTATACACAGACACATGCATACATATCCCCTATGCCTCACTTTCCCCTCTAGAGTCTTATTCACTATAAGCTATTATGTCATGCTGCCTCTCATTCTCTCTCTCTCTCTCTCTCTCTCTTTCTCTTTCTCTCTCTTTCTCTCTCTCCCCTTTATTTCTCTCTCCCTCTCTCCTTTTCTTTTCTCCTCTCTTTCCCTCTTTCCCTCTGTCTCTCTCTATTTCTGTCTCTGTCTCACATATTCACACAATATTGCTTATATCAGGAATATATGAAAAAAAGGCTTGATTTTTCTACTTTGCTTCAAAATTTCCTGAAATCATTTGACTATCATCTGGGAATGTGTGTATGTGTTTTGTACCCATTTTGTCCAAAATCATATTTACAGTGAGTAGCAGAGATGAGCTTCAAATTGTGCTTTTCTAACTCTTAAGGACAATGCTGTTCCTTCTATAGCAGACTCTCCTCTTCTTCCAGACCAATTATTAACATTGTAGATACTTCAGCTATCAAATTATCAATAATACATTATCGACTATCAGAATATCAAATTAGGTTATCAGTGATTGAACCAGAATCTCTGCTTTATTTAATGACATGAGTTAGCCCAGCTTTTCTCTCTCTGTTCATTATTAGACTTTTTGTGTCTAGCATCAGATATTAAGTGAAAGGATACCTTGAAAGAGCATCATCTCTTAGAGAGGAAATAGTACAAAATTAGTCCTAAGATCATTTCCAATTCCAACTTTCTGTCACTATATGATTCCATAGTTTATTTCCATGCATAGACATTGAATAAGAGGAACATTATGGGCTAAATTTCTTAATTTATTTTTATATGATGGATCCCTTTGGCAGTCTGGTGAAAGGAAATCGATAACCTTAAAATACATTTTTTCAAATTATTAAAACAAGTTCTTGGATCCCAAGTTAAGAACCCTGCTCCAAATCAATAGGTACTTATCTTTTTCTCTGTGTTATATGCTTGTTTTTTGATTTATTAGCTCTGATGATATCTCATATCTCTCAAAGTCATTTTATACAGCATCAAATATTTGTTCTCTGTCATAGCTAACATTTATACATCTCTTACCTTCCCTCTACTTTGTATCTGCTAGGCTTAGTAGTAGTATTAATAAGATTCTACCCATCCATTCCTTTTTTTAAATTTTTTTCTTTTTTTCCTTTTTGTTGAGGCAATTGGGGTTTTAAGTGACTTGCCCAGGGTCACACAGCTAAGAAGTGTTAAGTGTCTGAGGTCAGATTTGAACTCAGGTCTTCCTGACTTCAGGGCTGATGCTCTATCAACTGCACCACCTAGCTGCCCCATCTACCCATCCATTCTTAAATTCTATTTATTCAAAATTAGATGAGGTTTACTTTGAACATATATGGCAATATCTTAGGAACAAGAAAGAAGTTATTCCTTCCCTTTAATATTTCAATTTCATCACTGTAATTCTTTAATATTTCAAGGAATTCTGATTACTTTGACATGAGTCATCCCTTCATTGATGCAGGTCAAAATCTTACTAAGCCTTTGTGGACAATTTAATGAATTTTTGTGACCAGGAAAAATCATCACCTGGTAATTAACTATTTATTGATGAATGTACATGTACTTACCTTGTCTTGTCCTTGAATGACAGATATACAGTTATCCTGTCCATAGTTGGATTCTTTCCAATTGAGTAGGATCTGCTAGAACCTGCACTCTGCTGTCAGTGCTTTTAGGCTCCATATTATCTCCCTAGGAAAACCTTTAGAAAAGAGTTTTGGTACAGGACAGTACACCAAATTATTACTTTGTAACAGGATAATAATAGATTTTTTTTTCTTACTGTTAACCATACCCCTAGTTAATGTAATTCCATTATATGACTTCATCTTGAAAACATGTAATAAAAGGAAAAACACTTTCTCTCCATTGTCAAGAGAATAATGTTATTACTGATTGAGGGAAGCAGTGGGTCTCCAGTGTATGTTTCAGTATTTGATGAAGATATAAAAAAAGACTGTTAAAAGATTCCTAAACATAAATCTAATAGTCTAAATTATGGAACCAGATTGTCATGCTATATAATTATATGCATTCACTTAATGGAATTAATAATAGGTAGGATAGTTCATATTTCATATTATAAAGGTGATATTTTCTTTGAAGCCCAAAATTCTATATAGCTTGATTATTACATTGCCTGCCTAAACTAATCTAGATGTTACTTTGAAAAAATAAGAAAAAACAAAAGTATTTAACCAGGTTAAATAAAATTTAATAATATGCATTATAAATGCAATACATAGTAAATGCTAAAATTCTGTTTAATGAATCGTTTAAAATAATATTTCATCCCCTCAATTACATGCAAAAATAATTTTTAACATTTGTGTGGGTTTTTTTAAACTTTTAAGTTCTAAACTTTATCTTCCTCCTTTATTGAGATGGTAAGCAATCTGTAATGCAGTTATATAAAACATTTCCATAGTAGTCATTTTGTAGATGAAAAATCAAAAGAAAAAGAATGAAAGAAAGAGAAAAATAGTATGCTTCTGTCTGTTTTCAGATAATGTAAATTCTTTCTTTGGAGACAGATAGCATGTTTCATCTTTAGTCTTTTGGGAATGTCTTGTTTTATTGTATTACTGAAGATAGCTAAATCTTTCACATTTCTTCATTAGACAGTATTGCTGTTATTGTATACAATGTTCTCCTGGTTCTGCTCACTTCATTTTGACTCAGGGGTTCTCAAACTAAGGCCTGTGAGCCAGATGCGGCCCGCTGAGGATGTTTATGTGGCCTGCCTAGTTATGGCAAATGGGCTAAGGGGTGGAGACAGAGTGTGAGTTTTTGTTTTTACTATAGTCCGGCCCTCCCACAGTCTGAGGGATAGTGAACTGGCCCCCTATTTAAAAAGTTTGAGAATCACTGACATTGTAAGTCTTTCCAGGTTGTTGTTGTTGGGTTTTTTTTTAAATCATTCTGCTTGTCATTTCTTATAACACAATAATATTCCATTACAATCATATACTATAGCTTGTTCAGCTATACCACAGTTGATGACATTCCCCTTAATTTCTGATTCTTAGCCACCACAAAAAGAGCTGTTATAAATATTTTGTATAAATAGGTTCCTTCCCCCTTTTCCCCCCAATATCTTCGGGTTACAGATTTAGCAATGATATTGCTAGGTCAGAGGGTAAACCTGATTTTATAGCTCTTTGAGCATAGTTCCAAATTGCTCCACAGAATTGCTGGATCAGTTCTCAACTCCACCTTCAGAGCATTAATATCACAGCTTTCCTATATCCCTCTAATATTTATCATTTTCCTTTTTTTTTGTCATATTAGCTAATCTGATAGGTATATTGTGTTACCTCAGAATTGTTTTAATTTCTAATTCATTTATTTTTTTTACCTTTTTTTTTTTAAAGCTTTTCATTTACAAGATATATTCATAGGTAATTTTTTCAGCATTGACAATTTCAAAACCTGTTGTTCCAACTTTTCCTCTCCTTCCCTCTACCCCTTCCCCCAGATGGCAGGTTGACCAATACGTGTTAAATATGTTAAAATATAAGTTAAATACAATATTCAATCATTTATTAAGTACTTACTGTATTTTAGCCCCTAAATGCTAAAAATTAGAGATATAAGGACAAAAGAAAAACAGTCCCCTGATTTCTAGGAGCTATCAGGGAAGACAAGGGCTCTGTGTGTGTGTGTGTGTGTGTGTGTGTGTGTGTGTGTGTATGTGTGTGTGTACATATATATCTGTATTCATTACACACACACACACATATATAATGTATACACACACACATATATAAATGAATTGCATTCCATTCAAGTAACTCTGAGAAAGAAGAAATTAATAGCTGGGGATATCCAGAAATACTTCACGTAGAGAGTAGAATAGCACTTGAATTGAAGAATTGAAGAAAACCAGAGCTCCCAAGATGTGGCAATGAGAAGGAAGTACATTCCAGGAATACACTGGTATACAAGCAAAGAGATAAGAGGTAAATGATATGTGTGCATGTAGAGACAGACGTAATACCAGTTAGTAGTTAGTAGTTTAGGTTTGATTATGAAACAAAAATGAGGTATTCTCAAGTCACTGAACAGTTAACAAAAGGATTACTTTGAGCTAGCAAGAAATCCAAGTCAGAGCAGCCATGTGCGTAGGACTTTTTAATGCCCTTAGGTGACTAGGAAACTACTAAGGTAATCAAGGGCCAATCAAATTCCAAAGATAATTTTATTGCCTTTTAGAGAAAACCAATCTCCTTTTTTTTTTGGTAACAGGGGAAACATTCTATCTTAGTGAAGAAGAAATAGACCTGTATGGCTGGGAAACAAAGTACATGGAAAGTAGCAGTGTGTAAGAAGACTGGAAAGGTAGTAGTAGTAGTAGCAATAGAGGCAGCAACAGCTAGTAATATTTATATGGAGCACTTAGATGGCACAGTAGATAGAGTGCTGATCTAAAGTCAGGAAGAATCACTTCCTTAATTTAAAACTGGCCTCAGATACTTTCTAGCTGTGTGTACTTGGGCAAGTTATTTATCCCTGTTTACCTCATTTGTAAAATGAGCTGGAGAAGAAAGTAAAATCACTAGTTTCTTTGTCATGAAATTCCCAAGAGAGATCAGGAGGAATCAGATGTGACTGAAAAAGACTAAGAAAACATTGGTCATGGCACTGTGAATATAGAGGAAAGGCGGGGGGAAAGAGGTGTTATGGAGATAGAAAAATATGACTTGACAACTTACAACTTAAGTGAGGTAAGTGAAAGTAAGTTGTCTAAGAGAATACCAAAGATGCAAACTTTGACTAGCATATGGTACACTTGACAATAATAGGAAACTTCAGAAGAAGGATGGGTTTGGAGAAGAGCATGTTGAGTTTGAAATACATATAGATCATCAATTCAAAATGTCTAATAGATAGTTCATAGAATAGGATTGGAGCTTGTGTTCCTCTGAGCACAACTTTACTTACTCCCCATCCCGCCTAAATCCCTTATTACCTTCTAATACAGACACAAAGGTTTGACTCCACAAAGTGTTCTCAAATGGCTCTGAAGCTATTACTAGAATGGTCCTGCTGAAATCTTGTTCTCTGGTCTATCTAGGCTCAGAGGTGTGCTTGATTCCTTAAATCAATCTTGGAACACTTCTTTATTGGATTTTATCCAAAGGCATTCACTCTTCCAACCTGCTTTATACCTATGACTTACTGATTGGTTGATTCAACAGAAGCAGTTAGGAATTATCTAAGCAATTTACATATTTTATTGATCTTGTAAATTAGCCCAAGAAGTTTTCTTACCAGTTAAAGGTGTTAGAATCAGTTACATTAATTGGGGTGGGGACTGTGAGATGCCCCTCTTACATTAATGATTTTTATATTTTTTTGATGTAGCTATTTTTACAGCCTGTACTTATCCTTGAGAACTGTCTGTTCTTATCCTTTGACATTCATTAATTGGGGAATGGTTCTTGTTTCTATGTATTTGTATCAGTTTCTTATATATCTTGTATATTGTGCTTTATCAGAAAAACACAGTGCAAAGACTTTTTTCACAGTTAAGATTTCTTCTCTTAGTCGTCCCCTCCACCCCCTTCCCTATCCCAAACTTTACAAAGAAAATAATGAAAGAAAAGGAATGTGATTATCACTAGTGGTTTTTATTTTAGGCATTGTAATTTGGTTCCATTGACCCTCCTCTGTTCCTCTTGACCAGATCCCATCAGTGGTCTTTTTTTTGTTTTCCTTTTGATATTTCCTGTGAATTTCACTCTCTCAAGGTAAAGTTTGTTTTGTTTACAATTATTCCCAACTTGGTATTATCCTTCTTACTTTTTTCCATACCTGACTGTTTCCTTGTTGAATTTGATATATTTCTATACATATGTGTTTGTGTGTATATAAGATTGAGATCTGATCTCACTCCTGTTCACCTCACTTCTTCCCTGTTTGTTTACTATTATTTGCAAATATCTGATTATGAGAAATAAGTTCCATCTCCTTTTTCCTCATTTCTATACTAGAGTATTCTTCTCATCCTTCACTTTCCCTCTGATTAATTCTTTTCTTTATCTTCTTAAAAATATCAGAACAGAACCAATATACTTTTTAGGTACCGTATTTTTCTTATTTAATTACTTACATGAAAACATTAAAGTTTTGAAGAGACACATATTTATTCTTCCTGTTAGAATGTTAACATCTTTGAATCTTTCCAATTGTTCAAAAAATACCTTTCTATATTTCTCTTGACTCTTGTATTTATATTTCAAAAATTCTACTTAGCTCTGTTTTTTGTTTAAGAATGCTTGAAAGTTCTGATTGAATTTCATTAAATTTAAGGTTCATTTCTCATCCCCTCCCTTTCTCCTCTAATAGGCTTAATACTCAGCTTTTCAAACGAGGTTATTCTTGCTTGAAAACCTATATCTCTTGCCTTTTGGAATATTGTATTACAAGATTTTTCTCTGTAATGATTATTGCCAAGTCTTATATGATCCTTAGCATGGTTTCTTGATATTTGAATGTTTTCTTTTGACTTTTGCAATTTTCTTTTCTCCTAAGACACAGAATCTTTAGATTTTGGCTATCATATTCCTGAGATTCTTCCTTTTAAGGTTTCTTAAAGGAAGTGAAAAATGGATTCTAAGTATTTTCACTTCGCCCTTTGTTAACAATAGATCTTCATAATTTTCATTTATTAAGCAAGTATGATAATCCTTATATTATTTCTTTTTAACCTCTTCTAGATGTTTTTTGGATAATAAATATATGTATACACACACACACACACACACACACACACATACAGATATATGTTCTTTTATTTTTTCAGTCTTTTGGTTTTTGTCTCATGGAACCATTGATTTCTCTTTGGCCTCTTCTAATTTTTACTAAATCTATTTCTTGGGTAAGGTTACCATATCCTATTCTAAACGATTTGTTTTTTTTCCATACCCAAATGAGAGGGTTGCCTCTGCCTGGTCTTGATCTAGGTCATCTGTGTTCCTGTATTTTCATTTATCTCCTGGATTGTCTCCCTGTAAAGAATGCTAGTAGGATTTAGGTATCTCTTGATGTTTGAGATTCATAGCCCTGGATTATCAGGGTCCTCTGTGTCATTAGAGAAAAAAATGATATGGGACTTATGGACCTCTGTGATGTGCTGTGTTAGCACTGGTCATTGTCCCAGAATGATTGATTTCATTCAAGGAGTTGTTATTGCTACTGCCAGTCACTTCCAGTGTCAAAATTTTAGATTTTTAATGCTTTATGGTAGAAATAGTCTGCTATTATTGCCTTTAATTATAAAGTTTTATGAACTATAATTGTCTCTGGACTGCCTCTTGTTGCATAGTGAGAGGCTTTCATCATTGTTGACTTTCTGGAAGGTATTCTTTCATATTGTCCATGGTCTTCTCATGCCCTTTTTCTTCAGTTCTTGGATGGATGAAATCTCTTACTATAGTTTTTCTTTGGATTTCTTGATCCTAATTGGGAATGACGTTGCTTTTAGGCTTTTTCTGGAATAGGTGTGTGGGAGCTGGCCTGACAGCTTCCTTTCAGTCATCTTATCTGGACAAAATTAGATTCTTGTTTAAATTGAAAAAAGAAGTTTTATTTTTAAAAAATTGTCCTATGGCTCAACTAATTCAATTCTGTTCAAAGAGTCTTGTCTTCTACAAGAAACTGAACAGATACAAATTAAAAAAAATTTAAATGACAACTATTTCATGATCCTTATTAATATCTTTAGAAAAATCATTATTGTCATCAAATCTTGGTTTTCTTGAACAGTTGGTTTTTCTGATAATAATAATTTTCTGGAGTACTTTCTCTGTCCCTTTTAGAATCAGGTAAAAAATATAAAGGTGGAATGACTTTGAAGCTTTGGAACAGATTATGTTGGAGAATTGGTAATTTCCAATTCACTTTTTAACTGTTGCTTTCTTTCTTTTATTCCATAGCTGAACAAGAACATACACAGAAGAAAACCTTTACCTGCTGGATAAATTCACAGTTGGCAAAGGTAAATGATAAGAGACAAAAATCAAGAAGCTGAATTCTGAGGGCTTTTTTGGGTTTTGTTTTGTTTTGTTTTGTTATCATCCTTAGTTTTTGCAGTAGATAAGATTTGCAAATATTGATTTAGTGACAGGTTGTGGAATGCCTTGTTTGACAAAAGGTGCTGAAGTGACAGTGACAGATCTTTCATCAACTTTTCTGCTTCTCTTTCTTAACACCAAAAGAAAGTAATTCATGTTTAAATCGCATATGAAAGAGTGGGAAAGGAAAGAGGACAGAGAGGGGTATAGAACTTATCCTGCTATTTTTGAAAATAAAGAAAAAAATGGGGGGGCTGTGAAAGGTCACCTTTTAAGGCATTTATTTTGAATATTTAGCCCTGACAGAGAGTGACACTTTTTACAATAAAGCTGTAATGTTTCCTTTTTTCTCTTGATCTCATTATGTTAGGTAAACAGAAATGTAATAGATGAAATGTAGATTTTCTACATGTCTGTCCCTCTGTGTACCTATCTTCTATTATTATTCCAATTTCAAAAAAGGGTCTAGAAGCTCCACATGACAATCTTTGTTCATGACTATATGAATAAATGTAATTCTGTAGATTTTTATTGGCACTTAAAAGTATACGTTTTGTACCAATATCAATGTTAGATACATTTCCAAAAGAATTTTCTTAACTAGAAATTTTCCATGAAATGAATTCAATATGTTGATTTCTCTTAGCTTTTGTTTTCTATTAAAATAAGTAGAAAGTGATTCCCTATTAAATAGCTACTTGATGTTTTTCCATTGAGGTTCTGAAAGATGTTGATTTTTGAATTGAAAAGTTTAAGGAATAATTTTTCATATCTTGTTTTCAGCATAATCCTCCTTCAGTCATAACAGATCTCTTCACAGATATTAAAAAAGGACATGTTCTCATTGATCTGTTGGAAGTACTCTCAGGCCAACAATTGGTAAGGTTTTAAATAGCAATTGAAAGTTTTTTGTTGATAATTTTTTTTCTAAAAAAACCTCTTTCTTATCTGTGAATGACATTTCCCTTGAAATTGACAGGCTCGGGAGAAAGGATCTAATACCTTTCAATGCAGAAGCAACATAGAACATGCCTTGACATTTCTGAAAAAACGATCAGTAAGTATAAACTTAAAACTTAAAGTAAAAATGAATAATGGGAATAGATTTCATATTGTGAGATATTTTCTTCTTTTAATCCATATTTTTTTCCCCAGATCAAGCTTATAAATATTCATGTAGCCGATATTGTGGAAGGAAATCCATCTATTATTCTTGGTCTGATTTGGACAATTATATTACACTTTCATGTAAGTACTTCAGTGTATGACATAATACATCTCCTTTCAATAATAACTTTTACGAAACACAGTAAATGCAATGAAATACAATAAAAATATGAATTCACTCTTGAAATTCCACTATGGACTTGAAGATCTGTTATTTAAAAAAGGTGTAATAGATATCATCTAGGATTATTACTATTAATGTTACTATTAATGATAATAATAACAGTTTTGTTTATTTATTTATTTTCATTCATGTTTGAGGGTTTGTTTGTTTTTTTGGAAAAAATACTGAGTTGGTTTGCCATTTTCTTAGGCTTGTTTTATAGATAAAGGAAACTGAGATAAATAGAATTAAGTGACTTGCTCAGGATCATGCAGGTCATAAATATCTGAGGTCAGATTTGAACTCAGAAAGATGAATCTTCCTGACTCTGGGGCTGTCACTATTTACTGTGCCATCTAGCTGCCCATTGACAGTAACAGCTCTCTTTTATGTGGCTTACATCATATCTATGAGGTTGGTAGTAACAAAAATAATTATCTTTATTTTACCTAAATTGTCGTCACTTAACTAAATTGTCATTTAACCCTGTGGCACACAATGGCAGTCCAGTCAAACCTAGGATTTATAGCTTTTCAGTCTAATGATCTTTCCACCACACTTATACTTAATATTTTAAAAGCTGTTTTCAAACCAAAATTTAGTGCTAAACCAACGTGGTGGTTAGTTTGGCCATAATATATGTTTCAGATCATGTAATAGTAAGTTACTGAACATCAAGAACTGGAATACTGAAACCCAACTTCTTAATACATTGCTAGAGACTCTGTTTATGCTTAGTAAATACTTACAATCATATTCCAGTGAAAAGGGTACGGGATGTACTTGCCTCTGGGCTTGAATAACTCTCTTGGATACTTAATAACTGTGTAATCATAGGTTAGTGACTTCATCTTTATGAGCATAGCTTTCTCATCAGTAAAATCTAGATAATGGCCCTTGTACTATCAGGAGGTCGATAGAAGAGCTTTGGAATCAGGAAGAAATGGGTTCAAGACCTGCCTCTGACTATAACTATGATACTGTGGACAAATCATTTATCTCTTCAATGCCACAGGCATTTCTTTAGTACTTTAAGTTACATAAAAGTTGCCAATTTGCATCACTAGAGGGAGTTTTCCACTCTAGGAACTCCTAGTGAAATCACATTTTTGTACCAAAAAAAATGCTTGTTATTTCTGTCTCTTAGAATTGGAACAAAACTTTAAAATACTATGTAAATATGAACTGTTGTCATACATTTATATCTATGATAATGATATTAGGTCCAATATGTCCAATTGCACATCAGTCTAATCTAGAACATTTTCTTTTTCTTTCTTTCTTTTTTTTTTCCCCCCTGAGGCTGGGGTTAAGTGACTTGCCCAGGGTCACACAGCTAGGAAATGTTAAGTGTCTGAGGCCAGATTTGAACTTGGGTCCTCCTGAATTCAGGGCTGGAAATCTAGAACATTTTCAAACTAGAGCAGAGCTTCTTATCCCAGGTGTATAAATTAGACTTCACTTGGGGATGGAATTATGAATAAATTTCAGAAGGCCAATGAACATGGAGAGGAAAAAATTCATATCTTTATTTCAATATAAAT
The DNA here is from genome assembly GCF_048593235.1 of Sminthopsis crassicaudata. Lineage (NCBI taxonomy): Eukaryota > Metazoa > Chordata > Mammalia > Dasyuromorphia > Dasyuridae > Sminthopsis > Sminthopsis crassicaudata. The sequence continues at coordinate 330,096,796 of NC_133618.1, forward strand.
GTCTTCTTTTGTAATTTTTTGCATTTTATCTTATGCATTTAAAAATGTTATTCTGAAATACACTTCATCATCCTGTCCAAGGGTCCATGACATAGAAAAAAAGTCAAGAAGCTATGTAGTGAATTCTGTGGATTCACTAGACTTAATTCTTCTCCAACTCTTATAGCATGAGATATAAGTCTTTCTGTTTATTCTAGGTTAGAGATAACCCAAGCTTTGGCATGAGTGCCAAAAAAGATTTTAAAAAAAGGAAAATAATCTACATGTATCAAAAATATTCACAACAGCTCAGAGGGAAAAAAAAAAAGGAAATTGAGGGGATGCCCATCAAATTGGGGAATGACTCAATAGACTGTGATGTGTGTATATGATGGAATATTATTGTTCTATGGGAAATAATGAGCAGGATGATCTCAGGAAGAAAAGCTACCCTGAAAAGTCTGCCATGAACTCCAGCAAAGTGAAATGTTCTGTATGCAAAGTAATAGCAATGTTTCAGGATGACCAGCTATGAATGACTTTGCTATTCTCAGCAATACAGTCATCCATGACTATTCTGAGAAACTTAAACTATAAAAAATCTTATCCATATCCAGAGAAGGAACTAATTGTGTCTGAGTACAGATTGAAGCACTCTGTCTTTCCCTGTCTGTCTGTCTGTCTGTCTGTCTCTCTCTTTTCTCTCTGTCTCTATCTCTCTTATAATTTTATTTTTCTTGAGGGTTTTTATTTTCATTAGAGTGGGAGATCTAATTTTTTTTCACAACTTGGTTTTTATAGAAATGTTTTGCATAACTTCATGAAGCTTTCTTAATTGTGAGTGAGGATAAGAGAGAGAACCTAGAACGTAAAAATTTTAGAAACAAATGTAAAAAAAATTGTTTTTGAATTTGAATGTAATTGGGAAAAATATTAAACAAAAATGAATGTTGAGATCAACCAAATATGCTCTGAAAAAAATATAGAGTACTTACTTGATATTTGTAATACTTTCTTTCATTATCTGACTCACTATTGACATGAGTAGGTTTTATAATACTCTTTAATTATTTACAATTTACAATTTTCAAAACCTTTATTCATTGAATATTAACTTTGAATTCTTCTTTCCATAGATTGAAGAACTGGCTTGGATTCTTTCTTGCAATTACAATCAACCTTCTTTGGATTGTGTGAGTGTGGTAGACTTATCTCAAACTTCAGGACCTCCTCCTAAGAAACGCTCTAGAGCACAGGCTAGGTGGAAGATGTCAGCAAAGAAGGCCCTTCTCTTATGGGCCCAGGAACAGTGTACTATGTAAGTTACTTTCTATGATCTGCTGTAATTACTGCAGATTCTGGTATAAATTGAAGCTTACTCAGCATTTACAACTCTTTTAGGTCAAAATTTGAAGGTGATTGAGATTAGTCCTCCTAGAGGCTGATTTTTCTGTCTTATAACGAGAATGTGTTATTTCTCTTTTATCACTATGCAATTCCTCCTTTCATCCAGATTTGAACTTAGCCTGGTTTGCTTCTTGATGGATAAAAGAATGATCAGCAATTAGGTGGCAGTTTCTATTCTTTATCCTAGTGAATTAGGCCTAAACAGGAACCTGTTGACTTGGTGGGTTTAAGGACTAAGAATCAAGCCATATTTCCTGGATTCTTGGGGCTTTTGGGAGATCTTAATCCAGTTTGACCATGACTTCCTAGTCACATAAGGGCATCAAACAAGAAAACTGATGTAGAGTTGGGGTCCTTTATTCTTTTAGTCTCTTGTCACTGGTGAAGTTATTCATATGTGGTGATGATATATCCTCTTCATGTTAAGGCTAAGTATAATTTCTATTCTTAAATATCAGTTCACCTAAGTTTTTGTATTTAGCTTAAATACTGAATTTAAATTACTTGTCAGGTCCATCTTGCAACAGAGCTTTTGTGTAAGCTCCTTGAGAGCAGGAACTAACTATCTTTGACGTTTTTTAGTATCCCTAGTCCTTAGCAAAGTATCTGCTACATACTAGGCACTTAATAAATATTGTTTGGTGATTAATCCTGGGCCTCATCAAACCTCACAGTTGCATCACTGAAGATACAAGCCAAATAGAGACTTTCCCCCAGAACAATTTATATTGTTCCTACAAATAATAACATGATTCTTCATTTTATTTACTATTGATTAGAATGGAAAAGGTTCTAATAAAGTTTTATAAAAATATTTGTCATATTTTCTTTTTTGTCTGTAATAGGCATGGCTATGTGAATGTTACAGATTTCAAATCAAGCTGGAGAAATGGAATGGCTTTTTTAGCTGTTATTCATGCTTTGAGACCAGACCTAATTGATATGGACAGTGTAAAGGGTAGATCCAGCAAAGACAATCTAAAAGAAGCATTCAGGATTGCAGAACATGAGCTAAACATCCCCAGACTGTTGGATCCAGAAGGTAAATGATCTCTCTTCTCTTTATTACCCTATTAACTCTTTTTCTTTTGAAATCCTAGTTTCTGTGAAATCCTAACTCATGGTACAGATATACCATCCACTTATGTAGGTAATGACCCTTCCACATCTTGTTTGACAATTTTCATGAATATCATAGCAAAATCATTTATATTTGAGAGAAATAGTAACAGTATTTATGAAAGTGGAGGATTCACTCGGACCATTTATTGTTCTTTAAAATAAAAACCAGCATCGCTCTGACTTTTAAACTTCAATAATTTTAGAGTCTTCCAACCAAATGCCTCATCATGGCATAGAAGAGGCCTTGGTTACTTGAAGCAGAGAGAGTGAGGAGTGGTATATGGTTCAATTCCAATCTTCCAGGAAGTTCTTACTGTAGTACTGCAGAGATTTGTGCTTGGCTCAGTGTTTTTTTATCTTCTCTTCAATGTCTTGGATAAAGGAATAGATGACATGTCTGTTAAATTTGCAAATGGCATCAAATTGGGAGAGAGATTTATCACACTGGAAGAATAGGTCAAGATCCTAAAAGATCCTGCTAGTCTAAAGCAGAGGTATCAAACACATGGCCCATAGCCGTATGGCGCCCACGTGAATTTGAAATGTTTTTACAAAACAGTTAATGTTGTGATATGGGAGCCACCTGCCAGTGGCTGCTGGAAGTCTAACTCAGACCTGTAGAATGGTTCTCTTCATGTGAGAGGATGATGATGGTACAAGAAGACTGAGAGTCAGTTTCTGTTCTCTGATCTCCCTCCTCTTTCCTCTTGCCTCCAATTTATTTCATTCCCAATCCACAAGGAATATCTGTATAAATAAAGGCCGCTTTGCAACTCCTTCAAGTGTTATGAATTAACCTGCCCCTTCACTTAGGCATGGTCCTTAAAAGTTAAGAATACAATAAGATACAGATAAAGCACAAGAATCAGCATGTGGCCTGTAGGAATCCTCATGTATGGCTTAGTGGCCCTTATTTGTAGAATATTGCTCTAGGCAATGATGGCTTTGGTCTAAGTCTACTAAAATGGAATTCAATAGTGATAACTGTAATCTTACCTTTGGATACCAAAAAATTAATTTTACAAGTATAAGATTGAGGAGGCACGCACAATGTTTAGTTCTAGGATCAGTGCCAGAGAATCAGGCCTGGCACTGCAATGAAACACTTTTGAAAATAAAAATGACTTTTTATAACAAAAGGACTAAAATAATATAATTACTAAAAACAAATAGTGCTCTTTCTCTCAATTCTGAATTCTATAGGGCATTAATGCTGGTTTAGAAAGCACTATCATACTATGTCCAAAGGACAATCAAAGTGTATATACCCTTTGATTTGTAATACCATCACTAGGTCTGTGTCCCAAAGAGATCATAAAAAAATGGAAAAGGACTTACATGTACAAAAATATTTATAGCAGCTCTTTTTGTGGTAGTAAAGAATTAGAAATTTAAGGGATAGACCCATCAATGGGAGAGTAGCTGAACAAGTATATGAATGCAATGGAATACTATTGTGGTATAAAAAATTATGAACAGATAGATTTTAGAAAAACCTAGAAAGACTCACATGAACTGATGCTGAGTGAGGTGAGTAGAATTAAGAGAACAATGTACACAGTAACAGCAAAATTGTGTGAAGATCAACTGTGATTGACTTAGCTCTTCTCAGCAATACAATGATAGAAAATAATTCCAAAAAACTCATGTTGAAGAATGCTATCCACATCCCAGCGAAAGAACTATGAAGTCTTAATGCAGTTCGAAATATACAATTTCCACTTTTTTTTCTTTCTCATAGTTTTTCTTTTGTTGTTTTGATTTCTCTTTTCACAATATAATGAATGTGGAAATATTTTTAATAGAAATGCATATGTATAGCTTATATCAGATTGTTTGCTGTCTTGGGGAATTGGAAGGGAAAGGAAGGAGGGAAAAAATTTGGAACCTAAAATCTTATAAAAGTGAATGTGGAAATTATCTTTACATGTAATTGGAAAAATACTACTAAGTAGGAAAAATTAATATCAGTAATATCTGTATTGTGATCTTTAAAATATACAATTGTATGAAAATAAAGCAATTCCATAAGGTAATTAGAACTCTGCCAAAATCAGGGATGTGAAGTCCCCATAAATAGGGATTTTTATTATCTTAATAACCCAAATCCCAAGAATAGTCTTCTTGCTTTATGAAGTGGTGGTTCCAATGTATTTAAAAATAAATATTCTTCCTACAAAATATAGTTAGATAACAGTTGTTCTGGAGAAGATTTGGATGTATTCATAGATTGTATGATGTGGCAACCCAAAAGCTAATATTGAGCTAAATTAAGAGAGGCATAACTTCCAGGAATAGGATGATAGTACTATTGTTCTCTGCCCTTGTCACACCTCATTTGCTGTCTATTCATCTCTAGGTCCCATAATTAAAGAACATTGATAAGCTATAGAGTGTACAAATGAAGGCTATTGGAAAGCTAAAGGATATTTATGAGGATTATTTGAAAGAGTTGGGGATGTTTATTCTGGAGAAGAGGTATGAGAGGGACATGATGGCTGTCTTCAAACATTTGGAAGACTGTCACATAGGAGAGGGAATAAACTTGTTTTATCTTCCTAGAAGACAGAAGCAAGTTTAATGTGGGAAAGTCATAAAGAAGTGAATTTAGGCTTAATGTCAAGATAAACTTCCTAACAATTAGAGTTCTCTATAAGTAGAATGTAAGGCCTCAGATGTAGTACTATCTTCTTCTCTTTAAAGTTCTTCAAGACCTTCATTAGGTTTGATGATTTATTGTCTAATATGAGTTAGAGTAGTAGGCTGTTGAGTTCCTTTACATCTCTAAAATTCCATGATTGTACTACAAAAATGCTGCTACATGTAAAAAGTCTTTGGGATCTATGCCTGATGGTGAGATTGCTGGGGCAAAGAGTAGGTACAATTTTGTTAATATTTTTATTATAATTCCAATTGTTCTTCAGAACTTTTGGATCAATTCAGAGCTCTACTATAACAGTGCAGTAGTATTTCTGTCTTCCCTTAGCTCTTCCAAAAGAGTTGTCATCTTTTCTAATCTGATGGATAGAAGGTGAAATTTCAGTATCATGTTATTCACATAAATTTTGACATCATGTTGGAAAGTTATTCATTTAATCAATTTATCAATACATTTATATAAAGATGGGGATCTAATGAGCTTACAAAGAGAGTAAAGACAGAAGAGGACTCAGGACACAGCCTTGGTGTACACACACACACACACACACACACACACACACACACACACAGAGTTTGGTGATGTAATATGATCAATAATAAAGCAAAGGAAACTAAAGAGGGGCCAGGTAGATAGGAGGACAACTTAGAGAAAGCATCATGAAAACAGTGAGCAGTGTCAAATGCAGCATTGCTCAGCATTGCCAAATGCAAAAGTTAGAAAGGATAAATATTGAGATATTTCATATTTGGCAAGTAAGAAATCATTGGTAACTTTGGAGAGAAATATTTTTTTGTTGATGGAAACTGGATTGCAAGAGATTGAGAATGAATGAGATGAGAAGTGGAGGCAATGAGAGTAGGTTATGATAGTGATGAGAGCTTTGGATTCTGTTAGACTAAAGTTTTCCTTTTAAAATAATTAATTTTTCCCAATTATATATAAAATAATTTTAAACATTAATTTTTTATGATTCTTTTTTATTTTTAATAATAGCTTTTAATTTTCAAAATATATACAAAGGTAGTTTTCAACATTCATCCTTGAAAAATTCTGGGTTCCAAGTTTTTCTCCCTCCCTTTCTCCTACTCCTTTCCCCTAAATAGCAAACAATCCAATATGTGTTAAACATGTGCAATTCTTCTCTACATATTTCCACATTTATCATGTTGCACAAAAAAAGTGAGATCAAAAAAGAAAAAATGAGAAAGAAAGGGGAAAAAGCAAGCAGTGACAAAAGTGCACTTATAAAACAATAATATTCCATAATATTCACATACCATGACTTATTTAGCCATTCTCCAGTTAATGGGCATCCATTCAGTTTCCAGTTCCTTGCCACTACAAAAAGGGCTGCCACAAACATTTTTGCACATGTGAGTTCTTTTCCTTTATTTATGATCTCTTTGGGATGCAGATATAGTAGAGACACTATTGGATCAAAGGGTATGCACAGTTTGAAAGCCCTTTGGATATAGTTCCAAATTGGTTAGACTCTACCAACTCTACCAACAATGTATTAGTGTCCCAGTTTTCCCACATCCCCTCCAACATTTATCATTATCTTTTCCTGTCATCTTAGTCAATCTGAGAGGTGTGTAATGGTACCTCAGAGTTATCTTAATTTGTATTTTTCTGATCATTAGTGATTTAGAGAATTTTTTCATATGACTAGAAATGATTTTAATTTTTTTTCCTAAAAATTGTCTGTTCATATCCTTTGACCATTTATCAATTAGAGAATGGTTTGTAGTCATATCAATTATATATCAATTCTCTCTATAGTTTTACAATAAGACCTTTATCTGAGCCCTTAGGTACAAAATTTTTTTTTCAGTTTTCTGTTTCCCTTCTAATCTTGGCTGCATTGGTTTTGTTTGTACAAAACCTTATTAATTTAATATAAACAAAATTACCCATTTTGCATTTCATACTTAACATTCTTTTATTTATTTATTTTTTTGAGGCTGGGGTTAAGTGACTTGCCCAGGGTCACACAGCTAGGAAGTGTTAAGTGTCTGAGACCAGATTTGAACTCAGGTCCTCCTGAATTCAAGGCTGGTGCTCTATCCGCTGCGCCACCTCGCTGCCCCCTTAACATTCATTTTTGAAAAAAAAATTCATGAGTTCCAAATCCACCTTCTTCCTTCCCTTCCCTATTCCTTGAGAAGGCTAGCAATTATATATATATACATATATATATATATATATATGTATATACACATATACATATATACACACACATACACATATACAATCATGCAAAACATAATTCATATTAGTCATGTTGTAAAAAAAAAAAGTACAAACAAAAAACTCCCCCCAGAAGGGTAAAAAAATAGTGTGTTTGATCTGCCTTCAGATTTCACCAATTCTTGGAGCTAGATAGCATTTTTTCACTGTAAGTTTTTTGGAATTGTCTTGGATCATTGTATTGTTGAAAATACTTAACTTATTCATAGTTGATCATAGTACAATATTGCTGTTACTATGTACAACCTTCTCTCAGTTCTTCTCATTTCACTTTGCCTTAATTCATGTAAGTTTTTAATAGGTCTTTTTGAGAGATCCTATTCATCATTTCTTATAGCATAATAGTTTTCCATAAAAATCATATACTGTAACTTGTTCAACTATTCCTCAATTGATGGGCATCCCCTCAATTTCCAATTCTTTGCCCTCACAAAAATAACTTATAAATATTTTGTATATATAGGTACTCATCCTTTTTTATTTCTTTAGCATACAGATCTAATAATGGTTTTTCTAGGTCAAAGAATATGTGTGTTCTTATAACCATTTGGATATAGTTCCAAATTGCTCTCTAGGATGGTTGAATCCATTCACAACAAGTGAAAAGTTTTAAAGGATAGAGGAGAAAGGCATAAAAGGGAGAAGCTGAAGATTAGAGGGAGGATAATCAAGGAACAATTATCTGGAGAAGATGTGATAGGAAAGGACATACCTAGAGAGGATGGCTTTGGATCAGGAGAAATGATTAGAGATTTGTGAGGATACTATGAGATGGTGTTTGTAAAAAGCTTTGCAAACCTTAAATCACTATGTATGCTAGCTATTATTATTATCTTTATTACTATTTTCATTTATTTTAGAGATTAAAGTTAAAATCAGAGTTAGTGATTTCTCTATATAATTTTACATAACACAAATGTAGAGAGGCAATGTAACTTATTGGAGAATAAAACAGGAGTCCAGAAACCAGGGATCTACTCTCAGCTCTGTTATTTGTCAGTCTGTGAAACTATGGAAAATCCATTCTATTTTTTACTTCATTTTGTATCTTTACTTCTAAATATTTAAAATGAGATGATTTTCAAGGTCCTATTCAGGGGATAGTGGAGGGGAGAGGTATTGATTCATTTTATTGATTCTTTTATTCATTGATTCTTCTATTTATGTAGTATTTTTTACCAAAAATTTTTCCTTTGAGTAATATACTTTATTTTTTCTTCCTTAACCTCATTTCTTTCTCTTCTTTTTTCTTCCCTCCTTCTGTCCCATCTTCTTTCCATTTTCACTGTATTTTTTCTGTCCTAATTCCTTATTTCTAAATCTTCATTTACTTATAATATAATTTAGTATTTTTGACTCTTCAGACAATTAAGAAACTAATGAAATAATTTAAAAGAGGTAATTTCCTTATTGCATAAATGATAGTCCTTGGTTCACTACAATGAACACAGTGTGAGGACCAGTTAACTCAGTCATTTGAAATGCAACATTAATTACTGATGTAATACAAACATGGTAGTTGTTTTAGAATGTGTGAGTCATCTCTTAACCCAAATGCTTTTGTAAGGTTGTTGAGATATTTACCTGCCTCCATCATTTGTAGCTTCAAAAAGGAGTAAACGTAATGAAACTGGCATCATTATTTATCTCTGAGATCTTCTAATTGTTTTTCAATATTATTATACTTAGATTAAGTGATACTTCACCTCTCCCTGTACTCTGTGATAATTCTTTTGAACAACATATCTTGAGAGATAGAAAGATTACACATAATTTATTCATTGTTCCCACAACTTTAGCTTTATGTCTGGAATGAGTTCTAATTATTTCATTTGATTGGAATGTCTAGGTTAGACAAGATAGCTTCAAAGATCCGTCTTAACTAAGGATGACTGAATGGAGGAAAAGAATGAAAATAGTAATAATGATGACAATAATTAGTATTTATATCGTGCTTTAAGGTGTGCAAAGTTTCTTATCCTCAAAACAACCCTCGAACCTTTAAATGATTTTTATTTGAATTTTATAGCTGGAAAAGTATCTCTGAAGGGCTTACTATGTTAAGCATTAGTGATACAAATAGAAAAGTAAGCAAAATCCTAACTTTTAAGAACCTCACACTCTACTTGGAGGACACAAACATGTATGTGATGGTTCTAGCTACAGGGGCAGCTAAGTGGCACAGGAGTGCCAGAAAAACTCAGCTTCCTGGGTTCAAGTCTGGCCTCAGATTCTTACTAGCTGTGTGATCCTGGCCAGTCACTTAATTCTGTTTGTCTCAGTTTTCTTATCTGTAAAATGAGATGGAGAAGGAAATGGCAAACCCAGGCTGTAGGGAAAGACCCAAGAGTTCTTAGGATATTACAGTTTTGTAATTCTGCAGCAATTTAAAAGAATCTCTTAAGTATGTTTTGGTATTTCTCTAATACCATCAATATAAATGCCAAAATCCTTTTGTCTCTATCTTGAGTAAGATGCTAAGGGTTCTCTTTTTCTGATTTCTGCAAGGAAGCCCCTGGATAACGACTTCTTATTTCAAGCAGGGAAGCATTTCATTCTTATGTTGCCTGAACTATTAGGTCCAAGACACTTTTTGGATCTGACATTAGTGATGATGTTAAAGAATTGCCGTATCTCCGGAGTCAAACCTCATGTAGGATATGGGGAAGGAACTTGGATTTACCATAAACCCTACCACATAAAGTTCCCCTGAAGGAACTTAAAGAGTCTTTAAATTGGCTGTGCAAAATGGAATTTGCTCCCCTAGCAGTGAAAATCTTATGACTCTGTCACTGGATACCTGCTATGTTTATTAAGAATAACCCAGCAGGCCAGGTCCTTGGACAACATCGTGTTGTAGTTTGTCTTAGGTACTTTCCAACCCTGTTTCCCTCCTCTCTACCCTCTCTTTTCCCTCTAAGGACTCAAGGACGTCATGTAGCCTCTTCCCTGACCAAGGTTTTCTTGCTATACCTAATGCTTTCACTATATCTCCAATATCTTTCATTCAAACCTTCCCTCAACTTGCTGTCATATTACAAGGGATCTAGTCTAATTCACTTTAGAATGTTAATCATACTTAATGGCTTACTGTAGTATTAGACAATTTAAAGCTGGGAAGGACTTTGCATATTTTCCATTCTATTTTTTTAAATTTTATTTTAAGATAAGGAAAATTAATAACTATACAAGTCATTTGCCTATTCTCTAGAGTATATGCATTTTAACAGAGTACAATCTTAGTTTAATTTAAGGGTTCAGCAAAGCTTTCTTAGCATCTGTAAAATCAGGCCCAAAGAGTCTTTCAGTTGAGCTACAGCTTGGAACCAAAGCATCAACAGCCCTCTGGTAATTTTCATTGAAATTAACCCACTCATAAATTTTATAAGTTCCTTCTAAATCCTTGGACAATATTTAGGGAAATTAATGCATTTTATTAAAATGAGTTTAGAAATAAAAGAAAGTACATTCAGACATAGTTATATTTAGCTTCTCTACCTTGGAAATAGCCAAATGACTATTTTGGCAAACCATTCCCCTAATTTTTTATTGTTTGAGAATAACTGAGAAATGGTAAATCTCAGCTTAATGTGTTCCCAAATCATCATAAATTAAAAAATAGTGAATTTCAAAGGAATATGTTTTTTACTTTTCCAATCTAGCACTTTCTGGTTTCCCAGCCTTTGCAAGCCAAGAAAGTCTTTGCCTTCTGCCACTCTTGGCTCTGATATACTATTTGTGGCTTAGAACTTCTAATGTTGGCAGACTGCCAGAGACTCTCAGGGTGAGAATATTTTGGGATTATTGTTGAGGCTGCTATATGGTATAATCTCTTCTGGTTTGTGAATTATTGTTAAACAAATATGTGCTGACTTTATTTTTGTTGAAAAAACTTTTTTAAAAAATGTTTATTTATTTTGAACATTCTTTTTAAATTCCAGATTCTCTCCCTACCTCCTACTTCTTCCCCACCCATTGAGAAGACAAGTAAAATGATAACAATTATACGTGTGGAATCATGTAAAACATATTCACATATTAGTTATGTTTTGAAAAAGCAAGAAAAATAAAATTAAAACTACACTTTAATTTATACTCATAGAGTTACATAACTATAACAAATTTATAATCAAACTATAAATGGTAAAATAACTAATAGAATGATTTGTTTTGCAGATGTTGATGTTATCAACCCAGATGAAAAATCAATCATGACCTATGTAGCCCAGTTTCTGCAGTATTCCAAAGATTTACCTGCGGCTGGAGGTGAAGTTCAGGTAATTGTTTATATTACGTCTAACAAAGTTAATTTTGTTCTCTACTTATATAGTTCTCTCAACTGTCAAAATATTTCTTTGTCATTCTTGCATCAAGTTGTCTTGAAAATTATCATTATAGTATTGTTTAGTAATTTGACCATTTCTTTTGTCATACCTGTCAATCAGAAAACATAATTGTGAAGTTGAAACTTCACCGGGCTGAAAGGAGCATACACTGAGATTCCTTCTATTCTCTTCTTGATTTCATTTTAGATCAGGAAATCTTAATCTGCCATGTGAGAACTTTGGAAAATATATTTTGATAACTCTTTAGTTATAATTGGTTTCCTTTGTAATTCTTTGTATTTTGTTTTCTGCACTTAAAAATATTATTCTCAAAAAGGATTCATAGTCTTTATCAGATTTCCAAAGGAGTTTATGACACAAAAGAGTTAAGAACTCTCCATTTAGATAAATGAAAATATAGGTACACTTATAAGTTGCCAATTATATTTTCGCCAGAAATTTAACCACATTTAACATACCTTGTATATTTTGAAACTTGCTCTAAGCTTATGTTTTGCTGATCACCATTTTACATATATTAAGCCATGATCTTCAACAGGTCTCATCTTGAATAAGGCTTCAGTGTTTATTTAGATTTTTTTTTGGATTAAATGAAAAAAGAGATTCTTTGCCTCAATTGCTATCTATCTTAAATCACTGAATGGTGCAACCTCAGTCAAATAGGGAGCTGTTGAAAACCTTAGATTAAAAAGGCCAAAGTCTCCCATTGCATTCAGAGACATATTCTGATTTGTATCTGGTCATTGGACCCAGGATGGCTCTGGAGGAGAAAGTGAGGCAGATGACCTTACATAGCTCTCCATCTTATAAATCCAATTCTTCTGCATGTCATGGCATCATCTCTCTGATGACATGTTATTTGCCTTCATTCTTGAAAAAGACCAACAATATATTAAGCCAGAGGCTTCCCTGAATTTGGAAGAGAAACATAAGCTGAATTTACTCTGTAGTTCACTTCAATCATTTCTGATCTATTGGGCAACTGTTATCTCCTTGATTTTCTGATTAATTTTTTGGAAATAAAATCTGGATGAGAAAACAAAATTTAATTGTTTATTATGCAAGGTGGAATGAGAGAAGAGCTACTTTGGCTTAATAGGAAAAAATCCTTTGCATTAAAGAGAATAAAGGCTAGGAAAGTAAAAAATAAAATATACTTTTTTCTGATGCTGCCAAAATATGTATTCTGTCTTTGGATACAAGCAAATGCAAATACACTACACCTAGACAAACTTCGAAAGAGATAATAAAGAATTTAGACTTTAATCCCTGGCTACTCTTGGGGTGATTACTCTGCTGAAAAGAAGGCTGCCCCAGAGACCCCAGAAAACCCAACGGAGAACATTACATATTTCCACATTTATCATGCATGTGCTAAAGACTTTTTAACACAATAATGTTCTATTATATTCAGACCACAATTTGTTTAGTCATTTCCCCTAGTTGATGAGCATCCCCTTCATTTCTAATTCTTTGCTACTAAAAAGTGCTGCTATGCATTTTTTGGTGTATATGGGAACTTGCTTCTCTATTAATGCCCACTTCAGAGTATAAGTGTATATATAAGTGGAATCTTTAGGTCAAAGATATGCAAATTATAATGACTTTATTTATATGATTCTAAAATATTTCCAAAATATTTATACCAATTCACAGTTCCGTCCACAATGCACTAGTGTGCCACAACCCCTCCAACATTGTTATTTCTATCTTTTAATACCTTTGCTGATTTTCAAAGTAAGTTAAAACATTAGAATTGTTTTGATTTGCATTTCTTTTATTATTAATCATTGAGAGTACTTTTTTATATGGTTGTTAATAGTTTGGAATTTTTTTGAGGACTGGTTGTTCATATCATTTTACCATATATTTAACGACTATCCATTCTATGACTAACGTGTTTTCTTCTTGTTCTGGCCATTAGGAAAAGGTGAAAGATGCCACAGTCTGGTTGACTTCACAAGAAGAAAAGTTGCATGAGTTACAAATGGAGTCAGAAAAGGAGACATACTTTAAAAAATCTCAAGTAAGTACAAACATTGATTTCAATCATACTTAATGAAACTTATTGTATTGAATAGATTGATGAAAAGTATTCACAGGGTAAAATTATTTAACTATTAAATTCTATCCTGGTCTCAGAGTTTTGTTTCTTCAGGAAAACATTGCAGAATTGATAACTAAGCACTGATTAAGTGTCTACAAGGCTCAGAAGATTAATAAAAATATTAATGAGGTCATCACATTTTCCAAACATTCTCATTTTATTTCCCATCTTCTTGCATATTGAGGTGGATTTCTTCATATTGTAGTAGAAATGCACAGCTCTGATTCAGTGATACGTATCTTGAGATACATAACTTGATGATATTTATATCACTACATTAGTATCCATGATTTTAGGGTGGATTGACAAGAAAAATAAATCATGATATTAATTAGTGGACTTTTCTCTAGTTTAAATGGATTTTCATAAAGAACAGAAAAGCAGAACAATATTTAATTGAGGTTTAAAGCTGAAGTTATAAAGAATACATGTTGAATTATCTCTCTATTCAAATTGTAGAGAATGAGAGTTTTTTTGGAGTCATTCAATGAAGAAAAAAAAGCCTTTTTGGATGTGTTGTCGATAAAAAGGAATGCAGCCAATGATCAATCTCAATTAAGACAAGCATGGGATAAGCTCACTAACCAGGTGATTTCTGATATATTGATGTAGAAAGTTTATTTGATTTTTTTTGATTGGGCAAGTCTTTCTCATTACTAAATGGTACTTTTGACTTATGTTAGATTTCCATTAAATATTTCCCAAACAGAAGGGAAAATAGTCAGAATGATGTTTTTGTTTTGTTTTGTTTAAAGTGGAACAATGAGAGTTTATGAAGCCCCAAATCTTTATATTTCAACTTTTCTTGCCCTTGGAATCCCACTCCCATTTTCTGTGGTCCTATTTTAATAATTGCTAGATGGGAACAGGTGCTCTATCATACCCATTGAACTAAACTGTAAACCTGTTCTTTTGGTATAATCACCAATAAGAGTATTAGCCAAAGATATTAGGTTACCATTACTAGGGGAAAATGAACTTTTGAGTATCTTAGTTTGTACATTTGTATGTCTGAGATTGTCTGAATGGGCTTTTCTTATTCTATTCTAAAGATGAATAAGTAAAGTGATGCTTCATTTCTAGGCTACCATTGGGAAAGGATCTAGTCCATGTAAGTGTACTTCCAAATAGCTAAGACCTAGTCATTAATCCTCCTTTAGTAATTTTTTTTGGTGATGATATACTTTTAAAGGCAATTAGGAACCAACTCTCAAGATATTTCTAAAAGGGAAAGATTCCAAAAGAGTAGGAAGTGTCATAAACTAGTCTATGTGCCCTCTCTCAAGGAAACCAAAATATCAGCCATCACAACAGATGTATATGCCTATATATTCTCATCTGTACATAATGCACATGATAATGATCTGTAATTATATTAGGACAGCCTCAACAAAAATGTGAGAAAGCAATAAATAGGTTTTCCCTAATGATTTTCTATTGTTGACTTCTTTATTAACACATAAAATTGATTGATATAAAGTCTTGCTGTGTTTTTTTGTGAGTTGATTTTAAGAAAATGTTGAACTCAGTGGAACAAAATGCTTGCAGCCTTGGGAGGTTCTCTCATGTGATATCTTTTCTGGGAGTACTTCAGATTGTACAAGCCTATGATACTTAGTGGATTTCCTTGCATCATTTCTCCCATCTTTAATCCATCTTCCACATAGATGCCAAAGTAATCTTCCTAAAGCACACTTCTGACCTTGTTACTCCCCTTCTCAATAAGCTTCAGTGCCTTCTTGTTATCTCTAAGATTAAACAGATACTCTGCAATGAAGGATCTTCATCAAACTGCTCCAACTTCCCTTTCTGATCCTATAATGCATTACTCCCATTCATGAACTCTTTAGTCTGACTAAGCAGACCTTATTCCTCTCACTTTATACATCATATCCTGCTGTTAGCATTTTACAAAGTGATCCTTCTGTCTGGAATGCACTTGACCTCACTTTTACCTTTTAGAATCTTTGGTTTCCTTCAAAGCCCAGCTAAACTAGATGAATAGTATATACTTATTGATTGGTTGGCATTACAGACGAGATTATGGAGACAATTTTTTGAGGTATAAAACACAGAAACTTAATTGGTGACTAAATATTTCACCGATATCATAGATTTGCACAAAGTTCAAATAAAAGGATTCCTTTTTCACAATGAGCTTCTCCAAAAGCTCCTTTCATAAATAATATTAACTCAATTCTGGAACATCATAAAGAGGGTATTTTAAGAGTTTGCATACTATATGTCACACACTGTGCTAACTTTTACAAATCTTATCTTACTTGATCTTCACAACAGCTTTGGGTAGTAAATGCTATTATTATCTCTATTTTACAATTGAGAAATTGTAATAAGCATAAGTAAAATGACTAGTGAAACTAGTAACTTTCAGAGGCTGTTCTTGAACTTGAATCTTCCTAGATCAGGCTCAGCATTTTGTCCACCAAACCATGGGGCTACCTAGAGAGCTATAAATCCTACTCAAAAAAAGAAATTAGTCTGCAGCAGAAAACCAAAGTTTAGGAAAAAAGTCATTGTACATAGAGATAGATGAGCAACATTGAATTGTTAAATATCAGTGCTGCTCCTAAAATTGAATGGTTGAAGAGAATTGGGCTGGACTTCATTTAGGGAAATTAAATAATGTTTTCAATAATTCCATATTGCTCACTGACTCCCAAACCCTTCTCTTTACATTCAATATTATCATGATCACTATATGACTATGAAACGTGGATTGTTGTGATCTCAAAAAAATTTAAATTTGCATAAAGCCCAAAGGACATGGAAAGATCAATCATGGGCATAAATAATTTGTAATTTGTCACTATTACCTTTACCAAAGATATGACATTAAGGATTCAATCAAGATATATGTATCTAAACTTGCAGGTGGATTGATTGTGCAATGAGAATGAAAGACAGTAGAATATACTGAACATAATTTGATGCTTTCTTCATGATTCAAGGTCAGAATTATGAACAGTATTGTAATGCAGTGATGCCTTTATGGCTATTAAGTTGTATTGGGCTTAATTTTTTCTTTCACTTATTATCCCCAAGTTACTACACTATTGTTAATCTTACTATCTTCTTAAGTTTTCACTGTTCTCATTTTCATTTAATTTTTTTTATGCTCTTACCTTTTCCTAGGAAGTTTTATATTCATTTGGAACTTATTCTCTTTTTTATGCTCCCACCCAGCTAATTTTCCTTAAGCTTGTCACTTTTCTACTCAATAAACTCAGTGATTCCCTGCTGTCTCTCAAATCAACTATAAAGTCTTGTGTTTATTTTTTTCTCTTTATTTTTTTATATTAAAGCTTTTTATTTTCAAGACATATACATGGGTAATTTTTCAACAATGACCCTTGCAAAACCTTGTGTTTCAAATTTCTGCTTCTCTAGGTAGCAAATAATCCAATATATATGTTACTGTTTAGCTTTTTAACCACTTCACAACCTTGCATCAATTGATGTTAAACCTTCATTTGTTCATTATTCCTCCTCTCGCATTTTATGACACAGCCAGCTTGGCTTTTTCTCCATTCTTCACAGATAATAGTCCATCTCCCTTCTTTGTGTCTTTGTGCTAATTGTCTGTCATATCTGAAATGTACTCCTTTACTTCTGCCTCACGGAATCCCTTTTTTTTTTTTCCTCTTAGAACAGCTCAAGCATTCCCTTCTTTTACATGAAGCTTTTCCTGCTTTCTTCAATTTCTAATGAATTCTTTCTTAAGCTACCTTCTATCTAATGACATTACAGTTATTTGTATTTATTCTTTGTGTTTATTTTGTATATTTCTATGCAGTATATATATATGTATGTATACATATATATATATATATATATATCATCTATCTATCTATGTTTCTTTTAAGTCCTTTTTGTCTTTTCCTCAAGCTCTTTGTGATCTAGGATAGTTTTACTCATTGCATTTTATCTCCAGTGCTTGGCACCTTGCAGGTATATAATAAATATTTTTGATTTGTTGTTATGATGTAAGATGGTGACATAAGCTTAATTTCTGCCAAACTGTTTTCCAGTTTTCACAACAGTGGGTTGGTTTTTTTTGGTTGTTGTTGCCAAAAAGAGAATCCCTGTATCAACAAAATCATAAGTATGGTCTCTATCTCTATTCCCACCAGATAATTATGCTGATGTCTGCTTAGTACTCATTTGAAATCTAATAATGCTAGTTTTTTTCCTTTCTACTTTTTTTTGGAATATTTCTATTGCTCCTTCACCTGGATTTTGTTATTATTTTGACTAATTCTAAAAATTAACCCTTTAGTAGTTTGAATGGTATGATATGTTTGTAAATTTATTTTGCCAGTATCATCACTTTAATTTTGTTGACATTTTCTCCTTATGAGCAATTAATATTGCTCTGGTTATTTGTCATATATTATGTTTATAAAGAAGGGTTTATAGCTGTGTCCATATGTTCACTAATGTCTTTTCCTTAGTTAACTCATGGATATTTTATATGTTATGTAAATTATTTTGAATGGAAATTCTTTCTCTAGCTCTTCCTGCATTTTGTTATTAATAAATACAAATTGTTCCCACTTGGCCATTGCTGCTTCTGTCAAGCTATCTTTTGTTATTATCCTCCTACAATCTTCTAAATATATTGTCAAAATCATCCTCTGGTCTCTGTTCTTGATTGTAAGTTAGGGTGAAACTAAGTATTGTTTAGGCAGATAGATACAGTACCTAGAGTGCCAGACCTGGAGTCAGGAAAACCAAGTTCAAATCTGACCTCAGACACTTATCAGCTGTGTGACCCTGAGCTGGAATCATATTTGCCTCAGTTTCCTCATTTGGGAAATGAGCTGGAAAAAGAAATGACAAACCATTCCACTCTAAGAAAATGGGGTCACTGAGTCAGACACAACTGGAAACTACTGAACAACAAATGTTTGGGAAAACACTATTTAGATAAAGTATAATACACACACACACACACACACACACACACACACACACAAAACTCCTCAATCCATACCTGAGAAATTAGCTTTGTAATAGCTATTTTTGGGTCAGTGTGTGGGTCGGATACTTTTTCATTTATTTTTAGCTCTCTTTTGGGTTCAAAATATCTTGAAGTTTAAGATTGTTGGAAGATGACTGTCATATTTATTTTTCTCTTTTTAACATATGATCCTCACAAACAAACAAAAATATTTTCTGCTTCTGTGAAAAGAAAAGATTAGGTTAATCTCAAGGGTCCCTTTCAATTCTCTGTGACTCTCTCTGGAGTTCAGAGCTTTTGGAATTCTTTCTGGCTATATTACAGCCTCTCTTGGATGGTGGGAATAATTTACTCTCTTGGGATCAATCTGCTTTAGGGGGATGTTGGGATAAAATGTAGTTCAAATTACTATTGTACTAGAATGAGGCATGCATTCTGGTAATCAAAAAGAATAAAACTGTGCCTTTGCTTTAGCAAAAACAGCATGGTTAGTGGATAAAAGCTGGATAAGAGTTGAAAGATCTGAATTAACTGCTTTGTGAATTGGAACAAGTAATATCCTTTCTAGCACTAAATTTCCTAATTTGGAAATTGAGAGTGCTGTACTAGATGAGTTCTAGCACCTTTTCCAGTTTTTTTTTAATTGTAACATTTTAGATTTTTTTTTCAAGAAATAGATGATGACATTGGAGTGATAGCAAATTTTTCTTAAAATTCATTAATTTTTAGAATTTTAGATTTTGATCTTTCAGAAAAATTCTTCTTTCTAACAAGTAATTTTGTCAGTAGTCTGGATTAACCAGCTTTTCCAGATCAGTAAATTACTTTTTTTGTAGTCATGGACTTTTTAAAATAGATCCTTCATGTCATTGTAATATTATTTATTAAGTTAGCTAAGTGGTAACTTTGGTGCTTAGAAAATAACAACCCTCCCAAAGTGCCTAATAACAAAAGATAAAGAACTATTATCTTAGCTAGCATTTATTTTGTTTTTAAGTCATGTCCAGTCCATCATAATCTCATTTGGAATTTTCTTGACAAAGATTCTAGAAGTATTTTGACATTTCCTTCTCCAGTTCATTTTACAAATGAGGAAACTGAGGCAAACAGGTTAAATAAACTTGCCCAGGCACTCTTAGCTTTGTCTGAGGCTGTATTTGAACTCAGGTAGATAAGTCTCGCTGATTCCAGACCTGGTCCTCTATCCTTTATGTCAACTAGCTGCCCTGCTAGTTTATATTTATATAGAATTTTAAGGTTTACAAAGCATTTTGCTTATGCTGTCTCAGTTAACATTTACAGTGCCTTTGAGAATTAGATATTATTATAATTCCCATTTTACAGATGAAGAAATTAAGATAAAAAAATTAAATGACTTGTCCAGTTGGTACCTATCAATAGTAAGTGAGGTTTTGTACAAAGATCTTCTTGACTCCAAGTCTAGCACCCTAAGTAGTTGGCTTTGTGTCTGGTACTATGTATTTTTTGACTATTGGCTAACTACCCAATGTGCCATCTAATTGCATCTGTCCTCTACAAGTTGCCAAAATATTCTTCTGAAAGCACAAGAATCTTTGCGGTTCTCTACACAAGAATCATTAATGGTTCCCTTTTCTATGTAGGAAAAAATACATTCAACAATCTTACCCCAATTTACCTGTATATCCTTATCACATATGATTATTTTCTCCAACCTACGCTGTAGCCAAACTAACTCACTTTCTGTTTTCAAGAGTTGCCACGCTCTCTCCTTACTCTTTTAACAAGTGAGTGGTTTCCTGTGCCTCCATTTCTTATAATTTTTAATTTCATTTCTATTTAATTCAGAGTTGCCATCCACAGAAAGCTCTTTCTGTCCATCTTAGTTGTAAGTTCTCTGTACTACCTCTATTGATCTTTTTTTACTTTTTGTATTGATGATATGTTCTTCTGATAGTATGCAAACTTCCTGAGAATAGGGGCTTTTGCGTTTTACATATGATCTGATACAGTGCTTTGCACATAGTAGGTATTCAGTAAATGCCTATTGAATTGAATTGAACAAAACATGCTTGGTAAAGCTGGTATATAAATGAATGATATGAATAAATGAATGAAAGTCATTTATATCTAGTCCACTATGTTGCTCCAATACTTTTAAAACTTTGAAAATAAATATGTTGTTTCTGGAAATCCATTGAAGAATAAGTAATTTAATAAGGGTAATAAATAGGAGGTTGAAATCATTATTTATATATTTCAACTTCTGCTTAGATCTTGGAGACCTGATCATAGATTTAAGACTGGAAGGGACATTTGTTGTTATTTTCTTGGAACAATACTTGAGGAGTTTGCCATTTCCTTCTATAGCTCATTTTACAAATGAGGAAACTGAGGTAACAGGATTGAGAGACTTGTTCAAGGTTGCACAGCCGATAGGTGTCTGAGGTCAGATTTGAATTCAAACCACTGTGCTACCTAGTTGTCCAGGGACCTCAGAGGTCATTAAGTCCAAAACTCTGATTTTAATGAGGCAACTAGGTGGATAGTTCTGAGTTCTAATCTTGTTTCAGATAATTATAGTTGTGGTACCCTGGGCAAGTCACTGTCTTTGAGCCTTAGTTTCCTATTCTATAAAATGGGTACAATAATAGCACCTAACTGCCAGAATTGTGTGGATTGAATGAGATAACATCCATGTGATATATAAACTCTGGCTATTATTATTTTTGTTTACAGATGGGGAAATTGAGACAGAGAGGTTGTGATTCCTGTCTGTTTCTCACTAGGAGCACACATAGCTAATTAGTATATGTGTCAGGACTTGGAGTCCAGGTCCTACATATGCTACATATTCTACTTCTATGTAATCGAATCAAGTTTTAAACAATTATGATAGACAACAATGTGGATGGGAAGATGGGAGGGAGCAGAGATTTCTGAAAAGGACACATTCTTAGTTATAATCAGAACTGGCCAGTGTAGTGGGCTGGTAAGTCAGTGCTTGAGCTTCTGGTATGTCCCCTTTTCTCAAGTTCGGTAGAATGAGGTGTGTTCAGTGTTTAAATCATGACTCCAGTGAATTTCAGTGCCATCTGTATATTTTTCCAGTTCAGCAACTGAGGAATGCAAACAAATATTTAATTCCATCAGTAAATAGCAAAGTCCTTAATAGAATGAAGAGTCATTGTAAATATTTAAACATGGTTTAAGATGGTCCCAGGTATGATTTCTCTATTTTACCAGCGTGTGTGTGTTTTACAGTGAGTTTTAACAAAAGTCAAGGTGATTTTCTTAAAATGAGAATAGAAAATTTGATCAAAGTTTACCATGTATTGATAGCATTTATTATCATGGCATTGTTGTTGTTTTGGCTGAGGCAGTTGAAGTTAAATGACTTGCCCAGGGTCACACATCTAGAAAATATTAAGTGTCTGAGGCTGAATTTAAACTCCAGTTCTTCTGACTTCAGGACCAGTGCACTATCCACTATGCCATCTTCTGCCTTACATGGGATTGGTTTTGTTGTTCCGTTGTAAGTTATTCTTTGTTAGCCCATGGATTATAGCATCATTTCAAAAGGATTTTCTTGGCAAACATCCTTTGGTTTGTCATTTCCTTCAGCAGTGGATTAAGGAAAACAGAGTGACATGTCCTCTGAGGTCAAATTTGAACTCAGGGCTTCTTGTCTCTAGGCCCAATCCTCTATCCACTGAGACACCTAGCTACTCTTCATAACATTTTACTGTTTATAAAATACTTGCTTTACAGTAACCCATTGATGTAAGTAGGTAGCATAAGAATTATTATCCCCACTTTATTTTTCAGGAAATTGGGGCTCAAACAAGTTAAATGACATTTTTACATTCACCAAACTTACCAAATAATGGAATTAATACTTGCATTTGAGCCTTCACAATCAAATATGACACATGTTGTTGTTATTCAGTCATGTCCAACTCTTCATGACTCCATTTAAGGTTTTTGGCAAAGATTCTGGAGTGTTTTTTGCCATTTCCTTCTCCAGCTCATTTTGTAGATGAGGAAACTGACTTGCTCAACCACACAACTAGTAAGTATCCGAGGCCAGATTTGAACTCATGAAAATATGTCTTCCTGGCTCCAGGTTTGTGCTCTGCACTGTGGGGCCACCTAACTATCCTGATATGTATGACACGTATACAGAAACTTATAATGTTAGATAAATGCAACAGAGCTACGACTTTGAACAATTTTAAAAAAGCATGTTTAAATGGTAAGTAATTTTCAGAATTGTGGAGTATTGACAGAAAATATTCAAGCTAGATAATTAATACAATTCTATTTATTTGAGTTGCCTTTCAGAAAAATTTTTTGCTAGTTCTATTTGCTCATGCTGTTAATAATTAGCAGTGAAACACCAATAATGAATAATTTTGTTTTCTCTTTAAGATTAATGAATGGAGTGCAAAGTTGGATCAAATCCTGCCTCCACCTCTGAATCAAATTGAAGTCTGGCTTCAGGAAATTGAGCATCTTATGGCAGAAGATTTACCTGACTCCCAGGATTACAATCAAGCCATGGTTCTAATCAAAGAAAGAATCAATTCATTTAAGGTTGGTAAGACAAAAAGAGAAAGGAAACACTTAGAGGTATTGTTCTTGAGTAAGACTTTATCCTAGGAAGGAGGTGCATTTTTAAAGATAATATTTTATGAAGATTGGGTCCTTTTTTTTTTTTTTCCTGAGGGATGGTAAACTATGTATTCCAGGGTCTAGAATTATGCCTGACCCATACCTAGAAGGTGAGAATTGAATCCTCCCCAGTTAGGAATTAGGTGTTGGAAGAAAGGAAGAGACCATAGCTAAGAAATTCCTATCTAGGGGATTGCGTCACAATCATAGAAGCAAATACCACGGTCCACATCCAGGACAGAGTGCAGGGTGGAGTAGTGGACTGAATACTTAATTTGGAGTTAAAAAGTTGTGGTTGTTCATTGATTTTCAGTCCTGTCCAATTCTTTGTTATCTCATTTTGAGTTTTTGTTATAGAAATATTGGAGTGGTTTGCCTTTTTCCTTTTCCAGCTCATTTTACAGAAAAGAAAACTGAGGGAAACAGGGTGAAGTCACTTGCTTTGGGTCACCCAGCTAGTAAGTGTCTGAGGCAAGATTTGAGTTCAGGAAGACAAATCTTCCTGATTCCAGACTTTGCACTCTGTGTATTGTACCAACTAGGAGTTAAGAAGACCTTAATTCAAATCCTGATTCAGACACTTATTTTTAGTGGAAGCCACTAATTCAACTAGGAATCATGACAGAGCCTGAGAGGGACCAACAAGAGGTGAGGGTCCGGATTGTAAGTAGCAGCATGGTCAGGTCATCTCAGTTTTTTGTTCTCATTTGTTCTGTGGGTACACACAGTGCAGCTAATCCTAACAGTTATGACAATAGCTGACATTTATACAGGATACCTCAAAAGTCAAAACTGCATCAAGATTGGGCAAAACTGTAGAGAATTTTCAAGTTTGTAAATGCTTTATATCAGTTGTCGCATTTGACTCTCACTACAAACCTGTCAAGTGGGCTGTCTAGGTATTCCTATACCCATTTTATGAGGAAAATGATGCTTAGAAAGGTTAAGTGGCTTGCCTATAGAGACATACAGCTGGGGCTGGTATCTGAACCTACCTGTTCTTGACTCCAGATGTCACACTCTATGAATAAGGCCACTCACTAGTTTGTTACTGTTTCTCTTAATATCCTTAGCAATGATGGAAGCCAAGGGACATCAGTTACTAAAATTTGAAAGATGGTCTAGGAAGCAACTCTCAAGTAACAATAGGATATATGTAACATTGAATTAAGAAAAAAATTTCCAGAACAATATTAAAGCATCTCTAAAGACTAGAAAATATTTTTTGGTTTCTAGGCTGTTTTTCTGAATCAAACAAAACAAAACAAAACAAAACCCCCAAACAAATGAGATAAAAACATATAACCATGCTAGGCAGACTTTAAAATGTTATATAAATGCTAGTTTAATTAAGTATAAATTATAAATATAAATTAAAACAAATACATAATTACATTATTATGATGAGGTTTACACATGTTATATTTTAAAAGTAAGTCTCTAGCACATGGACCTGCATTAAAATGTACAGCATTCCAGAAAATTTTTGCCAGAGGGGAACTCATTATCAAAAAAAATGTAGTTTGTTGTAGAATTTTTCAGTTTCCATCACTTGTGATTGAATTGCATTTAATTGAATTAAAATGAAACATTTATTCATAAGATTTCGCTTTCACTTTTCAGTCTCTGTAATGGTTGAAAGAGAAGCTTCAGTGGTTATCTGGAAACAATGTCATGTTTCCTGGAAGTGAGATTAAAAGTGCTCAGTTACAGTATCTGTGTGCTGTCCCTGGTTCATATCATGATTGTTCTCTTTTCAGAGCCTGATGGATGATTTTGATCCTCACCTGAACAGCCTCTTGTCATTTGAAAATAAAGATGAGCAATGCTTGCCCATGGTTCCACCTGATAAATTGGAGGAAATGAAAAGAAGGTGGTAGAAATTCTAGCATTTTATATTTGACAATATTATTTATGGCACTTGGGCACTAACAAGCACTGAGGGGCTTGGAGGGACAAAAGAGCAAAGGCTAATTTATGTCCAATTTCTGACAAATATACTTCTGTGCATGCTGCTTAATTAAGATGTAGAATTGACTCTGTGAGGCTATTTTAAAGCTACAACTTTAAAATTAAAAGTTGTGTAAACTTGGTCTTAAGCCATACCAACACATGTTTCTGAATCTCTTGAGGCAATATGAATTCTCCACATTACATTTATTTTTTCTACATGGAGAAAGTTTTCTAATATGTTAATAAATTTAGATTTACTAATACAATTATTTCATATGCAAAATATTCAAATTTTGGCTACATGAATATTAGGTAACATTTTCCTTAATACCGAAGCTTATTTTTACATATATATTTTTTCATATTGTCTCCTCTGTTACATTGTAAGTTCCTTGAAGTCCAGTGAGGGACTGTCTTTTGCCTCTGTGCATGCCAGTGCTTGTCTGGCATATAGTAGACACTTAATAAATATTTGATTGAGTGAAATTGATTGAGTAAAATGTTTGAAGACATATACACACACACACACACACACAAATATATGTGGGGGAAAGAGAGAGAGAGAGAGAGAGAGAGAGAGAGAGAGAGAGAGAGAGAGAGAGAGAGAGAGAGAGAGAGAGAGAGAGAGATATGGAGGGAAAGAGAAAGAGAGAGGAATGGAGAGAGTAAAGGGGAGAGAGATATGGTAGGAAAAGAAAGGGGGAAGAGGGAGGGAGGAAGAGAAAGAGAGAGATAGAGATATAAGGTGAGAGATAAAAAGAGACAATCAGAGGCAAAGAGAGACAGCAAGAGAGAGAGATGGATATAGATCAATATTTATTAAAGCATATTTTAGTCTAAGTGCATTTTTCTTTAGAAAACTTTTTGTAACAGACACTTCCAACTTGGAAATGTTTGCTTTATTTTATGGCAGTATGGATGATTCTTAATAACATTTAAAATATTTTCATGCTACAATTTTTTATCATTTGAATGGGAGTTCATATCTCTGGCTTCTAAATACTAAATAGTTTTTTTTTAAAACTAATCAATGGTTTAGGTTGTTTGTTTCTTTTGGTAGATAGATATTTCATCATATCCAGAATGTTAAAAATAAACTCTAAAGGCTCTCTTATTTTCCAGATTCCACAGTATTATGGGGATGAACTTCATTTCACTTTTAGAGTTTCACTACTATTTGTATTCTGTCCTGGGTTTAATAGAGGAAGTGAAATCAAAATTGAATCTCTGGAATGTCAAATATGGGACCCAAGAATCTGTGAAACTGTTATTGGAAGATTGGCATGTAAGTTATCATTTATGTTCTACCTTAGTCTGTTTACATTTTTGATCTCTGTATTGACAGGAATTAGCATTAGTGTTTTGGGTTCTAACCTCTTCATCTATTTTTGCTCCATTGTCTAGAATAGGCACCTCTCAGAAGATAAGCTGAATTAGCCAAAGCATAATTATGAACCTTTCCTGATATTCCTTATATCTTGTCTTTTTTTGCCTTCTTCCTAATTTTAATCCTCTCTCTTTCTTCCTAATATTAACTTATGTGCTTTTCCTGTATCCCCAATCCTCAATTTATTAACAGTTTTGCTTCACTGTTTGCCTAGAACTGATCATTGCTTATAAATTAATGCCTTCTTAGTAATTATGATCTGAATAACTTCAAATCTGGACTATACCCGCTTAGGCCATTAAACACAAATCTGTCCTACTTGCATCTGGACTGATTGCTCTCCATTACTTGTTAGCTCAACAGGTTCAAGACCTTTAGAATCAACTTGTCCTGAATGTCTATGCTCCCAACCCTAAAATATGAATAGGATGATAATGGAATTTATGTGTTAGAAATGTGGATACTTTAATTAGTGATTATTTTTAAAATGTATTTTAGATTTTGAAACATATCCATTTTTAAGCTCTCAAAATGTTATCTCAGTGAGTGGAATATTATACTTGGAGTCAGGAATACTTGAGTTTAAATACTGCTTCTAAAACTAACCAACTGTATGTCTGTGGGCAAATAACTTAATCCCTCTTAGACTTAGTTTCCACACCTGAAAATATGTTAATTAAAATAGCATCCATCTCATATGGTTGTTGTGATGATCATGTGTAAAGCACTAGCTGTAATATTATTACTAGTAATAATATTACTAGCTCAGTAATATTGTTCCAAATGAAGACTGAAAATGATACATATATGGAAGGTGAGAATTTGAAATGACTATGAACATTTGTTAACATTTAGCATTTATGTTTATAAAACATGATTGTACCTTCTGTCCTACAAGTTTGTAAATTAATTTTTTTCCAGTAAATCAAGACTTGCAAATACTAGAGAAATAACATATATAATATCTTAGTCCCTAATAAGGATTCTACTCTCTTTTGCTACTCCAAATGACAGTATTAATTATCAAGATTTTATCACTTAGTTCTTTCAATTGGATTTTATGGATTTAACTGTATGCAAAATATGTTCAACTTTGTGTCATTTTCTGTTTCTTGCCTGTTCTATTTAAACAATTTTATTTATGTATATCTCTTTTTCTTTATTTGTGTGTGAGCAGACATTTATTGAAGAAAAGGAATTCCTAATTCAGCTTGAAAGTTCTTTTCAAAAATGTGAAACAATGATCAAGAATTTAGGTAAGATAATACAAGAGATTTGTTACAGCTTTATTTGATTTTTAGGGTATTATTGATATCTTTTGTTTTTACATCACAGTTCTTTCCCAAGTACACCCACTATTGAATCCTTCATTGTAACAAAGAAAAAAAAAGAGTAAAGCCAGAAAAACCAAAAGTAATGTAATCAACACAGCATTTGTAAAGTTCTTTATCTTTAGTTTTATACCGCTCTACTATGAGGAAAAAAAGCTGTGGTTAACAAATGAAATTGAATATTTATTGTGCAAAAAGAAATCACTAATTTAAAGAATTTAGAAAAATATGGAAAAATTTCTACCACTGATATAGTGCAAAATAAGCAGAAAGGAGCAATTTATATAATTACTGCAGTGAAAATGAAAAGCTCTCTAAAAAGAAAGAACAATTCTGAGAAACTGAAAAAAAATCAAGGTCCCAGAAAACAAATAATAAAACATACCTACTCCTTTATAGGAGAGAGATGGGGTATAACTAATATAGAATACTATATTCATTGTTATATGACATCAATGTGTTGATCAGTTTTGCTTGTTTTTTAAAAATCACAGTGAAAGATTCAGCCTGAAACAGAAGGTAGTGGAAAATGATTGTGAGATTAAAAAAATTGTCATGT
Source organism: Sminthopsis crassicaudata (assembly GCF_048593235.1). Classification (NCBI taxonomy): domain Eukaryota; kingdom Metazoa; phylum Chordata; class Mammalia; order Dasyuromorphia; family Dasyuridae; genus Sminthopsis; species Sminthopsis crassicaudata. Next base: position 330,125,533 of record NC_133618.1, read on the forward strand.
TTTATCTTGAAATGCTCTATTTAAGGTCTAGTACTGTATTTCTAATACTGTGATTTTGAGTTTTTGAAGATTAAACTAAAGGAATATAAGGTCTGGAGGTTCCTAACAAACTAGAAAAGCTTTGAATGTGGGCCAGGTCATAGACTATGTTTTTTGCTCAGAGAAATATCATGAGGTAGCCACAGAGCTATTAATTTTATAGGCCATAGTAACTCTTGAAGACTGTTACTGTTTACTAAATTATAGAGGATTTATGATCTGAATTGGTAAGCAGACACATAGATAAATTAAAAGTCCTGCATAATGACCTAAATAATAGTTAGGTTTTCTTTATACATAGGGGAATTTTGAACACACAGAGAATCTGTATGTACATATACACAGATACATAATAAATAAATATATATACACACAAATAAATATATAATTCAAAGAAAATAATATTTTCTACTTAATATTGTTATAATCCATATTTAATATTGCCTTAGGCATACTTGAACAAATATGTACGATTAAGGTCTTTTAGTCATATTATGATAATGTTTTCTAAGATTACTTTCTTTTGTTAAATATAATAGATGGAGATCCTCAGAATATTAACAAGCAGTTCAAGATGGTGGAATCTCAGATTTCTATGTGTAGAAAATGCATATATGATATAAAATCCACTCTGCAAAAAGTTCTGTCATCTTGGGCTATATATACAGAGAATCTTCAGTCACTCAAGACTTGGTTGGAAGAATCAAGGAAAGAACATCCAAAGCAGGTACATTTTCTCTCTTGATTTAAGAGTTTTTGATATTATAAGAGGTCTGAACTCTCAGACCCAGGAAAAATAATCTACAGAGTTACAAGCTGGCAGGTATAGGGAAATCCTTTTTGGAAAGTTTACTTGTAGTTGGGAAATGTTGTCTCCCTTCAAACCTAACTGATCAGTGGAATATTTTCTTTTTGGTATGGTTTTCTGAGACATTATCATCTTTTTCTTTGAATGGGGATTGGTGAGTTGGAATAATTTTATAGGAACATTTAAAACAAATAAATGGTTTAAATTAAATTTCATTTTTAAATTGGGTAAAATTCTAAGTCCAAAATCTTTTTTGGAGGTGGTTGTGAATTGTTGAGGAGGCAATATGGCATAATACAAAGATAATTTCACTGGGCGTCAGGAGACCTGAGTTTAAATCCAAGCTCTCTGACTAATAGCTCTGTGTCCTTAATTACTCATTTTGGGACTCATTTTGTTCATTTTTTAAAAGGGAACTTGAAGATAATCTCTTATTACTCTTTTTAGCTCTGATATTCTGCAGTTTGATCGAAATATACTTTATCCATCCTGATGCAGAGAAGGGAGTGGTATTAATATAATTATTTCTATTTTAAAATAAATTAAAATTTGTATTTTAAAGTTCTTTGCAATTTATGAATTGAGTTCTTAGAACCATTCATGTTGATTTTCCCTCCTCCTCCCACTGCTGGCGAAGTAATTTGTTCTCTTGACTGAAGAGGGATATGGCTTATCACTCGAGTTAGGAATTAATAGGAGTCAGTCATCATAAGTTTGAGGAGACTTTTTCAAAAAGTTCTATCATTCAAAAGAAACTAGACTTTTTTTTTAAAGATAAAATAATTTTGTAAGAAGTTGAGTAGCTTATGTGTCATCAGTGTACCCATACTATATTACATGTACATAATCTTATAACTGTGTGAAGGTTGTGGTTACCTAAATGAGGACCACCAAGTATGTATGGTTGCCACTTTACAACTATTCCTATCTCACTACTTATAAAGGTACTTAGAATTCTACCATTAGGAATCCTTTTTTTTCAGTTTTGATGATTTTTCCTTCTCCAGTATCTTTTAAAATGGAAGAAGTACAGTTATCCCTTTCACATTGTGAATTTCCCCATTGCCATATATTGTGGTTTCAATTCACTGCAGGTTTGATATCTTGATAATTTGATTTATCATGGGTTGACATAAGAAATTAAATAGAGATTTTTTTTGCAACCTGCAGACAACACATGAAGGCTAGCAGACAACAAAGAAAAGGTTTAGAAACTCAAAAATGCATAAAATATATGCATAATGTAAAAATATTTTATCTTTTAATAATGTAAACATCCCATAAAAAAAAGAAAAAATTCAGAATTCTTCTCTTTTGAAAGGAGGGTCAAAAAAATTTACATGGATTTTTCAGATTGAGAGGGTGCCATGTTCCTAATTCCTGAGATGTATAAGGGTTGACTGTAAATCTGGAAGGGATGATACCTTAAAGAAATATGAGTATTTTAGAAGTAATTATCAAGTGCTTTCTAACAGTGACATCTAGCTGAGACTAAGGCTTTGTGAGAATCACCTGGGACCTGAGGGAACCAAGAAGGGAGAGAAGAATTCTGAGTTGGGACTGCATTGCAGAAACATTTCTTCCATTTCATAGCTTTTTCGGGTTACATGTACAGTATATGGAATTCTGGATTTGGATTCAGAAGGATCTGAGTTCAAATTTAACCTTAGACTCTCACTTTATGCCTCTAGGTAAACCACCTAATTTTCTCAGGCTCAATTTTCTCATCTGTAAAATAGGGATAATGATAGCATCTTCCTGCAGGGGTTGCCAGGGTGTGGGAGTGGGGGAAGATTATGTACTTTGCAACTCTTAATGTACTATATAAACACTAGCTATCATTATTCATCATCATTATTGTTACTATTTTAGTTGGTGTCTTCACAAACTTTAAAGTACTTTTTATAGTTGCTAGTAATTGGTTATCAGAAGGCCAAAGATCATTTCATTCACTTATCCTTTTATCTTTTGCAGCTTCCTTTTGAGACACTAGCAAGTTGGAATTCAGTACTTAGTACTGTAAATGAGGTTGGAAAATTTTTAATTGATATCAGTAACCAACAAGTTGGATCATCTATTAATAAGGAACTGAAAAGACTTAATAAAAGATGGGCAAAATTCATTAAAAAAACTCAGTTCGTAAGTCATGAAATCACTTTGTGTTGTATAGTATATTTGAAATTAATGTGAGATTTTTTTTTTACTGAAATTATCTCTAATTTTTTCCATGCTCATCACCTTACTGAAACTTCTCTTTTTCCTTACCTATTTATTTTTAATAACACCAAGATGACTGAGATGATGGAATTCAGAAAATTTAGAGCTGTTTTAAAAACTCTTTCCTTTCTTTTCACTCTCACATCCAAATGATTGCCAAGTCCTATGTATTTTATCTCCACTGAATGTCAATCATCCTTTCTTCCTCTTCATTTATACTAATCTCTATCCTAGTTTTGGCTCCCATCATAATAATCTCCTAATTGGCCACTGGATAAATTGAAATTATTATATTTATTGAATTCCCAATGTCTCCTCACTTTAGGATAGCTTTCAATATGACTCTCTACATAATATCTATGTCTATATGTATATAATTTTTCTTTTCAAAAGCCCTTAGTGATTTTCTTCCCTGTTTTAAAATATTATTGCTAAATGAGTTAGAATGTGAAAAGCATTTTTGTATATGTCAAGACCTATATCTCTTGAGATTTTTTTATTTTAGCAAAATTTATTAGTTAAAAAGGAATAAAAATGAAGATGAAATAATTATACCATTATATTTTTAATAGGAGATGAAGCTGCGTTTTATCCAAGAACAGGAACAACCGAGTCTTGAAAAAATTGGAAATACTGAGCTATCTTTAGAAGAAAACTTAACTTCATATGGGGATACAATAGATATTTCAACTGAAACACTTAGGAAACATATTCAGTATTTAAAGGTAAAATATAAGACTTTTGAAAATGCCTTTCAAGGGTATATTGGTTCAATTTAGATAAAAGAAAAATTTTTTGGAAAGTATCATAAAGTGTTGTTTTATTTTTAGCAGTGATGAGGATGTTAAAAAGAGACTTGAGTTTAGATCCAATCTCAGACATTTCGTACCTTTAGGACCCTTGTCAAGTCACTTAACTGTTTGAAATCTGTAAAATGAGCTGGAGAAAGAAATGGTGAACAAAGTCCAGTATCTTTGCCAAAAAAGAAAAGAAAAAGGCCCAAGTTGGGTAACAAAAAAACAGACATGACTAAAATAACTGAACAGCAATAACATGGCCATATGTATTAAGAACTTTGGGGTCAGAAAGACTGGGTTCAAAACTTACTTCTGATATGTACTATGTATATGAAGCTGGACAAGTTATGTAACTTGGGACAAGTTAGTTGCCCAAGAAATTCCTGAAGTTTAAAGTTGTAAAGCAGGTGCTGAGGGAATTTCTTGACTAGGAATTTCCCTGTACCATGAAAATCTCAGGCTAATTCAAATATTGATAATAGTTACTCCAGGACAGCTGGAGTCAGGAGGACCCAAGTACAAATCTGATTTCAGACACTTAATCCCAATTACCTAGACAAAAAAAAAAAAAAAGAAAAAAAAGAAAAGAAAAAAGAAAGAAAGAAAGAAAAAAAGGAAAATAATATTTACTTCTGCTATCTTTCTTTGGTAAACATTGTGGAATATATTAATATGGATATGCCTGGAAGAGCAGATATGACTTATTCAGTTAACTTGACAAAAGCTTTCTTGCTATGGGGATTCCATTTCTCAATGAAGATGAAGTTTTAATGGAAACTATACTAAAACCTCCCCTTATAAGAAGTAAGAAAATGAGTTTGGGGTTCATGGAAAAGGAAAAATAGGGAATGTCAACAAATAAATCCAGAGCTAAGGGATCTTATTTAGAGAGATGAACTACATGGAATGGGTCCTGAATAATTATAGAGCAGATCAGGGTAGCTGGCAAAGTTTAGGCCCAAGAAGCCTGCAGGTTATTCCTTATTTATTGATGTTGTTCCTGCCTTTAATTTTTTTCTACTTCTGATAATTGCCTGCAACTCTACCCATAGTGACAGTGTTCTCCATTACCTCTGTTATAAAGTTCTTGTTCAGTTTTATAGATGCTAAGCCATTGGTTGCTATTTTACTCTAATTATTGCTAATTAATGAAAACTTTTTCAAGAGACTTAGGCAACCTGTATGCCTCAGCTTCTTAGTCTGTGAAATAAGAACAATTATAACAGTTCTATTTAGCTCCCCCACAGCTTATTGGGAGAATGAAATTAGGTAACTGAAATGAAAATGTAAAAGGGAGTAAAATGTATCCAGGAAATATTAAGTATCTTTTAAATATATTTCTATAATATACTTCTAAAATATGTGATTAAATCCCACTCACATGTTAGTAGTAAATTTTTTTAACTGCTCTGGTAAAATCAAAATTATAATAATCTATGTAGTGTTGTACATGAGGAACTTTTCTTGAAATTAATTATTTTGGACCTCAGGCTGTTATTGAGTCTATACAAAGAATGTTTCTCACTTTCTGGTGGTGGTGTTTAATTGTTTCAGTCAAGTCTGATTTTTTTGTTACCTCATTTGGGGTTTTCTTGGCAAAGGTAGAAGAATGGTTTGCCATTTTCTTCTCCAGCTCATTTTACAGATGAGGAAACTGAGGCAATCAGGATTAAGTGACAGGCCCAGATTCATATGCTAAATCTGAGACCAGATTTAAACACAGAGGGATAAATTTTCCTGATTCCAGGCCCAGCACTTTATCCATACCATCTAGCTGCCTCTTTTCCCTGCCCAAATTTGAGTTCAACTAGGGTGACCTTATTATGGCAATAAGATTATAGCTTTGAGGTTCAATCACCTGGATGACCTTTAGTCTGGTCATTAATTTTCTCATCTGCATAAACAGATATCATACTATTTCTACTGTCTACCTTATAGATTTCTTACAAAGTTTAGAGTGCTGTGGAAAAGTATACTATTAAGAACCCAGGGTCACGTTGAAGTCATTATTGTTCAGGTGCCCACAGGAACATTACTAAATAATTTACTCTAATAGACAAACCCTCTTCAATTTGCTCTTTGTAATGAATCTTCTATAGGACATTGTTGAGTAACTTGGTAAGAATGCATCTTCTTGATTTATACCTCAGCTGATATGAGTGGATAGTTGAATTATCTGTGGATATATCTTTAAAGAAGTCTTGGATAATTTTGTTGTATACATGGGAGACAACTGGTTTGAAAGAGAGATTATTTCAGCGGAGTACCTGATTGGCTGAAGATTTATGTACCAAGATAGAGAACAATTATATAGTGAATGTGCTTCTCTAACATTTCCAAACACCTGGCCTCCAGACACAGATTAACCAAAGGCAAAGAACAGGTTTCTGTTTAACATAACAATGCATTCTCTAAATATTTTATTCTTTAGTGCTAAGTGAGGAGTTTAATGGAAAATCATACAAATTAAGTATAATTATTGCTTCTTTGGAAATATATCTCCACAGAAAGCAATTTCACAACTCTAGTGGAAGTGGAAGATATTAACTAGCCAGAGAGTTGATTAGTAGGAAAAGGGGATATGAGATTGTGTGTAAAGCATTTACAGAATACTTATTATGTGTCAGGCACTATGTTAAGTGTTTTACAAATATTATCTTGTTTTATCTGCACAACAACCCTAAGAGGCTGGTACTATTATTATTATTCCCACTGTGTTGTTATTGAGTCGTTACAGTTGTGTCTGACTCTGTGATCCCATTTTTGAGCAAAGATACTAGAGTGGTTTGTCATTTCCTTCTCAAGTTCATTTTACAGATGAAAATGTGGCAAACAGGGTTAAGTGACTTACCTAGTGCCATATAACTAAAAAGTGGGGCTAGATTTGAATTCAGGTCCTTCTGACTTTCCTGGGCCAGTATTCTGTTCAGTTTATCAATAGTAATACTAATTCACATTTTATTGTGTCTTGTTATCTACAAAACATTTTCCTTACAATAATTGTGTATTTATTCCCATTTTTTACAGTGAAAAAAACTAATACTCATGTAAGTTTAACTGAGAATTGCACAAAGTTTTGTAACTAATAAGATTTTATGGTAGGGCTTAATTGGGTTCACCAATGCTAAGTAACTCTATGCTCAAAAGATTCTCAGTAAAAAAAATGATTAATTTAGTGCAAGATTCTTAGTCACAAATTAGCAGCTAGCATCAGCTGTTACTGTCCTCCTTTAGAATGCCACTGTACAAATTTCCTCAGCGTCTGAATTCTCTCAATGATCCCTTCTGTCCTGAAAACTTCGCCTGTCAACTCTGAAGGCTCTCTGGAGACAAGTCCCTTGCTGAACTTCTCTTTTATAAAAATTCTAGGCTTCAGAGGTTGAGGGGTTTGTCCATGTAGATGAGTCTTTGGGCTTCCCATTTATTACCTCTCATTGCTGGGGGTACATCATAAGGGTAATGAATGATATTGCTATACTCTAATACATAGCCACAATGCTTGCTTAGCAGAATTTCTCTAATTCAAAAGAGTATCATTCTGGATGGCTTGTGTCAAGCACTATGCCTATATGGAATATAGTAAATATTAAATAAATATTCTGCAACTTGATCATGTATTGTACTCAGGGTATTCCCCTATGCTAACTCCTTTGGTAAACTAAGTAGGGAAGTATTCTCCTCAAAGTCAATGGCCATGCAATGCCTTAAACTTTATGTAAGAAGTCATACATCTGGTCCCTAGGATAGTATTAAAAGTAGAAAGGTTCAAATTCTTTCCAGCTCTGTTGACTCTAAGTCCTGTATTCTTTCCAGCATGCCAACTACAAGTAAATGCTTACTCTGTGCCAGTTACTGTTTTAAGTGCTAGGAATATAAATAAAAGATGAAAGATAGTCCCTTCTGTCAAATAGATTATATCCTAATGGAGAAAGAAAATACATAAAAGAAAGCTAAAAGAGGGGGAAAAGGGGAGACATGAAGGCACCTGACCCAGGGCCATGATAGAGAAAGTTCAGTGAGCCAGGAATATATCTGGAGAGTAATGAAGCCATGGCTGGTTTGGGCATCCTCCTCAAATGGAGCTTATGATTTTAGCAATTAGAAAACCAATCAATAAGAGACACAGGCCAATGTGAAGAAATTTCTGAGGTGCTCTAGAAAAAGATTGGGGGATGTATGGTTTGGAGAGGATGAAAGACATGGCTAACTTGGATGACCTCCTTAAATTGGAAGTTCTCCAGTCAGCCAGTTGCAAATAATGACTTTGTTGATCATCTATTGAAAAGAAAGTGTAAGTTATTCACATAAAAAATTCTGAATGCACTGTCTTGTTATCATGATCTTGCTTTCATATTTTAGACTGGAAAAGAAAGTGAGGATGTAATCAAAGAGTTCACAGAACTCCTACAAATGCTTGAAGAAATGGAAGAATTCATCGTTCAAGTGGCAACATGGGAAACAGAAATCAGACCTGTTCTGGATTTTATTAAACACCAAGGTTATGTGGAAGCTTCCATGGAGGAATCTTTGCAGGTAAAAATACAGAAAAAACAAAACGCCAGTTTAACAACAGCTGTGATTTTATATTTTAACTTAGATCAGTGTTGATAAAGGAAATTCCAAGAATCCTGTGTTTGGTAGCCAGTGTCACTCTCGTTAGAATGCTTACTACCCAGTTCAAAATCTCTTGCTTTGTAACTCTGACACTGGCTTATTTTGGGGCTCTGAAATAATGAAGTATGGCATGAATTCTCACCTGGTATGGTTAGTTGTACTCCTCTCTATGTATAGGGGGAGCCACTAGAAATGGACAAAAAGTACTCTAAAGAAGAAACTGGGAAATGTTTAATTAAATGAAAATATAATACAATATAGAGAATGATACTTTGATACAATATAAAGAATAGTAATTTGTGATTTTCTAAGTTAATATGTAGCCTTCAAAGATCTGTTTCTATTTGAGTTTGGCACACTGTTCTAAATATATCTTTGTTGGATTTAATTTTTAATTGGAAGAGCTGAGGTGGATAAAAAGATTGCTTTTTGTGATGCTTCAACCTCTTTGGAGTTTTCTTGGCAAAGATACTAGAGTTGTTTGCTATTTCCCTTTACAATTCACTTTACAGATGAGGAAACTGAGTCAAACAGGTTTAAGTGACTTGTTCAAGGTCACATAGCTAGGAAGTATCTTAGTCTTCTTGACTCTAGGCTTAGCACTTTATCACTGTGCCATCTAGTTGCCCCAAGGAGACTGAGTAGAATTACAGGTAGAATTATAGCAGCCACTAGCTGGTCAAATCTTACTACTAATCGGCATGGAAGTTTTGACTTTTGTTTCTGATGTGGATCAGTTCTTCCTTTCTTAGGAAGTCTAGTGGCTCATTTCACTCCCAGGGATCCACCATATTGGTATTGGGCTAGTTTTGGATACCTAAATAGCTTTAGACTTTCTGAAGCTTAGAACTCTTAACCCAGCACCTTCAGCTTCTCCAATAACAGGAATTACAGATGTCCATCACCATGTTGTACCTTATGTCCACCACTTGTTAGTCAAATAACATTGGGCAAGTCTTTTGGGAGTCTTTAAACTCTAGAAGGGATTGCAAAGATGATCTAATTCAAGATCTCCACTTTACAGAGCAAGAAACACTCCCAAAAAATTTAAGTGACTTGATCTAGCACACACAGCTAATGAGTAGCAGAAACAGCATTCAAATCTAGTGCAGATTTGCTTCTCTTTCTCTTACTTATGGCTGTGTTCTTTTAAGAATCTGTAAAATGGGGATAACAACACTAAATGATCCTCTTCACTATTCAGTACTATTGTGCATCACTTTGCCTGGCCAATGCCTTTGATTTTTGAAACATTTATCTGTGTTAATCTGGAGATTAAATTAATTGTTTTAATTAATTTGTTAATTAATATTAATTAATTAGATTTAAATTAATCTGGAGATTAATTTTTTTGAAAATTCAGTCTCCACACAGGAATGCAATGCAAATTAGTAAGTGCAGTTTTATATTGTATTTGAAGTATGATTTGTCAATATAAAGAATTACTAGCTTTTTATTGAAAACTTGCTCATGGACTAGACATCCACAGCTTAACTGATTGCAGGTAATCCTGCTGATTTAAATAAAGGAGAACATATTATTTCTTCTCTACAATTCAGTTCTGCCTTTACTTCCATATAACCAACACACTAAGAAGCAGGGGGTAAATAGTTAACATTATAGTATCCTGCAGTAGTTATTATACTCACTCCTCCTAGGAAAGAAGAACACATTGAAAGTTTAACTGAGTTTCAGGTCATAAAACCGTCCAGGCATGAGTTTTGACAAAATGGAAAATTCCAACAATAAAAGTAAGAAGTAATCCCTTTGCAAGTCCCCATTTCTTAGCTTTGTGAATTTTAATCTGTCTATATTTTCTGTGGTAAGCATAGAGAGATCATTTTTATAGTTTTGAAAATGGAAGTCTGAGAAAGTCACTCAGTTTTCTCATCTTTAAAACAAAAGGTTTGGATTAAATGGGCCATGAGGTCTCTTTAATCTGTAGCATCTATGATTATGTTACTATCTGTATTATTTTAGCAAATCCCTTAATCTCTTTGAGGTTTGGTTTTTAAAATTAGAAACCTTGAGGCTCTAAAATTAGTTTTAGGTCTAAATATCTGATCTTATAATCAATATTGATAATTAATATCCAGTTTATCTTTTAAATAGTATTTTTTACATATAGTTGGTACCATCTTAAAATATTTGTACCATAAAAGATGTAATTTTGAATTAACATGATATTAAAAGTATCAGAATGCTTTTTTAGAATCTGAGCATTAAACTATTTCACACATATATGTGTACAAATATGTTCTTGATTATAAATTATTTCCTTCTTATTTACAAGATAGTATTGTTGTTATATATGGTACTTGGTAAGATAAATTTATCTTAAGACTATATCCTGAAGATTTCTTTAAGCTGGAAAATGTAAGCAATACTCAGAACATTTACTATGTAAACTTCACCATCTTGGATTTTGGATTCATCCTTAATGGCTTTGGATTGACATAATTTTTATCCAGATTAATGTTGAACATAACAATGCTCTCATTTGTTTCCACAGAAATTGATTGCCCGAGGAGCTATGTACCAAGAGCATGTGACTAAGAAAGAAAATGCATTACAAATAATAGCACAAAATATTTCAAGCAAGGCACTTCTCCAGCATTTCCATACATCTGGGCTCCAGACACAAATTAAAGAAGCAAAAGACAAAGTTCAGGTCTTTAACATAGTGCATTTTCTAAACATATTATTCTAGGAGCTTTTAGTGGTCTGAAAAAAAATGCAACCATTCATTTAAAAATTTCCTGCATTATAGTATAATGCAATTATTGCTTAGTGGCACATAAATATAATATATTAGAATCTATATGGAAAAAACCAAGTTATTATTCAAAAGAAACTTCAATCAACTTTTATTAAGTACCTTCTATATGAATTCAAGGTCCTTTATAATCTGAATTTAACTTATCTGTCTAATAGATATTTAAATTTTTGTTGAATTGAATTATAGGTCATTTTGCTAACTCTTGGAAAAGATACAAAGTTTTGAAGAAAAACTTGTTTTCTTCATTTAAAATATTGTATGAAATGTGACTCATTTAAAAATGTTTTTCTTCACAGAATAATATGGCAGAGCTAGATGCTGTCTTACAGGCCTCATATGAGAGTTCCCTAGAAATGGATGTTAGGGCCAAGTTTGAAAAGTCACAGAAGGAACTTGAGTCAGATATTATAAAGGTTCAACAACTCCTTGGACAAAAAAGGAGCCTTGGTAACTTGGTTTCACAAAAGAAGGTAGGAATCTCTATTGCCATTACTTTCAGAATATTTATTGGTAATTATTTCTCTATTAAAAAATCAAAATACAAAACAAAAATTGTTAGTCTGCCATTATCTTCTTTTAACCTCAGAGTTTTCCAAATCTGAATTTCTTTGTTAAAGAAGTAAAAGCGACTTATAATTATAATTTTAAAAAATTCATTCATATAAAAATTAAATTCAGATTTTAATGTAGACTTTTAAAAATTGTTGAATGATTCATTGAAAATAGCACTGGAAAAGGATTAAGAATCAAGTGAGAGTGCAAAAGTACTTTATAAATTTTAAGAAAAGAATGTCATCCTTACTCTTCAACTATAATTAGCTTCTTTTTCATAATAATAGCTTTTTATTTTTCAAAATATATGCAAAAATAGTTTTCAATATTCATCCTTGCAAAATCTTGTGTTCCAAATTTTTCTCCCTCCCTCTCTCTTTCCCCCTTTCCCTAAACCATAAGCAATCCAATATAGGTTGAACATGTGCAATTCTTCTAAACATATTTCCACATATAATTAATTTCTTTAAGTTCGATTTATGACATAAAAGTTTCCAGGAGCTATATTTTAACATGGTTAAACTTGCACTTTAAGAAGATTACTTTAACACCTAAATGGAGGATTGGCCAAAATAAGACAACTGGAAAGCTATTGCAATAATCAAGGCATAAAGTGATAAGGGGCTGTAGCAGGGTAGTGGTTGTTTGAGGGGAGAGAAAGGGACCTATGCAATAGGTATCACGTTGGAAAAATTAAAGGACTTGATAACAAAATAGAATGAGAGAAAATGAGGAGTTGAGATTAACATTGAAATTAGAAACCTGGATGATTGAATATATAGTGGGACCATCAAAAATAATAGGAAACTTTGGAAGAAGAGAGGATTTAGGGAGAAAGATCATGAGTTCAGCTTTGGAAATGATGTTTTGAAATTGTCTGTAGGATGTTCAGCTTGAGATGTCTAATTGAATATGTAAAACTGTAAATCAGGAGAAAAGTTAAGACTGAATAAATAGATATGAGAATCATCTATCTGTATAAAGATGACCATTGACTCTTTGGAGGTTGATAAAATCATTGAGGATAAACAGAAAAGTACAACCAGGACAGACTTTTGGGGAATATCCATGGTTACCATGATCTGGATGAAGATTCAGTAAAAGAAGTGAAAAATGAGCAGTTAGGTGATAGAACTAGAGAGAAAACTGTCACAAAAACTTGGAGAGCCGAGTGTATCTAGGAAAAGTGTGATTAATAGTATTGTAGGCTTCAAAGAGATCCAAAAGGAAGAGGATTGACAAAAGGTCACTTGATTTAGCTATTAGGATGTCATTGGTAATTTTGAGTAGAACAACATCAATTGAGATTAAAAGCTATATTACAGAAAGTTTAGGAAAAAATAAGGGGGGAGAGAGAAGAAACACTGATTGCAGAAAGTTTTTGCCACAAAATGGAGAAGAGATACAGAATAAAAGCTAGTGATGATGGATGGATCAAGTGAAGTTTTTTTTTTTTTTTTTTTAAGAGATTTAGGAAAAATGACTGAGTTTATAAACAACTGGGAAATAGCTTGTAGAAAGAGAAATATTGAAGATTAATGAGAGAATGAGGCTGATAGAAGGGAGTAATTTGATGGAGAAGACAGGATGAAATGAAATCACTGGTGCATGTAGAGGAGTTTGCCTTAGGAAGGAGAAAGGCCACTTTTTGTGTGATAATGGCAGAAGGTATCTGTGTGATATGAGGTAAGACTGGGAAAAGAAGGATCTTTCAAAAACTGGCCTCCATTTTTTTTTTTTTCCAAGAAAGCTTGAAGCAAAGTTAATCAATTGATAGGAAGAGGGAGGAGGAGTCATGGCAGGTTTGAGGACAGTGGAAAAGACTTGGAATTGTTACTATGATGAATCAAATAGTGAATCAATTAAGGAACATTGCCTTGCTTGCAGTAAAGGCACAAATGGGATTAGTTACAAATTTATAGAGAATTTGTTTAACCTGGTTTTTACACTTTCTCTAACTTCTTGCAATAGCATGTAAATAGAAGCAAAGATAGTGTAGGGTGGAAATAATCCAAGGTTTAGGACTGGCAAAATATGGTTGGCAAAAAGATTAAGGGCAGGGAGTGGGAAGGGACTCCAGTGTAAAGGATGATGTTGAATTCAATTGGTTCCCCAAGGGGAAGGGAGGAGAAATAATCATATTAGGAGTGAAGGCCTGAGAAAGTACTAAGGGAGTAGAGGTCATAGTAAAAACTAAGAAAAGATTGAGGGTCAAGAAGCAGAGGGAAAGATAGCATGATAAAAAGATTATGATTAGATAAAGAAATTTTAAAATTCATGAGCACAGAAGTGCACTTCCAGGTGGTGCCAAAATTAAAAATACAGCTATTCCTATTTGTAGCTAAAGAAGAGGGGCAGGGGAGGAAATGAATAAATTGAGGAAATGAGAAGTTAGGATGTTTGAGGGAGGATCACTATATTTATTGAAGTCCTTTTGTATGAATAAAGGAATTAAAGTAGATAGAGAGGATTAGTTAGTTGCGGAATTCCAGGAGGAAGGAAAGAGTCAGTGGATAGCAACTACCAGAATTTTTACTGGGCTATGAATATGGATTACATGAACAACAAAAGAGAGGTAACTGAATGATGGTTTTGGAAGAAACCACAGACTTTAGCAAATGCTTAGTATTTGAGATAAAGAGGAAAATGCATATAGAGCTGAATTCAGAACTCATTTTTAGAGGAAGAACAAGGATAGAAGGAAACATAGATCAAATTAAGAGTCAAATTGTAGTGGTATTGTACTGCCTGTCAGACCTCCCTATTAGTATAATTGCCACTAATAATTGAAATTTCTTTGCACTCAGGTAAGACATAAAGCACTGCTCCATATACTTTCTACATTTTGTTGCTTATGTAGCAAACTTAATTATTCATCAGTTAGAAAGAATACAAGGAGCATTGTCTAATGCCTTCCCCACCACTTTCTTTGCTCTGATATAGCATTAAAGCTATAAATTTGGTTTTCCTAACCAAATTCATTTCTTTTAATGTCATGATATCCCCTAATATTTTTCCTATTTCTCAACTACATTTTAGGGTAGAGTAATGAGTACTTTGCAGAAAGAACATCCTCTAGCCTCATGGGATGTAATAGTGGTTTCTCTTTACAAACCTTCAGACATGATACAGGTGACATCCTATGACAGTCTTCTTACACCCGAGTGTTCATTTTCTAGTCATCACGTTTGACTCTTTGTGACCCACTTGAGGTTTTTGAGATAGAGATACTGGAGTGATTTGCCATGAACTTCTCCAGCTCATTTTATATATTTTTCAGCTGAGACAAACAGTTAAGTTCTTGGCCAGTGTGGCATAGCTAGTAAGTATCTAAAGCTGATTTTGAACTCAGTTCTTCTGTTCACTGCACCACTTAGCTGCCCCTTTCATCACAGACTTTTTAAAAACTGATTTTTGAGCATAGAATATGTTGTTGGGTTAATGTCTTTGTTATTTTAATTTTTTTAGAGAAATTACTTTTTCTAACTGAATTTGACAAATATCAACAAACATGAAGATTTCAAAATACAAAAAAAAAAAAATAAAAATAAAAAAGCTTTTGTTATATGCAGTCTGTTTTTTCCAGGTATTTGAAGTTTAACACAATTATATCAAAATTGCCTTTTTTTGTGTCCCTTTTCTAAATTTCCTTTTGTCTTCTCTTTTATGGCTTAATGCTTTATTAATGCTCCTTTCTTTCTTTTCTTTTGCATGTAATGTATTTTCATGTTTTTATGTATTTTTATAGGATATCCTAGCTATTTTAAACAGTAAAAGCTTGGACAAATTTTTGAAAGCTGCTGAACAGCTAAAAAATATTGTATCTCCTGATGAAAAGCTATCCTTAGAAGAAATGAGCAGAGAGTTCTCTAAAGAATGGGAGGTAAGATATCCATAAGATTTATCTGTCATTTGTTGGCTGGGGCCTCAATTTCTAAAAAAATTTTTTAAAAAGAAGAAAAATATTTTCATTATTTGGGATGGTATTAAGTGTTATTCTTACAGATAGGGAGATGTATTTACTTCAGTTTCCTCTTAGCTCTGTGGTAATCATGATATATTTTTAATTGTCGTGGGAACAAATAGTTTAGACAAAGTTACTTTCTAAAATTCATCTATTCATTCATTTAATAAGTATTTATTAAGTGGCTTAAATTTACAAATATTATGTTGACAGATGCTCCAACCAGTCTATGAAAAGCTTACAACTCAGGAGAGTAGGTTAGACATGTCAATATAAACAACTACACTTTGGGTCAGAATGTAAAGATGTAAATCGAAGCACAAAATCCTCTAGAGAAAAATTTCAGAGGCGGAAGATGTCACTTCTAACTGGAAGAAGTGATCGTGGAAGGAGTTACATTGCAACTGACTTTTATTGAAGTATGGGTAGAAATTTGATGAGTGGTACTGGGGGAAAGAAACATGATGTTTATTTTATTTTGCAGGTTCTTTATCAAGAAATATATTTATATATTCATCAAATAAAAATTGAAATTGAAAAGGAGCTTACTGAAAATATATCAAAACTCGAAAAGCAACTAAATAAAGAGAAAAAATTACTTAGTAAAGGGAAGACCAAGGGACTACTTGAAGAACACGAGGTAGACTGATTTCTGTTTAAATATTTTAATTGCATTTGAGATCTTACCTTGACAGGAGGACTGTTCTAAATATTGGTATCCATTCAGATTTATTTATATTTAATGGCATAAGTTTGGATAAATGATCTAAGAAAATCATTTTCAGATCTGTCTTTCTGTGGGTTTATCACTTCCAGGGTGAAATTTTGTCACTGCCTTGAATTCTTTAATTTATTATTGGTTCTTAAAAAAGCATGGTTAATGTTCAACTTCCCTTGGTTTGCTAGTTATATAGGAGATATAATACTTGTTATTGTTTTTGAAATAGACACAATGACCTTTGAAGGATCTAAGTGTTCTAGGAAAGCACGACATGCTTCATTGAAAGGCTTTTACTGATTAAGCACACCAAACTTAGCCTTGAAATGTTTGTGAAGAATAGCATGTCAGGACAAAGTTTCAAACAAGTCAGGCTGAACAGACCTTTTTTTTTTTTTTTAAACTATTCCCCATCTCAATTTAAATTCAAATCTAAAATTTTCCCATGGTTCTTTAATTGAGTAGGCCATGCATATATAAACAGTAGCACACATTTAGTTATTTTATGTTGAGAAAACAACTCCTAAAATGTCCTGTTTTTATACTTTCAGAACTCTTTTATGTTGTAGAAAAGTCACTAATAATGAGTAACTGCCAGTACTAGAGGAACTAGTTAATAGGAGAATTTTTTAAAGGATCTGAGTAATGGTAACATTATAGAATTACATAAGACCCTGTGACTCTTAGAATTCAAAAGTTGGAGGGATATTAGAAGTCAGCTAATTCAGGCAGTACCTGACCAAGAATCTCTTCTATCCCATAAATCAGTAAGTATTAAGCACCTATTATGTACCAGACACTCTTTTAGACACTTGGAATACAAAGATGAAACAGTCTTTGCTTTCATGGAGTTTACATTCTATTATGGAGATAAACATATGCAAATGCAAAAATATATAAAATATAAAAAAAGAAGTGCAAGGTAATTTTGGAGGAAACACTGGAAGCTAGTGGGATCAATGAAGGTTTCATGTGGCAGAGCCTATACAGAAACAGAGAGATAGGAAATAAGTGTATCATGTATGAAGAACAGTAAGAAGATCATTATAGCTGGGCTATTCTGGCTAGTCTGTCCTAGGCCCAACAGAGTACCTTTGACTACTGATTTTTGCAGTGTTGACTCTACCCGGCTCTCCTCTTCTGAGGCCTTCAAAGGTCTCTGGCCATGATCTCTGGAATCTATAGTTTAATAACCAGTAGCACGCTCAAGAACAGCCACGTGTAATCTTAAAAGCCTTTATTATACCTACTCATATAATGCCCTGACTTGATGCCCTGACTTGTTGGAACACCTGGTCAGAAGACCAGGGAAAGGAAGCAATGTAAGATAATGATTTTAGACTTAGATTTTGAAAAACTTTAAATTCCAGATACATGAGTTTGTATTTGATCCTTGGAATGGCCCCCCAAACCCTCCAAAACCAAACAAACTGGGTTTTGTTGAGTAAGAGAATGACATGGTTAGACCTTTAGTTTAGAATAGTAACTTTGGTACTTTTGTGGATAAGAGATTTGAGAGAGGAAAGGAAAATTCAGGAGGACCAATTAAAAAATTAAAAATGGTTGTGTAACATTGCTCCAAATCTTTTTATTATCTCACAACTAGGCCAGTTTAGGCTCCCATCATCTTTTGCCCAGATTATTACCATAGCCTCCCAATTGATTTTTGGTCATTTAAGCTCTTCCCCATATAACCTTTAGCTTTCTCAACCCATCTTACACACAATTACCAGCTCTTCCTTTGTCACTCCTCCGCTCAAAAAATGTCTATGGTTCCCAAGTGCTTCCAGAATAAAATACAAATGCTTCTGACATTTAAAAGTCTTCAAAATAGGACTGTAACCTATCTATTGAGACTCCCTACTCAGCCTCATCTACATTCCAGCAAAAGTAGACAACTTCTTGTTCCCCATGTACTTTATTCTATCTCTTGCCCAGAAAACAACATGCCTGAGGTGCTCTTATTTCTAACTCCTATCATTTGAAATCTCTTGTTGCCTTACAAATTTCAGCTCAGGTATCACTTTAGACAAAAGGGTCTTTTCTGAGCTCCCAAATTGCTAGGGTCCCTTCCTCTTAACTAACATTTTTTGTTATACTAATATATTCATGTTACAATATGCTTTTATATGCATGCTATACACTCCCAGCAGAATGTAAGCTCCTTTCTTTTAAAAAATCCAAACCTAGCACACTGCCAGATGCACAGCAAATGCATAACAAATGTTTGTTGAGGTGAAATAAATGGATTCATCCTCCTTATCCGCTTTGCAGTACATTCTAATTTACTTTGTTCTTTCAAAAATGTGGCACTTTTGTTCTGGATATTTTGTCTCAATCTCAGGAGGAACAGATTTTAGAGGCACCTAGAGGGTATAGTAGATAGAATAAGATGGAGTCAGGGAAATCTGAGTTAAAATCTAGCCAATTGAGCTAACTTCTCTCTGCTAAAGAACTCTTATTGTAAAATACTCCCTAGACTGATGCACAGCTATGTGGACCAATGCTTTCAAGGCTGGATTAGCAGTTATAACAGACTTTTAATTCAAATCTGACCTTAGAGACTTACTAGCTGTGTGACCATGGACAAGTTGTTTAACATATATATGCCCCAGTTTCCTTATCTGTAAAACACGACTAATAATAGTACCTATCCCCCATGATTGCTGGGAGAATCAAGTAAGATAATAAGTTTTAAAATTTAATTTAAAACATTTTTATTCTCATTTTCAAATTCTATCTACTCCTTCCTTTACCCATTGAAAAAGCAAGAAATATACTAATTATACATATAAAGTTATGCAAAATATTTCCATTAGTTGGATTGTGAAAAAAAGCAAGAAAAATAAAGTGAAAACCATCTTCTTCAGTTTGCATTCAGAGTGCATGAATTCTCTCTCTAAAAGTGGATAGTAATTCTCATCATGAATCTTTTGGAATTGTCAAGAATCATTGTTTTCATCAGAGTAACTAGATCTTTCATAGTTAATCATCATTACAGTATTGTTGTTACTATACACATTGTTCTTTTGATTGTATTCACTTTGCTTTTTAAAATTTTTTTTTAATTTTAATAGTTTTTATTTACCAGATATATGCACGGATAATTTTACTACGTTGACAATTGCCAAGCCTTTTGTTCTAATTTTTCCCCTCCTTCCCCCCCCCATGGCAGGTTGACCAATACATGTTAAATATGTTAAAGTATAAATTAAATACAATATATATATATATATGTGTGTGTGTGTATATACGTGTCCAAATACTTGTTTTGCTGTACAAAAAAGAATTGCACTTTGAAATAGTGTACAATTACAATTGTATCATTTTTCTATTAGTTTTCCCAGGTTTACAAGAAAATGTGATTAACAATAAACCTTAATGCTACCTATTATTATATTATCAGAAGTAGCTGACATATAGATTAACTTTAATGAATTGCTTTATTTCTCTCTCTTTTTATTGGTATTATAAGGTATGGCTTGCTGAGTAAGGGAAGAAAGACATATTTAGATAATGTGATGTAAAAACAAAGAGTGCCAGTAAAAATTTTTAAAAATTTTGAAATAATCAAACAGCTTTTCATCATTATTAAAATCCACTAGTTTCTAATCATTATGGGGGGGGGAAATCATGTGAACTCACAAGGAATCTTTTTTTTTTTGGTTTTATTTCTTTAATTAGGCTTGCTTTTCTGATGAAGGGAAACTGTGTCAGCTTGATCATTACATGGAAGCCCTGAGGGAGCTGAGTGAAGAGCTGACTTCAGAGGAAAGTCGACAAGAAATAAGGAAAACAATTATAGAATTTGGACAAAGACAAAATGGAATTAAGAATTCTGCTTCTGAGATTTATATGATGCTCCAGGCCCTTAATGAAAACACTCAGATATTTGAAAAAAGGTTGGTATTTCATGAGAATATGAGGAGTTTCAGGGGAAATCTTTATAAAATAATGTTTCTTCCAAAACTTATGACAAAAATGTTACATGGCATTTTAACATTGATGGTATTGCTTTGCAGTATTTGAGGTTTATGGCACTGATTTAAATGAAAATTTCTTTTACTTCCTAGGAAGCCTTCAAGTGCATCTGGGAATGGTGGAAGGGATGCTGGGAAGGCGGCACAGCCTTCCAAACCAAATGATGCTGCTTCATCTGAAGAGGTATGCTCTTTTACAAGTTTACAACATGTGTTTTACATGTGATATTTCACTTAATTCTCACAATAACCCTGCAAAGTAGGTGCTGTTATTACCCCTTTTTTACAGTTGAGGAAACAGGCTGAGAATGGTTCAATAACTTGCCCAACTTTATGTGGCTAGTAAGTATCTGAAGCACGATTTGAATTTTGGTTTTCTTCACTCTCAGTCTAGGATTCTACCCATGCATCACCTGTCTGCCTCTTAGAAGAAAATCAGTGAAATATTCAGTATTATAATACACAGCAGTGTAATTATACTTACCAATAAAGTAGTATTCTTTTTAGTCCAGAGTGGTTGGGAAAATTAAGGTCCTGATTAACTGAGGCAGTGCATTTCCCACTTTCAGAATTTCAGATCCAGAAGGGACCTCCAAACTTATTCAGTCTAAAAAAAAAGTACCTGAGCAGTCACTCAGCCTTAAAAATCTTAAATGAAGGGAAGCTTGCCACCTCTGACAATAAACCAGTCTATTTAGACAAGAAATAGACAAGGAAATAAAACCCCATAGAACACAATGTATTCTTTATTTACTCATTTAGAATTCTCTCACAATGACTTATATGTGTCATCATCATGAATATCAGCGATTACTTTCATAGTATCATTACACTACATATGTATGTGTGTGTATATATATACACTATATATGGATTAAGCCATATAAATAGTAAGATATATATTCATTATTTATGGGACATCTAGGAAGACTCATATTCCTGTGTTCAAATGCCTCAAACACTGCATGACCCTGGGTAAGTCACTTAATCCTGTTTGCCTCAGTTTTCTCACCTGTAAAATGAGCTAAAGGAGGAAATGGTAAGTGATTGTACTATCTTTGCCAAGAAAACCTCAAATGGGGTCACAAAGAATTGGACATGATTGAACAATATTATTTATACTGTAATTACTTTTAAAAAACTTAATATAAGCTTTTTTTAACTTGTTATTTTTCTTTTTTAAAAATTTGTTTATTCAAATTTTCAATGACTTGGGTTCTTTAGTTTTGTGGATTCCCTATAAAGGGGAGGTTCCATGACAATATGACAGTAGTTCCTGTGGTGGACTTTGAGTCAGGAAAACCTGAGTTCAAATCCAGTCTCAGATACTTACTAGCTGTGTAACTCTGGGCAAATCACTTAACTCTGTTTTGCCTCAGTTCCTCATTTCCCTCCCAGGATAATAATAGCATTTGCCTCCCAGATTTGCTACCAGGACCAAATGAGATAATATGGTAAAATATTAAGCATAGTGTTTTACACATAGAAAGTATTATATAAATATTACTTATTATTAAGATTGGGGTAGTAATAGCATCATGTTCCAGGATTGATGTGAATGTCATATGAGATAATAATGATTAAGTGCAAAAGTTCAGTACTTGAGTACATGGTAAGGTCTATATAAATATTAATTATTACACAAATGTCATTACTTATTAAAAGGAAGATAATAATAACATTTGTTAGAATTTTTGTTTGGTTGTGGTTTTTTTTTCCCATGGGGCAAAGATTTTATTATACTGCCAAGAATGGGCTATAGCCAATTTTAGAGAAGTTAGCAAGGAAAAGGGTTTTAGCAATTAATAAGAAGAAAGACAAATTCCTTAGCATAGATGCCATTAAAGCATGGCAAGTGGAGGATTATAGGACTAACCTAAAAGTAGTTCAGGGTCCTAATAGACATTCACTATTTGTGATGCTTTGCAAGAGGACTAACCCCCCCAAAAGAGTTAGTTATGGTAGGGAGAAGGAAGCCAGAAGGCCTATAGTGAGCTGACCCTAAAAAGGAGTTAGCCAGGAGGTAGCATTTTCAAAGCATTGGTAAACCTTGAAGTATTATGTAAATGCAAGTTTTTATTATAGCTTTCACTTCCAAGCCATAGACAGAAGTCTGTCTTTAGAACGTGTGTGCATGGGAGAGGTTCCTTTGATTTGCTAACTCTCCAGTTATAGGAAGGTGTCCTCTCCACCACTGGAGTGTGTGGAATTTGAGCTGAGAATCTTGCTATAACTTCTTGTTGGCATAAAGTATCAGTAATGGGCGTAGGTGGCGTTTTTGGAAGATGACTGGCACTTGGGAAAGGTTGTATTAAATGTTTTTCCTTTTTGTTTAGGCTTCTGGATCTGCTAGCTTTGACTTAGAATATTTCAGCATACTAAAGCATCATGAAGATGAAAGACACACAGAGAAAGATGGTGATGTTCCTTTTAAGAAGTTATTAGAAAGGTAAATTATTTCAAATTAATTGCCTTTTGTAGAGGCAGTGACATATTGAGATGGAATACTGGGCCTCAAGTCAGGAAGACCTGAGTTTAAATCAAGGCCTCAGATACTTCCTAGCTTATAACTCTGGGCAAATCATTTAACTCTTAGGTCTGTCTTATTTTTCTCATCTGCAAAATGGAGATAATAATTGGCTTTTTGTTAGGTTCAAATGAGGTAATATTTGTAAATCTCTTCACACAGTGCTTGGCGCTTAGTAGGGGCTTAATTCTTGTGTCCTTTTTTAAAGCACTGATTTTGAGCAAAGATAAATTATGAAGGTTTTATATTTTGATATACTTTTATTATGCTTTTTTTTATAAGTTTGTAAGAAGTCCATTTGCTCTAACAACTAGCTCTTAATTTATATATGGATTTCCATATGTGTAACTGAGGGTGAAATTTTCATTTTAAGGTATTGCAAGCATGTTTTGGCTTCAGTAAAAATAAAATCCCTTTTGTTTTCATTAATATCAATTCTTCCTTCCTAGATATGATGCACAGAGAGATAATCTAGAGATGCAATTACAAAACAACAAAGTCAGAGTTCTTTCTGATTTTCCTAGTGAAAAGGAAAGGAGTATCTCTTGCTTACAAGATAAATTGACAGATCTACAGGTAAATGGTTTTAATCAATATCTTTTTTTCCCTATTAGGGAGAAGACACTACCACTGTCTATGATTGTAGACTTACAATATTTCATTTGACCTTTCCTATTTGTTGACTGGTTTCTCCAAATATTGGCTCATATGATATTCTGCTTTGTTGTGACATATCTCTTATGTGTTTTTACCTCATAAAGTGAATGTCAGTCAAAGGCAGTATACAGAAGGAACTTCAGAATAACAATTTATCGATCCTAATGGCACAAATAGATTGCAGTTTAATGGCAATTTGTAGTTGCATATGAGAAGCAAAGTTAAAGAGATTATTTAATAAATATATGATACATTAGATTTCTCCTTGAAGGGAGGAACTGGTTTTGCTTTTCTTTGTCTTAACAGTACTTAGCATGGTTTCTGGAACAAGAGTAAGTGTTTAATAAATGATTAACAAAAATGCTTGTTGATTTTGCTTGGAAAAGGAGGTGACTAAATGTGTTGTTTTGCTTGGCCATGCTTATTTGTTTCAAGAGAGGGTTTATTTTATGGGAGGGGATTTAACTGGCAAAGGAGCATGAGAGGTAATGATGCTACTCAAAAAAAAAGAAAAGAAAGGTTTAAAAATTGGCTGAAGAAACAAAGAATTTTTGAGTGAGAAAGAGAAACTGGATAACTTTGAAACTAGCATTATATTTATTACATATATATATACACATATGTCTTTATTATATATATATATATATATATATATATATTTGTATTTTATTAAAGCTTTTATTTACAAAACATAAGCATGGGTAATTTTTCAACATTGACCCTTGAAAAGCCTTCTATTCCAAATTATCCCCTCCTTCCCTCCATACCCTCTCCTAAATGGCAGGTACTCCAATACATGTTAAATATGTTAAATCTAATATATGTTGATAGATATATTTTAAGCCAAGCTTTACATAGTGGAGATGTGCTAATACATATATAATCTCTTTTTTTCTTATATGAAGAAGTGTTCAGATTTTTTAAGTGTTTGTCAAGTTCTCAAAAATAAAAATATTAAAAAGCTATAAAGCACTATTTAAAGAGAAAGACAGGCAGACAGAGAAAGAGAGAGGAGGGAGAGAGAGGAGTTATGGATAACCTAGTAAATGTTTTAACAAGTGGTTCTCCAAAAGTATTCACAACCTGTTTTTAAGTTTAATTCACATTTTTCTATCATTTTATTAAATCTAGACAATTTTTTTAAAATCAAGCTTTGATTTTTTTAGCATTTGCTGATTTACAAAGTTTAAATGGTCCCACTGAAAATTTAATAGCTGGCTCTTATTAGCAAACACGATTTGGCCCCAGCACACCCTGATTATAATTATTTACAAACTAATTTCATTCACTTTTTGTCTGATTAATATCAGTTTCAACGCACTCCAGGTTTTTTTTAGTTTAGAGTACAAAGACCTGCTTTTAAGGGGCAAAGGAAAAGAATGCATTGATGTATATTCCATCATTTCTTTTAAAACATGTCCTTTTTCTTTTGTCCAAGAAAAAGGTGATGATATATACTTAAAAAGACATATCGTTCACTACCATTGGTTTATATAAAATGAGAGCAGTTCCATTTTGCACAGAAATATAATTCACTTGTAAATTTTCATAACTTATATGGAGTTTTGCTGATTTTGCCACTATGCCCAGTTAATAAAATATATAATTTTGTAATATGAGATTTTAATGTGCCTTTATTAAAATATGTATTAAATAAGTGTTTATATCCTATTTCAGGTTTTAAAAAATGAAACTGATTCTTGCTGGACAGAGTTTGAAATGACTTCATCGAAGTTAGAAAAAATTGTGAGGGACCCACAAAGGTCTGTTCTTTCTCGAACAAGGGATAAATTAAAGAGAAAAGAGAGTGAGCTCCAAATGATTCTAAGCAACAGGTACAATGAATAATAAATGTCCTTTTGTTTGAAAGAAATCAAATCGATAAAACTCTTAATTACCATAGAACTAAGTATGGGATACCCAGTCTTATAGTGATTCCCCTTCATATGGTCAATAAATCTCTGCCTTCTAATCTCCTAAATCCATGGGTTTTCCAGGTGAAAACTCCCCACTCTTCCATTCTGTTCTCATTTTTTCATGCTCATCCATCTTAGTTCTATACCTCGTAAGTTCCTATTCTGTTCTATCTTCTAGTTCCATTGTACCTTCTGGAGTTCCTGTTCTATGGCTAATAAATAAACATTCTTTTGGCCAAGATCTCTTCCCTTCATAGTCTTTTGTACCAACAGTGAGTGAGCTGAAGTGGGCTTGGCAAGCTCTCATACCAGAGGTGTCATACTTTTCAAAATACCCCATGCTAGTAGAGAGTTTAGGGCTTGGTCATACATCCAAGATGCCAAGGTCATCCACTACATCCCGAAAGTCATCAGCTGTCCTGATTTTTGCCTTGCCACTGGACTTTGAGGTCCCTGAAGAAAGGCTGATGACTTTGTGCTGCTCTGCCTCACTTAAAACCAATTTATTTAAAAATGTCATTGTTCCTCTTCAAAAATGAAGGATGAAAAACATTTCTTTTATACTGTTTTCCTCAGTTTCCTTAATTGTAAAGTATGGGTTAAAATAGCTCCTCCTGCACATGGATGTTGGGAGGATCAAATAAAATATTTGTAAAATACTTAGCACAGTATTGGCATGCAGTAGGAACTTAAATGCTTATTCCTTTATTCTATTATTCTTTATTCATGGAAAGTTGTCTTCTCTCTCCCTGACCAGCCTTTCTGATATAATTTCTCTTCTCATTCTTCTTGGCACAATAGGTAAGGAAGAATAACAGGCAGACTACTTATTCCTCACTGCCACTTCCAGACCTTCCCCCATGATTGAGCATCCTCTCTTCCTTTGAGGTTCATTACAATACATGCTGTCACTCTATTCAGGTCTTAGTTGCAGTTATCTTCAAACCCTCAGGTCATATTCCCCTCTTACTCAAGAATTTTAATGTTCATCTGCAGATCTTTGGGTCTATTTTGCTAGCATATTTGGGTACCTTAATATTGCCCTTGGCGTACTAATCCTAGGTCTTTATTAAAAAACTCTATTGCAGTAATTCTATGAATACCATTAATGACTTTAGATTCCTTCTTGTAGTACCATGACAGTGCTTCCTATGGCTGATGAGACTATCCAGAATTATTTATTTCCTGAGCATTAGGCATAAGCAAAGTTTTAGTAGATAATGATCTCTTTATATTATTATGTATTTTTGCTCAAATAATAAAAAGTGAGGGCAGAGACTTTTTCAATTTGCCTAGTATGGAACTGTTACGCAAAGTAATCTCTTAAATATTTGAATTGAACTGAAACTCTTGTAATATTATTTTCCAAGAGAGCTTGCTACTCTGGTTATGTCTTATTTCTGTGTTTACTTTTCACATAGGATGAAGTCCTTAGAAGCTGCATTAAGGTTTGTATCACCAATAGAAAAGGAAGCTATTCTCCTCAGTGACTCAGAACAACTCCTCCATAAAATAGACATACAAGAATTTAATCTAACTGGTGTTGATGCTGCTTATCAAAATCTTAAGGTAAAAAACAATACTTTTCTTCCTATATATACATATGAAAGAATGATCTCTTCAGACAGATTTGTGTATATATATTCTGCTTAAAATCAACAAATGCAGTTTTATTAATAAGTCAGATATAAATTCTGGTATCATTAATGTAGACATGCCATTTACATTCTCAAATCTTTTTAGTTCTATCTTTTGAGGTTGACCATTAAAGGTGATATATGCTGATATCTACTTTGCTTTCTTAGCACATCAAAATTTCCCTATATTCTTATGATCATTCTTCCTCTGTACTACCAGGAGACTGACATTAACCCAATGCATCATGATGTATCATTTAGTTATTTTTTAAACTGTAAATTCCTTGAGAATAAGGGCTGTCTTTTGCCTTTCTGTGTATTTCTAGTGCTATCACTGTGCTTGGCACATAATAGGAACTTGGTAATGCTTGTGAACTAACATTAGATCAAAATATTCTTAACATAACAACTTTAACTTAATTTTTACTTTTTATTGTTTGACTCATCTAAATTCTTCAAACTTTCATTTTATCCTAAATGGTGGTGGTTGTTTTTTCTTTGTTGTTAGGGGAGGAAGGGATGAGGGAAGGAGAGAGAAGAGGAATAAGGGGAAGATGATGTGTTGTTAACAAAAATCACAAACATTTCAGTTATGTCTATTATTATTTCTTTTTTACATTATTATTGTATTGGTTTGTTTTCCTTTGGGTAAGATTATTAAAGAGAGTATCACGTGGCCAAATTAGAACATTCCATTCTGTTCATACTTTTGGCTTTGTTTAAATTCCAGAGTATTTTTCAAGTTCAAACCTAGTCTCATAATTTTGCTTGTTTATCATTTGCTATATGTCTTTCTTTGCCTGTGTTCTAAGGTATTCTTACCTTTATTTCAGGATATCCAGAGTAGTATAGCGAAACAAATTGAATTATGTAATAACTTGGAACATCCTGGCAGTGATGTGTTAAATGAATTTAACCCAGTGGATCTTCATGCAACTCAGAACATTATAGTAAAATATAAAATGCAATTTGAAGAAATGAATCACAAATTACAGAACACTGAAATGGTCCTTAAAGCTCTTGAAGACTTTTTGGCCTCCCTGAGAAAAGCTAAACTTTCTATTCAGCCTGCAACAGATTCTTCGACATCAGATGTACCTGTGGTGCAAGAAAACACCAGGGCAGTAGAAAATGTGCAGAAAAAAATTCTACTAATGAAAGGGGAAGCTAGATGTTTGGATCAGCGTATAAAAATGCTTGATATAAGTTTAAAAAATGCTGAGTTGGGGAAAGATACTTGCTGTGAAAAACTCATTGAAATTTTCTCAAAAATGATAGAAGAGACCCATGGTCATAATGAACCTGAGGATTTCACTGAAGAAGACCAATTATTAGAAGTTTTTATTGCCAAAAACAATGAGATCCTTAAAAACATTAAATATGTTCAGGATCAGATCAATAAAATTGGCCTCAAAGATCCAACAGTTCCAGCAGTGAAACAGAGGTGAGTAATTACTGTTTATTAGAAGCTAAAAAAATTAGTAGTAGAAAGAGTGTGGAACGCTAGAATTAAACATGTGGGTTTAGGTCTCAATTCTGGTACTTCTAGTTGTATGACTGTAAACAAGTTTTTGAACTAGAGATTTTTCATGTATCAAAAATAGGTAAGAATATTTGGACTGCCACATAGGAATGTAGTGAGGAAAATCCTTAGTGGGTTTTAAAATGCTAGATTATATGCATGTATATATACATATATATGCTACATTTTACAATACGCTAGCTTTAAAATGCTATGTTAAAATGCTATTCATTTGTATAAATATATTATAATATATTGTATAAATATATTATAAATTATAAATATATTATATATTATAAATTATATAATTATAAATATATTATATACTATATATTGTATAAATATAATATATTGTATTCATTTGTATAAATATATATTATAAATATATAATATATATAGCATATATATTATGAATATATATGCTATGTTTAAAATGCTATTCATTTGTATAAATATATATTCACACACATATTTATAATATGTTGTAATTATTCTCAAATGACTGTAGATTACTTTTTAAGAGTTTAAGAATTAGAAAATCATAAACAAATATGAATAACTCCATATGCAAATAAGGTCAGAAAAAGAGAATTATACGTGAATCTCCTCTACATATAGCTAGTTTCTTCTTAATAGATATATGTGCATATATACATATATAAACATATATATGTATATGTATATGTGTGTATGTATATAACTACATCAGATTTATCTTACTGGTGCCAAAATTGCTCTACTTGTTCATGTCTCTGAGTTCTCTTCCATGGATTTTTAAAAAAGTTTTATTAGTGTTCATTTCTTTCCTTTCTTCTTTTTGTTTTATTGCTCATACTTCCCCTCCAATACTCCTCCAGCATCCAATTAAAAGCTTTTCTTTGTAACAAATATATGTAGTTAAGTAAAACAAAACTATGTTGTGTTGCAAATGTTTGTCTTCTCACCAATGGACCATCTCTTATCCACAAAGGTTTACAGTATTGCTTCATCTTCTGGAAACATTGATCAGAGTTCTTAAGTTTTTCAAAATTGTTCATATAATATTTGGTCATTGTAGAAATAGGTTCCCTAATTCTATTCTCTTTTCTAGTAGTTCATACAAGTCTTCCTAAGTTTCTTTGAATTTATACCTTTCATAATTTCTTATGGTGCAATAATATCCCATAAGTCATATACCATAATTTGTTTAGCTATTCCACTATGTATGGGTACCCAATTTGTTTTTCATTTTTTTGCTACAACAGTAAAAATGCTGTTACAATATATTTGTTCATTTTGGTTCTTTTTCTGTCTTTGGTTGTTTTGCTCACAAGGTTAAAAGGTATAAACAGTTTATTAACTTTGGATGTGCACTTTTTAAAATAGTTGAACAACTTCACAGTTCCACTACACTGTATTGCTATGCCTGTTCTCCCTTTAGCCCTCTAGTAATTGTTATTTTCTACTTTTGTCATCTTTGTCAAATAGATAATTTTTTATTATAGTTTTTATTTACCAGATATATGCATGGGTAATTTTACAACATTGACAATTGCCAAACCTTTTGTTCTAATTTCCCCCCCTTTCCCCCCAGATGGCAGGTTGACCAATACATGTTAAATATGTTAAAGTATAAATTAAATACACTATATGTATACATGTCCAAAAAGTTGTTTTGCTGTACAAAAAGAATTGGACTTTGAAACAGTGTACAATTAGCCTGTGAAGGAAATAAAAAATGCAGGTGATCAAAAATAAAGGGATTGGGAATTCTATGTAGTGGTTCATAGTCATCTCCCAGAGTTCTTTCGTTGGGTGTAGCTGGTTTAGTTCATTACTGCTTTATTGGAACTGATTTGGCTCATCTCATTGTTGGAGAGGGCCACGACCATCAAAACTGATCATTATATAGTATTGTTGTTGAAGTATATAATGATCTCCTGGTCCTGCTTATTTCACTCAGCATCAGTTCATGTAAGTCTCTCCAGACCTTTCTGAAATCATCCTGTTGGTCATTTCTTACAGAATAATAATATTCCATAACATTCATACACCACAATTTATTCAGCCATTCTCCAATTGATGGGCATCCACTTAGTTTCCAGTTTCTGGCCACTACAAAGAGGGCTGCCACAAACATTCTTGCACATACAGGTCCCTTTCCCTTCTTTAAGATCTCTTGGGGATATAAGCCCAGTAGTAACACTGCTAGGTCAAAGGATATGCACAGTTTGATAACTTTTTGAGCATAGTTCCAAAGTGCTCTCCAGAATGGCTGGATCCAACTAGATAATTTTGAAGCAGAATCTCGGAGTTGTCTTATTTGAATTTCTCTTACTATTAAGGATCTAGAATAAGGTTATACACACACATTTACACATACAAGTATATACATATATTTTGAGAGAGAGAGAGAAAGAGAGAGAGAGAGAGAGAAAGAGAGAGAGAGAGAGAGAGACAGAGAGAGAGAGAGAGAGAGAGAGAATGAGAATATGCTGTTGATTGGTTGAACCTCTTAAGAATTATATCTTTTTTTCCTTTGATCATTTGCCTACTGGGAAATGGCTTGATTTCTTTTATATTTGTATCAATTCTCTTTATTTTTTGGATATCAGACTTTTATTAGAAAAATTTGCTGTAAATATTTTCCCCCACTTAACTGTTTTTTCCCCACCACTGCTTTTTTTCTCATTGTGCTGCTTTTGTTTTTTTCCAAAAAAGTTTTCAATTTTATGTAACCAAAATTGTCCATATCTCTTGTGATCTTCTCCTTTGTTTGGCCCCAAACTCCTTCTTTATGCTGAGTAGTAGAAAATATTTCCTTCTGCTCACTTCTAATTTACTAAATTTACTTTTTATAATATAACATGTATCCATTTGGAACTTCTTGTGTCATGTGTTGTGAAATGTCAATCTAAGTCTTATTTTCCTATAATCTTTCTATTTTCTTTTCTTAATTTTTTTTAGAATTGAATTCCATTTATTCCAAATAATTGATAAAGTCTTTCCAACTAGATTGCCATAAAATCTGAATAGAATCTAGTTATTTTTCCAATAATTTTTTGGTAAACATTTCCCAATTACATGTAAAAAATTTTAAACATTAATTTAAAATTTTGAGTTTTTAATTTTCTTTCTCCCTCCCAACCTGCCCCTTCCTTGAGAATTTGAAACTAGGCCCAAATATTTATTACTGTAACTACGTAAAAAAAGTAGTGACTATATCTGCTGTCTCCCCTTGTTTATTTACATTTTCATTTTTTAATGAAAAACATCCATTATCCTGTATACCTCTTCCTATTCTCAAAATAGAATGGAAAAAGGCCTTAAAGTAAATATACATAGTTAATAAGCAAAATAAATTCTTTCATTATTCATTTTAGGTTTATACTTTTTGGTTTATTGAATATTTTGCTACTATGTTCAGTTGATTTTGGATCTTGTTTACCTAATTTCTTCTAAATTAATCAACTTTTCTATTTGAAAATTAATACTAATTATTTTAGATGATTTTGCTTTGTACATATAGTTTGTGATTTGTCACTCTTAGGTCTCTTTCTTTTCCATTTAAAAATATTTCAATTGTGAATCTTGTACTTTTGTTCTTTCAGAGGAATTCTATTATTTTGAAAAGTTCTCTATGTAATCAGTATGATATAACACTGATTCTATAAATTAATATAGGTATTATTATTTTGTTATATTAATTATGTATTATAAGTTTTATTATAATGCCCCAACCATGAGCAATTAATTCTAATCCAATTATTTTAGTCTTTTCTTCTTTTTGTAGAATATTTCATGATCTTAGTCATCTAATTTCTGCATATGTCTTGAACTCCTAATTTTGGGTGGAATTTTTCTAAGTTTTTTGCTAGATTATGTTGACATTACAGAAAGATTGATGATTTGCATGAGTTTATTTTATAATCCATTAATTGATGAAATTATTCATTATTTATATTATTTTTTAGTTGGCTATCTAGATAAGTGGATAGAGTACTAGGCCTGGCGTCAGAAAGACCTGAGTTTAAATGCTACTTCAAGTATTTACTACCTGTGTGACCCTGAGCAAGTTTCTCTGCCTACCTTCTTTTCCTCAACTGTAAAATGGGGTTAATAATCTCAACTACCTCACAGGGTTGCTGTGAGAATTAAATGAGCTAATATTTGTAAGCACTAGCACAGTGCCAGGTATATAGTAGACACTGTATACATGCATCCTTTCCCCCTTCCCTAATCGGTAATTTTTTTTCATAACCTAGGATAAAATCATTAACCAAACTGGAAAAGGATCTGGATTACTATTCAGGGGAGATAAGCTATCTCCAAAAAATGGCCAGTTCTCTTCCACAGTTGAAAGATGAAAAAGGAGAAATCCCAAGTCAACAATGCCAAGAGACAACATGTTTATGGGAAGATGTGAAGTCCTCTGTTGAAGAATGGTAAGAATGGTACAGATGCAAAATAGAAAATATCTTTTGACCCCCTTAAAATTATCTGCTTGAAAATAGAACAGTTATAATGCAGGAAATTAGGTAATAATGTTATTATTTTATTTTTTTCGAGAAATCCTTTGTGTAGAACCTAAGTCACCTAAAACTGGTTCATTTCATCTTTTGTAAATAGCTGGATCTGGGTAGAATAATTGTGAATATAACATTATAACACTATCTGAGTTAGTCACAATTTAAAGAAATGAAAGTGAATTGTTAATATGACATTTCAAAAGTAGTGTTCTTTGTCAGCCCATGTATCTTGCTATATTTTAGCAAAATATAGTCATTGTACAAACCTTTGTCTTTGTGAGTTAATAGGAAATTAACCCCCTGCATAATGTTAAGGATTGACCACTTTAAGAGAGGTTGTATTTTGGACACATGATGAAATCAGAATCATTCTTTAGTGTTTCTCCCTGAAGTTAGTAGTAGATAACCATTGTTACCTGTATGGTTAGTCCAGAGAAAATATTAGTGGGTTGATTCATCTTGGAATATGTTAATTAAATATAACTGCAGTGATTTTTTTTTAGTCTCAATAGGTAAAACAATGTTGTCAAATGATTTAAACAAGAAAATTTCTTATTAAGTAGTTATTTTTTTTAATTTTTTAAATTTATTTTTATTTTTTATTTTTTGCACTTTCAAGGTTTGTGCATAGGACTTTATAAATATTTTATTTTTTTTCAATATATGTAAACAGATTTATACAATTATCTTTTTTTTATAATATTATCCCTTGTATTCATTTTTTCAAATTATCCCCCCCTTCCTCTACTCCCTCCCCCCGATGACAGGTAATCCCATACATTTTACATGTGTTACAATATAACCTAGATACAATATATGTGTGTAAATCCAATTTTCTTGTTGCACATTAAGTATTAGATTCCGAAGGTATAAGTAACCTGGGTAGATAGATAGTAGTTCTAACAGTTTACATTCACTTCCCAGTGTTCCTTCTCTGGGTGTAGTTGTTTCTTTCCATCATTGATCAACTGGAAGTGAGTTGGATCTTCTTTATGTTGAAGATATCCACTTCCATCAGTCTTATTAAGTAGTTAATTAATAGTCAGCAGCTAGGTGACATAGTGGAAAGAACACTGGCTTTGTGTGATCCTAATTAGCTTTGTGATCTTGGGCAAGTCTCCCTATTTGCCTCAGTTTCCTTACCTGTAAAATGATCAGGACATGGAAATGGCAAAACCCTCTAGTATCTTTAGGAAGAAAACTCCAAAATGGAGTCATAAAGATTTTGGGCATGACTGAAAAATGATTGAACAAAATTAATGTTTGGGCATTTGCAAAGGGAGAACTATACGTTGTTAATCAAAATGTATCTAAGGATAAATGTTTTCCTTTCATAGCCTTGAACAGTGTCAGAGAGCAATGGATCTCCTGAAGCAATACCAGAATTGTAAAAGTATTCTGACCTCTTTGATACACAAAGAAGAGAGTGTGATCTCACTTCAGGCTTCTTATATGGGAAAGGAAAATCTAAAGAGGAGAATAGCAAAGGTGAGCTTTTAAAGCATGATTGACCATATTAATTTCTGCATTGTGACAGTTGATGACTTTTTCTTCCCAAATAAGCAGGAGCATTACTTTGCCATATTTCTACTTGTTTGCTTGCATAACAATGACAAAAAATTAAAGTAGAATCTCTGTCAGGGAGTGTTAAACTGTTAGCATAGTACTAAAAAGAGTAAAAGGTGCTGTTAGAGTCCCAAAGGCAAAATAGGGGATTAATAAGTTCTTCTTAAATGAATGCAGGTAAATCTTTGGCTTTGAGGATGTTACTAATGAGTATATTCACAGATCTCCAAATATTAAAACCACGACTTGAAAAATAAATTCTACCAGAAACCTTGTTTTATTGAAAAGAGCAAAGTCCAGAGTTCTGATCCTTAAGCAACCTTAACCAAGTAACTTAAACTTTCTCATCCTCAACTCTTTTGTCTCTAAAATGGAAATAAGAGTATTAACAAATCTCATCTCATGGTATTGTTATGAGTCTCTAAGATATGGAGCAATGCTATTTATTCTGTGATTTTGTGATCTTGAATCTCTTGAAGCTTAAGTTATTACTATTTCTCTTGGTTTTGGTCCTTTGAATGAAGTAATATAATACCGTCTTTTGGTTCTGAGTTTATATATATATATATATATATATATATATATATATATATATATATATATATATATATATATATGCTTGATGTCCTTTTCACCAGAGATGATTGCTAATTAATAGTCAGAAGTTATAGAGTGAAAGCTATTTCTGACATTCACTTTGATCCAACATTATTCCACTTTCAGGATTATTGCTCTTAACTAGGGAAAGTTCAAAAAGCCCAGTTCAAACCAATTTACTCTGGGGAACTTCTGTTTGGAAGATGTCTAAAGGTCTAGGATGCCTCTGAAGTTGTTCTAAGAGTCACTACAGTGACTTTCATCTCTTCTCTTTCCTCTGTAAGATCACCTGCCCCCAAATCCTGGAATTCCCTTATGCAGGCAGTAGTTTCAAGTACGAAAAAATTCCCCAAAAAGCAAAAAAAGAGGATGAGAATTTTTAATCAATTCTGAACAATATACTATTATATTTTATAGTGATTAGTTTTCTACTTAATCTTTTGTCTACTTCTAATACTTTATTTTTCTGATCTTTATATATTAAAGTACTTAAGTTTATAATAAAGAACATTTATATTAAAAATTCTATTGGAAAAGTTTAAAAACTGAATAAAAATGGTGATGTCCTTGCTTCCTTAGTGTTAGTTATACCTAGAGTGTCTTTTCCTCCTTTCCTTCAATTACTTCTCTTCAGGACTTCCTCTGTGAAGTTTTCCCCTATTTGGAAAAGATTTTTTCCTTGAAGGAAGGACTTTGTTTCTACTAGTCTTTTTCAGTTATTATAATTTCTTACATATCATTGCTATTTATTTATGTTTTGTATTCCCTATCTTCATTTGAGGTTCTTAGCTCCATTCTGCATCTCTTCTTCTCTTCTTCCCTCTTTCTCTTCCTTTCCCCTTACCCTCCCTTTCTTTATCTCATTTTCCTCCTATTTCTCCTCTGCCGTCTCCTTCTGTGCCTGTCTTCACATAGTTTATTATAGTGAGTTCATAAAATGTAATGTCTTTTTGAGGGGTGTTTTAAAATTTAATAAATGGCATGTGAGGCTCTTTTAAAAACTACTAAATTTCTGACTTTTATTGGTAATATTTCTAACTTTTCATAATAAAATGATGCAATAAAATCATTATTATTAATTTTTGTAGGAGATTTGAATATTTAAGTCTACTGAATAATGTTAATTTTTTCCTCAAAGAGAAAAAAAAGCAAACAACCTTTTTCCCAAGTTCCCTTAAGATTCTTGAAAAACTTTTCTTGTAATCTTAAAATAATTATACCATTTTAAATATACATTCAGAAAATGATTAGGTCATCATGCTGGTTTTCACCAGTGTGACTGAAATTCAATACGGCTGTGAACTTTTTTAGAACCTTTGTAAGCTGAGTGTTTATCTGGGATATAATGCCAATTTCCCAGCCTCATTGAGAGACAGAAGAACAAAAGAAATAATAGAAAAATAGAGCCAGGGGATTAACAAACTTTACGAAATGTCAGAAGAAGACTTTTTGCCGTCATGTAAAACTATCATTCATTATGAACCAAGAAACACAATTCCTGTCTCTTTTTACAAGTTCCCTATCTTAGTCATTCTTTTCTTCCAGGAATTAGCTGTGCTTTTTATAAAAGTAGACTCCATTGTCTATAGAAAATCCTATTATTTGTTTTGGTCAGATTAAAGACACTAGGTGTCAGTGTTTTCTAGTTTTAAGTATTGGCAGACTGAGATTGGTGGATTCAATAAAGTAATTAACTTTGAGTATACTGAAGTTATTAGTGTATTATTTTGCTCTTGAGGTTTTTAGTTGTGTCTTTTTGGTAAAAGTTATGTAGTTCTTTCCCTAAGTTATTTTGTAGTTTTCAAAAATTAAGAGAAATACAAAATGAATTTGTATTTCTTACCACACTTACATAGAGTGCCAAAAAGATGTGAATGTCAACAATCACTTTTGAAGCTACTCAGTTTTAATCAACTAAGGCAAGAAAGATAATTTTATAAAAATTAAAAATATTTTTTAATTTTTAAAAAATTCAATATTATTTTATTTTTCTAAATACATGTAAAGATGATATTCATTTCATTTCATTTCATATTCAATATTCACTTTGTAAGACTTTTGTGTTCCTAATTTTTCTTTCTCCTTCCTTTATTTCCTCCCATCCCAACATAGCAAGCAAGATATTGGTTGAATCTGTGCAAATATACATGCATATATATGTAATATCCTATACTCATTATTTAAGATACCTGAAGAGTTTTAGAGTGATGAGTAGAACCAGTTGGTAATTTAAAAGTCAATGAGTAGAAATTCTATTACAATAATCAAGGATGTGAATAACACTTTTATAATCTTACCTTATTTTAAATGTCAGTAGTCAGCTGATAATTGTATTAAAAGGTATAATTGAAATTATAATAATCTTACACACAAGGGCCTAAAATATTCTGTATTTTTTTTCATAGATTGAAACAGTCAGAGAAGAATTTAACAAACATTCCGAAGATGTAGAAAAAATAAACCAGATCTGCAAAAACTTGCAATTCCAACTAAACAAAATGATAACCTTTGCAGAACCTCCCTTTGAGAAAGAGGCTAATGTTATTGTGGACAGATGGCTTGACGTATGTGATAACTGGGAATTTTATCTAGCTGTATTATTTCAGTTATACTTTTTGAAACATTATTTAGAATAAATTGGACACTATTTTACTTCTAATATAATGATAGCATATTGTATATGTGGCATTTACTGAAATGTAAATTGAAGGTATTTATATGGAGTCTAAAATGAACATCTTTTTTATGCTTCTGAAGTTATGATCAACTGCATTTAAATTCATGTCTATTGTAAGAAATTGGCCACTATTTTTTTTTCAGAGAAATGACTGTGAAGAAAAAGCCAAACATACTTTTATTCATAAGTAAAATAAAGTATTTGATGAGTGAAGATAAACCCAGAGTGTTATTTTAAATTATTGCTGTCTAAAATGATGCTTTTCCTATTATTTCATTATTAAGAATATTATTTTGTCTTTAATTTGTGGCAGATAAATGAAAAGACAGAAAATTATTATGATAATCTGGTCAGAGCTCTAGCCTTGTGGGAAAAACTTCTTAATTTAACAAGTATAATTGATGAATGGATTGAAAAAGTGCTTAGAAAAGTTGAAGTGCACCAGCTGAATGACACAGAAAGAACACAATTGCAGGTAACTATAGAGAAATAAAAAAGTCTATTTGTGAGATGAACTTAAAACAAGATATAAATGTAAGCTATGGGTGTCAAAACTGGTGCCTTGTCACAACTATTTATCCATCACTCCATTCATCCATCCATCCATCCATCAATCTATTTGTCTGTCTGTTTACCCCATGGCAGGATGGAAAAACTATTGGGGGGGCAGCTAGGTGGCGCAGTGGATAGAGCACCAGTCCTGAAGTCAGAAGGACCCGAGTTCAAATTTGGCCTTAGACACTTAACAATTCCTAGCTGTGTGACCCTAGGCAAGTAATTTAACCCCAATTGCCTCAGCAAAAAACAAAACAAAACAAAAACAAAACAAAAAACAAAAACACTAACAACAACAACAACAAAAAACCTATCAGGAAATCTTTCATTTCTCTGATGGATCCTAAAATGTAAGGGAATGGTAGAGAAGAACAAGCATTTATTTAGCACCAACTATGTGTCAGGTCCTGTGTTAAGCACTTTACAAATATTGTCTCCTTTGATCCTAAAAGCCAATCACTTTTGTGAAATTCCTGAGGAATCCAGCAAAGACAAATATAATTGTGGCATGGCCCATTTATAATATATGTAAGGTATGGGATATTTTTGGTAGCATAAATAAAATATTCTGTAAAAACAATATAAGATGCCTAAAACTTGGGGATTAAAAGAATCCATTATCTGAGAGTGTCAAGGAATCATACTCTACAGTACAACTTAGAATTAGGCACAAGGATTTCTAAATATATGATGAAACAGGAGTATCACCTTTCCTCTGGTATATATGTGTGTGTGTGTGTGTGTGTGTGTGTGTGTGTGTGTGTGTGTGTATATATATATATATATATATATATATATATATATATATATATGTATGTATTTATTTAAAATTATATTTGTGAGTGGTTACAAACTATATATTCTGTTAACACACACATAGAAAACCCCATCCAACAACATTCTCTATACCCATTTCCTACCAAATACTTTGAGAAATGATTTGAGATATTTTATAAATTAAAATTCATGATTCAATTCTTCTTTCCTTTAAAAGCGCTTAGGTAGTACAATGGATAGAATGCTGAGCCTGAATATAGGAAAACTTGAGTTCAAATTTAGACTCAGACACTTATTTTGTGACTCTGAGAAAGTCACTTAACCTCTACCTGCCTCAGTTTCCTCATTGTAAATGAAGATGACAATAGCACCTATCTCTCAGGGTTGATGTGAAGATAAAATGGGAATTTGTAAACCACTTTGCAAACTTTATAATGCAATGCTATATAAATACTAAGTGTTAAATTATTGATGTTTGCTATTGAACTTTGGAAGATAATATATGAATAAAATTTAAATAAAGAAATGGTAATACCACTATTTTTTTAAATTTTGTTTTAGGAAGAGCTAAAAATCCAAGAGCAAAATAGTGCCAAATTTGGTATTAGATTGGCTGAAATAGAAGATCTCCTTCAAATCAGTGAGCCACCCCTTGAGTTACAGGTAAGAGAGTTATTGCTTAGAAATTTTAAACATGTGTCTACTGTATTAGTAGTTGTAAAATTTTCCCATATTTTATTTCTTTTCTCCTTACATAAAAATAAAATAAATTGAAATTAATATAATTTTTCCCTTTTCAGGTGATAGCAAAATATTGAAAATTATTTTAAAATAATTATATTATCTTTCATTAAATACATTATTTTTGTGATTGTACCTTTTTTATTCTTCAGTAAAGAAATTTTTTTCAGTGTCCCTGAAGGGGGAATTAATATTAATATATTTATAATTATAATATAATAATATAATATTAATAATAATATATAATATTATAACATTTGATGTTAACATTTACATGAATTTTATATATGTTTTGTATCATTTTATATCATCTAATACTCACAGCAGACCTATGAGGTAGGTACTACAGATCAGATCTCCATCCTGTAAAATCCCTTGATAATTTAGATAACTTGTCACAAATCTCTCTAGACTCCAAACCTAGCTTTCTTTCCATTACTCTTTTCAGAGGCTGCTGTGTGATGCAATGGATAGAATGGTAGAGCCAATAAGATCTGAGTACAAATCTTTCCTCAGACACTTACTAGCTGTGTGATCTTGGATAATACACCTAATCTTTTTCTGCCTCTGTTGCCTTCTTTGTAAAATGAGGATAATAATAGTATCTACCTCCATGCTCAAATGAGGTATTTATTATGCTCTTTGCAAAAGTTAAGATATGATGTCTATGATAGTTATATATCACTTTTCATTTAAAATAAAATACATACAGGTAGCGAGGTTTACAAAGCACTTTCCTGAAAACATATAGTGAGGTAGCATAAGTATTTTTTATCCCATCTTATAAATGCAAAAAAAAAATTGAGGCTGAGAGAGAAGTGAGCTATGTACAATTATGTGGATCTTTTCCTAACTCCAACTTTATTGCTATTTTACCCCACAACAATGCTCCTCAGCTGTCTCCATAGATGGTATAGAGGGTATAAGGTGTATAGGATGTCCTAAGAGTCTCTGCATTCTCTGTAAGTTTCACAAAACTTTTACTTGGAAAAAAAATTAGTTGGACCCTTTGGATCTTCCAGTTTGTCAAGAAAAACTATAATTCTATTTTTTCCACTGAGAATATTGATAAAGTTATCATAGGTATCTAGATAAAATGTATTTTTAAGTAAATATTTCATGGATACAGAAGAATTGAAATTTGCTGCTCAGAAAAAGAAAAGGTTAGAATACTACTTTCTGAATTTTTTTAAAGCTACCCTTTTGGGTGGCTATAGCTGCAAAAGAGAAAAATTGAGGTTTTGGAGGAGGGATAATAAGATCTAATTTTGAA
The DNA here is from genome assembly GCF_048593235.1 of Sminthopsis crassicaudata. Lineage (NCBI taxonomy): Eukaryota > Metazoa > Chordata > Mammalia > Dasyuromorphia > Dasyuridae > Sminthopsis > Sminthopsis crassicaudata. The sequence continues at coordinate 330,166,954 of NC_133618.1, forward strand.
GAAGAATTTAAATCACTTTATAATGACAGTCTCAGTTCATTTCATAATAATCCCACTGTCAGGTAATTTAGTTGGAAAAAAATACTTTCTATTACTTTGTTGGATTTTTTTCCCCTAATTTCAGGTCATCAAGTCATCTTTTTCGAACAGAATAGAAAAAATAAAAATGCATTTAATGGACAAATCCAACCCAAGTGAACTCAGTGGCAGTACAGCTGAGCTAAAAGAGGACCTTGACCAGGCCAAGACACAGATTGGAATGACTGAATCTCTCTTAAAAGCCCTGTCTCCTTCTGACAGTTTGGAGATCTTTACAAAATTGGAGGTACTGTCTGCTCTACTTCTCCTATAATTCAGATTCTTTTTCACAGTTAGTCTTGGTCCATTTAGATTAATTAAAATTGATAGAAGGAAATACTAAAGGTCATTGGAAAGATGAGAAAAACATTTCATGCATATGGAATACTTTCACCTTCAGATTCTTTTACAGATGTTAACTAATTTTTGCATCTTAAATTCCTTCACCTTTAGATATTTGCCAGCATAGAGAAAGCAATTCAACAATAACTCTTTTTAAAAGCAATTGAAATTTATATTGTTTTGCATATATTCACCTTTTTCTAAAATCTATCAGTGAATGAATAGGTGAATTAATAACTAGCAAAACATTTCTTAAGCACTCACTATACACTGGAGTATTGGAGATATATAGAAATGTGAAACCTTCCCCTTATCCCTTTTATATCTTCTTTTTATGTGTTGTCTTCCTTCAAAGTGTGAGCTCCCTGAGAGCAAGGAATGTCTTATGTCTATCTTTATATCCTAATACTAGTTATTGGACCTGGCACAAAACATTTTGCACTTAAGTAGCTTTCATTTGACAGAGAGAGAGAGAGAGAGAGAGAGAGAGAGAGAGAGAGAGAGAGAGAGAGAGAGAGAGAGAAAGCTGTGACCAAGGAAAGGAGTTTAGGTCTAGATAGATGGCAAATTGACTCATAAGGAATAATTACTGATAAAATTGATTTAGTTGCTATATTCAGAGTAAGGGGAAAGGTAGGAGGATGGGACATGAAGCAGGTGTGGGACCTGGTAGATACAATGGGCTAGACCCATGTTCCACTTACTCATTTATTAATCAAAACAGCTCAGCCACAGGGCACATGTTCCAAAACTAAGAAGTTTAACTTCCCAGCCACTGAAAATATGGTTTCTGGAAGTTCAGCCAGAAGATCAGTTTCAAGTAGCAAGACCCAGAGCAAGATAGCTTTGGTGAACAGTCTGGATGGAGTGTGAAGTCTAGTCTAAGATCTGTTTGTCTGACTTTCTGTCCATCTTTCTAGGAGATAAAGCAGCAAATTCTCCAGCAAAAGCTTAATATGACACTTCTTGAGAATCAAATAGGCTGTTTGACTCCTGAACTCTCTGAATTGAAGAAGCAGTATGAAAGCATCAATGACTTATTTAGTACTAAGAAACGTACTTTGCAAGACCACTTTTTCAATTTATTGAATGGTAAGCAAAATAGTAATAATGAACTTATGTTTGTATAATGCTTTAAGGTTTTCAAAGCACTCTAATCACACATATTACCTCATTTGATACTTATTGATTGGTCATTTCAGTCATGTCTAACTCTTAATGACCCCTTTTGTGAGTTTTCTTGGCAAACCTACCATAGTGATTTGCCATTTCCTTCTGCAGCTCATTGTACAGATGATGAAACTGAGGCAAACAGGATTAGTGACTTGCTCAGATCTTACGCCTAAGTAAATGTCAGAGGGTGGATTAGAACTCATGAAGAGGAGTCTTCCTGATTCCAAGTCCAGTGCTTTATCCATTGTGTCATCTAAATTGCCCATGTTGTGCTTAGAATAGCATTTTACAGATGAAGAAATTGAGGTTAAGGGTCATTAAGTGACTTGTCCAAAGTCACACAGGAAATATTTGATTAAAAGATCAGATATTTCTGACATCAAATTCTTTAACAAATCACTTAACTAAATGAAACTACTGTATCCTCAGAAGCAACTAGTGGATATGAGTATATGGGAGTGTTGGGCATAGAATGAGAAAGACTTGAATTCAAATCTGACCTCAGACACTTTCGAGCTATGTGACCCTGAATAACTTAATCCTGCTTGCCTTAGTTTCTTTATGTATAAAATGAGTTGGAGGAAAAAATGGCAAACCACTCCAAGATCTTTGCCTAGAAAACCTCAGAAAGGGAGTCATGAAGAGTCAGATATAACTAAACAAAACCACTATATTGTCATCTCTAAAATGAAAGTGTTGTACTAGATAATTACTCAAAGGCTTCTATCAGTCACAGTCTCTTGCTCATCTAATATATAGCATGACCTTTCCATTCAAGATTAAGGTTATATGATTTGAAGCCCATATGTATTTATAGTTGTAGGCCTTATAACTTGTCCCATGAATGCATTTTGGAGATGAGATTTTGGTTCAGATGGGATCATTAAGGCTATTAACAGAAAAAGGTAGAGATAGGGACTAGATATGTGGCATAAGGAATTCCAAGTGAGGAAACTCCCTCACCATGGGTCCTCAAATGTTTTCTATCCTCAATTGGCAACAAATCAATTTAATAAACATTTATGAAGTGCCTATTGCATGCAAAATACTCTGCTCACTACTCAGAATAATACAAAGTTTAGATATGATGTTGTAAAGTATTTAGAATTTTCCATACAATCATTTTAATCTTTTGTCCATTTGAACTCCTTAGAAAAACTGAATTTATTGTAGTCAACAGAAAACATATAAATCATTATATATAGATACATATAGGTATAAAACCATATAAATAACATAATTTTCCATTCAACCATTTTAATCTTTTGTACAGTTGAACTCTTTAGAAAAATCTGAATTTATTGTAGTTCACAGGAAACATATATAATTATATGTAGAATAGATGTAGAAACATATAGATAACCTATATAGATAATTATATAGACATAATATGTATAGGTAGATAATTATAAAACATAATATATAGATGCACATATAGAGATATAGAGATAATCACACAACATAAAAATAATACATTATTAGCATAGAATCCTTTGTCAATTTCCATTTGCACCATTAGCCTGGGAGGCATGATTCAAAGTTCTTCACATTAATAAGTAATACTAATTAATCCTTCTTGTATTAACATATATGTATATAAACTTTTAATGCCCTTTTGCAGATCAGTGCAAAAATTTTGATGATGGGTTCAGCAACATTCAATTGTCCCTTAAGGAGTGTTTTGAACCACCAGACACTAAAAAGAGTGTGGAAGAAAAGCTCCAGAAACTTAAAGTAAGGCACGAATTTGTTTTAATAGTTTTTGTTTGTTTTGGAGTTATTGTTGTTGTTGAATTAGGTTTGGGGGGAGTTTTTGGGTAGAAAATAATGAAAAGATTGATGGAGGCCTGGTATTCAAGATTTAAGCAGATAAAGGTAAGGAATATGAAAGCTGGCATTTTAAGTGGAAGATGAGGGAGATGACTGCCTTTCCCTATATAGAACTCTGCTATCCCACATCTCCCTGGTCTGTATTAAGGCATTAGATTGGTAATACTTTCTGGCCAATCCATCAGCTAGTATCTGTTAAGCACCTAGTATGTACTGGACATTGTGCTAGATACTAGAAGTATGAAGAATAAAAAAAAAAGACAAACCCTGTGGATAATTATCTTCTAATATTTTAACAATTTGCTTCTACTAATTTCTCAATAAAAATTTTTACTCTAGTCCCTCCCTTCACCAGATACCTAAATTTAAATGCTGTCCAAAAAATGGAAGTATCTGATTTGCTTTCCACAGGTATGAATTAAAATCTGAAGCTTCTCCATGAATATTACAAGTTACAATTTCAAATTGGTTTTAACTGGTTTGTTGGATAGATAAAGATATTCCAGGATTTAAAAATAGGACACATAATATAGGCTCTAAACCTACTTCCTACTTTTCAAGAGGCTCTTGAAATCTGTTGTCATATCTTGACATGACCATTTTTCTACCAACTCTTTTATTAAATTTATTTTTAAAAATAACAGTTGAGAGGCAGCTAGGTGACGTAGTGGATAGAGCACCAGCCCTGAAGTTAGGAGGATCTGAGTTCATATTTGACCTGAGACACTTAACACTTCCTAGCTGTGTGACCCTGGGCAAGTCACTTTAACTCCAATAGCTCAGCCAAAAAACAAAAAACAAAAAAACCAAAAACAAACAAACAAAAAAAAAACAGCAGTTGAAATACATTTTTGGACAGTAAGGATAAAGTTATTATAATATAATGTCATTAACTTGTGATTTTCCTTGGTTATATTCTGTTTACTTTTGGCAAACGATGCTTTCATGTTTCTTGATAGTACTTGAGTCTGTTTAATTATCTGCCTCAGTAATATCCTACTCATGTGCTTATTTTATTAAAATAATCTCTTAGTTTGTGCAATGGCATGACACCTGCACTTTAACATTTAAAATCCAAGCACTTAACCACAATACCTGCTTTGGGGAAAGTTTGTTAGAAAAGAGCAATTCTTAGATTCATACAGGGAAGTATTTTCCAGAATGTCAGAAATGCATACCTACATTGAAATGTCAGTATAAAAATGAACTCCTGTGTCTAAGTAGAAGTGTCATTTTGATCTTTCACCATTTTGGATTCTTTGCATCTCTACATATTCCTGTTAAATAGAAAATCAAGAATTATCATTGTTACATAGTAGCTTATTTGGAGATGCATCCCATCTATAGTCTGGTCAAGGAAAAAGAACTTGCCAAGAAAAAGAAAGTAAAAGGAATAAATGCATAACTATTTTTTCCTCTGTGTGTGTCTGTCTCTCTCTGTTTATCCATCTTTCTCTGTCTCTTTTTCTCATGCTTTTATTAAGGATTTCCTGGCCTTTGAGGGAAGAAACAAGGACATACAACAAGTAGAAACTGCACTGAATAATGTAAAAAAGCATCTGCCCAAGGCAAGTGTGGAGCAGCTGAGTAACTGGATCATGACTCAGGAATTGGAACTACAGAAAATGAAGTTCACATGTGAGACGCGAGCCAAGGGACTTCAAGATTGCTTACAACAATTACTTAGGTAGTAAAAGAAATGTGTTTCTATACATATGTGTTATAATTCTTTAAATGATAAATTGTTTAATCATTCTCATATAGATTCTGTCTTACAATATAATGCTCCATAGGGGCAACAGAGATGCACAGAGATCCCATGAGAGTTATTTTTACCTGGGGTTAACTCTGAGGGTCAATCACAACTTGGAAATTCTGTTACAATTAAGGAGTAATGTGTATTCTTAGAAAATGGTATTAGGCCAAACCATTTGAAAACTCATAGCTGTTCATGTTTACCCAGTAAACTCATATTTATTAACTCTAGAACTTTATTTTTACCTTATCATATGGCAATCATAGCTGTCAATGCTAATTTTTATGAAAAGTGATATTGAATGGCATGTTGTTCTTTCCTCTCATTATTTTTATCCCTCATTTCTTTTAGAAAGAAGTTATTGAAATTTCACTCCTGTCCTTTTATAACATGTCTATTTAATGCTAATTGTTTTAAGACTATAGAACATAGCTCATCATTACTCAGGCTTCACATTAAGGTAGCTGTCTTTCCTAAAGTCTAACTGCTACTTAGCTTAACCAAAAGTTTGGTGCCATTTCAATGTTTAAAAGACGGTCCCATTGTGTTCAGAATTCTATCACTGTACATATGATATACTTTTTCATTTCAGACTTCAAGAGGACTATATAAGCTTGAATAAATGGCTAATAAATCAAGAAGAAAAATGGAAAGAGGCTGGAGTAGAAAACAAACCTAAGTTTTTCTGCCAAGCATTAACTAGAAAAAGGTAGTCCTGACTATCAAATATATAGTCTAAAAAAATTTCATCTGTGGTTAAGAAGATATCCTAAACTTAACTTTTTTTCATTTGAAATTTTCCAGGCAATTATTTGAATCTTTTGCTCAGCTGAACAATTCATTGATGAAATTTGGACTTCTTAGAGAAGAAATAGTGATAGAATCAACTCATCTAGTTGAGGAATATGAGACATTTTTAACACAAGTGTGTGAAATAGAAAATCACCAGTCACCAACTGCTGAAGACCAGAGCTTTGAAGATCTTGTACATGATGTATTTTCTTGGATAATGGGAATTAAAGAGTCACTCATGGTTTTGAATTCAACAGAAGGCAAAATGCCTCTTGAAGAAAGGATCCAAAAAATAAAGGTACTTCAATAAACTGAAGGTTTTGGAACTCACATTTAAAGAAGTTTCACTGGAGAGCTCTCAAAAAATGATCAAAGTTGCTGTCTCTGAGGAAATATTAAAAGAATTAGGCTTGTAGAATAGAAGACGGCAAAGTGGCTTTTCTAATGATTTTCAAGTAGACAATCTCTCTTAGAGAGGCTGATGAATTGTAAGGACAGAATAATTATAAATGAACTTAAATTCCAATATGTGGGACTTTGTTTAGGGAAAGACATTTTTGAGAGTGATAAGAGTTTGACATTGAAGGGTTTGCTAAGGGTAATTTATATTTGTTCTGCAACTCTAAATCAGAATGAACTTGCTGTCAAAAAGATTTCAGTACAGATTTTTGCCTTAGACTCTTAATAGCTATGCGAACCCTCAGAAATCCACTTAACCTTGATCTGCCTCAATTTTCTCTTCTATAAAATGCGGATAATACCACTTACCTCTGGGTTACCGTGATGATGAAATAAGATAATTTTTATAAAGTGCTTTGTATATCTGAAAGTCCAATATAAAAATGAGCTAGTGTTATTTGTCTATTAATATTATTTACTGAGTACTTCAAGGGATCTCACCATTGACAAAGAAAAAAATAAAAATATATGTAAGACACAAAAATCAACTATAGTTATAAGCAAAGTTTGGCCAAGTGTTATAGGATAAAGAAGAGTGGGGGAAGGCTGATGAGAATTTCTGAAGTTATGGGAACCAAATGGTTCCAGCCTGAAAATACTTTGTGAAAGAGGTGAGTTCTGAGAAGTTTGCAGGCATTAGAGGAGGAAAGAACTTGATTTAGCAGAATAAGTGAATTGAGAACAAGTAATAAATAAATTGTAGATGGGTCAGAGAAAAGGCAAATTGGATTTGGGGAGTTGCATACATTTTTTAGATTGAAACAGAATAAATTTTATATGATTTATGTATAAAAATGTCTGTAATATAGACTTTTATCCTATAAATGTCTTGTGGGAAAAGACCAGTTTTGTTAGGTACTTTTTAAAGATATTTGGGAGGGGGCAATTGAAAGTGAGAAACAACTAGATGAATACTATAGTATGGAAGAAAACAGAAATATGAATAAATAGATATTTATTGATTGACACTTATGTGTAAGCTGTGGAAAACATAATTGGCAGTTGGAACAATTTAATTAATTTAAATTAAAATGATTTTTAAAAAATTAAATTAATAATAGAAGAACCTTTGTTATAAAAGGTTGGGGAACCACGATCATAAAAGAAGTAAATGAGATGATGATATACTGTTGTCATTGGGTCATTTCAATTATGTCCATCCTTTTGTTACCTCATTTGCAGTTTTCTTGGCAAAAAATCCTGGTTTTCCATTTCTTTCTCCAGTTCATTTTACCAATGAGGAAAATGAGGCCAACCAGGTTAAGTGACATCCATAGTTACAAAACTAGGAAGTGTCTGAAACCAGAATTGAATTCAGGAAGATGAGTGTTTTTGACTCCAGCATGGGACTCTATCCACTGTACCACTTAGCTGTCTGTTGTGCTGTTATTTTCTTTGTTTATATTTTAGGAAATCATTTTACTTAAACCTGAAGGGGATGTGAAAATACAAGACATCATGAGTTTAGGTGAGAAAAGCAAGGCATCTCTGGTTCAGGATACTTTATCTGATATCAAGAATCAGTGGGACCACACTATCCTTTTAGCCAACACATACCTGAGGTAAAAGGAATATAGTTATTGTCATCATGATTATTTCTCTGTATCAAATATCAAACTTGTAAAAAATATAATGTAATTGTCATCCATGTCTTTTGATGTTGATAATCTACAGAATAATAATTCAGGAATTTGGAGATACCAGTAAAAGTATCAGATGGAAGATAAAAACTTATTTGTATCAGTCATTAGAAATTCTTCCCATGATTCAATAGTATTTAATAGAAATGGCATACTGACTGTAAGATTATTGATTATTGATAACAAACTTACCTTCCCCCTTCTCTAGAATTTTTCTGCTAGACTCTCTTAATGTTGAAGGAAGTACTATAAATATTTCATGTACATTTTTAAAAATATTATTTGATAAAAATATTTGAAAACTGAATTCTACTAGAAAGTTTCTTTTAATAATTCTCAAGTTCTTAGTTTCAAATGATGTTATTATAATGAGATTTTTATTTTCTGCCAGACCTTAAAAATAAATGATTTTTAGCTACCAGAATAAAAGCAAAATCAGTAAACTTAATGTACTTGCATACTCTATAAAACAAATTGCAAAGGGTTTATAGTATTTGGTTCAATTATTTTATGACAAAAATATTATTTTTAAAAATAATAATTATTTCCTTTTGGAGTCCATTGTAAATTATCTTTTGAAAAAAATACACAAGTTATAATACCAGGATAATCTTTGAGAAGAACTCATAAATGAGTCATGTTATTGTCTTACAATCTGATGTATGTTTATATAAAATAGAAAATATCATTCCATCTATCTAATGAGTATAATTTTCTGTTGTTAAAATATAGCCATCAGGAAAAGATTCAGCTTGAAGGAGAAAAATATTTACAAAGCAAAGATGACTTAAGACTAATGCTTACTGAATTAAAGAAGAAACAAGAATCGGGTTTTGCTTTGCAGAATGGTTTGCAAGAAAAAAAAGCTCAATTGAAAATATATAAGAAATTTCTACAGAAAGCAGAAGACTTGACATCCTTGCTTAATGAGTTAAAAACTCAAGGAAATTACCTCCTGGAGTGTACTAAAAATCCCAAATTCAGTGAAGAAAAATGGCTAGAAGTCAAGCATCTCCATGAAAGCCTCCTTCACCAGTTACAGGTCAAAATAATGAAATTATATTTCTTATGGACTCTGTTACTTTTTGAATAGAGTCTTTTTATGTCATTGTTTCTTGGTGATACTGACTAAGATAAGAACTATTTGACTGTTATTTAGAGACAAGTGCTTGCTTACTGAGTTTAAAGAAAACAATTCACTTTTATTTCTGTTCAAAGAACCATTGTATATGAAAACATTGAGTTTGAGAATGATGGCAGTGTTTCCTTTTACAGACTTCCCATGACCATCCTTAACTGTAGAAAAAGTTGGTATTTATTAGATCACTTCATGCATGAGGCTATGCCAGAACAGTGTCTGCATAACTGCTAGTTGACATTATAGTTGACACCCTTTTATGTCCTCAAGTGCTCCTTAATTTGGAATTTTTTTCACATTCTTTGCAGTAAAGATGTCAGAAGGAAAACAGTTGTCTTTTTTGTGGGGGAAAGAGTATGTTTTTCCAATGGAATAGCACAATGCATGACATATGTGTATAGAAATTTGAAAGATCAAACTGATAGCCAAGTAATAAGGTCAAACTTCTGGTTTTATCAAATGGCAAGAGGAAGAGTCATGAATTTTTTTTGTTCTATAATTTTTCAGTCATATCTGATTTTTTATGACCCCATTTGAGGTTTTCTTGGCAAAAACACTGTAGTGCTTTGCCAATTCCTTCTCCACAAATGGTGAAACTGAGGCAAATGGTGTTAAAGTGAGTTGGTCAAGCTCATATAGCTAGTAAGTGTCTGAGGCCAGATTTGAATTCATTAAGATGAGTCTTCCTGATTCCAGGTCTGACAGTCTATCCACTGTGCCACTTAACTGCCTAGTCATGGATTTAGTTATTCATGGTAGTTTGGAAGGAGAGTCGGCTTATAGTGGGTATTTTTTCCATTTTCCACCAGTCCTTCATTGTGTCTGTGGGACTTAAACTCTACTATGCTGGAAAAGGCTTAAGTATGGTTGCAATGATAGAATGTCTTTTCACTGATGGACCACCCAGCTAAGATCAGAGAAGTTCATAACCAAAGGGTTAAATTTTAGGGTTATAAACTCTAAGGATAAGTCACAAGGGCCATAAACTGAGAATTAGCTACTGAATCATAAAGGACTGTGACAGAGCCCTTTCACACAAGATCCTATTAAAGCACTTTTCCCAGACAATTTGTCGACATTAAAAAAAAAAAAAAAAAAAAAAAAAAAAAAACAACCTCTTGCAGTTAGAGAAATTGTCATTAATATTGCCACTGACTTGGGATTACTGCTTCCTCACAGCTTATTTGGGAAAGAAATGAGAGAAACTCAACTTCATAAGGGAGTGATAGATCTCAAATTGGAAGGGACGTCAGAGACCATCTTGTCCAACCCCCTCAAGAAAACTGAGGCTAATGAGATTAAATAAATTTGTCCAAGTTCACACAAGTAATAAACATAAGAAGTGGAATTTGAACTAAGGCCTCTGATACAAAGTCAATTTTTTTGTCCACTATATCATAATGCCTCCTTTTTTTTGGAGTAAGAGTTAATAGTAATACTTTTCATTTTTCATGTACCTAAAGGTAAAGTGCTGAATAAGATGAAGGTTTTAACTTTATAACAGATGGCTATGAGTTGATTATAAAATTTCTAACTATCAGTTTTTCTCACACATCTGTCAAATGCATTCATTTGAATAATGAGATGAAGAGAAAAATGGTCAGAGAGAGCATAAACAAAACTGAGAGGTTAGGAGAGACTCTAGAGATCATCTAATTTATACCCTCTCCCCAAATTACAAATAAGGCAACTGAAGTCCAAAGTGCTTGCCCAAGGTCACACAGTTAGTTAATAGTATAGGTAGGATTGAAAGTCAAGTCTCTTATTCATAGGTGTCATTTCCTCAGAGGAAAAGAATTGGGAAAGAAATTTCAAGCTGAAAAGCTTCACAAATAGAATTCTCTTTGATACATCATGTCTTGTTCATATAAATAGATGTTGCATAAATGACTAATTCTCATTTTCATATGAAACTTCTTAAGTTTATGTATTATAAAATGAAATTCTAATTAGGAAAGTAAAGGAAAAGATATATTGAGTATAAAAATGATTTTATTTCTAGGATTCAGTGAGTAAATTGGAAGGTCATGTTCAAGAGCATCAGTTGTACCAGGATTTGGTTGCAGACTTGAGTACCACATTGGAAAGTTTCTCCCAGGAATTCCTCAGTCTACCTGATAACCTTGTAGATGAAAAGGCAGCTGAGCAAAAAGTGTTAAAATTACAGGTATGATGCAGCTACCAAAAAGAAAAATAAAAGAAACTTTTCTTATTACATTTTCTACATGAAAAGGGAAGGAATTTAGCATCACCTTGAACGTTTGGGGTCAGTATGTGTATGTATGTGAATGCATGCATGTGGGGGTGGGGGAGGTTCTGAGGAGAGGGATTCTGAGATTTCATTAGTATGTAGTCTTCTAGGGTGCAAACTCTCTCTACCAATGCAGATAGGTAGCTTGTCTATTATCGAAGGCACTGACAAATGACTTGCCCAGGGTCTCATAGGTAGTATATTTTGATGACAAATCTCGAAGCCGCTTTTGCAATTTCCAAAGCTGATCCTGAATCCATTATGTTTCACTGCCTCTTGTCATGTTCATAATAGGCAATTAACAAATTATTATTAATTATTATTCACAATTTAAAACAATGTAGACATTTAAAAATAATCAGCATTAAACAGTAAAAAAAAATAAACCAAGATATTGTTTTGATTACAACTTGAAAAACAGTGATTTAAGTTCAGAGGTCCAAGTGCTAGTCCTGTAGAATTAATGGAACATAGGTATTCTTATTCTTTGGTGAGCTAGTTAATTTGAATGATATAGTCATAGGCAATTCATTGAGTACTGGGTAGTTATTGTAGTACTTTTGTGCCAATCTTTCTCCCACTTCTCTGTGACAACCACTAGTCCCACATGGTTGTAGAAAATAATCCTAGAGATTTTAACTTCTGATACTCTAGGGTGATTCCAGGAATTAAGGAATGATCAAAGCAGTTGGCAGAGTATGTAGTCATTACATTTTAGGAGTAATATGAAAGATGATTTGCATTTTATGAATGAGGAAAATAAAGAAAAGAGAGGTAAAGGAATTTGTACAATGCTGCTTTTTAACTTAGTGGCAATATAACTGAGGGGGGAAAGACTTCATTTTCACTTTATATTGTGTGTGTGTGTTTTGGGAAGAGCTTAGGGGATTTTTTTATTGCAATTAATGCTCATAGAACTAGATTGTGCTTTTTAATTAAAAAATATTCCCCCAGCACTTGCATCACTGGCCCATAAACTTAAATTGAATTTGATAAATGTCTCACCGCCATCCCCTTCTAAATTATAAATTTCTTTAGTGCATGGGATGAATCTCATTAAAAAAAAAACTTTCAACACTTAGCATACCCTTTAAATTGAATACCTCTGAGTATTTCTCATTGCCACCATATCTTAACTCAGATTTGGGACAGGATGACTCAAGATCTTTTCTAGCAGTTCATCATTCTTACTAAAAAAAAGTCTTGGGTGTGTGCATAGAAGGAACATGTGTGGAATGGGAATCTGTGTGTGGAATGTTGAGATTAATAGTTTTAATATAAAAAAATCCTGAGGCTTTCATCATTATCATCTTGAAAATAGATAATAGTAGGTAAATAAAGTAACACTTTTAAGTATTTTGTCAACATTTTGAGACTGGAGAAAATAAATTTATTCATCTCTGGACCAAACAACAACTTTTTGTGTTCTGATTAGGAGAAATAACATGCCAAAAATATCAGCTCCAGAAAAGATGGAAAGGCCTTGAAATCCTAGGGTTCAGTGGAAGGGCAGATGTTGAGATTCAGAGGTCCTTAGCTTTATATCAGGGTCTGGTAACAATGCCAGGGATCTGAAAGACAGAGAAGTAGGACAGAGAGACCCAGAATCCCTTAAGACTAATGGTGTAAGGTCCATTGGTCCTTCTTCTCACTAGCAGGAATAGGTTTAGTGACTCAGCTCATCTAAGCTCTGTGAACAATCTCATTGAGTTCTGCATTAACTCCCCAGGGGAAAAGAACATCCCTATGAAGATAACTCCTTAAAGGATTAACCATCTATTGGAGGCAAGGCAGATGCATGTAAATTCTTTTTTGCTAGTCTATGATCTAGCTATTAAAGTCTACATAAGTTTTAAAAGTTAATCTCTTTAAACTGGACATTTTGTCATTACGGTGGTATCCCCAGTCTCGATGGTCCCAAGCACTTTTTACCTTGAATCCCTACTTACCTCCAGAGTGAATGTTTCACCTACAGAAACGTCTATTCACACATTTCTATGTGATTTTTTTTCCTGAGGCAATTGGAGTTAAGCCCAGGGTCACACAGCTAGGAAGTGTTAAGTGTCTGAGACCAAATTTGAACTCAGATCCTCCTGACTTCAGGGCTGGTGCTCTATCCACTGCACCACCTAGCTGCCTCCAATGTGATATTTTTTGGAAGCCACAAATATCAGGTGGACAGATTCTCATTCTATTCCTTCCTTATTTGTGCTGCCTTGTACCTGGTAAGCCTTTTATAAATTATTCTTCATTTGGTTGTTTTTGAGTTTGTATCATCTTAGATGACTTTTGTGATAAAAATCTAAACTTTTGTTCAAAATGAATTTGGGCATTCAGTCTATTGATTCCCCTCTTCCTCTTCTCCCTCTCCCAGTTTGTACTTTATGACTAACAGATATTTTTATATTTCCTATCAGGCAAGTAGGGCACCCTGTCACTACCAATGTTAATTAACACTTGTAATAATTGAATTGAAATATTTTATGACAGTTTTTTCTCTCCCACTCTTAGGAGCTAGAAGCCCTTGTTAATCTAAAGGGTGACACATTAGACAAAATTTTAGCTTTAGCTGAATCCATCAAACAAAACTCCTCTTCAGTGGGACAGAAGATTATTAAAGATGAAACAGATTCACTTAAGTGTAAACACAAGGATTTGGAAAATAGACTTGAATCTGTTAAGCAGGAGACTGAGAACAGTTTCAACAACATCCTCAAATCAAAATCAGAAATGAAGAAGAAAGAAAAAATAGTCATGAAAAAAATAGAGGAGCAGCTCTCTTCTGATACTCAGGATTCCATTCAGGGGTCTATCACAGTGGAAAAGTTGGAGGAAAGATGGGAAGCCAATAAGGTAAGTATTCAGGATTTCACTTTCCACAATAAAAAATGAGAATGCAGAGGTGTCAGGCTCTAAGAAGATCATGAAGAAAAATTTCCAGTTTCATAATTGAACTCTTAATATATTTATTATATACAAAACCTACTCTGAGATAAAGTCCTTCAGAGCTACTCATAACAGAATATTCCTGTTGCTAGAACAAGTCTGTTGGATTTATAATTATCAATTTGGGCTTATTATCCTATATGATATTCAGTTAGATGTAGTTCCTTGGACCAAATTCACAAAGACAAATTAAAAGAGGTAATAAAGAAGAAAATAGTATAGTGCCAAACCACAACCTTCCCCACCATGGTTTTAATACATTATGGGTCAGCATAAGAAATTAAATGTGAATTTGGGAGGAGTTTTGCAAAAGGATGACACAGAAAAAGTTTAGAAACTCAGAAATGCATTAACCACATATATAGTATTGTATAATATAATCATAGTTTACCTTTTAATACCATAATAATTCAAATTTCTTCTTTGTTATGAAAAGGGGATCAAAAAATTTACGTGAGTTTTACAGCTCATAGGGCTCATGGGGGTGCTGCATCCCCTAATCTCCACAATGAGGAAGGGATAACTATATTTATATTTATATTTTCTTATAAAATAAATGCCCTGTTCAACTATTTTGATGAAATGAACAAGGTGGCTCTTCCAGCCATTTCTTTTTCTACCTATGGTAACTTTATACTGTAAATACAGTTTTTTTAATCTGTACCTGTGATTCCTTGTACTGTACTACTGGCAGAAAAAGTTCACTTCACTAATGCCTAATAACATCTTTTCTACAATTTGTACTCTTAGAGCAGTGATGTCAAACTCAAATAAAAGGGACCCTGTGGGTCACACATACTAATTTGAAAACCACAAAATAACATTAGCCATATTATATTCATTTTGTTAAACATTTCTCAATTGCATTTTAATCTGGTGTGCAGTTTTGGGGAGTTTTGGCCACATGTGTGAATTTGACACTTCTGTCCTAGGGAACTGCTTGGCACTATAAGAAATTAAATGATGTGCTTATAGTCCTACAGCTGTCATGTGTGAAAAATGAGGTTGGAATCCAGATTTTGTTGACTTTGAGTCCCTCTCTCTATCCACTCTACCATACTGCTTCTTACTACATATAAAAAGTATAAAGTTGTTTGCCAAATAATTTAAATATGATAACCTCCATTTTCAGTTAATTGATTTTTTTCCCCTAGGGAAAAGATTAGAAAGTTTATTTTGTCTTTAAATTTTACTAATACAAGATGGATGGATTTTTTTTTTTTTTTTTTTGGCTTTCTAAATGTTTTTTTCAAAGGTTAGAGAATTAAATGGAAAGGACATGGATAAAGAACAGCCGAAGAAACTTGATATGAAAGATAGCCCATTATTGGCAGCCTGCCTCCCAACTCCTCCCATCCAGGGGAAGAATGGAGAAAGTCCAACTGTTCGGGTAGGAATAATGATCAACATTTTATAATGTATTTTTCCAACATCAATTCACTAAGCCCCACATTTTCGTGTGGGCTTGGAAAAAAAAAATTAGTCATCTAAACAGAGAGGTTTTGATATAAGTATATAAAGCAAAGAGGGAGAAGAGAAAAGGAACATTTATGTAGCACTGTGCTAAGTGTTTTACAAATATCTCACTGGATATTGGTGGGGTGGGTGCGATTACTGTCCTCATTTTACAGATGAGGAAATGGAGATAAGAGTTTTAGTGATTTGCCGAGGGTCTTATAGCTATTAAGTGGCTGGGTTAAACTCAGTTCTTCCTGACTCCAAACCCAATCCCTTATCTACTCTGTCACCTCGCTGCCTTAGGAATAAGCAGGGCAGAGAGTATCTGGTCAGTAAAGTGAAAAATGAGTTCATATGGATAGCAATTCTTGAAATCTCACAAATACAAGAAAATATCAATGAAGAAATAATGCTGTAGAAAATGAGATTATACTGGGCAAGACTTTAGGATATATTTAGGATATACTGGGCGCTGGTCAAAGGAACTAAAATGAATTTTTTTTTTTTTTTTGGAGGCTGGGGTTAAGTGACTTACCCAGGGTCACACAGCTAGGACGTGCTAAGTGTCTGAGACCAGATTTGAACTCAGGTCCTTCTGAATTCAATGTTGGTGCTCTATCCACTGCGCCACCTAGCTGCCCCCGAAACTAAAAGGATTAAAGAAAAAAAAAAGTGAGACATAATGCTTTGTGTGGCGATTACATGATAGTGAGCATTTGTGAAAAAGAGGTTTCATGATATGCTATAAATTGCTAAAAACCTTCTGCTTCTTTAAAAAAGAATTGGGGACAGGAAGGTGGTGCAAGGGCTAGAGTACTGACACTGGAATTAAGGGGAATCTGGGATATAACATTTACAGCTGTGTGATTCTGGGCAAGTCATTTAACTTTGATTGCCTTGCCAAAAAAAGAAAAGAAAAGAATGGATTTTAAATCTCAGTAGCATTATTAATTTTTAGCTGATAGAAACATCATGACATTATCTAAGCTCAACAACACTTACTGACCAAAGGGTTACTGTGTATGGGCCCCTTTTATCTCTAATAGTCCTTGAATTAAATAATTTTGAAAAGAGCAAAATTAGTGAAGAAGTGATGACATTATTGGTTTTTACCATAAGGAAGTTTATAAATGTTCATTTATAAGATTAAAGCATTATACTATGTAGCTTTTTAAAAATTGCCTAAAATTGATTTTCAGTATGTTTCTTAACCCTGTTTGCCTCAGTTTCCTCATCTATAAAATGAGCTAGAGAGGGAAATGGCAAACTAATACAGTATCCTTGCCAAGAAAGCCCTAAAAGGGAGTTAAGAAAAGTCGGACATGACTGAAAACAATTAAACAACAACAAAAGAAGAAAACCGATCTTTTATAAAGTCTCTTCTGGTAGTCATACTATAAAAAGTTGGCATCCTATTTTGGTAATAATTTTTAAGTACAGTCAAGGAGATGTGTGTGTGTGTGTGTGTGTGTGTGTGTGTGTGTGTTTGTGTGTGTGTGTGTGTGTGTGTGTGTGTGTGTGTGTGTGTGTGTGTAACAATCAAATTCTACTTGTCTTCTCATTCATTTCTTATGAAAATATAGTTTAAAAATCCATTCATGGCTGTGGGAGGAGGAGAGAGGTGCCATTTGATCTGGACTTTGAAGGAAACTAGGAATTCTTTGATTTGGTTCCAACTGGATTTTTAACTGTCACCTTTTGTGCCTAAGACACAAAGACTCTTTAGGGTCAGAACAGGAAGACACCATAGAAGCCAGGTAGTCCAACCCACTGGAGAAATGAAGAAATTGAGACTTAGAGAGGGTTGCTCACAACCATAAAAAATGGCCTCATAGTGTCACTGATTGTTGTAGAAAATGCAATTTGTGCTTTCAAAATTATTTAATCTATAATTAATCTATAAATTGAAAGAACTTCTTAAGGTGGAACTATAAATGGGGAAATCCTATTTACAACTTGATACTTAATATCAAATATATGGGAACCTCACAATTCCTATTTCACAAAAAAAAAAAATTATACATTGTGAGGTAGTTTGAACATTTGTTACTTAAATCCTCCATTTACTTCTTCATATCTTTCCATAGTAGTGTCTATTTTGTCATCATTATATTGTTTTGTGCTGAAATAGGCAAACTTATTTTTAATTGTTTTGATGCTGATATACCACTATGAATCAATATATATTTTAATTTTACTATTGTTGCTTTGTTTCAAAGTAGTAATAATCTGTCTTGCAACCTTTAAAAATTTTGCAGGCTAAAATGTCATCAAAACAAGAACATGTAGAAACCATAGACACTGACGATCATGCAATTGAACCTAATACCTTTGAGAAAAACTTGGTGCCTGAGAGCACAGAAATACTTAGCATCAGAGAAGAACCTGTTGGAGTACTTGTGGCTCACAAAAGGTAAATAAATCATAGCTCAATACAGATCTATATTGACATCATGTAGATAGGGTTTCATATTGTGGGTTTTTTTTTTAACTAATTAATTTAAAACATTTATTTTCAGTTCCGAATTCTTTCCTCTCCACTACATATTGAGAAGCCATGAATTCTGGGCCTTGAGTCTGGAAAACGACTTCAAATCCAGCCTTAGACACTTACTATCTGTGTGACTATGGGCAAATCATCTAATCTTTGTCTGCTTCAGTTGAGGAAAATGCGTATTCTATTAGCACTTACCTACTAGGGTTGTTGTAGAATAAAATAAGATGATATTTGTAAACTGCTTAGTACAGTACCTACAGAATGAATGCTCATGCCTTCCCCTCCACATATGTACTTATTTTTTTTCATATTTACTTAATAAAATCCCTAACACTTAGCTGAGTGACTAATATACAACCTTGATTAATAAATATTTATTAAATTAAATGGATACACAGTTTTTCTGAGGATCTTTTTTTGCTCCAAACTTATGGTTTCATTTATGTGAAAAATTCTCATTAAGCAAATTGTTATCAATATAGATAGGCCACTCTGACTTAGGATCTGTCAGACACTGAGAGGAAGTGATTTCCCTGGGACCACACAACAAGCGTGTGCCATAGGCAGTCCTCAATCTGGGTTTTTCCCACTGAAATCTTGGCTTTTCGTTCTGCCTAGTATTCTTTGGAAATTATACTTATGAAATAGGAACTATTGTGAGGCCTCTTATAATACTGATGTTTATCTTTTTATGAATAATGCTGGTGTTGGGAGATAGAAGTAGCATCTGTCACAATAGTTAACTGAATTCTAATAAATATTACTTTATGTGGTTATGCTTTGAAGGATCCAGGCTGTTCCACAGTTTATCTCACTATTTAAGCCATATAATTTGAAGATCTCATGTTTTAAGGGCAGTGCCAAATTTATTATTATTTTTCATAGTTATACTGTCATAAGACTGAGAGCTGGAACCTTAGAGAAGTTATCTGATTGTGTAGATGGTAAAACGTAGGCTCAAAGAGATTAAATAACTTGCCTACAATCAGATGGGTAGTAAATAATATAGCCGTGATCTGTAGCTGGCTTTTCTGACTCCAAATCTAGTTTTTGTTTTGTATTTTCTGACACTGCCATATAATCCTGAATCAATTCATATTTTGTGTACCTTTTTTTTCCTTTTAAAGTTGTTTTGATCTTGAAGTCTCACCATTCTTTGTATTCTACAGTGTGTATGTGAAGGAGGGGAGTGTATTATTATAAATATTATAGAATAAAGAAAAATAATATTCCTAGAAAATAAGAATGTATATGTATTTAAAATGGAATATTAAGTGAAGGAAATCGGTTTCTTTATTTTTTTAAATAAAAGAGTTGCATTATATGATGGCTAAGAAGCTTTCAGCTTTCAATACCATAAATTCTATGATGCAGTTATCAAAAACACAAACTGGAGTGCTGATTTTACTTCTGTAATGAAGATTAATCATTGAATGTCTTAAATAAGGTCCTGTGTTTGAGTACAAGTATCTTTACAGGACAGTATTGATTGAACCTCGAGACTTCTGGAAAATGTAAGAATTTTGAAATTTAGTTTGCATTTGAAAGTTCTTGCACATCAATCTGTTACTAATAAGATGAAAAATCACTTCCAGTCCCACTAATATCCCACATACATGATATGTAGAGAGCACTTTAAGGTTTGCATTGTGCTTTACATAAATGATTTCATTTGATTCTCACATCAACTCTGAGAAGTAGGTACTATTACCATTTTGAAGATCCTGAATCTAAAAGAGGCAAAATGACCTGCCTCGTTATACTGCTAGTAAGTATCTATGGAAAGATCTGAATTGATATTTCCCCACATTCCCCACTACAGCCACCTGATCTAGACCTAAAAATGAACTTAAAAACAGAATCTTAATAGATCCCTTAAAATATTTATTGTCTATTATGTTTAACTTTGTATTTAGGCACTGTAGATATTCTTTGTTCTCATGAAATCTAAACTTCAGTGGCAGGGGTTGAATCTGAGAGGTGAGGTAAGGCCATGTAAATGAATGTACAGATGACCGATTTAGACAGTGTTTCAGAAGTTCAGAGGAAAAAGGGATGCCTAGGGGTTGAATAATTGGTAAGCTTTTCATTCATTTGTTCATGTATTATTCTTCCTGGCATTTTCTGCATCTGACAAAAAATTATCTTTAGATTCTTCTCTTTAAAATATTCTCAAACATTTTCATGGTCCCATTTGATGGGAGTCTTTAGGAGGGATGAAGTTGAGGAAGTATCTGGAAATTAGGAAAAGTTGGTGTTAATGAAAAAAATAACTTATACATTTGTTTAAGATTGCTTTAAGTATAGCCTTCAGCAAGAAGTGTCCTTGTGAGAAACATTATTTTGCATATTCAGTACCATATAGTCTCATCTAAATTATTGAATTGAATTTAAATAGTTTCATACCTAAATTATTGAATTGAAAATTTTAATCACTTAATGTTAACTGTGGCTAACTAATAAAATTAGCATCCTTCTTTATTTTCATGATTTCCAGTCAGCAGGAATCTTCAGCAGACAATTTGAAGAATGACCAGATGAACAGTCAACTCTCAAGTATTCCAAAAATTGTCCGAGAAAAAGTAGTGATAAACCAAACATCTTTGGAAGATCTGGAGTTAAAAGAGCCATTAACAACTGAAGACGAAGTGAGTAATTTCAAACCTTCCAAAAAAGAATTTATTATATAGTGTTTAGAGGTAGCTGGTGGCTCAGTCGCTTGAGCACTGAGCACAGGATCAGGAACACCTGAATTCAGATCCAACCTCAGAAACTTCCTAGCTGTGGCAAATCCTGATTAACACCTGATTACCTGACAGAAGACAACAAATCACTCCAGTGTCTTTGACAAGAAATTCCCATTGATTATTGGGGCATGGAATTACCAAAAGTCAAACACAACTAATTAACTAAACAATAACAACAAAGTGTTTATATTTATAAACTTTGATTGAGAATCACATTTTTACATTTGACAATATTTGAACAACTTTTAAAATGTTAGATATTTTAATATGTTGGGGGGTTATGTTATATATATCCCCCACTAAGTATTTTTGGTACAGAAATATAAATAAAAGGTAGCATGACTTAGTGAATTGGCATTAAGCAGACCTGGAGTTCTAATCTTACCTTGCACAATAGTCTAGCTTTTAAAGCTTAAAACTGCATTAAGACTTTTGGGATAACCTACATAACACACATTTTATTTTATTCAGATTTGTGATTCCACTAATTTGAAGAATTCCTAGTTTTACAACATCTTCTATAGATCAGTAATTGGTCTATAACATGACTTTAAGGAATTGCCAAGGGAACTGAGAGAATGATGGATTCAGACATAAAAGAAACATTGGAGGTCATCTTATCTAAATCCTTCATGTTATAAATGAGAAAACTGTGACTTAACTAAGGTTACACAGCCTTTATATGTCAATACTAGGACATAAATCCAGGGATTCTGGATCCCAAGACCATGGCCATCCCTATATCCACCATGAGACATTGCCTCTCAAGTGTACACATTAAAATTTTTAATCCAACTATGTTCATAAATTTGGCTTGTCTAAATCTAGCACTTCCATAGAGCCATCATTTTTTTCAATATATTACTGCTTCCCACTAACAAAAATTGTAATTTCTTTATGCTTACTCACTATACCATGAGTATAGAATCCAAATAAAGAAACCAAATCAATTTTATCCTTTCCAAGATGGAAGGAATATTCTTTTTGGTGATCTTGGGTAAAACAATAAATAGCTCTCCCAAACTATATTGTGTTATTCACTGAAATTTTTTGAGGGGAGCAACCAGAACAAAAAAAGTCTGTGGTAAAGAAAAGCACCTCTTCTTATTCCCTACCCCCTAATATTGTTAGGAAGGGACATTAGATTTCATGTACCTCCTCAAAAGTATCCATGAATAAAAAACGAATATCCTAATTACTAACCTTCTGATGACAAGTTTCTCTACATTTAGGCTGGTCCTTAGATAATTAACAAATGAACTCTATCCCTCCAGAGCCTTCATAATAGCATGTTAGAGCTAAAACTAATATGGTACCAATAATAAATAGTAATTTCACATTTAATCCATCATTTCTTCTTATTTTTACACTTGATTGCCAATCACTGTAACATCACCATTGTAACATTTTACATTTACATTTGCCAATGTAACAATCACCATTGTAACATTTTGAATATCATTTTACCAATTTAAATAATTTGAATATGTAATAGCTTAAAGCAATTTCTTTTTCTTTATGTCATGTTATCAGTCATCATTATTTTGCAATTTTTGTAATCTGTTTTATATCTACCCCAAAATATGCTTGTGGTGATTGTGTCATTTGATTTTTCTTAACTTTTTCATTGTTTGAAGGGAAAGCTTATAAAAGGAAGAAATGGATAGTTTTTGCAGTGTGCAAAAAAAAAGATAATAATAATTTTAAAAACATTATTCCATGGATATTACAACTATACAGTTCCTAAGAATCTCTTAATATAAAAACATAGTCACTGTAGTAATTTGCTGTTAGATCATTCTAAAGATGTGAGTTGTAAAGGTTTACAATAGAAGATTTGCTTATATATTTTTTCCTGTTCCTTGCTTCTTTTCCTTCAGAGGGTAGCTTTCAAGAAGTCACAAAGGGGCTTTCTGAAATACAGTGTATGAGAAAATGAAAAGGCAGACTTTGCTTTGTTGGTAGTTGATGATGTATATTTGGAATGATTTCTAAGAATATGGAACATATATACAAATATACATTTATTAACACATATATATTATGTGTGTGTGTCTAGAATTTTTTAGCATCAGTAAGCTCCCAAACCTAACTACTTTTCTTCTTCTCTCTCCACTAAAAAAATCTTCAAAATGCAAAACTGTGAAAAGCTTGGACTGTCTGTTTTCTGTCACACAAGAATTAGAGGTTGGAAATAGAGGCAAGATGTTCCATTTTTGGTCTACTATTTTTTTTAAAAAATTATAAAGCAAAATTCTGGTTGGCATCTCTTGAATGATTTTTCTTGACCTATTCTTCCCATATGTCAACTTACATGGCATAATTGCTTTTTATATGTAATTACATCTTTAATTTCCTTGTCACAGGGTGTAATTATCAGTCAGAATGTCTGAATTTTTTTAATTCTTTTGAACAAATTTTCTGAACATTTGCAATTGTGATGTTTCAGGTGGCATTCTTAGAAAAATCTGTGGACATAAACGATCAAACCTACAGGACAATTCTTCAAGACTTCCAGCTGTGGTTGAGCAGCAATGAACATCTCCTAGGATTTATGCTACAGGAACAACAAGTAGAGCCAGTTACTGAAAAAATGCTTTTGATTTTTGAGGTAAATTAAAAGTATTTTGAGTGTACTGTCATATCCATTGGCAATTCTATAAATACATTTGATAGTAAAAATACATCTGATTTCCAAAATAGTTAGGTTGTAATCCTAGCCATGTAGCTGAAACATTTGTATTTTATTCTTCCTGACTAGTTACATCTTTCCTCTGGTCTAAAGTTATTTAAAGATGCAAATAATATAGTTGATTAGCCTCAGTCACAGCACAGTATTGCTCATGGATACAGTTTTGATATAGTTGCATTTGACATTTTTGCCTCAAATTTTTAAAATAATCAAGGCCTAGTATTTATAGTTAGTAAGAAACTTAAGACATTATTTAATCTAGTGTAATTTTATAAAGATTAGGAAACAAGTCTAGAGATGTTGAGTCACAGATTTAAGACTTGAGCTTAGATTCCCTTGCCTTTCTAGCACTCATTTATTTATACCAACTAATCACTTTTTGAAAGCCCTGTTTTATGAAAAAATGGAAAGGAAAAATGAATGTGCTGGGAAATGTTTAACAAATGGATCCCCTACACACTTTTCTCCATCACTTTTTTTTTGTCTTGTCAAATCAATTCAGCAATAAATCAAGTCCCAGTTTGTAGCATTTGCCAATTTCTGAGATAAATATTCCACACGCTGAACTTTTAACAAGCTACTTTCATGAACCAGTACCAGCTGGCACCAATGTACCCCTGGAAAAAGAGATCCCATATTTCCATGTAGTTCATTCATACCTCTTTTACTTCTCTAATTGAACTAGATTTACATTGGGCTCCTGGGTGCAAATAGCTTGTTCACAGTTAATTAATGACCTTCAAATTATTAGTTCATAGAAACAATTGCCAAATTTATTAACATTTTGAGAGGGGGAAAAAAGAGAGATGAAATGGGTGGCATGTATATGAAACCTGAATCCCAGTTCAATCAAGTAGTCACTTTAACTCTTAAAAGAAATTTCCTTTATATAATTACTGTAATAAATTAAAGATTTTAAAAAATTATCTGTGTGTAATCTGAAAGCTATTGTTTTTCATTAGAAAAAATGGTACACTGTATAGGAAACTTTCAGGAAACAAAGCCAAGGTCCCAGTCTGAGACCCCTCCCCATTATCTTATAAGATGGCTAAATCATATTCTGTAGTGAAAACATTAAAGAAAATTAAAATTTCTAAAGATCGCCAGTTCATAATATCATTAAACTGTGCTTTGGTAGAACTACTAAGAGTAGTTATAAAAATTGCTTTTCTTTACTTTTAAAGCTTATGATTGTTATCATGTATTTGACTATACAAAATTTATGCTTTCAGTTTTAAAACCGGGGAAGGTTGAAGCCTTGAAAAAATTGTTTTATTTCAAAATTGTATTATACATTTTCTTTTATTTCTTTCTCTTGGGGTGGTAAAAATAGAAAGTGGATTCCCATATCCAAAATTAGGCATTTCTTAAAGCCTTTTGTCAGAATAATTTATTATGTATCTTTTTTCCTTTGTGGGGAACTCAGAGGTAGTTTGATGGAATACCACATTTATTATTTTCTATTGACTTGTAGAAGAGTTGCTACCAATTTGGGCATTAACCAATGACAGTCACTTTCAAAAACTCCAAGATAAAAGGGATTCTCAATCAGGAAAACACACATACATGCACACATTTGCATACACTTATGCGCACTCATCCACATACATGAACATATATATTCATTCATATAAACATGAAACCCACAGGAAACTAGAATTGTGAATGCATACTGATTTTCGGTAAGTAGGGGGAAAAGGTAGTTGAAGGTGAACCTGAAGCTGTTACATATAATGATAGAATTTTGTCTGATGAAACTTCTTTAACAGAAAGTCAGGTAATCATCTTGTGCAATTTATTTCATTATGTTTATAATAGCTGCTGTGGTATAATAGTAAGTGTCTCAATAATTTGATTATTACCTTCCACTGAAAATCTCAGGGAAGTTTGAGATTTAAAAAAAAATAAAGCTCTAAAATATTAGATTATCAACTAAGGACTCCAGCTTTTGAGCAGCATAACATAATGGAAGAAACATTGGATTTAGAGTTGAATATTGGTGGTGCCTTAGAGTAAAACATTTTTGACAATTTGAGTCTCGGTTCTTTTCATCTGTAAAATGGGAAAATTGGAGTAGATAAGCTCTAGATAGCTAGATGTTAACAATGTTTAGAGCAAAAAGTTAAAAAGACCAAAGTTCTGACACTTACTAGCTGTATTACTCTGAGCAAGATTCTTAATCTCTGTCTGTCTCAAATTCCTCAGCTGTAAAATGGGCATCATAACACCTTCCTCCCAGGGTTGTAAGAATAAAATGAGATAATATTTATAAAATCTCAGCCCAGTGCCTGGCTGAGTACATACAAAGTATTAAATAGCAAGTACTTAAGAAATAGCCATTCCCTTTTCCTTCCCCCAATTAAAGCTTTTCCAGTTTATAATTACATATTTATTTTTTTTCCAAAAAAGGACTTATTGTATTGTCTTCTACAATCAGTTGGACTGTTTTTTAAAATGTTTTTATTTTAATAGAATGTTAGTTTTCCAATTACAAATCACTTTTGTAAGATTTTAAGACCCTACTTTTTTTTCATTCTCTTCTTTACCTGTAACCTCCCTCTACACACTAGCAGGTCATCTTGCAAGGTTATAATTGTACATTCATTTTTAGCATATTTCCATATGAGTTATGTTGAGAAAGAAAAATTAGAAGAAAAGGGAAAAATGTTAAGAAAAACAAAATAAAACCAAAAATAAAAAGGTGAAAATAATATCTTCAATCTGCATTTAATCTCCATAGTTCTCTCTCTGAATGCATATGATATTTTCCATCTAAAATTTATTGGAATTACCTTGGATCATCATGTTGTGAGAAAAGCTAAGTCTGTCAGAGTTGATAATCACACAATCTTGCTATTACTGTGTTCAGTGTTCTTTTGGTTTTGATCACTTCACTCAACATCAGTTCCTGAAGGTCTTTCCAGGCTTTTTTTTTTTAAATCAGTCTGCTCATCATTTTTTATAGAATAATAATATCCCATTACATTCATATACCATAACTTATTCAGTCATTCCCTAATTGATGGGCATCACTGTAATCCTATATTTATTATCAAATATTTCTATATAAGCCTACAGAAGATTTTACTATCCAGAAAAATGGTGACTATTGGTATATCAGTTAAGATTTTATTTTTAGTACAAAATTATTTTTCATTTTATTTTTTGAGAAATGCTTCTTAACTGTTCTTGAGTTACAGAGATAGAGGTAACAAGTATTTGTTGGTTTTGAAGCCCTACTTGACTATGAAAAAAAGATAAAAAAGATAGAGTTCTTTTCTTTAATAACTTTAGTTTTTCACATAGTTCAACTTTATAGTTCCTAAGAAAGAGTCTCTTAACTTAGAGACTGATGTTGGGATCTAGATTAATAAAATAAAACCTGAACATTTGATTTCTTTTATTAGAGGTATTTTATTTCTAGTAGAGAAAAAATATGAGGGCAATTTTAATAAAATACTCAGAACTTTAAAAGAGTCAGGGTGGCATGGGGACCTATTATTCCAACCTGACAAAAACATTGACAGTCTTTTAGAATGTTGATTCTCTCTTTTAAAAAGCAGTTATTTAGCCAAATTGGAAACTCAAAGAATAATATTTTTTGGAAGATGCCTGGAAAATGTTTGCTTTTTAAAATATTCTACTATTTAATGGAGAGGTACAAGTGCAAAGGGAAATATCTGTGCCAGTTTCAAAGATTTTAAAATTTTTTGAGAAGTAAAAATTAAAACATTTTCTCAGATATCAATCAAAAGAAGAAAAAGAGCAGAAATAATAGAATGTTATTTTATTTTAAAGGTTCATATGAGAACACATGATAGAGATCTCTGGGAGGTCAGGAATACAACTTTTGGAAGGGAGGTAACCAATGACATAACCAATGACAATTTATAAAAGTTTTAGGTTGTTGTGTTTTTTTTCCTTGCATCTTGTAGCTAGTGTGAAATATGTATGTCTGTATGATACATTTGTGTATGCATATGCACATATACATATGGGCTACCAAAAATGTACTTGCATAATAATGACAAGTGGTATTAATTTTGAAGGTGTTCTCCTGTATAATTGACAGGGGTCATATATTTATCCTGTACATAATATTGTTTGTAAAGACTTCTTTGCATATTTTCTTCCTCATGAGCTTCTTGAGGAAGGGATTATTTTTTGTCTTTTTTAAAAATTCCCAGAGTCTGTCACATATTAATTGCTTAAAAGATGTTTACAGCTTAGCTTATATGTCAGGTACTAGATTGTTTCAAATAGGTCTTAGAGGGAAAATAAGAACCAATTCTAGATTAAGTCAAATTGAGGCATTTACCAATCGGCCATGAGTATTAGGGAGGGGGAATATGAGAGAAGTGCCACAAATAGTCTGTAACTCCATGAGGTAGCAAATAGATACTAGTCAATACTAAATGAAATGAGCTGAAATTCATAATATCTAAATCCCCCACAATATCATCAAGTAAAGAACAAATGGAACTATCCCTTCCTCCCTCCTATCCATAGTCTTTTATAATGTCTATTATTTGAAAGGTGACAGTAATTTTAAGTTGGCATTACTTAAATAAAAGTGAAATAATGAAGTAGCACACTGTATAAATTGCCATTTTTCTCCAGGGAGTATCCTGTTTATGAACATTTAATTATAACTTCCATATGAAACCTTTTTTAGAGGAACACATATTATAAAGCTACATTTCCACACCAGTTATAATTGTTTCACCAGCATTATGTGGCACCAGGCAAAAGAATTAAGCTTCTCTCTTTTTTGGAGATAATAAGTTTTATTCTCAGGTTTGGGAAAAATAAGAATGAGTCTTGATAGGTCTTATATTTGTTTAAAAAAAGAAAGAAGTGAAAGCAAAACTTAAAATTGTGCTTATTTATGAAGTAACTTGGATATAGAAATTAACCTAAACTCGTTATTGGAATGACTTGGGTACTTAAGGATGAGCACTGGATCAGTAAGGACATTCTCTCTAACAGTGCCAATCAGGATATCCTCTGCAATTTATAACTTCAAAGAGTTATCTAGAGCACTGAGATAGATTAAATGACTTGCCCAGAATCACACAATCCAATCCAGTAAATATTTATTAAGCTCAGTTTTTCTTCCTTTTTTTTGTGGGTTTACTCTTTTTGATCTGATTTTTCTTGCACAGCATGACAAATATGGAAATATAATTAAAGGAATGGTACATATTTAACCTATATCAGATTGCTTGCTATCTTGGGGAGGAGGGAGGGAAGAGAAAGTAGGAAAAAACTTGGAATATGAAGTTTTACAAAAATGAATATTGAAAATATTTATTAAGTTCCTGCTTTGTGTTAGGTACTGTGCTACGTGTGGGTATACAATTAATAAAGATAAAGAGCATATACTTTCATAGAGCTTTTAATCTAAAGGAGAAGATGGCACATAAAAAGAGGCAGGAAAGGGGTGGTGGTGGAATGTGACACAAGAGGGTACCTGATGCCAGAGGATGTAGTTCTTGAAACCAGGGCAGCAGATTAAAAAGTGGAGTGAGTTGTGTCCAGTTTCTACCTTCTACAAAAGAAGGCATTCAGAGGAGTTTGGTACTCTGCTCCAACCCTCAGTCAGAAGAGAAAGGAGACTGAGGGAGATGATAGAGATCAAGGATTGAGTTAGGCAGGATGTGAGTTTAGGAATGCTAAGTATATCCTGGGAGGACCATCTGATTCTGTGGAGTTGAAACCGGGCAAGGTAGAAGATGCAAAGTGGAGTGCCCAATGTATATCAAAGCTGAAATTTGTACCCAAGTCATTCCAAGACCAGATTTCCAGTCACACTGTCTCTTAGTAAAATAATGTTTACCATAAAATAAGCATATAGAAATAATTTCTCTTAATTAAAGTTTTTATGAAAATTTAATGTATCCTAATTAAACCCTGTTGCTTTAGAATCATGCATCATTTCCATAGCCCTTTTCTGAATTCTTATTGCTGAATGGCTAGTGCCAGTAGTAACTATTTAGTGTGAAATAAAGCCATAGTGCTATATTCATTCATTTGCATATTTTATTACATTTCATTACAGTTCTTCTGTTTGCAAAGTACTATGCTGAGTATTGCAATATATCTGTTAGTTGTTCAATATATAATTTTTCTTTCTTCTGTAACCTGTTTTTCTTTTCTTAAAAGTTAACCTTGCTTCCTATTATGTTATTAAATTAATTAATTCTCTAAGCATTTATTAAGCATCTAGTATGTACAAAGCACCTATGATAGTTTGATACCAGAAGAAATAGAAAGATAAAAAAGATATACATATATATGTATATATATATATATATATATATATATATATATATATATATATATATATATATATATATGCTAAATCCTATACAGTCATCAGAAAAAATTGATATATTTCCTTGGACATCAATAAGTAGTTCTTTGTTAGAGAATGGGATAGAGAATAAAGTAATAAAATGTAACTCACGGAGTAATTTCCACCAACTGCTAAACACCTAATTTTCCTTATACTATTATGTTATCATTCAAATAATAAAATAAATATAGTTGAATATTTTAATAAAAATCAATGTTGCATTTTAGACATGGTCCATTGAATGATTTATCCTTTTTATGTTTTCAGAATTCTGGTATAGAAATGCTTTTGTCAAAACAACTTTTTCCTGAAGCTCAAGAAAGCATGAAAAACATTGAAGATGAGCAAAGAGTCAATGAGCTGCAAAATCAACCTTTAGAATTGGATATTATTTCGGCAAATGAACAATTAAAGGAGATAGAGGTATGGAAATATGAAGAACACTGACTACATGATTGCATCATTTATCTTGTACAATACAATATATGATAATCATCCAAAATACTTGCATAAATTGAAAAGTCTTATTTAACCTTTGCCTGATAATCTATTTTGTAAATATATAATTAGGTACAAATCAGTACTTGTGTAAATCTGCCCATTTTTTTTTTTTTTTAAAGAAAGGTACTGCTAATGAATATCAGGTGGCTTCTTTCAGTAAAATCCTAAAAAAGAGATTCATTTGGTGACAAAGCCCAGGTATACTGACCTGTATCATTCCCTTTTCTTGTGTAATTTTTTGGGGAGTCTTGAAAAATGCCATTTATGTCACTTAATTGTCATTGTTTTGCTTTCTTTGTAATTATAAAAAGTATTGTGTAAACCTCTACTGGGTTGTTTTCACTATTTAATCAAATGAATAATGCTGACATCTGAACAAGGCTTACATAATTGTGAATATATATAAGAAAAACAGAAAGAAAGTTTATGTTTAGGCTAGTAAAAGCAGAAGGGAACTTTATTTAATCAATCTGTTGGCATGCAAGAATAATAATATAATACAAAAAAAAATAATAGAGTATGACTTTCTTGAAGGCAGAGACTGGTTTCTTTCTGCCTTTGTATGCCAAGTACCTAAGCCCAGTGGCTGGCATGTAGCAGTCACTTAATAAATTTTTCTTCTTGTATTGAATATTCAACAACCTTTTCAGCAATCAAATGTAGAATCTATTCGCAAAAGACAAACCATTTAAGCTGCCCAGGGCCTTGGTTTTCCTATGTGTGAATAATGAATTAATGATGTAACATCTAAAAATTTTTGCAGCTTCTCAGACAATGTGTCTATTTGCTAGTCTGCCCATATTATTGGATGGGAAGTGTCTTTATTTGCTTTTGTTTGCTTAATTTGAAACTAGGTGTTGTATGGGCAATTGGAAGCAAAGAAAGCCAACATTGAATCTCAGGAGTCCATCATATTGCCTAGTGACACAGAAACTATGGCTTTGGATGTCCAAAATGTACAGCATTCACTAGACCAGTTGGACAGATTACTTCAGACACTAGTCACCTTGAAGGAGGATAAGGAAAGACAATACTCTCTTATCAAAGATTTCCAGGAACACCTCTTGGCTGTTAAATCATCAATGAAAGCATTATCAATGGAAAAAGAAAGCATAAAAGCGTAAGTTCAAGAGTACAAAATAGGTTTTCTTTTTAATTCAAAATCATTTTTATACTTTGCAAAGTATGTGTTTTAATAGTTATTCTCTATGGTATAATTGTTTTTTTTCTGCTAGAAGTTTTGTGGAGAAAGTGACCTCCATTATTCTTTGGTAGCAGACTGGCAGGAGAGAAAAACAGAGACAGAATTTATTCTTTTAAGTCTTTTTTGTGTGATAATGACAACTTACTCTGGTAGTTTGAAAGTGGGGCTCATCCAACTTTTAACTCCAGGAAGTGACAGTATATACACCGCGATGACACCTTATCATTCACTGTAAAATAAGAACAATAGTGTCTAGTGTCTATCTAACTTCCAGGGTTGTGATAAGGATCAAATAAGATAAATTTCGTAAAGTCACACTATATGTGGCATATAGCAGTGTTATATAAAAGACAGCTGCTATTATTATTATTATTAATCTTGTACATAATAGGGCATTAGCGTTTCAGGAGCAGAAGAATGTTATAGTTAGAATTGTACTTTAATAATACCGCAATTATGGAATATATATTTGAGAGTAGAGAAATTGGAGGTAAAGAGACTCATTAGAAAACTACTGCAGTAGTCCAGGTGAGAAACAATAATAGTCTGAATGAATTTTACAGTTGAGAAGTGTAAAGGGCTAGAACTGAGCGATGTACTTGACCTAAGCGATGTACTTGACCTAGATGCAAGGTAATCCAGCACTTAGGGCTAATTGCCAATTGGACAATTCTCCATTAACATGTTTGGAGGATGACCCTACTCAACTGGATGCTGGCTGGATCTGTGGGTGTGGTGGGAGAAGGGAGGAGAGATCAGCGGGTGGAGTAGGAGGAGGAGGATTCATTCTTTGGGGGTGGAGAGAGAGGAAAGAGGTGTGGAGATTCCTATCTAATCCCCTGAGAGAGAACCCAAAAGACCAAGAATAAAGACTTTTGCTTATCCTGACTCCAGCTAATTCTAAGATATCCAGGGTCTCAACAGAGAAAACTGCTGCAAAAAGAGATTAAATGAATTATCCAAGGTTATATGGATAGTAAATTCTTAATCTGGATTTGAACTCAAAGTTCTTATTCTAGGCCCAGTACTTGATCCATCATGTCACTTAATTGTCTCCTCTGTGTGGTACAAATACCTACCCAGTCTGGGCTCCAGGCTATCATCCCAGACTTTGGGCCCTGTACTCTTCAGGAAGTTGTGATCTAGCCAGACTAGGTTACTTGTTTTCCTCACACATAAGACTCCATCTCTCATTTTCTTGTCTTTGCTCCTCTTCCATAAATGCACTCTTTGTTTACGTATTCTTTTTAGAATTCTTTTTTTTTCCTTTAAAAATCAACTTAAGCACCTTTTATTAGAGGCCTTTTCAAATCCCTTCTCCCCTTTAGATGTTTGCATTTCCTTTCTCTCAAAATTCTACTGTATTTGTTTTATTTTATTTTAATTTTTTTCTCTGTATCTAGTAGGTGATTTGGAGTCAGGAAGACCTGAGATCAAATTTAGCCTCACTCATTTAACTATATGACCTGCACAACTTATTTAACCCCTATTTGTGTCAGTTTTCTCATGTGTAAAGTGGGGATTGTTGTGAGGCTCTGATGAGATATTAATCATAAAGCACTTAGCACTTGACAATGCTTGACACAAAGTAAATGCTATATACATATTAGCTCTATTCATGTAAGTCTCTCCAGGTTTTTCTGAAATCAGCCTGCTCATCAATAAATACTTATTGACTCATTGATTGATTAAAGTCACTGGGAAACAGGCTATCTTGTCCATATCTGCCATAGAATAAGGTCTGCCTATATTTTCAAGGGTAGAAGACTTACAGGATAATTTTGTG
The DNA here is from genome assembly GCF_048593235.1 of Sminthopsis crassicaudata. NCBI lineage: Eukaryota > Metazoa > Chordata > Mammalia > Dasyuromorphia > Dasyuridae > Sminthopsis > Sminthopsis crassicaudata. The sequence continues at coordinate 330,200,602 of NC_133618.1, forward strand.
TTTTACTGGGACTACCAGTGGGACAATGGTGTTTGTAGGATGAGGTTTGATTTATCTGTGTGAGAGTTATATTCCTTAACTTTTATTTGACAATCATTGGGAGTAGAATGAAGGAGCTAACCAACTAGAAAAGATGAACTTGCATGTAGCAACTTGTACTATTTTGTTGTTCAATCAATGTTAATAACCCAAATCATATTTTTTTTTGACAGTGCCTCTCTGGAGAGCACACAGCATTTGAAGAAATTAGAAAAATGCTTGAAGTTAGTAGATGAAGAGAAAGATTCCTTAAACAAATTTAAAGAGGAACAGGTGAACTTAGTGGGTCATCTAAATGACATGGACAAAAAGTTAGCTGAAAGCCAAATTAAGCAACTTGAGCTTTGTTGGGAACAAGTGGAAGAAGGGATTCAAAAGAAATATTCTCAACAAGGTGCTGAATGGGATGAACTTCAGTGCCTGATAGGTAAGATCCAAGACATGGAGAATTCACTGCAAGAACAGCAGCAGCAAAAGTTGAACTCTCCATCAGAGCAAGGGGAAAATAAAGGCTCAGTGCCCTTAGCCACAAAGCTTCAAGCCATTAAGGATAACTTTTCACATTTAAAAGGGAGAGCTGAGCATCAGATGAAAAGAATTTGGGGAAAGAAAGAAAAGAAGACATTGGAAAATGCACTAAATAATTTACAAGAGCAGCTGGAAGCATTGGAGTCATCAACAGCAGAAAAGGATAATCAGTTAAGAAGTTGCCTGACCATGAAAAAAATTCAAGAAGCCATTTTGTGGGTTAATAATTTATTAGTTGGTTTGGAGCAGACAGCTGCACTTCTTCCAGATAATATTGTGTCACAGATCAGAAAGCACAAGACTGTGAATGATGAGATTCTAGATAAGCAGCCAATTATAGAGTCTTTGGTTAAGGAAACAAAAGATGTCATTCCTGATCTGATACTATGTGAAGCTGCTGACTTAAATATTTTTTTACAGGAATTGCAAAGCTCAAACCAGGCACTTATTTCAAAATGCAGTGAAATTTCCCAGCAATTAGAGTCCAAAATGGAAGAGAGAGGTACATTTTTTGAGAAAATGGGAAAAATGCAGGGTTCTCTCCAAGGAAAGGAAGTATTAATTGTCTCTGAGACCAAAACCTTTTCAAAGGAGGATCTGGACCATCAGCTTGTTACTTTGAAGGATTCTCAGAAGGAACTACAGATGATGGATGGGATCATTTCATCCCATCTGCAAGAAGCTAAAGATTTCTCTAAGAGTTTAAATGTATTTGAACGAGTATTTCTCGATGATCAATTAAGAAACCTTAAAAATAAAGCCAGAAGGACACAAAGATTAGTTCAGAATAAATGTCATGAAGTCACAAAAAAATTAGACATTTACAGTGAACTCTTAGAAAAAACAAATATGTTGCAACAAGAATTAAATGAGATACATAGCCATGAGCTTCTACTGAATGGGGAAATGAATCAAGGAACTAAAGAAGAAATTTGTGAACTCAGAGAAAGAATCTCTGTTCTTCAATCAAATGTTTTACAAATAGTGAAATACAAAGAATTATTTGAATGCCTTGGTCTTAACTGGGATAGTTCACAATTTGATATGGTACAGGAAGAGTTATTTAAAATAAAAACAAAACTAGAGGAAAAGACCAAACAATTAGAAAGAGTTGTTGCAGAAAATGAAAAGATTCAGACATCACTAAATGGACTGAAAATGGTAACTTTGCAAATTAAAAAAGAAATTGATGAAATAGTAAATGATCCCAATTTTTCTCCAGAAAATAGTTTACTTAGTGCCCAGATTTTGAGTCAAAAGGTTGAAAAAGCTACATATCTATGCCAAGAGACAATAAATATGTTAAATGCCAATGAAATCTTGAAGGAATCTTTTAAACAAGAGATATCACAAATAAAGCTCCTTGCAGAAGAAAATGACAAACTGCACAAATCTCTTCAAAATAGGGTTGAAAATTTCCATCCTCGATCTGTCAGTGAAAAGGATTTCAAAGATCAATTGGAACATGCATTGCATGTTTTAACACAGGCTAATTTTCAGTTACATCAGCCATTACAGGTTGGATTAGAAATAAAATATATTCAAGAAGAAAAGAATAATTGTGAAGTTCTTCAAAAAAGAGTTATGGCTGAGCTTTGTCATATCAAATCTATAACTGTCAAAGTACATCCAAGGCAAGAAGATAACCCTCATGAAAACAGGGATTTGGAAACAAAATTAAATGAACTTGAAGGTCTTCAATCACAGTTTAACACAGGCATTGCTTTACGCATGGTATGTTTCTCCATAAGGATGTTGATGCATCTATTAATATATATATATACATATATATATATATGTGTGTGTGTGTGTGTGTGTGTGTGTGTGTGTGTGTGTATGTATATATATATATGTATGGTATGGTGGTCCTAATTCTTTATTTTGCCTTTTAGGAAGGCTGTTTTAGATTTATGAGAAGGTACTTTGGGTAAAGATAGCATTACCTTCACCACTATCCCTCACCTCACCCCTGGGCAAGTAGGTGACTCTGGATAAATAATGGGCCTGGATTCAGGAAAGAGCTGAGTTTAATTTTCACCCTCAGACACTTACTTACAGTGTGACCCATAACAAGTCAATCTGACTTAATCCATCGGAGCAGGAAATATAAGCCACTCCATTATCTTTGGCGAGAAAAATCCATAAGCAGTGTAGTTCTTTGGATCATGAAGAATCAGACACAAATGAATAATAACAACTTCCCCCCTTCTTTTTAAACCTCAGTAGGTTGGATTGTATATTAATTTAATTATAGTTTTTCACTTAGTTGATCAAAAAAAAATGTATTTTCCAACTTCATTCTGAAAAACCAAATCATCTCATTGATTCCATACCTGCTTTAATAAGGAGCATGAACATCAGGATATAGGGGATGTAGCTAAATAAATCAAAAGTCCCTATCCTTAAGAATCTTCCAAATTGGTAAAAAAAAAAAAAAAAAAGATTATGATCACAACAATTCACATTTATGTCGCCACTGACACATTTTAATTCCTTATGATTTCTGTCTTTTAGTTCTCCTGTGTTTACTTATTTAAATTCTGTGCCTTCTCCCAGGATTTCCCTAACACTGTGCTATGCACATAACTTCTTGTTCAGTCATTTTCCATCATGTCTGACTATTTGTAACTTTTTTAGGGGGGTTTCTTGGCAATGATGCTATAGTGTTTCCTTCTCCATTGCACACAAGAATTACTTATAAATACTTGTTGAATTGCATAGAATTAAATAACCCTCTGAAGAAGGGAGTGGAAGTATTGGAATCATCTTCATTATACATGTGAGAAAAAAAAATGAGGCTTAGAATCATGTGGCTTTCAGAAAGTATGAGAGCCAGTAAGTGGTAGATATGGAACTTGGTCTTCTCACCAAGATCTTTTGACCATTCATCTTGTGCTTTGTAGCATATTGACTTGCTGTTTCTATATCATAACATATATATTCAGATAGATACATAATACAATTTGTACTATAGTAAGTACAAAAGAAGAGATAAATTATTATGAGATGGCAAACCTGGCAAGTCAATTTCAGCTAAGGAATTTGGGAAAGGCTTCATGAAATAGTTTATATTTTGCATGGGCATTGGAGAATGTTTATTCTTGGAGAAAGGATATTATCAAGAATAAGCGAAACAGAGAGGACATTCCAGTCAAATATATGATATAGTTGTTAAATACAAGTTTGTTGAATTGTTGTTATAAATACAACATTTAATTATTAAAGGGGGCTTTATTTTTAGATTGAATTACCTTTTTAATATATACAAATGAAGAACTTTGTCCAAGTTTATAAATCCATTATGCAGTTGCATATTGAAAACACTAAAAACATTTAAAACACAGTATCTTAATGTACATGTTAGATTATCAAATCACAGTGTTGGGAAATTTGTTTTTAGAAACACTGAGTTTTTTTTTTTTTTTGAACTGTTCATTGTTATACAGGTGACTTACAAATTCTATAAATATGATTCTTGCTAAATGTATTAGAAATTTCAGTTGTTTTTAGTCACATTCTACTCTTTGTGACCCCATTTGGAATTTTCTTGGAAAAGATTCTGGAATGGTTAGCTATTTTCTTCCTTCAGCTCATTTTACAGATGAGGAAACTGAGGCAAACAGAGTAAAGTGACTTGCCTTGGATTACTTTGCTATTAAGTGTCTGAGGCTAGATTTGAACTCAGAAAGATAAGTCTTCCTGACCCCAGGCTTGGCACTCTATCCAGAACACCATGAAGCTGAGTCTTATTATAGCCATGTATGACTTATAAGCTAAGGAATAGTCATGACAAATTATACTAGAAATGAAGCTAAGGGATGGGTCTTATAAGGCACAGTAGAGTGTTTAATACTAGGTGGTCTCTAGCTTTGTGATATTAACTCATCTAAAAACTTCTTCTTACCTCTAAAATTGGGAAAGTAATAAATGAAACTAGTGAAGTAAAAGGAACCATATCAGAGTTATGTAATGTGGTATGTTGGGTTTTGGTAAGGAAAGGAAGCATCCTATTTTTGGATGTTGTATAAATTGTAGCAAATCTTGCTTTTAGTACTGATATCTATTTATTGTTCAGTTCTAAAATGTTTTATAATTTTTATCCTTATCATGTGATTTGTTATATCTTATAGAATATCCTTGATGAGGCCTTGAAGGATATGAAACATTATAATGAAGCAGTCACAAAAATAGTTGGGATCATTAATTCATTTGAAGCCACTGTTGATTCACATAAAATAGAACTTGATAATCTAGGGAAATTTCAACAGTTAATTGACTGGAAACAAAAGGAATTTGAAGTCTTGCTAGTGGACTTAAAGAATCTTACCTCAAAGCTGGAAAATATAACTAGTCCAGAAGCCAAAGTACATCTTGAACATGTATTGTCCGAACTTACCAATAAAAACTCCTTGGTCAAAGAATCAGCTGAAACAAAGCAAGCTGACATAGAGAGGTAAGTGGTATTTTCTCAAGGACACTAATTGGTTGTTATTGTTTTTGATATTTTAAAGATCACAATTTTATAGCTGGAAGGGACCATCAGCCCAACTCTTTTATTTTGCAAATGTGGAAACTGAGCCCCAGAGAGTTACTTAACTTGACTTAATATAGATAAAACATTTAATAAGCCCTTACCATGTGCTTTTTTAAGTACTATGAGTTCAAATAATAATAATTAGCAGGACAGTTCCTGACTTTAAAGCTACTTACATTCTAAAGAAGAAAGACCACACATAAAGTAGAGATAAGGGATCTAGAAGTATGGTATATTTGAGGTGGAGATACCCTGAAAGAATAATGGTAGCTTAGAACTGAGGATCATAATAAGCCTGAGCCTTGCCCAGGAAGTCAGACCTGATCTGAAAGATCTCTTTCTCTTTTCACTATATTATGCTACCCTTGGTCACTTCCTTTTATTCCTGGAAGTAAAGTAGAAATAATAATTGACTTTTCTGGTATTAAATACTTAAGATTGCTAATCATGTATTTGTGTATTCTGAAGCTTGCCATTTTAATACCACAGTATGCACATTCCTGTATAGCATTTGGCAAACTTTTTAATAAATCTTTCATTCTTTCTTGGCAATTTAGCATGATCTAGGAGAGAGCTCACTGGGTTTGGAGCCAGAAAATCTAGAGAATCTCAGCTGTGCTCAAAGTTCTGCAACTTTGAGCAAATCAACTAATTCCCTGAGTCTCAGCTCCCTCTTGTACTGTCTCACAGAATTTTTGTGAAGCTCAAATAAGATAATGTATAAAGTGCTTTGAAATGCAGTGTTGTAAAAATGGGAGCTATTATTATTATAACTCTATATTAATCATACCTAATGTTAAAAAAAACAACTCAAGGAGGTCTTGTTGGGAAGAAGTCTTAGTACTGAGTACAGTGAAAAAAATTATTTCAGTTAAATTTCCTGTTGCTTTTGATTTGTTTTGTTTTGTTGATTTAAACATTCAGAAATATTTATTGATTTGGAGTCAGAAGACTTGGGGTCTAGTGTTGGTTCTGCTGTTATCTATGTGATGACATGTGATGTTAAATAAATTACTTTCTATGAATCTTAGTTTCTATATTTGCAAAATAAAGGGATTTATCTAGGATCAGGACTTCTTAACTTGGCATCTGTAAAGCTAAAAAAAATACTTTTAAAACTTTTTTAAACTTAACATTTTATAGTAATATTTTAAATAAAATTGGTTCTTTTTGGCAAATCTTTTGTATTTTATTTTGTGAATTTAAGCATATTATTCTGAGAAGGGGCCCATAGCTTTCACCAGAGGGTGCTATGACATTAAAAAGATTAAAAACTTTATACCACTGATATAAATTCAAATAGAAAGGAGACCCACAAAATCAATCACAAGGATCCCTGTGGGCCACATATTGACTTAGAAAGCTACATAGTAACATTATCTCTGTTTGTTGTATTTTTGTTTATTTTGACAAACATTTCTCTAATCTATTTTAATTTAATTTGGGCTGTACTCAGGAGTGTTATGGGCCATATATAATTTATTTGCCATGTGTTTCATACCTCTGCCTTGAACTATATGATCTAAATTCTCTTTCAGTATCAAATCCTTTAATTCAATATGAAAATCACTATATAAACACACTGAGTTTTAATGAACACCATCACTCTACCATGTAAAAGCTTTGTCTCTTTTATTTTTATTTCATCTATATCCCAGTATCCTTCAGATAATGTGATCCTTCCCAATCCAAAATTTTTGGGACTGGGGCTTCATAAATTTTCTCTCAGATATATTGATGTGTTTCCCAATTCAACTGCAACCTACTTCACCAGGTTTAGGGTACATTGTTGTCCTTCAGTCATATCTGACTGAGGAATTTAGGCAAATGGCGGTGAGTGACTGACTCAGTGTAGCACATCTGCTGAGTGTCTGAGGCTGAATTTGAACTCATAAAAGATGAATCCTTCTGATACCTAGTCCAGTGATTTATCCACTATACCATCTAGCTGCCTCTATAACATATTATTCCCCTTCACGTGTTCTATGTCCTAGCCAGACTGGCTTACTTATTGTTCTTCTTATATGATAACCCATCTATTCTCAATGTTTTTTAAACAAGTTTCCTGTCATGCCTGGAATGCTGTCCCTCCTTGAATCCCTAAATCCTCCAAGGCTCACTTAATGTGCCTTAGTTCCCCCCACTTACTATTGCCTTCCCTCCCAGAAATGATTCTGCGTTTATTTAATCTATTTTAAAAATATGCTTATCCATGTATATATTGTCTCCACTTCTCACACCCTATTGAATGCAAGCTTCTTGAGGACAGGAAGTATTTTGGTTTTTTTTCTTTATATTCCCTGTATTTCATTGAGATTTAATAAATGCTTATTGAAAAATGACTGAATAACTGATGTATCTTAGGTTACTCCATAGCAATGTGAACACAGTATTTCAGGAATTAAATAAATATATATATGTATATGTATATATACATATACATATATATAATATATATAATATGTACATGCATACATATATTTAATAACGAGAAACCAAAATTATAGAAAAATGCATAATAAAGTCTTAGTTTTAGCATGGCTTAAAATAGTTCACTTGGACTATTTATATAGAATTATAGGATTTTAAAATTAGAAAAGAACTTAAAACTCAAATATATATGTGACAAACCAAGAGGCACATTTGAAAGAATTTACATATATATATATATATATATATATATATATATATATATATATATATATATATATATATATCAGAGTAGTTACCTTCACTATTAGAACTAGAGTAAGGAAATGAGGATTCTTTATTACATAAAATTATTTACTGATTGTCATTGGGAGACTTTCTTCCTCAAGGACTGTGGAAAAGTTCTCAAAACTCTTAGAGAAGACTTGAAGCTAAGTTTTCGATGACTAAAAGTCTCAAATTCTTTCTTTTCCATCCAATATATTCATTTTCTTTATTATGTATGTTTAGGAGCCTTAAATGCTATCAAAGCTACAATAAAATCAAACAAAATATTTGTGCCAACTTGAACAAAGTGGAAAAGGAACTTCAGCAATCCATTTCCCACAAGCCAATGTCTTATAAAGAAGCTTTGGAACGCTTGGAACAGAGCAAGGTAAGTTGGACTTTGAAGTATCTAGTGTATATGTATGCCAAAGTCTGGAAGCATGAAGTTCATGATAATTAGTAATAATAATTGATAAAGCTAACATTAATACAATGCTTACTATATGCCAAGCACTTATGTATTACAAATTATCTCATTTGATCCTTACAACAGCCTTGGGAGATAAATGCTATTAATTTTACAGATGAAGAAACTGAGGCAGACAGATAAAATGACTTGATTAGGGTCAAACCACTAATATGTGAGTCTTAGGCCAGATTTCAACTCAGGTTTTCTCGATTCTTGGCCTGACTTTCTTTCCACTTCACTGTACCAACTAATTTATCCTGGTGATGAAAAAAAGGCAATGGAAAAATAGTTGAATACTTGAATAGGGTCATTTGGATTTTTTAAAATGATGGCTTGTTACTTTTCTTTAAAAAACAAAACAAAACAATACAACTTTTTACCAATGGCTCATCTTTATATAATAGTAATTTTTTTTTTTTTTGCAAAGACATTCCCTCCCCCCCCCCAATTAAATTCTCTTTGTGAGGGGGAAAAAATCCAAAGTAAGCAAAAACATCTGATACAATGATTACATCTAAAAGAATATGCAAAATTCTGTTTAACTAGTTCCTTACCTCTCTGCCATAAGGCATAAAGAATATTTTATTATCTCATTTTCTAGGACCTTGTTAGTTTTTCAGCTACTCAGAGGAAGTAAAAACATGGTCTGTGGTCTCAAGGAGCTCACATTCTAACATATCTAAAATAAATATACAGAATGGACTGGCTATAATCTCAGAGGGAATAGCAAATATATCTTGCAAAAAATGTGAACTGAGCTGAATCTTCATGGAAGTCAAGAATAGGCTTTCATATGATCATTTAGAGTTTGCATTTCTACTTTTCTTAGCTAGAAAATATTCATATTTTTGACTACTTATCTATTGAGGAATGATTTTTGATTTTTGTATTTCTATCAATTTATTGTATATTTTGAACATCAGATTTTAAATAGATAAATCTGATACAAATAGTCTCCATGTTTTATAGTTTCTCTTTTTCTCTTCATTGACTTTGTTAATGCAAAACTTTTAAATTTAAACAAATTTATCTATTTTCTTTTTTTGTGATATCCTGTAATATTTAGTTACTCATTACCTACCCACAGTAATGAAAAGTACCTGATTTCATTTTTTTAATTTTTTAAAATGACAAAACTTTTTGTAATCAAATTATGTATTTATTTTGAGTTTGAGATATATACGATGTTAGTCTAATCCTAATTTTTTCAGCCTGGTTTCCAGTTTTTTCAACAGTTTTTTTTGTTTGTTTGTTTGTTTTGTTAAACTAGGAGGATCCTTCCCCTATTAATTTATGATTGGAAGTTCACAAAACACTAAAATGTTTTTTTAATATTGCTTCTCTTTCTTTTTTATCCAGTCTGTTTCACCTATCTACTTTTCTATATTTTAACCAGTATCAAATAGTTGTGGTGATTACTGCTTTATAATACAGCTTTGAGTAGGTCAGCCTCTCAGTGCCTATGCCCCCACTCTTTTCATTGGTAAATTATACCTTTTAGAACATCTGGTCCATTGTTAACAAAATGCACTTAAAACTGGACCCTCAGAAATAACCTTTATTTTATTTATACACAAGTCGTTTCTTCCAAATAAAATGTAAATCCCTTGACAGTAAGAATTGTTTCGTTTTGTCCTTTTAAGACCAGTACTTTGAACAATGGCTGACACACAGTAGAACTTATTAAACATTATTGAATTAGTTTCTTCACTTGTACCCTAGAATTTTTTGAGTCTAGACCTTTTGTTCTTCTAAATCAGTTTGTTTTTTTTTTCCCCATGAAGTCCCCTAGGTAATGTAATTTGCATCGTACTAAATTTATAATTTCCTTTAAGTAATATTATTTTTAAAAATTATATTGGAATGCTCGGCCATAACCTATCATAAACTCTCCAATTCTTTCAGGTTCCCTTTAGTTCTGTAAATTTACTATTGTATTTATAGAAATCAAGCTGGTGCCTTTGTAGGTACTTTATGCAATCTGTTATTATTTTGAATATAATTTCTCTAATTATCATTTTCCCTAACTTTTGTTAGTATTGCATAATAGAAATATTGATTTTTTTGTGTGCATTTATTTCGTATCTTGCTATCCTTCTCAAACTATTGTCCCAATGACCATGTTAATTGCAATAGGAACAATTTTGTCTTTTCTTTGTCCATATTTATACCTTAGATTTTATTCTCTTTTCTTATTATGATCACTACTCTAGGATTTCTAAAACAATAACAAATAGTAGCAGGAGGAGTACTTTATGCTAATTTTAAATATGTGCTTTTTATACTATTGAAGACAGATCCTTCTGTATCTATGTTTTTTGTAGTTTTTAATGCATATTTTTTATTTTGTTTAATGTTTTTCCTTCATCTATTGAAATAATTGTTTTATAATTTTATATAATTATTATTGTCCTATAAACTATTTTATATCTTTTTTTAGTCATGTTGAATGATTTTCTGTGTACACATTATATTCATACATATAATAAATATATAGTATATATTCATGTGGGTTTATGTATATATATATAGATGTATATAAATGAATGCATATGTATGTATATGCCTTCATATGTGAATGTAGATATATCTTGTCCACTTCAGAATTTTATTTAAAATTTTCGTTAGTTTTCTAAATAATTGTAGAATTTTTCTTAAGTTAGATCTAATATGGTTATCACCATGGGTGGTATTAGAATGTGAATGAAAGGACACCAAATTTTCTCTTCCATAGAGATATAAAAATGTAAATGCAGCCTTAGTGACCAATGTAGCACATTGTCATTTATAAAAACTTTCCTATCTTTTTAGTTAAAAGATAAAAATATCTCTTGCCTTCTAATCTGGACCTGAGTTTTTGACTTGAATCTTTATTCCTATAACTGGCTGCCCGTATTTATCTCAATCCCTGGGATTTCTTCAAAGTTCAGGAAAAGTTCCTATTACAATCTTGCCTGGCTTTTGAGTTATTCTCCTTAGATTCCTATTTGATTTCTTATTATCTGCAATCCCTCTGTCTTGCCTTATTCATATAGGCATCTTTAAATAGGATAAATACTTTTAAATTACAAAAAAAAAAAAAAGAAAGAAAAAGAAAAGAAATTTGAGGTTTCAGCCTTTTCCCTTTATCTCAGAAATTATTCTTTAATTTTTATTGAAAGATAGAGCTTTAAAGGGACAATTTAGTTGAATATAATATGTAGGAAATGTTTAAAATTAAGTTATTTCTTGTGTTCCAATTTGCTTTCAATGTCGGCTTTATAAATTTAGGGAGGGAAATGTCACCAATATCTGCCTTTTTTTTTTAAGAATTTTGTGCTAGAACTTGTTTCAACTCAGGAAGAACTAATGAAGCTACGACAAGACTTCAGATGTTTGAAACTTAAGTGTACAGAAAATGACAGCATATGTCTGCTCAAAATTGTGTCAGCCCTGTGGGAGAAATGGCTGAGTTTGCTTGAGAATGCTAGAGAATGGGAATTGTACTGTGAAGAGCTAAAACAGGAGTGGAAATTTGTCAGCGAAGAAGTGAGTGCTTTTGCAAATCATATAGGCACTAAAAGTATATGTTGAAAATGTTTCTTTATTTGAATTTTGTTTTCTTATGGTGTATCCTCCAACTGATCTTTCTCTAAGTCCATTTGTTTACATCACATCTCTACATGTATTTACATAATAGCTAGTATTTATGTTATGCCTTAAAGTTAGCAAAGAATTTTGTAGATATTATCTCATGTGATCCTCACAACCCTGGGGAAAGAGATGCTATTATTATCTCCATTTTACAGATGGGGAAACTGAGGCACGGCGTGATATATTTTTTTTATAATAATAAATCTCCAGGGCTAAATTTGAGCTTATTTTCCTAACTCCAGGTCGAGCACTCTATCCACTGCATCATCTAAGATATATTTATATATTATGAGTATATCATACATATAGACATATCACATATCCAACTCAAGGATTCTTAATAAAAAATCTTAATGGACTTTCAAAACTCTTTAACTAGTTAGTATTGTTTGTAACATCAGAAAAGAAACACAGTGTAATAGGCAATTAAAAAGTTAAAAGTAGAATTAAAAATACATTTTGAGAAAAGAACTTATATTATTCCTATAATATAAAATAACTATATCAACAACATTAAGTCTATTTCACAAATATTAAGTTTGTTGTCACCATATGAATCAATATCACCGTCCAAATTGTCACAGACTGTTCTGCTTTCAAATCCTGACAAGGTAGAAGTTGATCCATTTAGATGAACAGTTTTGCATCTCAACATGTCATGATGGATAGAGAACTGGCCTCAAAGTCAGAGCAATCAAGGTTATAGACCTACCTCTCACAAACACTGACTTGATGACTCTGTAAAAATCATTTAATTTCTTGGTGATCACAGTAACTATAAATTGTAGAGATGGTATCTTCACCCAGGGCTTTACTAATTAAATAAGATGAGTCCCTATCATTCCTACACATCAAGAGTAACCATGAGAACTTTTCATTGGTACACCAAAAAAATCTGTGATTTCATCATTGTGAATACACTCTTCTCCAACACATATTACATTCCCTGTATATTGCAGGATGGTCTTCATGTGTTGCTGTAGCTAAATAAATTTACTAACTGCTGGACAACCTTCTGGCACTGAGCCTCTCCTGATTTAGCTAGATTGGGCCTCAAAAACCTTGACTTAAAGATTTTCAGGCTGGTATTCCAAACCTTTTTAGTTATTAAGAAGCCATCCATAATCCATAATCACTTCCATACCATGTTGTATAATGAGAATAATAAGAAATGAAAATTTTATATTATAGATAGTAAATGGCAAGGATTTTTTAAACTCTGGATTCAAAGTAGCACAAGCATTTTTTGTATCTTTAGACGTTTATTAATTTTTAGATGATTATACTTCTTAACACATTGGACTTGGTGACCTCTGTAAACAAATATTCTTTATATAAAATGAATTTTATTCATTTTTAATCATGATATTTCATTGGCATTCAAGAGGTCAGTTTCTGTATGTATTTGAAAAAAAGCCAATATCATTTTATAAAATACATTCCTAGATCTCATTTTTAGCCAATTTTCTTTTAATTCCAAAGCTTTTTAACATAATCAAATCTGTACTTTCATTATGTAATGTATTATTTCTATTTTTTCCTAAAGTTTTCTCCATTTTTTTCAAAGAAAAATCAAGATTGTAATGTCAGCTAAGCTAATTTGCTTTGGGAATACTTAGATGCTGTTCTCTCTAGCTATTTGGTCTATGGCAAAGATTTCTATCCCATAGTCCTGAATTTCCCAATAAAACTAGATGGAGGGTGACTTTGAAATACTATTTTATTTAAAAAAAAATATAGATTAGCATTTTCCCAATTGCTCTTGGTCCTCTCCTATATCAAATCATATAATCCTAATATAGTAAAAAAAGATAAAAGGACAAGTGTTTTCAGGCAAGTGTATTTTTATAAGACAAATTCTTTTGTCCAAATCTATTTTTGAATTCTCGATACAGTCTTCAAATATATCTAAATGATCGTATTAGATGTTTCCTGTATGCAAAGTTATCTATGCTGGGCCCTGAGAGAAAAATAAGAATGACTTAGAATCTTACCAAGGGAAATAGAATGTATACTGATAAGTACAATACATTTTTAGAAAATAGTGCTATATAATTTCTGAAGAAAGAGAAATTACATCTGGTGTGAATCCAGAGTAGCTTCATGGAGGGCAATGACATTTGAATTTCTCTTCAAGGAGAAATAGGAATTCAATTATAGAAAACATTCTAAGGAATAACATGCCAATTTAAAGAAGTATAACAGTTTGGAATGTTGGAAAACTGGAGAGAAGTCCTAACTTGCATAAAATACAGAGGAACGTGTGAAAAAGAATTGTACAAAACAAGGCTGGCAAAGTACTTTGTAGGTTCTTAAATCAAGAAATCTAGACTTTATTAGATATGTAGTAGAAAAATCCAGATTTTTACCAATTAACTGATTTAATCAAGGGTATACATTTGTCCAGGATGTTTAAAAGAACACTTAAAGAAAGGGGATTGCTTAGGAGTTTATTGCAGTGCTCCAGGTAAGAAGTGGTGTGGGTCTGGACTAGTTGTAACAGCCTTCATGCCAAAATAAAGTAATGAGAGATTCCAAGGGGGGAGGGGGGTAGAATACCTTTGCTCTGCATACATAATTTTAATTACATACTTGCTAATGCTTTGTAAGAATCACCAATTTTTCCAGAGAAGAAGTGATAGTAAAGGGTATCTTGATATTAGTCAACTTAATCCAAAGATCTTTTCCTTTGTCTTTTCAGGTAAAAGTTGATTTCACTATCTTACCCTGAGGTGATTAGATTCTGGCAGACTGATTAACATTTATCAAGTTCACAAATGGTTTACATAATGCCAGTTCTTCATTCAGTTACTAAATATCTACTGACTATACTTCTTGACTATACACTGAGTTTTAATATAGTGTTACTTTCAGAGATGAGTATGATTACTGATCAAACTTATAACTATGACTACTGGATTTTCTTTTTTATATTTTTTAACTGCCTTTGAAGCTACTGGCTATTTTATTTTTCTAAAGTCAGTAAGCTTACTACTTATTCCCTCTGGCAGCTAAGTTTTCCTATTACTTTTCTTTCCTCATCCCCACCACTTCTAATTTTCTGAGGATCCAGATAATCCAATACTTGCTAGACTTCTTAGACTTGTGTTTTTGAAATGAGACTGGGCAAGTATCTTATATCATATATACCAATACGGTCCCAATGGATATGTGATCCAAATGGTATATATCACATAAAAATTAGAGAACAAGAGGAAATTTCCTCCATGTCTATGTGGGGGGTAGAGATGGTAGGGAATTATAAACCAAATAAGGAACAGAAGTTATCATAAAAATAAGAAAAGAAAAAGTTCAATGGGGGGAAACACTTTGTATCATATATCATAAATAAAATTATTGTATTCAAGCTATCTAGGGTTCAGAGATAAGTATATAAAACAAAGAAATGTTTTCCAAAATATAAGTAATCAGATATGAATATACAGTTTTCAAAATAACTTTCAACTGTCAACAATTATAAAAATAATATATTTAATAATATACTAAAAATAATAGTAGTAATAAACATGTAAATTACAAGAATTCTGAGAATTCACCTCATATTCATCAAATTACCAATAATAAAAGATAGAAATAATTTGTGTTGGGTACAGAATTACTATTTGTTCCTGGAGATAATACTATATTAAAGCTTAATATGGTTGGTCAATATCTTGCAAATTAATAATTGGCATTCTGGTTTATGAAAATCATTTGGAATTCTGTGGGAAATCTGACTAAGCTATGCTTTAAGTAGCTCATGTATTTACAAAAATATTCATAGCAAGCAGCACTGTTTGTGGTAGGAAAATATAGGATTAAAAGCAAATGTCATCAGTTGGAAGAAAGAGCAAATTTACTATATGATTCCAACAGGATATTATTGTATCATATAAGAAAGCACTCATATATCCATACACATACTCGTATGTGTGTGCATGCATGTATGTATAATATAAACCTCTCCTTAGCTATTATGTAAAGAGGGGAAATTATATTTTTACTTTCACTTCGTTAACATTCATTTCAGTGGTTTACTTTTCATTCAATAGCAATACCACTTTTAAGCTTTTAATGTAGTCATATAAATATCTATTTTTAAGTTATTAAAGCTTAAGACTATTCCAAGACTTCTAGGCTGGACACATATGTATTTCACATTTAACAGATGAATTTCTTTAAAAGGTTCTATAGGGCCTTTGAAAAATCATCTGGACAAATTGCTAAATCAAAATTTCTTCTATTAATTCAGAAAAGCAGAATTACTGTTGACAGAGAATCACAAATACTCCTGATGTCTGCTATGACTTTTTCAAAATGAGGAATTCTTAATAATAGACTGTGTTGTTATGATTGTCAAAGAAATTTCTTAGGTTGACAAAATCCACATTTTAATCTTTATTCCCCTTGTTGGCCTAGATTGAACGGGAAGCAATTATTTTAGATAACCTCCAAGAAGAATTCCCTGAGAGTACCAAGCCAAAGGAAGCAGCCACCAATGAGGAACTTTCTGAAGCTTTAGAATGTTTCTGCCAATATGAGGAGAATCTGGAGAGGGAGCAATTGCTATTTACTTTACTTCTTCACCGGATAAAAAATATCTTGAGTGTTCCTGAAAATTTGGAGACATCTGAATCTATTCCAGTATTGCAAGAAATTCTATCCATGCAAGATAGATGTATCAAGTAAGGTCCAATTATGTAAGATGAAATGGTTGAAAAATTAGTTGTGTATTTTAGATGTTGATTGGAGTTAAATTTAGAGTTTCTTAACGATGTAATGATGGAATAGAAGCAACCCCAAATAATGTAGATAAAATTGAATCATCAATGAGTGGGTAACAAAAGAGATTGGAACGTCTAATACCATAATTGATGGGGATATATATTCTACCCTGGTATTGCTCTGAGTGTGGGATCTGCAGTTTTTGTCTGGTGGGCACATCCAGTTTCAGAGGAAATTGGGATGAAAGGTATAGGGGACTTTCTTTCTAAAGATAGGTTTGCTTAATTTTCTTTGTCCTTAAGTTATCTTTTGTACAAGAAGGTCTAGACTTGTTAGAACTGCTGATGTAACCCATGCTGAAAAAAATGAAAGAGAAATTATATAACTGGAATATAAAAATTGGAAAAGAAGATAGCTTTGAGAAATATTTTATTTGGATTTCTGTTCATAATAATGACATATATGTTTATATATGACATGCAAATAATTGGTAAAATCATTACAGATTATATCCCTTTATTTAGAAAATGGGTGGTTAAGGGTGAGGGATTGGTATTTTGTTAATTGTTTAAATAAAACAACTCTTAGGGGGAAGAGGCTAAAGAAAACTGTTTATGCTATCTTTGATATTGTTTTTTTCTTTGTTTCAGGCTCTCTCAGAAAGCTCAAGCAAATAAAAAATTGGTACAGTTAGAAATTGAAGAGAGAAATAACATCAATAATGAAATAATTGCTTTGAGGAATACTTTTGAAAAAGTGACATCATCTTTCCATGATATGGAATTAGAAGAAGACCCAGATAAGGAAGAACATTTGGAGGTTAGTAATAGGTCATTGGCCAGGGGGAGCAATGCAATGTAATTTCAGTTGCAAGAAGCAAATGCTACTTTCTGGGGAGATAATCAATCTGTCACTATTAAGGTGTATGAAATGGTGTGTTGGTAAATATTTCCTAATTAACTCCAAAAAAGAATGTTTGCATGACGTACTTTTAAGCTTAATCTATTAATTATTAACATCTTCTCCATTCCTTTCTTAAATCTAAACAATCAAGAAAACAATAAATTAAGCTCTGGTATATAGAATTGACCAGTTTCCAAGTTGTAAGTGCTTAGACTGAAAATTTAACAATCAGCCCATTTTAAGCTAGAGCTAGTATAGCCCTGAATATATGATTAATTTATTTGGTCAAGATGTGTATCTGTCTATAGAGCTTGCAACTTATATACTGTGGTAATTGAGATGTAATAGGATTTATTTTTTAAGAGGGAGATTGGAGGGTCTTTAATTACTAGGAATATATGCCTATGACATTTATCTACCTTGATTTAGACATGAAAGAATTGAAAATGAACTCAGGAGGTCATGTGACTTCTTACAATGATGCTTCTCATTTCCTTAACACATTTCTATCTCGTCTCTTTTTGTTTACGGTCTTTGAGAATGGACTCAAGATTTATACTTATAGCAGAAAAGATAAGACATACAAATAACTGTAACATAAGCCATACACGATTAGTACCATATAAATAGCACAAACAAACTGTTGTAGAGGTTCAGAGGAAGGAGAAACCACCTGGAAAACCATCCTATAGAAGGTAGTATTTAAAGAACCTAGAAAACTAGTTGGGAATTCTGTAGTTTTAGATGATATAGAAGATTAGATCAGGTACAGGGAAATAATTAACATAGACATGAGAGAAGAAAATCACTGTAAGTGTTTATAGACCAGCAAGTAGTCTACAATTTCCCTTATTTAGGGAAGTGGTGGGAAAAACACATTCACTTAATATATCCTATGGGCTAAATAACTTTAGAGTTTTGTTTGTTTTCTTAGTATTTGCTCAAATGACCTATTTTCTATATCTTTCAACTTTTTGTTGTTGTTGCTTCTCCTTCAGATTCTAAATCCTATACATTGTCTTTTAGCTCTTTCTTTCTTTACTATGTCTCATCGACTTTAAATGATATTCCCATTCTCACATAGAAGGTAAATAGGGATCCTAGACAGATAACTGTAACAGAAAATTTTTTCTAAGCAGGTGTATTACATTTCAGACAGAAAGTGGCTGGTACTATAATATCTCTGGTTTACCACAGAAAATAATTTTTTGAATTTACATTTTGTGTGATGTGGACTTTTTATGTAAATGTTTTCTGAAAATAGATTATAAGATCATTGAAGGCTAGGACTGCTTTGTTTTTGTCTTTTTATCTCAGTCAAGCACAGTGCCTTGAATATAGTAGGCTCTTAATAACTGATATAAATTGAATTGAATATAGGACCCTGAAGGAAATCTTGTAATTATGTTAATACCATTCATTTGTATCTGTTGTCATGCTTTTTGAACATCAAGACTTTCCCTGTAAGATTATTGCTCCCATTTCATACAGTAATTGTTCAAAATTGTACCATTACCCTCAGAATCCCAAATGCAACCTACCATTCTCTGTCTTTTCTTAGATGACAACATTGATTCCTATTTTACTGAGACCTCAGCCATCTTCTTGACCTATATACATTAATTTTTCCTCTGTTTATTCAGCAAAGATATACCAGGCACCTATTAAAGCATAGTTCTGTCTTAGGCATTGAGAAAAATAAAATTTTCTCATGGGCCCTTCCTTTAGGGAGCCCACAATTTAGCTGATAACTAACATTCAATATCACATGATAGTTTCTTTAGATATCTTGAAATCAAAAATCCTAATGGACAAAGTACTCACTGATTGAATCAGGGTAAGCTTCATAGGAAAATTGGAATTATTATCTCCTTTCTCTCCTCCATCCCTTGTTCCTTGAAAGAAGGGATTGATCAATACCTTCTTTGTTCTTTGATTTTTGCCTTCTATGATCTTGCACTCTCGTGTCCTCCTTTTTTTCTAACATACTCCTTAATTTGATGCTTTTTTCCCTTCTGCTCCCTAAATGGATATATCTACCAAGACTCAGACCTTGACTACATATTAGTATCCATTATTTTATGGTGAGATCTCATCTAGTACAACAATTGCAGTGATTATTTTTATATAAGTATCTTCCAGGTTTCTCATCTTTGGTCTTGTCTTTTTTCTTTCCTCCAGACCCATATCTCCAAATCCTTACCAAACCAATTAAGTATCATGTTGGCATCTTAAAATCTATATTTCTTTTTTTTGTCCAAAAATTATTTTTATATAATGTTATCACAGGCATTGGTTTTTTTTTGTTTGTTTGTTTTGTTTTGTTTCTCTTCCCAGATTATTTTTACCTTTCGAATATAATCCTTCCTTTGCAACAACAACAACAAAATTCGGTTCTGCACATATATATTGTACCTAGGATATACTATAAGATATTTAATATGTATGGGAATGCCTGCCATCTAGGGGAGGGGGTGGAGGGAAGGAGGGGAAAAACTCGGAACAGAAGGGAGTACAAGGGATAATGTTGTAAAAAAAAAAATTACCTATGCATAGGTACTATCAAAGAAAATGTTATAATTATAAAAATTAATAAAAAACAAAGAAAGAAAAAAATAATGTTATCACAGCCATTTTCCCTCACATTTTCTCCCTTCTTTAAGTCTTCTTTATAAAACAAAACCAAAACCATTTAAGACTAACAAAACAACAGCAGATGTTTTTGATAGTCTATTTTCTTATTTCTCTAAGATCGAGTTTTTGTTACAATTCATCATAATTTAGTTGCTTTTTAGTGTTTTTAACATCTGTATTATTGCAGCAATTGATTATGTTGTTTTTTTGGTTCTGCTTTTTCACTCTACAACATTTCATGTGAGTCCTCCCATGTTTCTCTGTATTCTGTATATTCATCATATTTTATGGCACAATAATATTTTATTATATTACATTTTATATACCATAATTTGTTCAGCCACTCCACAATTACTTATCCTTATTTTGTTTCCAAATTATACAGTTTAAAAACCAAACTCATCATGCTCTGTCCAAAGTCGACCCTTATCCTAACTTCCTTATTTCTGTTAATGGCATATCTGTTAATCTTACCCCATTGCAATGGAGTAAAGTTTGATCTTTGTGATAAGAATGGTCATCTATTGTTACAATGGCCATTCTCTTTGGCAAAAGGTAGGTTTATTTAAGAGAAGAAGTTACAGACAAAATGAAGAGATATAAGACACACCAGGAATGGTAAATAAGAAATAGAGTTGGGAGTGCATATAGTTAACAAGGAAAAAGGTTTTTGTTTGTTTGTTTGTTTTTGTTTTTGTTTTTTAGCAATTAATGATGGAAAAGAGAAGTTCCTTAGTGGAGAGAGAAAGGGTATACTTGAGATGGGAGTATGCCATTAACTGACAGACTAAAGCATAAAAAAATTTAGTACCCTAAGAGAGTTAGTTAGCAATAAGAAGGAGAAAGACACTATGAGGCATGGTGGAGCAATAAGAAAAAAGACTCCACGTGGCATGTGGGAAGGGAAAGACATTATATGACAGAAAACCATGGCAGACTTAGTCATGGGCAGATTTATAAAGGAAATTTAACCTGGATTGACATAACTTGGATTTCTGATTGGACCCAGCAAAGTGGGTCTCTGTAAAGGGTTGGATTGTAAGGTTAAACTGGTACCCATCAGTGCCCTTCTGTGATTGTCTTAGGGAGTAATTTTATCAATACTTCAGGCTCTCTCAGTCAACCCCACCTAGTAACTCAGGACATCATCAGTACTACCATTCTTCTCTTTACTCAGGAGCAAAAACTTAGTCATTATTGATTTCTTTCTCTCCTCACTTTCCCACATGCATCTAGCAGCTAAGCCCTCTCAACTGTACTTTTGAAATGTCATTTAAATCTATCCTACTCTTTTAGTACTCACTTTGAACATGATAGTTCAGACCCTCTTTACCAAGAGGTATAGAATCTATAGTATCATGGTAACCTCCTAATTGGTCTTCCTATCTCCAGTCTTTCCTTACTCCATTCCTATATAGTGCCATTAGATTAATCTACTTAATACATACATACTCTAGAAAACTTCAGTGAGTCCCTTTGGAGTTGTGACTTTTGGTTAACATTCACAATGCCAATCAAATAAAGGCTAGGTTTTATAGCTTGTAATTTAAGGTTCACTTTAACTTTCAACTTAACTTATAACTTCAACTTAACATTCCAGTTCTCTTTCTTACTACTCCTCTTCAACTATGTATGACACTTTAGCTGAAATTTACTCTCTCTTGTTCTCTGAACAATCCCTTTGTCTTGCCATCTCCATTTCCTTTCTATATCAGACTCCTTGAGTAAAAAGAACACGTTTTATGTTATGTATCTTTGTATCTCCCTCAGTACCTTTCAATTTATAGGCCTAATTAATGTTTGATGATCGAACTGGGGAATAGAGAAGATGATTTTAAACTATACCATTTCTAAAGGCATTGTTAGTCCTTCATTTTCAAAAAGCTCTATGATATCAGGAAGGAGATGCCATAACTTGCAAATGAATTGGATTTAAGTGAGGGAAGGCTATGCAGAGTCACAGCCTCACTCACTCCTCCAGAGTTATATGGGTCCAGTGGCAAAGTATAGATTAGGATGACTGGAGATAGCCTCAGATGCAATGGGAGACCTTGACCTTTTTAAGCTAAGATCTTTTCTACATCTTACTTTGTCTGTGATTAAGGCTGGATTAAAAGGGAAGCAAAGAATGGCCTCTTTTATCTAGTCAAAAAATAAAAAATTAAATAAATCTGGGAAGGGAAGATCTTCAGGATTTCTGACTAAAATAAACAATTGCAGTTTACACTCACTCTCAGTCTTCAGAATCCAAACAATGACCAAATGAGGCTTGATCTGGGACCAAGTGTGGGCCTCAGTGAAAATCAAAGTGACTTGGGTTTAAGGCATATTAATTTTTTTTAAAAATCTAGCCTATAAACCCCAAGATATTTTGCTAGGCTTCAGCAATCAAAATTTATATTCCTTTGGGCAGAGCATCTACAAAGAAGAATATGATTCCCTTTGTGGATAGAGGGAAAAGAAGAAGAAAGATGGAAAGATGGAACGAAGGGAAAAAAGGAAGGCAGGCAGACAGGCATTATGTATACTGTAAATATAACAAAATAATACATATAATAAAATATGTTTCATTGGTGAATCAGATCAATATCTTTGTTTTGTGATAATTAGCAAATAGCAGACTAAGACATTGAAATTACTTGTATACATTAGATTAGACTTGGCTTTTTTCCCAGCTAACTGTGGAGCTGCCCACACAGTGAGGTTCACGTAGGCACTAATTTCTTAAACTATTGTAAATTTAGACAAAGTGGCAAACTCTCTCTGAGTCAGAAGAATCTTTTAGGTAACAATCTTCAATCAGTTTTTAAGTTACATTCAAAAGTTCTGTGCTGTTTGTAACTGAAGCTGTTTTGTTATAGTATAGTGAGAAAAGAAACTTAATTTCACTTATTAAAAGGATCATCATGGGAAAAGTATCGACGGAGATCTCTGAATGAAGAGAATCCCTCATAGACTGCATATAAGACAAAATATTACATAATTATGTGGGCAATTCAGACTCCCAAGTCCTTTTTTGTCTGAATTACTATGATAATTACATAACTTTCTGCTTAACTTTGCTTGTACAGAGTTGGCTGATATTCAAGATAAAAGATGAGGGCTTGGTAGTCAAAATTTAAAAAAAATAACTCAATGATAAATGATCACATAGAATAATTAAAATGAAATTGTTCTTCAGGGTAATGCCTTGGTCCATTAACAAGATTAATAACTAATTCTTCCCCAAATAGTGAAAAGGCCCCTGTAAAGTTACAAAGTATTTTTCCACCTGATCTTGGGGAAAGTTTCCCAAACAAATGAGTTTCTCTTTTATAATTGCTGCAAGGGAAACTTAGATCAGATTTTCTTTCTAGGCCACAACCAATAGACTGTTTGTTCAAGTTGCTTTTATCTCTTAAAACCCACATTCTTCCTGTGGAACTGGAACCCTTAGTTTTGAAAGAGTTGGGCTCACTGTGCTGTATAATTACATGAAAGCAGACACTTTTGCTTCAAGCTTCTAGCTTTTAGTGGCTTTGCATCATTGTTATGATAATGTAGGAAGAACCATAAATGGCAACAAGTTAATAAAAACTTCTGAAAACTTTTGCTCTGAGCAGGTTTTTTATATCAGGAATGCTACAAAGATAAAGTTAAATCATAGTGGCACTTTGGAAGTGCAGAGATGTTGTAATGTCTTTTTATAACAATGGGTTGACATTATGAAGAGATATCAAGTTTAATTCTTACGAATGAAAAGGCATCATCTGACTAAACAGAGCATCTCTCAGGTTTAATCAGCTTATATGAATAGTAGAGTTTTGTCATGCAAAAGATGCTCATTTAAATCATAAGGATGTTCTCTGAAACTACTTTCAGTTTTAGAGTTAAACTTTTCCTGTGTCTTGTTAGTACTGAAAACCCTCTTTAATGTTTTAAGGCTCTTCAGAGAATAATTGACAAAGAGAAGCTAGCACTTGAGAATATTATGGAAAAACTCCGAATCAAGTATTCTGAGATGTATACCATAGTTCCTGCAGAGATTGAGTGCCAGATGGAAGAATGCAAAAAAACTTTAGAAGACATAGATGAGAAGGTAATGATGTTTGTGGCAGCATTGTTCATTCCTGGGTTTATCTCTCATTTATGCAATAGAGGAAGCAATGTGCCTTTCAATAAAAATATAATTGGGTTCACATTTTCATTTTACTTGCCTTTTCATTTATGAATATATGCTTTTTTATGGCTCGGCTAAGTGAAAATTTTGTGATTGGAAACTGAACTCTAAAGCAGTTTCAAGTGACAGAAATAAGAGACCAGAATAATCTGTACATTTTTTTTTCTCCTTGTGCTTCAATCTTTATTTAGGATGCTCCTAATTAGTGTGAGGTACAATTTCATTACTCTTCATAATAGACCTGAATCATAGATTTTTGTCTTAAAACATGTATGTTTTTAGCTTTTTAAAGCAATTCAAAAGTTCTGAAAAAAGGAATTTTAGAGTAAATTTGAATACACTTTACACCCGAAGTCAGATAGGAAGATAGGGAAGACTCTAACATATTGAGGAGAGAACAAAGAAAGTCAGAGTTCATTTTATCATGGTTTTTTTTTAAATGGCCAGCCCAAAAGATGAAATGTTTATAAATAACTGCCATCCTTCCTGCTTTTCCCCTCTTCTGATTTAGTTCAGGTTTCACAGATACTGATTTCAGATATTCCTAAAATAAATGATAATTATATGATAATTATACATATATATAATAAGTAAAATGTTTATTAATGCCAAAAATTAAGTTAAATTGGTGAAATTAGTAACATCTTAATATAACGTGCACTCTATCATATTTCCTATCATATTTATACTAAAGAAGCATGAATATAAAACTAAGTAATTTATAGATATGAGTATTACATCTGCAATGTCAAAAATGTATATAATAGTGTTCTCAGATATTAATTATATAAGCTACAATTCACCTCTCTACTAGTATTCATTTAACAGCAAACCATATCCTTTTGGCACATAGGATGTTTTGGTGGCTTCTAAAGCATCAGGGATTATTGTCTTCATTAGAAGAGAATATCTTTACTTACAGATCAAACTAAATATTATTCTATTACAAATAGCATGTGTAATTCCTTGGAAAAGTCACTCAAAAGCCCCTAGAATATTTCATAGCTGGACTTCTAAAAGATTCCACTTGTAATTTAGACCATAGATACATTTATAAAAGATAATAGCTAACGGTTTTCATCTGACAGTAGAAACTATAACCTTCCATTGTAATTCAGATTGCTGTTTGTGTTTCTTAAGTCATGGTGTGTTTTTTTACAGTTCACTTAAGGGTATATATTTAATATAGGTATATTATCCATGCAAAGTTACCCCCTCCCCACAATAACAAAAATAACAAAACTGTTTTCTGTTTGAAGTGGAAATTTTTTTCTGATAAAACTGGCAGATGGTATTTATAGTGTTGTTTAGTGGGAAGAATCTGGAAACAGACAAGAGTGTTTTCGTTTCTGGTTCTGCTGTTAACTTTAGGCAAATAATTTATCCTCTTTGTTTCTTGTAAAAGGATATCGTAAGGCTCAGATGAAAAATTGCAAAAGTAATTTGTAAAGTTAAAAAGTACCAGACAAAAATAAGATATCATCATTACTTATTTTAGTAGCTACATCAAGATTCCCTATCAATGTAATTTTCAAAAGGAATGAATCCTCCTGGGATATTTGAAGTAACACATTTGTCATTAATCTCCTAGAGATAAGTTATTTTCTTTTAGGAATAATTCAGGTAGAAAATTATGCTGCTCAATAAGTAGGCTTTGATTGTTATGAAGAAAAACACTAAATATATTAAGCAGCATATATTTTCAAGTGTCAGTTCAAAAGTATATTGTTTCAGCCAAATGAATATTAGGGTAGAAATCATATTTTCTTTGCCTTGCTTTGGAATAAGTTTAATTTTATTAGAAATGTTGAACTTGTATGCTTAGCTATTATAGGAAGTCAAGATAACAAATCATAATTTATTTCTAAAATTTACATTGTGAGGCAAACTGTATTTTTTTACTATTGTAGGTAATATTTCTGATATTTTAAACAGAATATATCTTCTATAGCATTTGGCATGG
The DNA here is from genome assembly GCF_048593235.1 of Sminthopsis crassicaudata. NCBI lineage: Eukaryota > Metazoa > Chordata > Mammalia > Dasyuromorphia > Dasyuridae > Sminthopsis > Sminthopsis crassicaudata. Next base: position 330,226,886 of record NC_133618.1, read on the forward strand.
ATTTGAATAGTCAATTTAGTGGAGAAAATTATTTTTCAACACCAAATAGGCCATATCAATATAAACATCTCATCTAGGGAAAAAAAAAAAAAAAAACTAGTTTTTGAGGTGATTGTGCAAATTTGCATGACAAAGTGACTACCCTCTTTCTACCTTCAGACTACCCTTTATCAGGGAATAAATGGATAGGATGCTGAATTGTCTCTATATGTTGAATAAGACTTTTCTCTTTTTATAATAGATTAGAAATGAAGTGTTGAAGAATTCACCTTCTTATGTGATGAGTAGAAAAATAGAAGAAATTAATCTTGGGCTTCAGAATGTTGAAAAGATGTTACAACAGAAGAGCAGAAATATCGAGCAAGCTCAAGAAATTCAAAAGGTAATGTCCTAATTTTTCCCTTTCAGGCAGGGATTTTGATGATTTTTGATGTGTATTCCACAATTTGATTCATTCAGGAGCTATCTGGTATTCAGTACGCGTTTCCTGCTACTTTCAACTAATAGAATATTTCTTGGACTTCTTGTACCTTGTGTGACACATAGACACTGGGCCCAATTCACAAGGCATGTGTTTGCTGGAATTATGGCAGTACTAGAAACTTGTAATGGTGACTAAGTTTTCCTGTTGAAAAAGAAGATTACATTGTTTCATACATCATGTGATGAGAATTGGATCCTTATTAGAGTACATTGACTTGTAAATTTGTGGGTCCTTCAGGAAACTTAATTGAATTTATTTGATACTCTAGCCTGCAAAGATTATTTTGACCCTGACTCCTTCATCCTGTGTCAACTATCTCTCTAACTTTATGTCATCTTCAAATTTTATAAAAATACCCTTATGTTTTTGAGGATGCCAAGTAGGTGATGGTTGTTTTTAAAATTCATTTGTGATAAAAATGTTAAACATCGCAGAGTCAAGTAATGATCTTACTGGCCATGGTGACTGAACCAATAATGGCTGTTCTTTGTGTCCAGACATGAATTCTGATTTCATTTAATTGTATTGTCATTTAATTCCTCCCCCTCCTTTCTTTCTTCCTCCCTTTGTGTTTTCTAAAAAAATTCAAGAGATAATTTATCAAATGTTTTCCTGAAAGATAAATAAATTATGTTTACAATATTCTTGATCTATTTTAATAGTTTTTATTTACCAGATATATGCATGAGTAATTTTACAACATTGACAATTACCAAACCTTTTGTTCTAATTTTTCCCTTCCTTCCCCCCCACCCAGATGGCAGGTTGACCAGTACATGTTAAATATGTTAAAGTATAAATTAAATGCAATATATGTATACATGTCCAAACAGTTGTTTTGCTTGTACAAAAAGAATCTGACTTTGAAATAGTGTACAATTAGCCTGTGAAGGAAATCCAAAATGCAGGCGGACAAAAATAGGGGTATTGGGAATTCTATATAATGGTTCATAGTCGTTTCCCAGAGTTCTTTCGCTGGGTGAAGCTGGTTCAGTTCATTACTGCTCTATTGGAACTGATTCGGTTCATCTCGTTGTTGGAGAGGGCCACATCCATCAGAATTGATCATCATACAGTATTGTTGTTGAAGTATACAACGATCTCCTGGTCCTTCCCATTTCACTCAGCATCAATTCATATAAATCTCTCCAGGCCTTTCTGAGATCATCCTGTCCATATATTGAGTACTACTCCTAGAATCAGGGAGATTTTAATTCAAATTCTGTTTCAAGCACTTACTAGCTATATGATGCCGATCATCTTACTTAATCTTTATCTGCCTCAGTTTCCTCAACTCTAAAATGAGGGTAGTAATAGCACCCACTTCCCATGGTTGTTGTGAAGATTAACTAATATTTCTAAAACATTTAGCAGTGCCTGGTATATGGTAAATACATAATTAATACTAGTGAAGAAGCAGGTCTTTGGATTTAAGGCACTGAAGAATTGAAAGGTTAGGAAGTTTGAGGTAGCATCAAGATGATATGCTGAAGTTTCCTAATATTAACGTAGGTGTTGAGTAGGAGGACAGAAACACAAGTGCTGATCTTTTTGGTATGACCTGGATCCTGATTTAAAACAGCCACCATAATTTGAATTGATTGGAAGTTTTGATACTATGAACTTCTAAGAGAATGGTGCTAGGTCCTGATCACTGAGTGATGATGGTAAAAGAAGACACTGAAAGTGTTAAGTGGAAGTAAAGTGCATCTTGTCTCCCTCTTTGTGATGAGTATGTTGGGAGACATGGGTGAATGTGGCTAGAAATAGAGAGGAGGACCAGGAATGTAATATATACACTCTGACTTTCTTCTGATTTTCTTCTACAGAAAATGTGGGATGAACTAGACCTCTGGCATTCTAAATTAAATGAATTAGATTCTGAAGTCCAGGATATAGTTGAACAGGACCCAGGACAGGCCCAAGAATGGATGGATAACTTAATGGTTCCTTTTCAACAGTATCAGCAGGTGTCACAGAAAGCAGAGCATAGAACTTCCCAGTTAAATAAGGTGAGTCTATGACATCTGGACAGCAGAAGACTGATGATCTATAAAGTAGCAAAAAAAGATTGTTTTTCAGGGCTGCTCTTTAAACTTGTTTTTTTTTTAAAGATGTTTTTGATTATTCTAATATAATTGATTTCCTGTGTTTTTCTATGTAATTCGTAATAAATTTAAAAGTACTGTATTGAGTGGGTGTCTATAATCTTCACCAAACCTATGAAAGTAGAGTTTGTGACAGAAAAAAAAAGTTAAAAAGACTGGTGGATTTTAAATAAATCATTGTTTTTATTTGATGTCTTTATATCCACCAAAATAAGAGGAATAGATTCATATATATTTGTGGTTAATCCTTGATTTCTGAATTATGAAAATATACTTAAAATCAAAAACATATTTTGACAATTATTACAATGTTCTTTTCCCAGGCCACACTTAAAATGGAGGAATACAATGACCTTTTAAGAAATACTGAGACTTGGGTAGAAAACACCAGTAGTTTGCTAGATGGTCCTACTGACTATAGTTCTTCAAAGGCCTTGAGTCACCATGCTAATATCCTGCAGGTAGGTGTTTGTTTTCTGAGGCTCTATCTGAGTTTTATGTTCCCTTCCAGTTTTCAAATTCTATGGTTCTGTGCTTTACATCACTTTTAGTACTGCCTAAACTATAAACTTGTATTGTTGGAGGAAGGAAGGAAAGAGAAAAGAAGGGAGAGAGGAGGTAGGGGAGAAAGGAAGGACTGAAGGAAGGAAGGGAGGAAGAAAGAAAAAGAAAATAAGGAAGGAAAGAAGAAAGGGAAAGAAGGAGAAAGGAATGTCCATAATGAGGTCTATAATTAGAACACAATTCCAATATGCTGAGAATTCATTTAATTTTCATCTGGTAAATATATTTTCTTCCTTTTATATTGTTTAAGGAAAATATGAAGTCCTAAGATAAGAATTATTTTATAGAATTTAATTTTATTGTTGCTTCCAAAGAAAAGCATAACGATATCCTAAGCAAAATTCTAAATCTGGAATTATAACTTTAAATTATTATAATATCTAGTACCGTACCTAGTGCATAGTAGAAGCTTAATAAACCTTGTTTAATTGGCCATTTGATGTTCTGAATCACCCAAAATATTATTTCTATTAGCTAAGATACTATGATTGAAACATGATCTTTTTTTTTTTTTTCATAAGCTGGTTTATCTTCCTCTTCCCAGTTGGAATTTCTTTCAGCATGTTGTCCCAGTTGATTGTCATTCCATTGGACACTTCTAAAAATGTCAGCTTTTTTCCTAGTCAGCTCAGTAGTTCAGTCTAGGAGTTAAGTGGGTTTACTAAATTAGGAGACAAAGTTGGTGCCTATTCTCCTACAAGCTTGAATGGCCAGTATTACATTGTCCAGGACAGAATAGATAATACTTGCTGGTTTTGTGCTGCCTTCTGCTGATATAACTGTGGAACTGCCATTTGTACCCTTCAGGAAATACTTTTGCTGAGAAAAGATTCTTAGTTATCCTCTCTCTGGTGTTGTTTAAAGAAAAAGTTAAAAAAGAAAAAGAAGGAAGAGAGATAGAAAAAGATAGGATACCTGAAATTCATCTGAAGTTCAGAAGGGCTTTCTAATGGAGTAATTCTTGGGAATTTTACTGCTGGGAAATCACTTCATATTTTTTCCCATATAAACTACTACATATTTTATGTGGGAGAAAAATGTAGTTTTGTTTCTTTAGTTGTTGTTTTTTTGTGTGTGTGGAGAATGTGCAAATAATCATCCTGGTTTCTTATCTTTAAAAATGTTCTTTAAATTCGACTTATAACTTCTATCTGTTTTCATTTGCAAAAGCAGGTTCCAAAGGCACATGGTTGGACATATATATATTTTAAATGTAATTAAAGCAAATTTATCAGGAATCTCTACTGCTATAGAAAATGTCACAGATTCTGTGTAAAGCTTAAACTACCCAGACTAATAATTAATATTTATGTAGTTTTTAAAGTATATACACACACACTCATATATATGTGTGCATATATATATGTATATATATACCCACAACACATATGTGTATAATGGAAATAATAATATTTGTAATACCTATTTCACAGAATGGTTGTATTTTTTAAAATAAGTGAACAATATAGTAAATATTAGTATTATATGCATTGACTTATTAACTATTAGACCATATGAGCTGAGTGATTCTTTCTAGCTTTAAAATTCCATTATTCTGTAGTTTTTACTATTCTTTTTATTATTATTATTGTTCATTCTTTTCAATCATGTCTGATTCTTTGTGATCATATTTGATGTTTTCTTGACAAAGATACTTGAGTGGTTTGCCATTTTCTTTTCTAGCTCATTTTACAGATGAGGAAACTTAGGCAAAAAGAAGTTTAATGATTTTCCCAGAATCAACAGCTAGTGTCTTGGGTCAAATTTGAACTGGGGAGATGAGTCTTTTTGACTCTACCCAATAGCATGGATGTATATTTCAGGTCCTGCCATCTTTTTCCAAATAATAATTATGATTTTATTTATATGTATATAAACACATACACATATATAGACACAATCATAGATTTAGAAATGGAGAGTACCTTTAAGGTCATTTTGTCCAGACACATTTTACAATTGAGGAAATCAAGGCCCAGAATGTTTAATTACTTGCCTAAAGTCACATAGGCATTAAATGACTGAGTTTTGGCTTTAACTCAGGATGACTGACTCCAAATCTAGAATTATCTCTATTATACCATACTACCTCTAGTTTCCAAGTGCTTCCCCCACAAAATCCCTGTATAAGATGTATAATGTTAGTGTTAATCTGCTGGGTTTGTAAAGCTTATAATGGTTAGAATTCAATCTAATTAAGCAAATTATTGCTAATAAGAAAGGAGATGATGTTGAAAAGATATGGTGATTAAAAGATAAATGTGACATCAACTCAGCTTTCAAAGATCTTAAATTTAATGGACTGAGACCTCTCTATTAAGCTCTTTTGATAGACAGGAACTTCTTATCAGCATCTCTGCCCTCATGATGTTGATGGTTGTATCTGTATAGGTAGCCCAGTGAACTACTGGCAGTGCCAGAAGGAAGAAGTCATCAAAGTGAACATTTGGAATTGCCTCTGTAATATCAGCATCTGAGGTGCTGATAATGATGATATTCTTTGAAATTTTATTGAATTTAGGGGCAGCTAGGTGGCACAGTAGATAGAGCACCACCCTTGAATTCAGGAGGACCTGAGTTCAAATCTGATCTCAGACATTTAACACTTCCTAGCTGTGTGACCCTGGGCAAGTCACTTAACCCCAGCCTGGGGGGGGGGGAGAAATTTAATTGAATTTATAAAAGAAAATTATGATTTGTTAGGAGTAAAATAGATTTGTAAAATTTATAATGTGTTTAGATTAATTCTCATGAATATTCTTTTATAGATTTGTCATTTTAATAGAATAAACTTCTGAAGACAACATATTCATAGCTTGAACATTTCTGAAAGATATTTAAAATATTTTGAAGTGTTAAATTTGCACATTAGTTTATAATTTTATAAATTACAAAAATAAAAAAATTATATGAGAATGACAAAGTTACAATTGTTTTTAATTTATAGAAAAGGTAAAAACAAATTAGAGTTTAAAGTTTTAATAGATTACCCATGTATTATTAAACTAATTGTAATATTTGTTGAGATTTTTATTGTTTTCCCTTTTAAAAAATATAACCCCTCAAAATATTCAGATCAGTGACATTATCCTTATAGATTATTTTTTTTCCTAGCTGACAAGACAATTCAGGCTGTTTATACAGAGTATTAAACTATCTTGCACTTTAAAATATAGCAAAATCTAATCTTTAATATGTACTAGTAAATCAATGGGTTTTTTTCCTGATTTTTTATATTTCTCTTTTCTTATATCTATTTTATAGATGGCTTTGGAAGATTCAGAACAAAAACAAAATCTTCTTCATTCAGTTTATTCTGACCTGGAAGAATTTTCAATGATCTTTGAAACAGATGACTTAGCACCAATTAAATTAAACCAACTAAGTGCTAGAGTTACAACTTTACAGCAAAAACTAATGGCAAGTCTTCCACAGATCCAGCACATGGCTGATGTAAGTTTTCTTGCAGTTTAAAGATTGCTTTGTTATTTTAACTTATATGTATTTTACCAAAGAATAACTTCATTGTTTTGTTATAGTTATCTCTTGATTATCTATTGGCCTCAGGGCTAAATAATAATAAAAATCTATTGCATTGTGCCAGACTACTTCAGTTTTCTTATATCAGTGCAGCAAATAGTGCTGGACCTGGATTCAGAAATCCTTGAATTTAAATCCAGACACAGACATTCACTAACTGTGTGATTCTGAGCAAAGCACTTAACTTCTGTAAAATGAGGATAATAAGCATCTACCTTGCAGGGTTGTGAGAATCACAACGATATTTTTTAGAGCTTAGCACAGTGCTTGGCTCTTGGTAGGCACTAATATGAATGTACATTCCCTTCTCATCTTTTCTTCAATCCTCCATATGTCAAAGTGATTTCCCTCAGAGTCAGGTGTGACTATATCATTCTTCTACCCAATAAACTCCAATAGCTCCCTTTTGCCTCTAAGATCAATTACGAAGTACTATTTTGGCTTTCAATAAAGTCATTCTCAGCCCTACACCAACCTACCTTTCCAGTCTCATTGAATATAACTGCCCTTCTAGTATTCTCCAAGCCAGTCAAATTGAGGTTGTCATGAAATAACATATAAAAAACCCTTTGAAAATAATAATGTAGGGAAAGCTAGGTGGTGCAGTGGATAGGGCACCAGCTCTGAATTCAGGAGGACCCGAGTTCATCTGTGGTCTCAGACACTTAACACTTCCTAGCTGTATGACCCTGGGCAAGTCACTTAACCCCAGACTCAGAAAAAGAAAAAAAGAAAGAAAGAAAATAAAAGAATAATGTGCTGTACAAATGATAGTGGTTGTGATGATTTATTGAAATTTTGAATATTACAAGTTAGATATGTTCATATCTGTATTAAAACATATCTCAATGATGAGTAAAATGAGCAGAACCAGGAGAACATTGTATACAATTTAAGAAGATTATGTGATGATAAAATGTGATGGACTTAGATCTTCTCAGCAATATGTTAATTCAAGGCAATTCCAATAGAATTGTGCCAGTTGCATCCAGAGACAGAACTATGGAGACTGAATGTGCATCAAAGCATAATATTTTTTTGTTATTGGTGGCTGGTTATTTGCTTGTTTTTTTTTTCTTTCTGGAGAAAAGAAAGGGGAAGAAAAGGAGAAAAATTTGGAACATAAAGTTTTGTAAAAGTGAATGTTGAAAACTATTTTTGCATGTATTTGGAAAAATAAAATACTTTTAAAAATTAAAAAAAGGGGGGGAAAGAATATCTCAAAGCCAAAATTGAATTATTTAAGGATGTTCACAGTTTGCAATAATTCATACTATAGTGGATAATTATGTACATTATTTTGGATTGCCCATATATCCATTGAACACTTTTTTAAAAAAAATTTTCCCCCTGAGGCCATTGGGGTTAAGTGACTTGCCCAGGATCACACAGCTAGGAAGTATTAAGTGTCTGAGACCAGATTTAAACTCAGGTCCTCCTGAATTCAGGGCTGCGTCTATCCACTGCTCCACTGCACACTTTTATTAATAAGAAGAATTGAGTATATAGACTAAGTGAGACTCCTGCCTATGAGTCAGACTATAAGCATTAAGTGCCTACTAAATAACAATCAATCACTGTACTAAACACAGGGGATACAAAAAGAGACAAAAGACACTCTCTCTATAAGCTCCCAATCTAAACAAGCTGTTTAACAACATAATACTATAGTATAGTAATGTAAAATTATGTAATATAATAATTTATAATATTATAATTGTGCAATCTCCAGTGAATTGTGGAGAGTTTTTGGCCCAAGTCTGAGATTGTATCAGTGTAAAATATTTTCAGGTAAGGAGCTTCTTTCTACCCATGATGCTGTCTGGCAACTCTTCAATTATTTGCAGTCTTTAAAAGTCATCTGAAGGCACTGAATGTTTAAATGACTTGCTTATAGTAATACAGGGCAGCCATTGGGCCTAGAGTCAAGAAGACTCATTTTCCTGAGTTCAAATCTGACCTCAAACACTTCCTGTGTGACCTTGGCCAATCCTGTTTGCCTCAGTTTCTTCATTGTAAAATGAGCTAGAAAGGGAAATGAAATAACACAATATTTTTTGCCAAGAAACTCACAAAGAGTCATATATAACTGAATAATAACAAGGTGGCCTAGTGAAGAAAACATTAGACTTGAAATCAGAACATTATAACTACAAATCTAATCTCAAATACTTACTAGCTGAGTGGACAGTTACTTAATCCTGTTTGCCTCAGTTTCCTCATTTGAAAAATGAGCTATAGAAGGAAATGGCAAACCATGCCAGTATTTTTGCCAAGAAAATCCCAAATGGGATAACAACAATCATACTACTGAAATGACTGAACAACAACAAAATTGTCTCATGGCCTGTATGGGTCAGAACTGGGATTTGAGGTCTCCTTGACTAAAGAGTGCACAACTACATACTTATAGTTATTTTTTTTTCTTTTATTAAAGCTTTTTTAATTTTCAAAACATACACATGGACAAATTTTCAGTGTTGACCCTTGCAAAACCTTGTGTTCCAAATTTTCTTCCCTTCTCCCCTCCCTTTCCCCTAGATAGCAAGTAATACAATGTATGTTAAAAATACGTTAAATTAATTATATGCATAAATATTTATACAATTATCTTGCTGCAGAAGAAAAATCAGATCAGAAAGGGAAAAAATGAGAACAAAAACAAAATGCAAGCAAACAACAATAAAAAGAATGAACATGCTATGTTGTGATCCACACTCAGTTCCCACAGTCCTCTCTCTGGGTGTAGATGGCTCTCTTCATCACAAGATCATTGGAATTGCCCTCAATCATCTCATTGTTGAAAAGAGCCACCTCCATCAGAATTGATCATCACATAATCTTGCTGTTGCTGTGTACAATGATCTCCTGGTTCTGCTCATTTCGCTCAGCATCAGTTCATATAGTTCTCTCCAGGCCTTTCTGAAATCATCCTGCTGGTCATTTCTTACAGAACAATAATATTCCATAACATTTATATATCATGATCAGCCATTCTCCAACTATTTGGCGACCATTCAGTTTCTAGTTTCTTGCCACTACAAAAAGGGCTGCCACAAACATTTTTGCACATGTGGGTCCCTTTCCTTCCTTTATGATCTTATTGGAATATAATTCCAGTAGATACACTGCCGGATCAATAGGATATGCACAGTTTGATAGCCTTTTGGGTATAGATCCAATTTGCTCTTCATCAACAATGTATTAGTGTTTTCCCACATTTTCCATTTTTCCCGCATCCCCTCCAACATTCATTATTCTCTTTTACTGTCATCTTAGCCAATCTGACAGGTATGTAGTGGTATCTCAGAGTTGTTTTAATTTGCATAGCGATTTAGAGCATTTTTCATATAACTATAAATGGTTTTAATTTCTTCATCTGAAAATTGTCTTACAGTTGCTTAATAGTTATAAAAGCAATAAACATAATTGATGATGGGATTGGTCAATTTTAATAGAGCTAAATGACATAGAATGTCTGGGTTTGGTATGAAAATACATATTGGATAAGTACCAGACTTGTGATTTCATTTGTATGGAATATCTGAAAAAGGAAATTCTCTATCATTGTAGGTTGGTACCTTCTCTTTAATTTATATTTTTAGAGAATTGCTACAACACTGAGATGTTGCTAGGTTACTTAAATAGGATCACAAAGCCAGTATGTGTCAGAAGTGGTGGATTATGCACATGTAGCATCAGGAGAGCTCCGCAGTGCTGAGTCTGAAATCCAGAAGACCTGGTTTAAAATCCTGCCTCTAGATACTTACCAGCTATGCGACACTGGGAAAGTCAATTTGCCTGTTTGCCTCAATTTCTTTCATTATAAAATGGGAATAATAATAGTACCTGCTTCTCAGGTTTCTTATGAAAATAAAAGGAAAAGCACTTAGCATAATGACTGGCACATGTCTGGCACTATATAAATGCTATCTATCATTATCATCATCATCATCATTATCATTATTATTGAACTCAGATCTTCCTGATTGCAATGCCAGTTCTCTGTCCACACCTCAAGTGTCAAACATGAAGTTTTGCCTTCTCAAGTACATTAAAATGTAATTCATATCAGATGTTGATGTGCTGATAAAAAAGACATAAATAAATATATGTGGTTTTCTAAGTCAGTATGTGGATAATAGTAATTCTTAAATATGTTTTAGTGGCCCCTGTTTCTATTTGATTTTGATACAGCTGCATTACATCAGCATCTTGATCTCTCGAGAATCTAATCAATACCAATAAAAAGTCTTTGCATGTGTGACTAATGTACAATGAAACAAATCAGTTTTTTTAAAAAATTATTGCTTCTTAAATTTTAGGAGGTAGTTGCTATTGAAACTGAAGTAAAATCAATAGAGAAGAAAGTTTCAAAAATCAAAGCTATCCTGTTCTCCAAAGAAATATTTGATTTTTCTCCTGAGGAACATCTTAAGCATGGAGAGGTGAGTGTGGATTATTAAAAACATTTTCTGAATCTTTATATTGTGTTTCTGCTGTTTCTCAGATATGTAACTGCTGCAATATACTAATGAAGAATTATTTATAAAAGGCTTACTAGGTACAAGGCAGCACAAATAAGGAAGGAATAGAATGAGAATCTGTCCACCTGATATTTGTGGCTTCCAAAAAATATCACATTGGGGGCAGCTAGGTGGCGCAGTGGATAGAGCACCCGCCCTGAAGTCAGGAGAACTTGAATTCAAATGTGGTCTTAGACACTTAACACGTCCTAGCTGTATGATCCTGGGCAAGTCACTTAACCCTAATTGCCTCTTTAAAAAAAAAAAAAAAAAAAAAAAATTGTATGCAAAGGATTGTACTAGGACCTGGAGGATGAACGAAGCTTAGGTAAAACAATATGCTCAATATGCTTAGATCAAAACAATAGTCCCCAGTAATTAATTGTTATATATTTTGGACAAATGATGGTAGAAGCATAAAATTTGATGATGGGGAAATATACCTACCCCCATTTCTTTAAATTAAAAGTCTTCTTACAATTCCCAAATATTATTTCCAATATTAAGTAATAGAACTTGTCACCTTTAAATACTTAGACTTTGCAGTTACTTTTTCTTTCACATTTATATAACATTGGCAACTTTTTCTGTAGGTCATACTTGAAAATATAAAGCCCATGAAGAAGTCCATTGCTGAAATAGAGTCTTACCAAGTGGTCCTGCAGTTGCCTGAAACAGGAATGAAATCTTTGCCAGTATTTGAAAGAACAAATCAACTTTCACAAGAGGTGAAAATGTTAGAAAAGATGACCCATGAACAAAATGAATTACTGAAGGTGAGTGATTTATACTGACATAAAATTTAGTAGACAGAAATGTCATACCAAGATTGATATTTCCATTTTCATTTTTTAACAGTGGAGAGTACTGATCTTTATTGCTGCAATCTGTTCTCCTATAGCTAGGTGGTGCAATGGATAGAGTCCTAAGCTTAGAATCAGGAAAACCTGGATTCAAATTTGGCCTCAGATGTTTTCTAGTTTTGTGAAAGGTATTTAAATCTTTGTTTGCCTACATTTTATTAAAACTCCAAAGCAATAAAAAAATTTTGGCCATCTCACCTAGAATGGATATTGCTAAAAATTAGGACAATATGTTCAGTTTAATTTTTATTTTTTTATCCTCTTATTCTTTATTGTCCTGAGTCAAAAAAGAAAGACAGAAACAAAGGAACAAAGAAATAAGCAAAGAAAGAAATAAAAAAGAAAAGAATATTATAGCCCAATTTGTGTTATAAAGTGGCTTCATTATAAGACAAAAGAACAAGAAAGGTAGAGGAAATTATATTTTATTCTAAATCAGTTATCAAACTGTAACTCAAATTTCACCATTTGTTATAGTAGTGGGAATCAAGTGTACTTAGGTACATTTCAATGAAGACAACATTGTTGATGAAGACCATTAGATTATAGTCCATTTCTTTTAGTGCATCAAAGATCTTTCTAAGTGCCTTATCATAGGCAACTGAGAACAAGTTATTTGTATATACCAGCCACTAAATAAAGTTGGATTATGAGTGTTTGTGACTAGGGCTGGTAAATAAATATTAATACTCTGGTACTGATTTTTAAAAAAACTATATTGTTAGTCATAAAATGAAAAAAAAAATTTTGCATTCATACTGAGAAAAATTCTTCACCCACTATTGTGAGGTAGCCTCAAGCCAGTTTCAGTGATTCAGGTTCTAGATTGGAACAAAATGAGACACAAGTAGACCCTCAATATTTAACATTTATTTAGCCATAGCATGGAAAGAATATTCAGCAAGAGTACAGTACTTGTTCAGATTGAGGCAGCCATCTTTGTCTCTACATAGAAGTATGTCTGTTCAGAAGACTAATTTGAGTCACATAGCAGTGGGCCATCCTTAATGTTTGAAGGACACTAATTCCATGAGATGACCTTTTAATTTCCCAAGTGCCTGGGAAGATATGCCAGAAGCTCAGTCCTAGAGTCAAGTCTCAAAGATACCTTCCCTACATCTTGGAGAAAAAGCTAGCTTAAGCAAGCTTCTTGGCAAGAACAATTAAATGTTGTTCCTAACAATACCACTCCTTGGTGGCAAGGTCCTAAAGGTTTACTACAGGACCTTCCACTTTTTATATGGCTTTAAGGTCATAATAAGACAACTCTGATGTTAGATATGAAAGAAACTCACTATTAGCAGAATTAAAGAAGGAGCTTAGTGCAAGTAAAAGAAAATCAAGAGGAAAAAAATATAGCTGGCAATGTCCCCTGAACAAGGGGACTAAATATGAAGTTGAACTAGGAGTGACTGAATATAGAGGAGAACAAAGAACAAAAATTTCAGGCTTCACTTACCTCTTTGGAACAACTAAGTCCTGAATTTCTCATATAATTAATGAAGCAATCACCACTATTATTCAATATTGTACTAGAAATGCTAGCTATAACAATTAAGACAAGAAAAAGAAGTTGAAAGAATAAAAACAGATAATGAGGAAACTATTTCAATAAATTATTAATGCCCAGATATCCTTGAACCAGAGAATAAATAGAAACCAAAAGAATCCACTAATCATCTGAAAGGGATCCCAAGATGAAAATTTCTATTGAAGAAGCCATAAATGTGGTCCCTAAGAAAAAATTCCTATGACCAGATATATTCAAAAGTAAACTATACTATTTATGGATCTTAATACTAATTGTTTGAAAAAAGAAATAAAGAAGGATCCTATTCCTTTTATGACACAAATATGGTTTTGTTAACAACCAAGGAGAGAAAAACTCAGAGAAAATAATTGTACTAGAAATGCAAACTAATGATGAAATTGCTGAACAACTTGTGGTATGATTGTGATAGAATAGTGTTGTGCTCTAAGAAATTATGCCAGGTGGTTTCAGGAAAAAAATGGGGAATACTTATCCTAATTGACACAAAGTCAGTGCATTGTACACAGTAATAACAATAATGTAAAAATGACCAATTGTTAAAGTCTTAGCTACTCTGATCAAGGCAATGACTGAAGGTAATTCCTCATGATAAAAAGTTCTCTCCACCCTTAGAGAGAGAACTAATGAACTTTGAATGCAGATCAAAGCATACCTTTTTTAAAACTTTATTTTTGTTTTCTATAGACCTTAGATCACTTGCTAGACCACAATCAAGTAATCAGGAATCCTTCAATGTTTTCTCATATACTAGCCATGCAACTTACAGCTTAGCCCATTGAGAGGATCTGTCAGGCTCTCTTTTCCTTAGGTTATTCCATTATCAGATCAATGGCTGCTGAATTACAGCTATATTTGCCTCCCTGATGATAGGTGAAGTCATTGGCAAATCAGGCAAATGGTATTCTTAGGGAGCCAGCCACATAGTCAAGAGCTCAACAGATTAGTGGAAAAGGACAGCCTCTGGAAGAGTCTCTATTTGATCACAAGAGTGCTAACACTTTAAAGACCCAGGCAACCACATCTCGAATATATTATTTCCATTTAACAATATAGACCTCCTTTGCTTTATTTAACTTGTTAGAGACACCCTCTTAGAACTTCTAACTCCTAATAAGCAACTGTTAGGATTACTAAGTGAGAACTCAGGTTGTCTGGTTGGTGACAAGGTGAGAATTCAGGTTTTCTGGACAATTACAAGGTGAGAACTCAGGTTGACTTGATAGAGGGGGCAAGCTCATTGGCTGGGGTGGTTCTTCCCAGAAGCCCTTGCATTATCCCACGCCCATTCTCTGGGAGGATAAAAAGAGACAGCACTGGGCGCAGAGAGCAGATCGGCCTGGAGAAGGATAAGAGCTGGAGGAGATTCAAGAAAAAGACTCTGCATTGCATCAGGCTTGACGGGGCTCTCTGCAGGAAGGGAAGTCACTTCTAAGGTCAAGAGTTAACAGCAACTGCCTGGAGACAACGGTTCACTACAGGAAGAAGAATCTGTCCGAGAGATTTGAGTAGACACAGCAGATCTCTTCCCAGAGAGTGATCCGGCAGCTTCTAGAGACGACAGCTCGTTACAATTGGCGCCCAACGTGGGGCAAGGACTTTTGCTTATCCTGACAAGAAGAGCTAGACCAGACCTTCGCAATTTGGCACCCGAACAGGGACAGACACGGTCCTGATTCCAGTGGAAAAGCTTCCGATCTAGATCTCAGTCTCTCTGACCCAGAACCGTGAGTAAAGAGGAAACTTTGTTAAAGATTAAGTGAGCGTGCTAATAGATAAATAAGGAACTTAACTTGTTAAGGGCTAAACCAGGAATCTCTTATAGCTGAAATGGGGCAGATGTTAGCTATATTCAATCCCTGGACCTCAGCCGACTCATCCCCAGCCCCAGAAGCAACCTCAGCTCCACCCCCATTCAGGAGTGGTACTATAGAGAGTATAATCAACATAATTGAGGAGCAGAGTTTACTTGTAACCTGGGTACAGATTGCTAAACTCTTGGCTGCATTAAGACACACATCCCCTTGGTTCTTAGAGGAAGAAAAGATAGATATAGATAAATGGAAGCTAGTGGGATATGAAATGAAAGAATTTCAAGCAAAAAATGGGCCTCGTTCAATTTCTGCAGAAGTATTTTATATCTACAACATAGTTCAATTAGCCTTAAACTATCAAGCAAGTTGTAGGAAAAGGAAAAGTTCTAAAAATGAACAGAGGAGGAAGTGTGAGGAAAAAAGGAAAGATCAAGATCTTTCCCTAGAGCAAGAGGATTTAAATGAGGAATTATGGTATGATTCTCTTGAAGAAGCTTCAACCCTGCCTAGAGAACAGATTATTGACAGGCCCACATCAACCCCACCTTCAGAGATGGAGGAAGAAAGAGAGGAAGAGGCAGAAACACAAACAGAATTGCCTGTGAAGAAGCCTAAGCCTATGACAAGATTAGAAAAAGCATTGGTTAAAGCTAAGAGAGAAGGACAGGATATAAGTGATTTTATACATGCATATCCTGTGATTGAAAATACTGACTCTGTAGGTAAAAAAAGGAGAAGATATGCACCTTTAGATTTGAATAAAATTAAGGATTTGAAAAAAGGTTGTACCCTTTATGGGGCTACATCAGCTTATGTCAAAATGTTACTAGATGGTTTGTCTTATGAAGTCCTAACCCCGAATGATTGGAAATCCATAGCAAGGACATGTCTGGAACCTGGAGAAAATTTATTATGGCTTGCGGAATTTCATGAATTATGTAAAATTCAAGTCAGATGCAATTTGGAAATAGGAGTTAACACACAATTCACTTTTGAGCACTTGGCTGGTGAAGGTCGGTATGGAGAGAATTCAGAACAGATTAATTATACCATGACAATATATGAACAAATTGCTAAGGCTGCAATAAAAGCTTGGGGTGTCCTTCCTGGACAGAAAGATCGTGGAGAGGCTTTCACTAAAATACAGCAAGGTCCCAATGAACCTTTTGCAGATTTTGTGGGACGTTTGCAAACTGCTGTCAAAAGAACTATTGGAGAAAATTCAGCTACAGAAATAATGACCAGACATCTGGCTAGGGAAAATGCCAATGAGATTTGCAAAAGAATTATATGGGGATTAGACAAAGATGCTCCTTTAGAGGAGATCATAAGACGCTGTGCTACAGTGGGAACAAATGCTTTTTACACCCGGACAATGATGAATGTGGAAAGACAGGGTCCCTCCTGGCAAGGGACTTCTAGAGAAACTCGGCGATGTTTTCAATGTGGAAAAATTGGACATCTAAGAGCTCAGTGTAGGTATGGAGATACAGTGAGAAGACAGGGTGAGAGAAGACCTAAAACCCCATGTCCAAAATGCAACAGAGGACTCCATTGGGCATCAGAGTGTAGAATAATTCAGGGAAATGGGATGAGGGGCCCAGGTCCAGGGCCCCTGGCAAAAAAGACTTGGGGCATGATGGCAGCTGCTGTTACACCCAAAGAACCTTTAGAAGGCCAGGACTCTGATTTAATCAATCAGCAGAGAAGCAATCACATGGCAGAAAGGGATTACCTGATAAGTCAGTCAAAAGGCTAGATAGGTTAACTGCCTGGGAGAGAGGGTTTGCTTGTATTTCTTCAGCAGGAGAAGGAATCAGATGGGTGCCAACGAGTCATATTCGCCTTATCCATCAGAGAGAGACAGAAAAAGAGAAAGACCTCAAAATAAAGGAGAAGATCTAAGAAACATCTGACACTGAAAGAGCATGGATAATAAGAAGACTGTTAAAGAACTTTAAAAACCAGCAGGAATCATTGGACTTCCTCACACAAGATGAGAATAATGGACAATGGACTTATGGACATTTATAAATTTTCAATTTATGATTATGTTATATACTTCTAGCATGTGTTATGTTACTATGTTACTATGTGCTTATGTAATTCATGTAATTATCTGTAATACTTCCCATATTGATGGATTTATGTTTCAAGGTCATTTATGTAATTATCTGTAATACTTCCCATATTGATGGATTTATGTTTCAAGGTCATGACTGTCCTATGTTCTAAATCAAAAGAAAGGGGGAGATGTTAGGATTACTAAGTGAGAACTCAGGTTGTCTGGTTGGTGACAAGGTGAGAATTCAGGTTTTCTGGACAATTACAAGGTGAGAACTCAGGTTGACTTGATAGAGGGGGCAAGCTCATTGGCTGGGGTGGTTCTTCCCAGAAGCCCTTGCATTATCCCACGCCCATTCTCTGGGAGGATAAAAAGAGACAGCACTGGGCGCAGAGAGCAGATCGGCCTGGAGAAGGATAAGAGCTGGAGGAGATTCAAGAAAAAGACTCTGCATTGCATCAGGCTTGACGGGGCTCTCTGCAGGAAGGGAAGTCACTTCTAAGGTCAAGAGTTAACAGCAACTGCCTGGAGACAACGGTTCACTACAGGAAGAAGAATCTGTCCGAGAGATTTGAGTAGACACAGCAGATCTCTTCCCAGAGAGTGATCCGGCAGCTTCTAGAGACGACAGCTCGTTACAAGCAACTATTAAAAAAAAAAGGATAATGATACAGACCTGTATCATCCATTCAGTAGCAACTAGGATCCAGCAACACAGTTACAACTTTTCCAAAATTGCATAATAACTGACAACTTCAGAGGGCTTGGTTAATCACTTCTCAGTATGTTCTTTATGGGAAGAGACCTCCAAATATATGGCCCCAAGGGAAAAAGACTGTTGGGTGGCCCATTTCACATCTTTCAAGATTACAGCTTATTTTGGCCTCAATTTGAAAGAGACAAAATTTTAGATAACTTCATATTTCAAGGTCATCAGGATTCCCCAGAGAGGTATCCTTAAAATCTAAAGGGTATATTCTGTTTCTACCTTCCTTTTTAGATTTTATACAAACAAGTGCCTATAATTTCGTCTGAACTGTGTCCAGAATCTTATGAACAATTTCTCATTTACTGTATTCCTCCACCCTTGACTGAGTGGACTAGATCCCACTAGATTTTCTTAGTATTGACCTCTCTCATCCCTTGTCCTTCATATATCCATATGTCCATCATCTGATCTAGGGACTTCTGCCACTGTGGAATCATCTGGCCCAGCCAACGTTGTGTTATCCATGTAGGTGTAGGTTCTCCCTCCCTCTGGTTGGAGAGTGTGGGAGATGGAAATCTGAAAGCTTCTGCTTTCATTATGCCCTCATGTAATGTAATCTCTCCCACACCCCTACTTTTCAGCATCTTTTTTATATGTCTCCCCTATTAGATTATCCTCCTTGAGGTTAAGGACTGTCATGATTTTCTTTTTATTCTCAGTGATTAGCACAGAGAAGAAATATTTATTAACTCTGATTTAGTAAGAAGGAAAGTCCAGATAATCCTAGGAAACAACAGACTCCTTTCCAGATGAAAGCAAACTTCTCATAAGTCTCACCCATACAGAAACAGACAAAGGCATTATTTGAGATCGATAATACCATACCATTCATTGGGGGCTTAGACCCATCAAAGATGAGATGAGGAAGAGCCTTAGTAGTTGACATGACAACTATGGAGTGCCATCTACCATTTTTCTTCCTTACCAGTGACAAAAGGTTTTTTGTAAAAGGAGCAGGTAGAGTGAAGAGCTCCAGCTTCTTTCATCTCTGTCAATATGGAGGAAATAATTTTGACCCCTTCTTGGACTTGATATTGATATTTGAGATTTCAAGAGTTTCCTTTTGAAACTCCTCAATTACTGATATAGAGGCATAGCCTCTCTATAGGTACCATCTTCCAAGAGCTCCTGTTTCTTTCTTCAGTGTTTTGCCATCTAAAAACCCTAATTGAGGCACTTCAGTGGACTTATTTGGAGAGAAAGGGAAATGTTATTTAATGTTTCCAGGGAAACTGGGGAGAGTTCAAATAACTTCCTAGCTTTTCTCTGCCATCTTGGCTCTGCCCTGGGATGTTATTATTGTAACCTTGACTACCACAGTCTAGCTACTTCTTTTTCAAACAGGGTGGAGGTTTTAAGGATGCTTTAGGTTTGGGAGGAGCTAAAGGAACCTTTTTCCCTCAGTGCTGGGTGTCATGGTAGAGTTTTACCAGCATTCTTTTAGACTGACTGTCAATTATCTCCTTTATCAACCTCCTGTTTCAGAAGCTACACCCAAAGCTTCCTCTGGAATGTATGTCTACTATCTCTTTTTTTTCTTTGTTTTCCCATAGTTATATGGCTATTCAAGTTTGCTTTACCAATTCTATGGTTACAATATGTACTCTTAACTTTGTCCATTCCATCCCCTCTTTTGGGACCATTAATACTGCTGGCAGCAAATTGTATACATCTTATAATGGTGAGAAATTATGTGCAAGATTATAAATTTGATCTATCAGTAATGTCATCAAATTAAGTAACTTAATCCTGAAATAGCTATACAGAAACTCTTTATAGACTGCTCTATTCACCACAATAGACTAAAGGTAAATTGGCAAAAAAAAGAATGATTCACTCTGTGTGTGTGTGTGTGTGTGTGTGTGTGTGTGTGTGTGTGTGTGTGTGTCTAGTAGTAATAATAAATAGTAGCATACTTGTTATTACTTTCCCTAAAATAAATGAAAAAGTCTATATGCAGGAAATTTCACAGGACTTACAATTTTCCTTTTTGTTCTTTTGGAGATGAACAGCGTTAAGTGCTTTGCCTAGGGTTATACAGTAAGTATCTAAAGCCAGATATGAACTTAGGTCCTCCTAACTCCAGGACAGGTACTCTTATCTACTGTACCACCTAGCTGCCCCATGGGGTTTCTAACAGTAACGTGCAGACAGTATTGGGTACCAATAGCTAGGTTGGTTGGAGTCAAGAAATGACATTCTATTGTCAGATGTTCTGCTTTGGTAAAACAACAGAAGAATTCCAAAGACAGATTTCTAAATTAAGTGATTCTTTTCTTTCTTTAGCTTGTCATGAAACAGACTGGTGAATGTGATCAAGAAATAGAACATCTGAAGCACCAATTAAAAAATTATTCAGCTGAATTTTCCTCTGAAAACATTTCTCCTGATCAAACTGCCACCCTGCCCCAAGTGCAGGTGAGTTTCATTCATTCATTCATTCTAACTACTTACAGAATTTTTTCTTTGACCTGGAAGCTCTGCAGTTTCTTCTGGAAGGAAACTGGAGGATTCTTTCTATTTCCACTTTGAGATCTGGGCAGTTTTCAAGATTTGTTGAAATAGGATGTCTAGGATCTTTTTTTTTTTTTTTTTCATGACATTCAGAAATTCCAATGATTCTTGACTGCTTTCTCCTTTATTTGCTTTCCAGTTGAGTTGCTTTTGCTGTGACACAATGTGAGATACTTGTATTTCCTTGGAAAATTTTATTTCCTTGGCTCATTATAACTACTTGAACTAAGCAATGCCCTTCTTCCCCAAATCCTAAAACACAAAGAGAATTATAGCCATGGTATGAGGAAGCATACTCCTACTGTGTATAAAGAGAAAATAAAAATTGTCTCTTACTTCAAAAAGCTTGCCTTCTGGGAGAATATACTACTTTTCCAGATAAGTAATTATTAGATCATTTATGGAGGGAGGAAAGAGAGTTGGAAAAGATTTTGTAGGAGTTGATAGGTTTTGTTCTTGAAAGAAATTAAGGTTCTGGGAACAGATGACAAATTGTACAAAGGCAGGAAACTGAATACTGACTTCTGGTAATTAGTATTGTACAGTGCTTAGAACCATGTGTACTACAAATTGCATTCTTGCTTTCTGGAATATTGTATTCCAAATTCTTTGCTGTTTTATACCAGTGGTTACTGAATAATGTGTGATTCTGATTATGATATGATCAAGTACCCTTGATACTTGAATTCTTTATCTTTCAGAAGGAAACTGGAAGATTCTTTCTATTTCCACTTTGAAATCTGGTTGGTTTTTTTTTTTCAAGTTTTGTTGAAATAGAATATGTTTTTTTTTATTTTTTGGGGGGTTTTTTTATTATGATATTTAGAAAGTCCAGTGATTCTTGCTTGTTTTCTCCCTTTTCCATTTTTTCAGTTTAGTTGTTTTTGCTGTAAGATGATTTATACTCTCTTCTAAGGCTTTTAATTTTATTTGCTGTTGATTACTTTTCTGATTCCTTTTCCCCCCATAGTTCTTTTCCAGTTTTATACTGAAGCACACTCACTCCATCCATTAAAACATTTTAAAATTTCTTTTCTTTTAACTTTTGTTTCATCTCTTCTAATAATTCTAGTTAACTTTATGTGCAAGTTATGTTTTTCTCTAAAGCATTTCTTGTACATGATTTTCTAAAACATGTACAAGCTGTGTTTTTCTCTAAGGAATTGCTTGTACATGTTTTAAAAAATCTTTTTCTTCTATGTTTGTGTCTTGAGTGTCTTTGCCACCATAGTGCATGAACTATGTTGGATTGCTTTGTTTTTCATTGTCTCTTTTTGCCCATTCTTCCAAACAACTTCCTGACTTTGGACTTGGTTTTAGGGCTGGATTCTGTCATACTTCTAGAAAGAAAGTCTGGACTGATCCTGTTGCTGCTTCCTTGGGTCATTGAATGTCATGTTATTCCAGTGTTTCAGTGATAGTCTGATGACTTACAAGCCTTCAGAGCTCTCAAAGGGGATTTGAAAAAAGGGAAAGTCTTATTTCTTCCCCTTTCTTTCTCCCTTTCCAGAGCTCTGTTCTGAGCTCTGCAAGCTCCTGACACAACTTTGGGTCTCTGTGAGAACAGACTACTATATTACACCCTTATCAGCAAAAATTTCCAGTGATTTTGGGTTTACTGACATGGTTATTCCACTGAAGTCTTGGAAAGATGCTAAAAGTGTTGCTATTCTAAATTTGGGGTTCTCACTACTATTAGCTTCTGAACTTACTCCTTTCTAGGTACACCAGCTAGAATCTCTTTAGCTGGGAATGGCAATGCCATCTTAGAGCTCTATCAATGCAGATTTCTTTCTAACTTCCCACAAGGCACATCTCATCTGCCTCTTTCTAATATTCTCCCAGGCCTCTTCTGTGCACCCCAAATTAGTCTGCATTTCCTCTGTGCTTTGTACATACTTCTCTGTATACATGTTGGTTCCCCTAATAGTAAGTTAGCATTTAGAAGGCAGATGTCTGCCTCTTTGTAGATTTAGATTAGAAGGGATTTCAGAGTTCATCTAGTCCAACTTTTCATTTTACAGATCAGGCAAATGAAGCCCACAGAGGTTGTGACATACTGACGATCATAAATGTCAAAGATGAGATTTGAACCCAGGACTTTTAATCCCAGAGTTTAGTTCTCTTTCTATTATACCATATAATAGTATTTATAAGTTTTTTTTGAATTGAATTAAATTGAAAATCCATTTCTTTCATGTGGTCATGAAATTCAGTATTCTAAAAGTTGTATTTCTGATTACTGTGAGTTTATTTCTTGTGAGGTAGGAATGGAGGGATGTAATTTGGAACTCAAAGCTTAAAAAAAAATCCAAATATTAAAAATTGTTTTAACATGCAATTGGGAAAAATAAAATATTTTATATTAAAGTTTAAAAAATAAAATAAAGTAAGCCATACAAAGAGGAGATATACAAAGTCTTCCAAAAGTCTTTGTGCAATTTAAAATTTTAATAGCTTAAAGCTGCACCTTGTTTTTTCCTTGTGTCATAGCGGAGTTCAGGAATAAAATAAATCTGTGAGATATTTATATATTCCTCCCTTGGCCACCACAGTAGTGAGGTCATAAAAAGAGAAATGCCTTTGGAGCCAGAGAAACTGGATTTTGATCCTGTCTCATCTGCCTTTATGGCCTCAGGCAAATAAGCCTTAGTGTCCTTAGGGAAAGTAAAAGTTGGATTAGATGTCCTCTTAAATCTTTGGCTTGAAATCTTTAATCCTACTAATTTATTTCTAACAGTGAAATCTGTCACTTAAGAGTTTCCATTCTTGATAAAACAAAATAACCATTTTTCTCCACACAGAGAGAAATAGATAATATAAAAGAACAGATCCTAGATTTAAATCAGAAAAAAGAAGACTTGTTGATGGGCTTGAAGACAACTGTCCTGGCTCTCCATCAGCGTTTGCAGCAAGAAAAACAGGAAATAGAAAGGGAATCAGAGGAATCTGGAGTGGCTGAGAGGGATGATTCTGAGTGGAAAGTAAGTATCACTTCACTAGCAACAGACATTTAAGTTTCTACTACAGCAAAACCCTGTCACAATAGTTAGAACATTGGTCCTGGAGTCCAGGAAGTTCAAATGTGACCTCAAAAATTTCTAAGTGTATGGCCCTGGGTAAGTCTTTTGCTTGCCTCAGATTCCCCAACTGTAAAATGGGGATCATAATAACTTTTTTAATAAGATGATTTGTAAAGCACTTAACATGCTTGTTTCCCTCCTTTTTGTAGGCCCTAATAAAAATATCAAGATGGCTAAAATGTAAGCCAGAGTCCCAGCTTTTAGGGAACCTCCAGTGATGAATCCACTAATATGGATTACAAGGTGTCCTAAAAATGCTAGTGTGGTTTTAAACTTTAATAACTTAAAATAGTTTTTTGGTTTTTATAAATTATTTTATTGTATTTATTTAAATAATTTTAGGGCATCTAGTTGTCATAGTAAATGGAGTAGTCAGGAAGATACCTCTCCCTAATTCAAATTTGGTCTCTTATTAGCTATGTGACTCTAGATAAGTCACTTAATCCTGCTTGCCTCAGTTTCTTCATCTAAAAAATGAGCTGAAGAAGGAAATGAAAAACCACTCCAGTACCTTTGCCAAGAAAACCACAAATGGAGTCACAAAGAGTCAGACATGTTGAAATGAATGAACAACAACAATACAAATAGAGTTTAGAATCTTACTGACACTTTGGGATTACTTTGCATTTTTTTAAAAAAGAAACAGTTTTGGCAGTATCTCACACAAAAGTTAAAAAGTGGCAGGAATAATAGTAAGGAGATGAGGTCTGTCAAATTTCTTTTTTCAACCCATCTGATGTTCTTTATTTTAGTGCAGTGTATCACAATATGCACTGTTTAGAAAATCCTTTTCTAAAAGGAATTGCTAAGCCAGAGATTGTTCATAAGCATTTTTAAAAAATCACCAAAAACCTCAAGGTGTGTTTATTCTGGATGTGACCCAGGCCTGTTACGCATAGTTTGTTAATGAGATGCTTGTGAAATTCCTGTACTAGCTAGGCAGTAACCACCCTTTGAAGTCCCCACCTCCCTGTGAAAGAACAACCTCGTTTCAGTCGGTGGGAAGTGTGGTAAAGTACCTTTCTGACCCAGATGTTCTAGGATGATGAGACAGGGAAAGAGAAGAGTCAATACAGCTGAAGTGTCTCTAGTTTTGGGTCCCAACAACCCCTAGTGATTTAGTCAGCAAACCTAAACAAGCTACTCTGTGCACACAGTGTAGAGCCATAGGTGTGGAGACCAGTGTGGGTGGCAAAGGACTTAACAGATCTACAACTGGGATAAAAAGTAAGTTTCAAAAATAAATTCACAAAAATGTGGAAAGGAGTGGTTGGGTGTGATGTTGTAGGATAACTTAACTGGCTCTGTTTTTGTTGTGTATATTTCAGCTGAAAAGGAAAGGATCCATGTTTCTCCCACCATCAATTGTTGAAGAGATAGAAGAAAGTTCGCAAAAAAGTGAAGTAAGGAAAAGACTATTTTTAATTGCTAAATTTTATTCATCTGAAATTCTAAGATAAAAGAAAATTAAGTTAAAGTAAATGAAAGTGAACACAAACAAGGAGAATTTTTTTTTAAATTAATTTTGCTGTGTTAGGTTTGAAATGATTTTGTTCTAGGTTTGTCTTTATTTGAAGTATCAGAGATGTAATGATAACAAAGCTGTTTGTGACTGATTAAAACAAAAAAAGAGCAAACTTCCTTGAAATATTGTGAAGTTTTAAGGACATGGTATTTGTTGCTCAAAGTTTCAAAAATTAAACTTTATTATATTTAAATCCATCTTTTGCTGAAAGCAGTGTCACCTGAAACAGCAATGTTAAAAAGTAATGCTATGCTACTAATTCTTAACTGCTCCCATTATAGCTCATAGAACAAGACATTTACAGATGTTTTTTTATGAAATCAATTTCAATTTCATTCCTATAAAAAAACTTAGATTACAATAGATCCTCTGAAAAAGAGAAGAAAATTGCAGTAACTAATAGTTTGCATATCTCTTGCTCTACTGCTAAGAGGTTTAATGCTCATTTTATAGATTGTCAGACTGATCCCGGGTCATTCAAAATGGTTCTATTTTTTTTTAGCTTATTTCTAGCTTCCCTGGGAAGCTGGTGAGAGCCCTAAGTAGAAAAGAGATCCATGTGAAAGGAAAGCGAACCCAAAATTTCCATACTCTTTCCACCAGAAAACAAATCCTTGTTGCTTTGTGGAAAGAAGGGATGTGAATCTACATATGTGGACAAGATAACAGAGGCAAAAAAAAAATTTTAGAACACTTCCAATTTGACATTTTTAAAGATGTAGTTCAGAGCTAAATTTTCTAAATTTCTCCAATACTTATTCTAAAGATTTTAAATCCAAACTCTCAAACTAGATAATTCTTTTTGAATGAAAAAAAGAGAATATAAGGCAAAAAAAACTGTTGGTTAAGGAAAAAAAATGCTTCAAAAGAGACAGTCTAATAATTAAAGAAGTCTTGCTTAAGGAAAGGTAATGGTGGCTATTATGAAAAAATCTCTTCTATTTATTAATGTTAATTCAATAAATAATGTCTTAGAATGGAGATGAGAAAGCAGAGTCATCCAGTCCTTGGCTGTTACATTGGGAACATGAGAGAAACAAAGAAGAAGACAGAGCCTCCTCTTCCTCTGGAACACTCATACAGGTACCCATTACTAATTTCCTTTTATATATTCCATCTCCATCACTAGCTTTCTGTTAGTTTAGAGATTTTATGCCTTTCCATTTTTTTTTCCTGACTTTATTTGAACAAGCACTGAATATGTAAAATATCTACCTCACAATCCATTTGGGAAACAAAAATAAGAAACCTTAAGTGTGTGCATACTTTTTATCCTAGGAAATATAGTAAAAAAAATATGTATGTATATATATATATATATATATATATATATAGTAAAAACTGAGTCAACATTTTAGCACTACATTCCCTTGTCCATGTGTATAAATATAAAGACAGTAACTATCATTTCACATTTTAAAATTTGAACATAAAAGTATCATCTGGTTGATTAAACTGTGCTCAGCTTTTAGAAGATTTGATTTAACAAAATTCAAATATAAGAAAACCCTACTCTTACTGTCATCATATGTGACCTACTCAGCAAATCCAATGCCCTTTTTCTCATCCCCCTCATATTCCTTCTATAGCTTTTTATATTCCTCCTTTCTTGGTTTCCATAAAACTATAGCCTCTTTTACTTGCTTTGAATGACAGAGATGATTTGCATGGCTCCTGAACAAGGATAACAAGCAAATTCATGAAAGCACTTCCTATTTTTTTTTTAAAGGAAGAAAGAAAAGGGCATTGTACCTTCTATTTTCTTCTTTTCTATTTCCTTTGCTGCCTTCTCTTCATCTTTCTGCCCTGTTCCTTAAAAGGTTTTCTCTTTACTGTCTTCTATTTTTGTTATGTCCTATATTTTCATTCTTGATAATGTTATATGCTATCCTCTAATGATTTCAACTGTATCACCTATTGTAAAGAGATGGTACAATAGATATTGTGCTGGATGTGGAGCCAGGAAAGCCCGAGATTAAATCATGCTTCAAATCATGCTTACTAACCAAGTAACTGGGCAAATCAGTGAACAGATTTCAGCCTCAGGTTTCTGCACCTCAAAAATTAAAATAACCTATGTCCAGGGTCATTAAAAATGCTTTTCAAACCTTAAGACTGTATATCAAGGAGTTCTTTAACTTTTTGGTCTCAAGCTCCTTTAAGATTACTGAAAACAGCCAAAAGTGTTTATGTGGGTAATATCTAAATGGATAATAAAATAATTAAAAGGAATACAATTTTTAAACTTTCATTTATTAGTTCATTTAAAAGTAATACTAGTAAACATGGATAATACATTTTATGAAAAATAACAATTTTACAAAACAAAAAAAAATTTAGAAGAATGATTATTTTACATATTTTTGCAAGTCTTTTTAATGACTGGTTTAATTGAAGACAGTTGGATTCTTATATCTGCTTCTGTATTCAATTTGTGGCAATATGTTGTTTGGCTTGAAACATGTGAACAAAATAAAGCCAGCCTCATACAGATATATCATTAGAAAAGGAAAAGATATTTTAAAAAGCAAATAATGTTATTATTGCTATGTAAATAGTTTTGACTTCATAGCCCCTGAAGAAGTCTCAAAGACCATCAGGAATCCCCAGATTACACTTGTTTTGTGTAAATGTTAACTTTTATTATGATAATGGATTTGCATATGAATTCTTTCCATCTTAATGCTTTTGTTTGTATATCTGTATACACACATATGTATCTATAAATACATAGGTACATATATGTTTCTATTTTTAGAGAAAGTGTCTGACCTCTCCTTCTCCTAGCTATCCCTACCTCAAATTTAACAAAAACAAAATTACGCCCATCAGATCCTCACCAAAACCAGTTTTTCTTGTTTTTCTAATTGCTATTTAATTGTCAGTGATCCCAGACAGCCAAGTTTAGAATCTTGGAATCATTGATTCTTCCATCATCTAAGTTACATCTAGATCCTCACTAAGTCTTACTAATTTTACCTCTGTAAGATCTTTCCCATATTCCTTGTTCAATTCAGCTGCTACCACCCTAGTCCAGACCCTCCTTATGACTTGTATGGTCTCCCACAATGACTTCCTCCTGATCTCTGTAATTCCCCATTCCCCATTCTCAACCATTCTACCTGCCTGCCATTTCCTAAAGCAGAGCTTTGATCATATCGCTCCTTTTCTTAAAAATTTGAGGAGCTCTTCATTGTCTTATCAAATAAAAACAATTTCTATGGCTTGACATTTAGGGCACTCCACAATTTGGCCCCAATCCTGTATCAGATTATTCTCCCATTCTTCCCTCAATCCATGCAATGCCCAAACTAAACTATTTGCTGACTTCTCTTGTGAAAAAGAATTGATGCCTTCCTATTTCATGTCATTCTTTCAACCTAAAATGCCCTCCCATTTTTGCTTTTCAAAAGTATATCTAGCATGTTTTACACGATTAAACATGTATAACATATATAAAATTATTTATTGTCCCAGAGAAAATAGTGATGAGGAAGGGAGGGAAATTTGCAGCTCAAACTTTTTTTAAGTGTTTATTAAAAATTTCCCTTACATGTAACTGGGGGAAAAATAAAATTTTATTTGATAAAATTATACCTATCCAGTTCAGATTCCATGTCCTCTGTGAAACCTCCTCTGAAGCCCTAGTTCAAAGTGATATTTTTCTGTTCTACATCTCCCTACAAGATATGTTTATGTTCTACTAGGCAGTCTAATAATTTTTATTGAGGTATTTTATTCCCCACTAGCACATAAGCTCTGGGAAGTCAGAGATTGCCCTGGTCATCTTTATAGTGGCACCAATGTTTAGCACAGTGCCACATACACAGTAAGGAGTCAATCAACTTTTGTTTAATGAATGGATGATTTACAGAAGTTCAAATTACATTTTAAAAATCTAACTATTATGTGGAGACAGAAGTATTGATGGTCAGCATTCCCATTTATTATTTTTTACTTGCTGTAGTAGGACACTGGGAGGACATATAATCTGTGAAAGAGTGCTTTTAAAATATCAGAAAGAAAACGAAAACCAGAGCTACCAAAATGAAATTTTATTAAATGATTTCCTATGTTGGGGATTTGGAATCAATTAATTAAAAAAAAACAACAACAACAACAAAAAAAAAACAACTTTCCAGACCTAATTTAGCTTTATGCTCCTAGGAATAATGACTTAGCTAACCTCAGTTAAAGCATCAGACATTCAGTTGCAGCACAAATGTAAAAGCAAACTAGATTACATTGCATAAGGAACAACATGGTAGACCAGAAAATGTGAATTTGGGATATTTGAGTTCTAATCCCAGACCTGCTTCTGCTTGCCCATGTGACCTTGGACAATTCAAGTAAGCATTTATTAAATGCTTATTATACAAAAGGTCTGGTGCTAGGTGTTGGTGATAATGATTTAGAAAAAAACAAACAAAATAAGAGCAACCTACCCTGTCCTTGTCCCCAAAATACCTTGCTTTCTTAATGAGAATTCAATATGTATATGAATAATTTTAAGCTAATTTGAGGGAAAAGAGAAGAGGAGTTTACAGAAATCTTTATGGAGGAAGTGACATTCAGTGAATCATGAAGTATTGTGAGTGACAGATAAGGAGAGAAGTGCATTCCAAGCTTGAGGAGGGAATGTGAAAAAGTACAGGAACAGGAAATGCGAATGCCAGGTTTAGAGAATGGTTAGAAATCAAGTATGGTTGGAATGTGGAGTTCATGAAAGAAAAAATAGAACATTCAACTGAAAAGTTATGAGGGAACCAAATTGTAAAGGGCTTCAAATGCCTGACAGGAGAGTATTTTATTATATAATATATGGGGGACACTGAAGAATTCTAAGTAGGGGAGTGATATGGTTATTATGATTATAGAGAGGCAGCTAGGTGGGACAGTGGATAGAGTGGCAGTTCTGGAGTCAGGAAAATTCATGTTTCTGAGACTAAATCTGATTTCAGACTCTAGCTGTGTGACCCTAAGCAAGTCACTTAACCGTTTTCCTCAGGTTGCTCATCTGTAAAATAAGCTGGAGAAGGAAGTGGCAAACCGCTCCAGTGTCTTTGCCAAGAAAACCCCAAATGGGATCAGGAAGAATCAGATATGATTAAAATGACTAAACAACAACATGATTAAAGAAGATTGCCTGACAGCTATATGGGAAATTTAAATGGTCCAAATGATGAGAACCTATACTAAGAAGCCATCTAATTAGTAAGAGAAGGAATATAAGAAGTGCTAAGGAGGTAAATAAAAAAATTGCAGCTAGATAGGGAATGAGAAAGAGAGAGAGAGAGAGAGAGAGAGAGAGAGAGAGAGAGAGAGAGAGGAGTCAAGGAACCAGTCAGTCAACAAAGGTTTAATAGTATAATTACAGGCCCTGTACTACAGAAAATCTAAAGTAATCAAAAGGGAAAGACAACATGTAAATAATTAGGTACATATAAGATATATGCAGAGTACTTAGAAGATAATCTATGCAGGAAAGGCAATAGAGCAGGGAAAAACCTCTTGCAGGAAGGGGGTATTGAGCTGTCTTGAAGGAAGCCAGAAATAACAAGAGCCTGAGATAAAGAGACAGAATATTCCAAGCATGGAATAGCAGTTGCAATGAAAAATGGGTTGTCCTGTTTGAGAGCCTACAAGTAGGCCAGTTTAGTTAACTTATAGAGGACATGAAAGGAAATAAAGTATAAATCAGGAAAGGTC
Source organism: Sminthopsis crassicaudata (assembly GCF_048593235.1). Classification (NCBI taxonomy): domain Eukaryota; kingdom Metazoa; phylum Chordata; class Mammalia; order Dasyuromorphia; family Dasyuridae; genus Sminthopsis; species Sminthopsis crassicaudata. The sequence goes on from NC_133618.1 coordinate 330,257,999, forward strand.
AGAAGAATGTGCAAGGGAGTTTGTATTTGATCTTAAATAAAGATCCATTGAAGCCCATTGATCAGAAAGAAATGGTTAGAACTAGACTTTAAAAAATTCACCTTGAGTGGAGGATGGATTGGAATGGAGAGACACTTGAGGTAGAAAGTCTAATTCAAATGTTATTGAAATAGCCTAAGTAAGAGGTAGTAAAGGGCTAAATTAGGGATGAGGCTGGTAAATGGATAGAAAAGGACACATACAGGAGATGTTGTGAAGGCAGAAATGAAGGATTTCAAAGTGAAGCCCTTTAAATGAAGTACTAAGTCTTTGGGAGGATGGTGATACCCTAGGAAGAAATTGAGAAGTTTGAAGAGGAATGGTTGGAGGCAGGAAGTGATGATGATGAATTCTTCTTTGGCCACATTGAGTTTGAACTGTCGGTGGGATATCAAATTAGAGATATTTAACAAGTAGTTACCTCATGAGAGAGATTAGGGATAAATGTATGGACCTAGAAATTATCTACATAGAAAAATTAATTGAGCTCATGGGAACAGATGTAATAATTAAGAAAGAGAAGGTAGAAAAGAATTGAAGTCCAAGAAGAAGGCTTTTGAGTATAACTGCACTTAGTGGGAAGGAGAAAGGAAATTATCAGTATAGGAGACTGAGAAAGGAGTAGTAAGATTTAGCTAAGTGCTAAGAAAAGTCCCAGAAGAAAGCAGTGTCATGGAAGCCAAAGAGAGAACATGATGTAAGAAGGAGAGGTCATGAGTGTCAGAAGCAGCAGGGAATTCAGTTAGGTTATGGATTGTTTTTAACAGTTAAGAGATTGCTGTTAACTTGTATTAAAGTTATTTCAGAAGAGTGGTGATAGTAAGATTGCAAGATAGTAAGATGTGAATAGGGGTTGAGGAAGGAGAGGTAATGCATTTAAGTAACTCTTGGAATTTGTCACTAAAAGGAAGAAGAGATACAGAAATGTAGGAGTCAGATGAAGAAGCTTTATTTGCTTGTTTATTTTTAAGAATGAAAAAGATTGAGCATGTTTGTTGTAAATTAAAAAGCAGAAAAGAGCCAATAAAGAGCAGAAAAGGCAAATTGAAGATGAGAAAAAAAGGGAATCGTTAGAGGGGCAATCTTTTCAAGAATATATGATATAAAGTAAAAAAAAGGAGATGAAGAGTATTAAAAAAAAAGTTTCTCTCTTCCCTTGAATCTGTAGCAAAATATTAAGAGTTTGGGTGATGATACAGACAAGTTTTGAGGGAGGAAAGTCAATTGAAATTGGGTCCTAATTTTCTCATTTGGAAAATGAAGGAGTTAGATTGGATCATCTTTAAAACCATTTTTAAAATTCTATGATTATGAGAGTTGCAAAACAACTAACAAAAACATATAGCTACTAACTCAGTTAGAATCAGCAATGACCAAAGCTTCTCAAAGCAGAACTTTTCTTCTTGTTCAGCTATTTTTCAGTCATGTCCAACTCTGTGACTCCATTTGGGGTTTTCTAGGCAAAGATACTAGAGTGGTTTGTCATTCCTTCTCCAGATCATTTTATAGATGAGGAAGTGGGGTAAATAGGGTTAAGTGACTTGCTCAGGGTCATACATTTGGATATGTGTCTGAGGCTGGTTTTGGACTCAAAAATGAGTTTTCCTGATTCTAAGCTCAGTGCTCTATCCATTGTGCAACTAGCCTACCAAGACCTTTACAAGACCAAATAAAAATAGAAAATACTTTGAACTTTGAATAAGCTAAACTTACTGACTTACTGACAGTACTGGATATTATTTTCCTTGAATAGCCATTCTTTCCAAATGTATGTTGTATTTCTAAATATCTCTTCTCTTACTTTGATTATAAGATATGCAAAGATAGATAATATATGCTGATGGCATAATAGGAATTTTTATATTGCTGTTGTTCACATCATAGGAGGCAGATGGGCGAATAAGTACATATGATGGATACCACACTCAAATATCTGTTCCAAACCTACTGAAAAATGAGCAGAACCTAGAATCCTCTCCAAGCCCTATCCAGGAAGAAGCGGTGAGTTTTTTTATAATTGTTTAATGATCTGAATATAAGGCGTAGTACCCAGGTGCTCTGGGATAATCTGTACAATCTAAGAACCTTTTGAACTTTTACATAATAATCTTTGCCATATAATGCAAGACTTGGAGATTTTTATCATGTCGGCTTTACAAATGAAGTAATTGAAATAGAGAGAAATTAAGTAATTTACTTTTGATGCTGCCAGTTGTTCAGAAATGCCATTGTTTTTTTCACCAACTGTTACCTTTTAAGTCTAGGCTAATTAGAGAAATGTGTATAATCTTCTACATCCTGAATACTCAAAAGTATATTCCAAAATAGTTCTCTGTTTGTGGAGTGTCCTCTTATTATTTCATGTAGATTACCTTTTACTTCTCTAGATAGATTGCTAGGTGTTTGAAACTAAGGATCATGTCCTATACTTCTTTTGTATCCCCAGAGAGCTTTAAATAAAATACTGAGTATATTATAGCTATGCTATAAATTCTTATTAATTATCAGACAAGAACGGTGGACCCAATCAAAATAGATTTGATAAGCTCAGTCAAGAAGCAATTCATTCATTCATTCATTCAGTGCCTCTTATACAATGGGAACTGTGCTAGGTGCTGAGATATTTTTGTTGAATCATTTTTAGTTGTGTCCAACTGGGACACATTTGGGATTTTCTTGGCAGAGATACTGATGTGATTTGCCATTTCCTTCTCCAGCTTATTTTACAGATGAAAAGTCACACAATTATACAATTAGTAAGTATTGGGATCAGATTTGAACTCAGAATGAGTTTTTCTGACTCCAAATCTCCCAGAATTCTATCCATTGCAACACCTAGCTTTCAAAAACAAAAATGCAACAATATTGACCTCAAGAGATTTACATTCTATTAGAGGTAAAATGCCCTATTAATTTAGGAAGGAAGCTTTTGGTCAAGGTCACAATTGTGAATGAAGCAATAGGATAATAGATTGTCTCACCTTTAATAGTAGCAATGCTAATAATCTTTTGATTTAATGCTCTTTGAGATCAAAGTAAAAAGATGGAAGAGACAAGATTCATGTGTCTGGACTAGATAGGCCCTGGTGTCCTGTGGCTACCTGGATGAAATACAATGTAATCTGGCAATATTATATAGTACCAGGTACTACCCAGAAGGAAGACTGAAATGAGGCTAGATTCATTTGTCTTGCCTCATGAAGCTGCATAACAATCTATTGATTGATTTAACAATATGTATCAAGTGTTTAACCAGTGGCATGAATGGTACTAAATGGTATCTGAAGCAAGTGTTAAAGAAATCTTACCATTCATTATATTTTCCATTTGCTCATAAACTTTTCTCTTTCTCCTTCTCTACCTTCTTGCCTGATATATTACATTCTTGGAGCCTTTCCTTCTCCTTTGTTTCCTGCTCCACTGCCTTTGCTTTAGGACAGCCAGTGGCCCCTTTGAACATTGTTTATTACCTCCAGTGGAGCTCTACCCTTCCTTAGTTATTAACTTTAGATCTGTACTTTTCTTTCTTGCATGAATAAATAAGTTACTTATAATGCTTAATAAAAAAAACAGACATAACCTCATTGATGTCTCATCCAAAATATTCATTCATCCCATTAACTCAGGCAATTTTCAGAGAAAACAAATTATCTATAGTCATATGAAAAAAAAATGCTCTAAATCACTTTTGGTTAGAGAAATGCAGATTAAAACAACAGATTTACTACCTCAGTACCCATTAAACTGGCTTATATGACAGAAAAGGAAAATGACAAATGTTAGTGAAAGTATGGAAAAATTGGGACTCTTGGAGTTCTGAATTGATCAGACCCTTCTGGAGAATAATATAAAACTTTACCCAGAGGCCTATACAACTGTGCATATTCTTTGACTCTTTTATACCACTACTAGTTCTGGATCCCCAAGAGATCAAAGGAAAAGTAGAAGAACATATATGTATGAAAATATTTGTTGCAGTTCTTTTTGTGGGGGCAAAGAATTGGAAATTGAAGGGATGTCTGTCATCAATTGGGGAATGGCTGAATAAGTTGTGGTGTGTGGTATGTGATTGTGATGGAGTATTTTTGTGCTATAAGAAATAATGATCAGGATTCCTTTAAAAAAAAATCTGGGAAGACTTACAACAACTGATGCAAAGTGAAGTGAACAGAACCAAGAGATCGTTGTACACAATAATAGCAAAACTGAGCAGTGATTAAGTTTAACTTAGCTATTTGTCAATATCTTAGATCTCAATAATCCAAGATGATTACAGAGGACTTATGATTTTAAAAAATGCCAGCCATCTTCAGATAAAGAACTAATGGAGTCTGAATGCAGACTGAAGGAAGCATACTGTTTTTTTTAACTTTTATTTTTCTTGGGTTTGGGTTTTGGGGGGGGTTGGTTGTTTTTTTGGGTTGTTTCTTTTGGCTTTGGTCAATCAAAGAAAATAAGGCAGTCATATTTTCTTTTGCAATATGCCTAATATGGAAATAAGTTTTGCAAAAGAAAAAAATTTTGGATAGGGGATTAACTATTGACTAAAATAATAATTTCCTTCTTTTCTATGGATTTTCATGACCATATTACTATGAGAAATGATTCTGTAACAGGGCTCTTTAAACTTTTTCCACTCATGACCTTTTTTTTTTTTCTTGAGAAATTTTTGTATGACCCTGTGTACATAAAATAGATATATAAATGAAACATTTATTGATAGCAAGTCATAATTTTGTGACCCCCACATTCAGTTACACAACCCTAAAAGGGATCATTACCTGTAGTTTAAGAAGCTTTAATCTATAACACTGTTTGGAATGTAAAGATCAAAAAATTAATGAAGTAGCTTACTCTGACTCTGTATGCACACTGTAATTTTATAGTTATATTACACTTTAGAGTTATAGAATTTCAAAGTAGAGAGTATATATTGTTCATATTGTCCCAAGTGTAGGCTTAAGGGATTCCTCTGTACAACTTATTTGAGACATGATCGTCCATCCTTCCTTTGCTTGAAATTTTCTAGTAAGGGGAATCCCATAACCTCCTCAGGAAATTCTTCCACTTTCAGGTATCTTTAATTGTCAGTAAATTTTTCCTTTTAAAATCTTCAATTCTGTAACTTTAATTGATTATTCCTAGGTTCCTCCTCCAGGACTAAGTTTTTGAGCACTCTCTTCTATATAACAAATACTTATTAAGCAGCAGCTATATGCTGGACATTGTACTAAGCACTTTACAAATATTATCTCATTTGGTTTTCATAACAATCCTGAGACATAGGTGCTATCATTAACTTCATCTTACCGTTGAGAAAACTGAGACCATGGCATTCACTATCCCCCCTCAAAGTAGATTAGAGGTGGATGTGAATATAGTTGAGAATCATATAAATACATAGAGACAATTGAACTGATTGGAACAGATGAATTCATCAAGAGAAGGAATACAAAGAAAAGAGGAAGACACCTATGTGTATTAAGTAAGGGATGAATATTGATCCAGGAAGACATAGAGTAAGTGGCCAAAAAGATAAGAAAGCTACCAGAAGTGAGGACATAGTGAGAGATAATGCCAGAGAAGATTGGGAAGGGGGCTGAAAGGGTAAAATAGACCTCCCTTCTAATCTTTGCAAAGGTGAGAGATGAGCAGTATGAAATTTGCACTCAGATATGGTTGATGTGTTGGTTGTTTTTTCCTAAGCCACTTCTTTTTCCATGTTTAATCATTATTATAAGGGTTCACTTAATACACAGGAGAGAAAGCTATCCAGAAATGAAGATGATGTAAAAAATTAAAGATATCAATAAAAATAAATCTTTAAAAGAATAAAAAGCAAATGGTGGCAACAAGTACAAACAGCTTTTTCTAGGATTTTGGCAGAGGAAGAGAAAAAAGATATAGGATGATAAGGAGTCAAATGAAGGTATTTTAAGTGTGCAGAAGACCTGAACATATTCATAGGAAGCAGAGAAAGAGTTAATGGATATTGAAAGACTGAAAATTAGAGAAGGGAAAAGATTAAAGAAACTAATGTCTGATAGATACAGGAAAGTATGTTAAGAGGCTAGCATTGGCAAAGAGGTGAGTCAGTTTCTTCTAAGAGACAGATGCTAAAGAAGAGCAAATGCTCATGTAGTGGGGTTTTGAAGTATGTATTAGTGGAGAATACAGGGTATACATTTTTTTCCTATGAAATAGGTGGGGATAATTTCAGTAGGAAGGGAGAAGAGTTATTATAAGGCAGAGGAATTAAACATGCTACTTGACTCAGACTAAATTGTAACTGGAGAATATTTAACAAAACAAATAAACATACCACAAAATATAGATATCATTACATTTTTCCCCCCTGAGGCTGGGGTTAAGTGACTTGCCCAGGGTCACACAGCTAGGAAGTGTTAAGTGTCTGAGACCAGATTTGAACTTGGGTCCTCCTGAATTCAAGGCTGGTGCTCTATCCAATATCATCACATTTTAAAATTAAATCAGGATAGGTTAAACCCAAGTAGTGGCCAATGACAAATGTGGTCTCTGGGGGCTAAATTGAAATTTAATTCTATAGCCTCATGCCAACATTTCAGGGACTGAGAAAACACACATAAATGGTCCAACTCTTTTTCTCCCAATTGCTTAGAATAAATGCTTTGTTGATGCACAAATCATGCATAAGATGTTTATACAAACAGGTTTAGACAAATCTGTAAAAATTTATGTGAAAAAATGTAACCTTTTTGCTCACATAGCATCTATCATATTCTCTCTCACACACATACACACGCACACACACTCCCACCTAGATGCCTGAAATGATTTCTTTTCATTTGTGAAAACAGTCCCCCCCGCCCCCACTATTCATTTTCTCTGAAGATTCTAGTAAACTGGCTTCTCAAAAATCCTATTTGTAAAATAAAAGTGACAACAGTTTCATTAGAAAAGATCTCTCCTTATTCTTTCTCCTCTCTATATCTTCTCTCCAAATATGACAAAAAAAGTTCTTCTATATCGTTTTCATAGGTCAAATTTTTTTAAACAAAAAATATACCCTCCACTCACAAACTCCCTAACATTATAGTAAGAAATACTTTGTCACATGATAATTTTTCAACTGTAATTCTCCTACTCAAACTGCATACTTCCCAACATTCCATTTGGCTTGTAAAGTCAGAGGAAGAATATCTACTGTCTTTTTGGGAAAGCTGAATGAAACAAGTTTTACATTTTAAAACAAAGGTTTCTTAATCTTTTTTATATGGTGCACCCTTTTTGACATTTGATGAAGTCAATATAGATCAGGTCAAATCTTGCAAGACAGCTATGGGCCAATAATGGGTTTTGATTTTTAAAACAACAAAACTATTTTAAAAGGTAAAATCCATTCTTGTTGATGGGTCATACAAAAGCAGGCTACCAGCTGGGATGGGGAGAAGTTTACAGGTTTCTATATAAATAACTCTTTAGACCCCTTCTCAGAATGTTTATAAATACATAAAATATATTCTATCGGAATACTTATCAAAATGCAAAAAAGAACCAAGTTCCACACCCTATATTCTAAAAGAATATAGACTCCCTTACAATTAAGACAAGTGATAAGTATTTTAGCAGAAAGCAAGTGTGTGTATCATAGATAATTTTATCATTTCAGAGCAAATATCTAATATAATTATTGAAGCACTTCAGTTTGGTAACTGGGAGACTTTTCCCATGGGCAATTCATGCAGTTATTTCTATATAGAGACATGTTATACTTCCTGTCTTTAATATAGCTATCAATTTGACTGACGAAAAGAAGACAGCAGATGGTATTTCAGGCTCTCCATATTGGGATCAAAGGTTATATTCATGATGTTTCAAATGTAGATTTTTAGATTATCTTTACCATTTGGCAGTTGAACCATATATAAACATATGAAAAAAATGTGAGAAAAATTTCCCAGTTTTTGGAATGTATATTTTCATTTACTTAGTCATTTATAGCAAAGAACCTATATTCTATAAGGGAGGATGGGGGGGAAAGGACATAATAGCCATGTAAACATTTCTTAATCACGTCATAAAACTTTAAACACTGGCCAGTACTTTGAAATGAGACAAAATACACACAGACACACACACACACACACACACACACACACACACAGAGCCTTTCTCTTGGGATTTGATGTTTAATGAACTGTGAACCAGTTTACTTCCTTGGTCCACAGGAATACTGTACCTGTGCAAATGCAAATTAGCTGCTTGGAAACCTGTTGCTAGATCACGTGTTTTTTTGGTGTGTCTGTCTGTGTTTATATGTATATATGTGTGTGAAGGTTTTTTCGTTTTTGTTTTTCTGCATTTGGAGTATTGTTTTTGTTGCTGTTTTATTTAAGAAACACGGCAGGATTTACATATCCTTTGGATTTTCTTCAGGGTGGCACGGCTTGCATTGGAGCCCCAGCTCAGAGCTCCGGAGAAGAAGAATCTTTGGAGGAAACTGTGGCAAGTTCCAGACCAGAGTCTGTGGATATCCTCCATGTCTGCCAGAAACAGGTGGCTGAGCTGGAGCTGTGGCTTGACAAAGCTAATCTCTCAATCGGAGCTGAAACACTAAACCCAGAAATGCAGCAGATGGTGGAACAGGAGCTTGCTGGTTGTCAGGTAAGGCTGAATGGTCAAAGTTCACCAGTACACCAATCACCTTCCTGAGTTAGATGAGTTTTTCTCTTAAAGCAACAGTGTACATTTAGGCTATTCTGCTCTTTCTTCATTTTGTATAGAGTTCAATTTATAATACTGTTTTAGTTTTGAGAATGACTTTATTTCTTCTGAAAATTTCCCATTAGTGATTTAAACATTTAGTCTTCTGAGGTGCAACTTTGTCCAGAATTGGAAAGGAATATAGAATGTATACATTCTATGTTGGTATTTATTCATGTGTGACATGCCATAATTTGTGCTATAATATCTATCATGCAATTAGCACTTTCTTATTGAGTCATTCTAAGAGAATCACCAATTTTGAGTGACAGAAACTGTATAAAATACAATGTATCTGACTCTTCATGACCCCATTTAGGCTTTTTTTGGGGGGGAGGGGGGCAAAGATATCAGTGGTTTATGATTTCCTTCTCTAGCTCCTTTTACAGTTGAAGAAACTGAGGTAAACCAGGTTAAGTGACTTGCCTAAAGTCACACAGCTAGGAAATATCTGAAGTTGGATTTGAACTCAGGTCTTTTACTCCAGAGCCAGCACTCTATCCACTTGCACTGCCTACTGCTCCTATTATCAATAACTATCCACAAAACCATACCTTTCACAGGCAAATTTTAACAAACCCCAAATGATAGCTTCCATTTGGAATATTCTGAACTCCATTCCTTTGAGAGCCTAAGAAAGTTTTTCTTGTGGGGGAGGTTGTCAGAGAACAGAGACAGAGAAATAGGAGAGTACACTCAAGCATGTGTATGTGTGCTTAATAGTGCAAAATAATAAGAAAAATATTATCAGCAGTAGTTATAAGTTAAAAAGATTTTGATGCTCATGTTAGACAATAGAAAATTAAAGGGTAGATGAACATTATCTTAACCCTCATGCTAACTTTTAAAATGCTATCCTTTCAACTCCTTTTATTCCTTTGAAGTGATATATAAAATTACTGGTCTTGAAGCAACAGCTGAGCTGACACCTGCCTCAGATACTTCCTAGCTCTGTTACCAGAGGCAAATCATTTTAATCCCTCAGGTTCTCTTTCCTAGTCTGTTTTAGCATTTAGAAAAGTGACTGATACATAGGAGGTGCATAATAAATTCTAGTTGACTAATTAACTAACTGGAAAGATGAAAATAATAACTGCCTAACTTACAGATTGTTCTGAAGTTCAAATATGATATGTGTAAAGTAGTTAAGTCAGTATGTATGAAGCACCTGCTTATTACATTTTTATACCAGGCATTAGATTATGTGCTACATGGTACATAGTGGAGATCAGGAATACAAAAGAAGACAAAAAACAGCCTCTGCCCTCAAGAAGTTGACAATCTAATGGGGATTTAACATGAACTGTGTATATATAAGCTGTGTATAGGATGAACTGAGGAAAAGTACTAGCATCAAAAGAGCTTTGCAGAAGGTAGGATTTTAACTCAAATTTGAAAAAAAAACAACAGGTTTCAGAGATGAGGAGAGAGATTTCTGGACATTGGAAACCACTATATAAACGCATAAGCAGGAGATTAAATGTCCTGAGTAAAGAAAAACAAGGAGGTGGGAGGAGATGGAGCTGTATATAAAAGATGTTGCAAAGGTAGAATCTGCAGGACTTGGCAAAAGATTGGTTGTGGGGTGAGGAGGGGGAATAATTAAGAAGGAGGAAAGAATTACAATCTAGATTGTGAACTTGGGTGACTAGGAATTAGGAATTACAAATTGAGAGGGAAGAGGGAAGGTTTTAGGGAAAAGATAATGAGTTCAGTTTTGGACATGATTTTAGCTTTCAAACTTTCAAAAAAAGTTATCTGTTATTATTGTTATAGAATACAACCCTGGGTCTGGCTTTTGATCACATATTCAGTACCAAAGAAAGCTTTTTCAGTACAAGATAAAAGGAATAGAGAACATTATTGCTGTCCTACTTACAGCTTATATTCTAATAGAAATAAAATGGACAAACAGAAATTGCTTCTTTTTTCTACTTTTCTAATTGGCCTAAGGATAGATATGAAGATAGTTATCAGTGTGGAATAAAGTTAGTTCATAAGGGAAATTAAAACTAAGCACAAAAAAATACTGTTGAGCAGAATATGTAGAGTGAATCAAGAAATAATAATAGTCACAGTTTAGAGGCCGAAGAAATCTATGAGACTTTCTTTGTTTTACAGACGAAGAAACTACACATAGAACACTGAAATTATTTTCCCAAAGTCAAACGGCAACAGAAACCAGAATCTAGGACTGAAAAGTTTTTACTATAGTGAAAGAAGTGTAGATCTTCATGTCTTGCCTTCCATGTGCAAAGAAAAATGATTACTTTGTTATCTGGAGGTTTCTTCCTCTTACACTTTTATAATTGTCACAAATTACAAGCAACATATGAGCAAAGACCCAAGAGCCACCAAAGCAAATGTGTTTTGTAGATGAAAGAGTTCAGATCCAGCCTCAGACACTATAGCCTGTTGCTTGTTTCCTCATCTGTAATGGAGAAGGAGATGGCAAACCACTCCAACATATTTGCCTAGAAAAGCTTAAATGGGGTTAACAAGGATTCAGTAATGACTGAAGCAACTGAATAACAGCAAAATGTAGACAAGCAGTCAAGGCATCCTCCCCTTGATCCTTCAGTATAATATGGGACCCAGAGAAGCGCCTTATATATAAAATAGATTCCCTGGAGAGGGCCTGGAGCAACCTGTGATAACATTGTAGTAGACAGTCCAATTTACGTAATAGACAGTCTAATTGTCCTTGACAAAAACAATGTATATTGTATATTTCAATGCCTGGAATATAATGGAATGTAATTTTTCCCTTGGAAAAAGACGTTTAAATTTTGGGGATGACAAAGTTGAGAGGGATAGCAAATGTGTTACCTTAAAGTAATGATCCAGAAAGATCTCAAAAGGCTTGATTAAATCAGATTTTTAAAAAATTAAACAGCTAAATTGTCATACATAGATTTTTAAAAAAAAAATCAAGAACATAATACTGGATAGAAAAGTGTGGGCAAATTTGCTAAGAAAGAGATCTAGAATGAATATGGATATGGATAATGGAATGTTAGTTCCATAGGAATTAACAGTGTAATTATCACAGGCAAAAAAACTAACTTGCGCTTAAGCTACATTGAGAAATTTAGTATCCAGAAGAGGGAGATGATAGGTCTGTTATATGCTAGTCGAACAAATCAACAAAATCATCTTGAGCTTTTATTCTGTTCTATACATCATATCTTAGAATAATTGAAGTGTGTGTTCAGACAAATAAGGCCAGGATAGTGAGGAGCTTCAAAACCATATTTACATGGAGGTAAGTTTAAGGAACTGGGAATTTTTATCTCAAAGATGTGAAGATGATAAAAATAATAATAGCTATCATTTATATAGTGGTTAAGGTTGACACAAAACTTATTACATGTGCTATCTCATTTGATCCTCACTATAACCTAGTGAGGATGGTGCTGTATTCCCATTTTATAGTTAAGGCAATGGAGCTGTAATAGGATAAGTGACCAACCTCTTCCAAGAAGCCTAATTTGAAGAGGTCTTCCTGACTCCGTATCCAGCATTCTATTATATTGCTTGACTGTAAAGATAATCTTTGCTCACTGCTCCCTGGGTTTAAGCTGAATAACTAATTGGCCTGCCAAGTTACAACACCCCTTCTAATACCTGAAGAAAGCAATGAGATGTCCCCTATCCTGAAGATCTCTCCTCTCAAGGCTAAAAATGCTTACTTCTTTCAGATGATTCTGAAATGCTGTGGTCCTCAGAGGTCTCACCATCTTTGTTGTCTTCCTTTGGATATGCTCTACTTTATAATTATCTTCACGCATATTACTAGCAAGCAATTATCAAGTGCTGACTAGGAGATAGGCACTATGCTAATCATAAATAGTTTTATGAATCATTTAAACAGGGCAGACCACAGTGAGATTCTGCTCTATTTGGGATCCATTTTAAACTGCAATGACACAGCTTCTTGAATTCATAGGATCATAGGACTTAAGGTTGGAAAGGACCTCTTAGGCTAATCTAACACCCCCCCCCCTCCATTTTGCAGATTAAAAAAAAAAAAAAAAGCAACTGAAACTCAAAGACATTAAATAACTTATATACAATCACACAGGATTTAGATTTGAACTTTGGACCCAAATCAAGAGTTTTAAAAACTATTTTGCCAGTAGAAAGACCAGATCCCATCCAGTAAGCCACTGATTGGCAAGTCGTTGGCACTATCATGTAGTTCAAGATCAGAAAGTCATATGATTTTATCAGTACCTACATCTGCTTTGCCACTGTTCTTCAAGGACTCCCCATCTGACTTGCAGATGAAATCTCCCACACCTCTGAGCTCCATAACAATATGATTTCCTTGAGAGAGAGCTGTCTTTTTCATTTGATCCTCAATGCTTTGAACATATTTAAGTGCTTAATAAATACTTTTTCATTCACTCACTTGGGAACCATAAAGATTAAGTTAATGTCTTTGGTGCCACTGTGACAACGATATATTTGGCCATCAATAGTCCTACAAAGAGTTATATCATACATTGCAACTACTTTTACATGAAGCAGTCAAAAAGAAGTCTACTTTTTAAAAGCTAAAAAAATTAAATATAATAAATACTTGTTAAGCATCTGTTTTACTATCTTGATCTGTACTATATGACTATAACCTCCTAGGCACTATAACTGAACTTCTATAATCTGTGTATTGTATTTCTGGGCACAGATGAGAACTACTGGAATTTTTATAGCAGCTCAGAGCTGTGCTCTGTTCTCAAGTTGCTGCTGCTGCTGCTGGTATATACCCTGGAGCATAGCTAGTTGGCATGGCTGCTTGGTTTTCTAGATCCCAGGAGGTTACAAACCTAATCTGTTGAGTAGAAATACAGTAGCTTAAGAGGAGACTAACCAAGCTGGGTTATTTATAGGCCTCTGTGCTTATGTCATCAGAAAATACATCAATTTTCCAATCTTTTTTTCCTAGGGTCTTTCTGTTATTTCGAATACTTGTTTTGTTTGAAAGAGAAAAGGCTGATGATAATAAGAAAGAACCTGCCTAACTTTGAGGAATCTTGTATGAGAAACAGCTGATCCTTTGTCTTGTTTTTAAGTGTGTTAATTGCAGTAGGAGGAATTTAAATGTTAGGAAGAGCAGGTTTGCCAAAAGCACCAGACTGATAATAATAATAATAGTTAACATTTATATAGCACTTATTATGTGCCAGGCCCTATGCTAAATGATTTACAATTAGATTGTTAGTGTTGCTATTATCCCCACTTTGTAGTGGGAATTTTGTGTATGGGTATGCATTTATTTATTGTTGTTTAGTTTCTGTTTCCATCCAATTTTTGTGACCCCATGTGGAGATTTCTTGGCAGGGATACTGGAGAAATTTGCCATTTCTTTCTCTAGCTCATTTTATAGATTAGGAAACTGAGGCAAACAGGATTAAGGGATTTGCCCAAGGTCACACATAGTGAGTGTCTGAGACCAAATTTGAATTCAGGTCTTCCTGATTCCAGCCTCTGAGCTCTATCTATTGCCCATAAATATATGTGTGTGTGTGTGTGTGTGTGTGTGTGTGTGTGTGTGTGTGTGTGTGTGTGAGTGTGTGAGAGAGAGAGAGAGAGACAGATAGACAGACAGACAGACAGACAGAGAGAGAGCGAGCATGTATCTATATAAATGTGTGTATATACGTCCCTTATATTCAGATAGCAACAGAGACAGGTTAAATGATTTGACTCCCTTCTAATTAATTAATTAATTCTGGTTAATAATTCACTATCTATGTAAAACTGAATTAATTAATTAATTCTGGTTAATAATTCACTATCTATGTAAAACTGATTTTTGAGAGCTACTAGAATGGGTTGTCAGTGGTATTTGAGGAATTTTTCTTTAAAGTTTAAGGAAAGTTACCTTTTGGGGCTGATTTTATCAGAAGCAGAGGAATAGACGATAGGATTTGCTCAAGGCCCTTGATGTACTTATCCATTTTTAAATGCAATCAAATAAATTCAGCAAATCTGAGCAAAGTGGAGATGGAATTTCATGAAGAATCTAAAAACTAAAAATGAGCATTTTTTTTTTCTTCCTAGGCTATGTTAACAGAGATTGAGCACAAAGTGTCTTCCTTATTGGAGAATTGCAAAGATCAGGGACTAGGAAATAGTGGAAGCACCCAGCAAGAAGCAGAAATGCTTTCCTTGAAACTAAAAGCTGTGAAGTGTAATTTGGAAAAAGTCCAGGTGATGCTTCAGGACAAATACAATGAAGAGCAGGTAAAATGGACATTAATGTATTGGTAACAATAATTGATAAGCCCATCAGAAAAAAAAAAACAAAAAAACAAACAAAAAAAAAACCCCTCTGATTTATGCTATTGAGTCAACTCCATGTAAAAATAATGTTAATGAAGGAGATTCTTTAGTACTCCAAATGGTAAGTATGAAGCAGAATATTGACTTAGTGGTTTACTTTTACAATGTAATTTGTCTTCAGACTTCATAGCAAGGTCTGTCTCAAACACTGTCCTTGGAGTGAACTTAGTGATAACAGCATTGGCAATAATTATTGGTATTAAATTCCTTGAAGTTTCAACAGATTTGCCTCTCCTGTTTCTTCAAGTATTTTTTATAATTTGCTTCTAAGTGTTATCAACATAATGTGTACTTGGGATAAGTAACTTGCTTTACTTCTAAAAACTTACGTACATTAAATACCTTTGGGATATTAAGATTAAAAAAAAATAAGACTAGAGATGCACAGTTCAAAACAATACTTCTGTGTCTTTTAAATTCATTTCAACAGAATTCAATTCAGAATTCTAGAATTCTTGGAATGCATAGAATGTCCTTATTAGAAGGAACTATGCCACATGTAGAGCAAAAATTTAATAATATGGGGAACTCCTTCAATAAGGACATTCCCTTCACCCAATGCTGTATCTAATAATTTCAGAAGGATCAATGAGAAGTTGAAGGACTTACCCAGGATCACAGAGTTAATTCAAGATAAATCTATTTTTCAGTCAATCAATAAATATTGACTAAGCACTATGCTAAGCACTGGGGATTAAAAAAAAAAAAAAAAGGCAAAAAAGCCATCAAATCTCTCTATGTTATTGTTCTTTAGTCAATTATTGTGTCTGACGCCAATGAGGGTTTTCTTGGCAAAGATACTAATTTGTCATTTACTTCTTCAGCTCATTTTACAGGTGAGGAAACTGAGGCCAATGGGGGCAAGTGACTTAACCAAGGTCACACAACTAAGTATCTGAGGCTGGATTTGAACTCATATCTTCTTGACTCCAGACCCAGTACACTATCTACTGACCTACCTAGATGTCTCCTAGTATTTGTGCTGCACAAAGGAGGGGCACTATGATCTTTCCTCCATGCATTCACATGACTGGAAGCTTTTATCCTTCACATCTCAGCTCACAGTCTCTTACGCAAACTTGTCCCTTTTAACTCATTCTTTCCTCACTGTGACCTCTAGCAAGTCACTTAACCTTAAAATAAGGGTTATAATAGAACTTAAACTTTATAGGATTATAGTGGTTTGCACAAGATAATATATATATAAAGCACTTTAATGATGTTTAAAGCTGTAAATATTAGCTTTTTAAAACCTTTACCAGAACTCTTTACAACACATACAGGCTCATTTCCACCACCAAACTTTTAATACCAGCTATGAAGGTACTTGCCAATGTTTCCTAAATAGCCCTGGGACATTCCTGGCCACAGAGGACCACTTTGTATTCCTATAATTATAGAAGCACAGCTGTATTTTCCCTAGCATTTGCCCTAGATTCTCAGCACCTGCCCTCAGAGAGCTCAAAGTTTATTTAAGAAGTCTGTTACCTAACAGATTTCTGGTCTATCTGCTAAGATTTTTTTTTCCAATTTCATTCTTTTCTGATTTATCTTCATGGTAAATTTAAATTCATATGTTCTACCAGTAATTTCTTTCTTTTTCTTTCTAATTTTTTCTTTTTGCTTCTTTGTCTTTTTTTGGGGGTGGGGTGGGGAAGAGAGGTTGGATTTAAAAGAAAAAAAGACCAAGAACTTCTATTCCTAGTAAATCCAGTCACATGATTTAGGTGGAAGAGGGAAAAAAGTTACCATTTTATGGAATGAATTGATTTTTTTTAAATGCCATGAATTAAGCACATTAATTTAAATCAGGGTAATAAAAAATATAGTGAAGTTTTTTTTAATTTTTCTTGCATTAAATGGTTTAATTAATAAATAGTTGGAGTATTTCATTCTGTGTAAGTGAATAAGTTGTCATTTATTATATGTGTATATATACGTGTATATATATATATATTTTTTTTTTTTCTTACAGCGAAGTAACACTCTAAAGAAACCTTCAGAGGATCAAAAAGTTTGCCAGTCTGACAGGTTTCCTATATTTGAATTAACTGAGTTTGAAAGTGCACTCTTCAGCCGACAAAAGAGTTTCCAACAACAGGTAATTTTAACCTTTACACAAAACAATGAAGCACACAAATAATCTTTTCCACATGAAATGGTTCTTTTTCCTTTAACTAACTCTGAAGCTGCTATTATTATCTGTCACTTAGGGAAGATGGGTCTGTCTGCATATGTGCCCAACTAGTTAGATGGCACAAATGAACAAGTCTTGGTCCTGGAGGCAGAAAGCCCTGAATTCAATTTTAACCTCAAAACACATAGCGGTGTAACTTTATGCTAGTCACCTAATGTCTGCCTGCCTCAGTTTCTTCATCCATGAAATGGGAATTGTAATAACCTTACCATCTAGAGTTATTATGAAAATGAAGTAAAATAATATTTAAGTTCCTCAGTACCTTAAAGAACTATATGTAAGTGCTATTTATTATTGTTATTTTGTCTCAGGATTAATAATTTCAGTTATGTTTTTGATAGATTCTGCTCTCTGTTTTCTTTATTACTAGAATATCTGCTATTCTGTTTCTTTATTCTTTGGTTACTGTGTCATTTAATGTAAATTGAGCCAATATCTCCAAGAGAAACTTTTTTAATGTGGCTATTTTATTGCTTTTCCCTTCTTCAGCATTGGTTAAAATGAATTGAAATTAGTTAAAATTCATTAAAATGAATAACTGTGTATTGATATATATGCTATTTCAAAAAAAGATTGACAATAATGCACATGTGTTTCAGATGAATCTTGGAGGGGTTTATGGTGGGAGAATTTTATTATAAGCTACTTAGGAGCTAACTCAATTATAAGAATTGGTTCAGAATTTTATTATCCCAGCAGCATCAAAAGAATAAATAAAGGGAAAAGGCACATTATAAATAAGACATTTATAAATATTATAAATAGTATATATAAATATAATATATGTTTATATATTATATATAATATGAATACTATATATAATATATAATATGAATATTTTAAAAATATAATATAAAATTATAAATATAAGACATTTGTGACTAATGTAAATGTTTTCATTTTTGTTTATTCATAGCCCTCAGAGTTAAAACCAGGTGAACAGAAAGATCTTATCAAGTTCATTGAAATTAATGCTGAGAAAATGTGGCATCAACTGGATCAACAAGATGACTGTAAAACCCAGGAAACACTTGTAAGGTATAAACTTTTTAAATCATTGGATATGAACAAACTCAAAAATTAAGTATGATAAAATCCATTCTTGGTGGGGCTTTGAGTATACATTATTATTATTTAAGTCTATTTACTCTTTCTAAAAAAGAATTTGGTGGCATACAAGAGCCATGAAATTAGCCTTACCTTTTGGTGCACACACTCCTGTGTGTTGGGGGGGGGGGCAGTCTGGATCTGTGATGTTATTATTGTGAAGGGTTTTTCCCTGTGTGGAGACTCTTTTTCTGCACTGATGCACATCAGCAATTTCTACAGCAATCATTGCCTTTTCAACAATGAGCTGTTAAGTGATTTCACAATTAGTACGTATAAGAAACAAGATTTGAATCCAATTCTTTCTGGCTTTAAGGTATGTAATAGATAAGACTCTAAATTTGTAGTCAGGAAGACCTGAGTTCAAATCTGCCTCAGAAACTCAATATTTGTGTGCAAATGGGCAAACAGCTTAACTTCTCTGTGCCTCAGTTTCCTTATCTGTAAAATGAAGAATTGGACTTGATGCTTGTTTTTTTTTTTTTAAACATTGTTACTTAAAGTTTTGTATTCCAAATTCTATCCCTCATTCCCTCCTTCATCTTCCCCCCCAAAACAGTAAATAATCATCTATAGATTATACATTTGCAATTATGTATAACATTTCTACTTTAGTCATTTTGTACAAAAAGACTTGAATAAAAGAAAAAAATGAAAAAGTGAAAAATAGCATGCTTCAGTCTATATTCAAATAATATCAATTCTTTTTCTGGAGGTAGACAGTATGCTTCATCATTAGTCCTTTGCCATTGTCTTGGATCATTGTATTGCTGAGAATAGCTAACTCATTCAGAGTCATTCAAACAATATTGCTGTTATTGTGTACAAGTTTCTCCTGGTTCTGTTCACTTCATCTTGTACCAGTTCATATAAATCTTTCCAGGTTTTTAAGAAATCATCTTGCTTGTCTTTTCTTATAGTATAATCATATTTCATTATGATTATAAAGCTTGTTTAGCCACTCCCCCAATTGATGGATATCCTTTGACTTCCAGTTGTTATCCACCACAAAAAGAACTGCTATATTTTGGGATGTCTTTGGGATATAAACTTAGCAATAGTATTGCTGGTTCAAAGCATATACACAATTTTATAAGCCTTTGGATATAGTTCCAAATTGTTGTCTGGAATGGTTGGATCAGTTTATAATTCCAATTATAATTCCAATTACAATTATTGGTGTCCCAGTTTTCCTACATCCTCTCCAATTTTCCCCTTTTGTCTTTCTTTCTTAGAGATGTGAGGTGATATCTCGGAATCGTTTTAATTTGCATTTCTCTAAGCAATTTCAATTTAGACTGTTATCATTTGACTATGTATATCTTTGATTTCGTCACTTGAAAACTTTCTGTTCACATCTTTTGATCATTTATCAGTTGGGGAATGGCTTTTATTCTTATAAATTTGACTCATTTCTCTGTATATTTGAGAAATGAGGCCTTTTTCAGAAATTGTTATTGCAAAACATCTTTTCCCTAGTTTTTATCCTTTTCTTATGATTTTGGTTACATTCATGTTATATGTGCAAAAAATTTAATATTATAAATAAAATGATTCTGTAATGTTCTCTATATTGGCAGTGGTTTTAAAAAGGGAAAAAATTATGCAAAGATGTTTATAGCTGAAATGTAACTGAACAGCAAAAAAAAAAAAAAAGCTAGAAAGACTTTAAATTCTGAACTGGCTAAGAAATCAGTTAAATAAACTTTAGCAATAATCATTGTGAAGTAACATTTAATTGTGTAAGTGGAAAGTACTCTTGATTTGACCTAGGTTTTCACCTAATTCTGATTCTTTCTACTTTTGTGAGCTTGAGTTGATAACTTTACCTCTTTCATACAGCTTTTTTGTATGTTGTTATTACATAGTGTATCCCTCTTTAGACGGTGAGCTTCTTAAGAGCAAAGACTTTCTCATGTATCTTTCTTTGAATCCATAGTGCTTAGCACAGTGTAGCTCCATAATAAATATTTATTGATTTATTTATTCTCTGGACTTTATCTGGAAAATGAATTCTCATTTGTAAAATGTAACAGCTGAAAGAAGTAATGCTTTATATATTGTTGTGGACTTTCTAGAGCCCCCAAGTTGGGGTGCCAAAATATACTGGCTTAGTGGAGGATTGAAGAAGATAGGAGACCCATGAGGATGATGGAAACATGGAGTCCATTTATTCCAAGTTCTTTCACCCTTATATACCCTAATACCCTTATATATAACTAAAGCAATACTGTACACATGCTAACTATATACTGCGCACATGGGACCACATAAACAACTTGCTATTGTATGTAGATTGCCACCTGGTATCACTCTGTTTCAGTTACAACACTGGTTGTCACTATCTCCTAACTTCTCATTAGGAAGGGGAGATGGGGAACTGAACCAGATATTGTCAGTAGGTTCCCTCTGGGCTGAAGGGTCTTATACCTCACCCAGAGTTCCCCTACTATCTGTGGCCCTCTATAATCTACCATAATAAAGAATAAAAAAAAAAAAAAGATTCAGTTCAATTAACAAATATTTATTAAATATATGCTATGTGCACACCATAAAAAATGTAGAAGAATATATAGACTTGTGAAAAATGGTTAAAAGTGGTTAAAAGGGCTATGTTTAAGAGTTTGGAACATCTGGATTCTAGTCCTACAACTGACAATGGCCAAGTCACTTAACCTCTTAGTGGCTCCAGGAAAGTATCTGAGATAATTTTTTGGAGGAGTTGCTGATTTATAGTGATGGGGAAAGGCAGTTCACTTCATCAGTAAGAACAAAATAAGACAAAAAATATGAAAAATCTCTATAAAATTATGAAGAAAAGCCTCAATAAAGAGCAGATACTGACTACAACAGTGTAAAAAAAAAAATGACAAGTTATAGTGTGTACAAATGGTGATCTGGATGTTAAGAGCACTAGACCTATTCCATTTGAGGTTAATTTGGAATAACTAGCAACATCTAATCTATTGTGAAAGATATTTAGGGATTATATTTTAGCAACCTCAGAATATCTGAAGGATTATTATGTGGAATTGAGATTAAGGCTGCTCTGCTTGTCTCATAGGGAGTACTTCAAGCAGTAGATAAAAGGATAGAATCAGAGGTAAAGAGCTTGAAGGGACTTCATTTTATAGATTTTATAGATGATTTGTCCAAGACTCCAGTGTTACAAGACCTCAGCTATTAAAACGCATAGCTGGATTTGAAACTCAGATCTTCTAAGGAAAATGTTGGAAGGAATGTAGGAAAATTGAAACACTAATGCATTGTTGATGGTATTGTGAACCGATCCAATCATTCTGGATAGCACTTTGAAACTATGCCCCAAAGGTATAAAACCATGCATCCCCTTTGACCTATCAATATAATCACTAGGTCTATATTCCAGAGATTAAAAAAATAATAATAAAGGTAAAGGATCTTTATGTACAAAAATATTTATAGGAGTTCTTTTTGTAATGATAAAGAATTGGAAATTGAAGAGATATTCATCAATTGAGAAATGGCAAACAAGTTGTATTATATAATTATAATGAAATAATATTATACTGTAAGAAATGACAAATAGGATACACTCAGGAAAATCTAGAAAGACTTACATGAATTGATGCAAAGTGACGTGAACAGAGCCAGGAGAGCATTGTACAAAGTAATAGCAATTTTGTATGATGATCAATTGTGAATGACTAAACTTTTCTCAGCAACACAAATATCCAAGACAATTATGAAGGACTTATGATGAGAAATAGTATCTCTAAAGAAAGAACTAATATAGTTTGAATGCAGTTTGAAACACAATTTTTTGACCTCCATTTTCTTTCATAATATGACCAACATGAAAATAATTTTGTCTGAATGCACATGTATAACCTGTATCAACTTGCTAGCCTTCTTAATGTCAGGGAAGAGAAGGGAAAAAAGAATTTAGAATTCAAAATTTTACAAAAATAATGCTAAAAATTATTTTTTACAATTGGGGAAAAATAAAATAGTAAATACACATGTGTATTTTCCACTCAGAAGAGTGGAGGGGATTTAAATCTGTTAATAATTAGGGTTATTCAAAAATAGATTTAATTATCCTAGGGAATAGTGAATTTGATGCTACTAGAAATGTTTAAGAAAAAGAACTGAGCAGTTTTAGATAGTATTCACTATTTAAATAGGGAATGTAGTAAATTGGAACTTCCTGAAGACAAAATTTAATTTTTGTCTTTTTTACTGTAAAATTCAACAATTTAATATTTGAATGTATTATAAGAATCTGAAGATGTTACATTAGTGATTTATCATCTTTCCATCAGCAAAGCACTGATTAAAATATCTCTCTATATTCTTGATTTGTGGGATACATGATATTTTAAAAAGATGAATTGAACAGTAATTCATTGTGTAAAATGGAAATAATACTTGTTTTCTTTATCTCTCTGAGTTGATATGAAGAAAAGTGTTTTGCAAATCTGAAAGTGCTGTATCAGTTATTAATGGCAGCATTTAGCAAGTAGCTAGTGAATTTTTTTAAATTAAAATATGCATCAGCTTATTCTAGCATAAAGGAGATGAAGCACAAATAAGCAAAATAAAATTGTTGAACAGTGAATTGTGTTATGATTGGAGTAGTTTGTATAGACAAAGTGCCTTGGATTTTCTTGGAGTATTCCTTTGAACAAAGTGACTTCTAGAAGAATGTGCCATGTAGCATAAAACTTTACATATCAATTGTTTTCCTGTCTTCTGCCTTTTTCAAAAGCCCTGGAGCATCTCACTCTAGAAATGGATCCCCAGCGTCATTTTTATCTTCTCAGGAGCAAAGTGAAGACAAATGGCAATATTTGCTTCAGGAGTTATCAAAGATGAAGCTGCCTTTGCCCGAATCTATGGATGATCAGGTCAGTCTGAACCCCAAGCACAATGCAGCCCTTGTCAAGATCTGGCCAGTGTCCTTTCCAAAGCAAGTTATTTCCTAAAAGAAAAGTTAGTGAATTGTTCATAGTTGAATAGGAGTTCTTTGTAACCATCCAATTTAAATGAAAATCTTTGCAGGGAATTTATTCCTGTCCTAGAAGAACTCATTCCAATTGTATGTAGTTTTGACCTAAGTAACTGAGGGTGTTATACATCCCTATTTCATTTAATATAATGGAAGTGTAACATCCTCCTAAAGTGTTATATGTCCAAGCAATATGATTCTTGTGCCCTGTGATTATTATTATTATCTCCCTCCCTCTCTCTGTCTCTCTGCATCTGTCTCTCTCCCTCTTTCTCTCCTTTTCTCTCCCTCCCCCCATAGCTGACTGGCTGACCAAACTGAATGGCCACACCCAAGGGCTCCTTCACTAACTTCTTCTGAAACTTCTCTAGTTTTTCAAAGCCCAAGAGCCCTGGCCTATCAATCAATCATTCTTTTCTTGATCCACTCAAAGAGGTTCATACCTCATAAAGAAATCGCAGGGTATGAACCATCATGTTTATACCTTTGAAACTATTGCCAATCTTAACAGTGTTTGCATTACATGGGACTGAAACATTTCTTTACATATATTGAGCCAGAAGTATCAGAAAGAAGACAGAGTGAGTGATAGGTTATCTTTGCTCCCACTCACAGTTTCCTAGGACAGCTAGGTAAAGCAGTGGTTAGAATGCTGGGCCTGGAGTCAGGAACTGAGACTCATCTTACGGCCTTAGACACTTATTAGCTGTGTGACCCTGGATAAGTCACTTAGCCCATTTGCCTCAGTTTTCTCATTTCTAAAATGAGCTGGAGAAGGAAATGGCAAGCCTTTCCCGTATCTTTGCAAAAAAAAAAAAAAAAAAAAAAAAAAAAAAAAAACCACAATTGGAGTCGCAAAAAGTTTAATATATTTGAAAATGAATAAGCAAAAACATAAATTTCCTATGGCCATGACAAGTTTCATTCATCCTAGCTTTCCATGATAATCTCTGATGGATTCTTATTAAAATTGAAATTCCTTCTCACCAAGATCTATGGTTTGAGCCAGACTTGTTCAGGATTAAGGCTTAATCTCTCCATGTTAGAAGTCCTGCTACTTGTTTTTCACTTTTCCAGAGCCTTTTATCTCTGTGTTTAGATTCTGATTCTGTTTATAAGGACACTTTCCTATTTGGGGAAAGTTTAACACTGGATATCAAATAGTTCTTCAGCTACAATTTATGGTGCACTTTGAACTGCTTTATTTTTACACTACATAGTAAAATGTGGAGACTTTGGGAGAATAAAGAAGCATCATTGCAGATAGAAAGCAGCCCTCAGTTAGGTACTGCTTAGAGAGGTCTTCCTATCTGCATTGGTAAAGGAAATCTCCTTCCTCAGATTGAAAAAGTCCAGAAAAAGACCAACATTCCCCTCCTCCCCCTTCCCCTACTCTTCCAGTCTCCACTCCCTGCCAAAAAAAGGGTAGATTCTAAAGACAAAAGTTGCTTCTATTTTTGTTATTTGTGATTTTTTTTTTTTTAGTTCCAGTGCCTAGCATAATGCTTTACACATCCTAAGTGCTTATTTAATTTTTGTATATCTGAATTTAGTTCAGGCATGTGACTACACAAATGATCCCCTCATATTGTCCCAAAATCACCTTAATATATTAGAGACCTAGAAACACTGAATAAAGTCTATTCATATTCACTTAAGCACTTTCTAAAATGTATATGCAAAGTGTTCTTTAATCTACTGTGTGCTTATCTCGATACCAGATTGGCTAGAAATAATCCTTTGTTAAAAATTAAGATGTTATCAATGCGTGATGACTCCACTAGAACAATTTAATGACCCTGTAGCAGTGGAGTTCTTTACTTGCATACCTCGGCCATATGTGAGCCTTACATGTATACCATTAATATGTGCTCCCTGGCCATGTGTGATCCTCAGAAATGTCTATTTATCCCAAAGATAGTATGTGGATCTGTAAAAGAGTGTGTTCAGTGTACTATTGCTGCTTTTCTTACTCTACAATTCCATTAAATGCTTAATTTTTTAAAAATTAAGACTTTTCACTTAATTTTTTAAAAAATAGTTATATAAGCAATAACAGTGAATGAGAATGGTTATAGTATTATGATGCATTGCCTCTTTTTTATATGTGTTTATACATATATATATATGCATTGCATATGTATGTATTATATACATATATATATATATATATATATATATATATCATGTTTTTTTACAGATTACTACAAATGTGAATTTTCTCCCTATGGTACCTCTGCATAATGTTAAATCTCCAACAGTTGAAGAATTGAAAACTTATACTTCTCAACTTGAGGACTTAAGCCAAGAAGCAAATGTTCTTTGTACACAGGTAAAAAGCTGCATGATATACATTCATAATATATGGGGTGGCAAGATGGCACAGTGGAGAGATTCCTGGACCTGGTGTCAGGAAAACCTGAATCAAATTTGACTTCAGAC
Organism: Sminthopsis crassicaudata; assembly: GCF_048593235.1. Taxonomy (NCBI): domain Eukaryota; kingdom Metazoa; phylum Chordata; class Mammalia; order Dasyuromorphia; family Dasyuridae; genus Sminthopsis; species Sminthopsis crassicaudata. The sequence goes on from NC_133618.1 coordinate 330,283,867, forward strand.
ATTTATTAGCTGTGTGACCCTGGGCAAGTTATCAAAGCCTTTTTGCCTCAATTTCCTCATCTGTAAAAAATGAACTAGAGAAGGAAATGTCAAACCTCATCAGTATCTTTGTCAAAAACAACCCAAAAGGGGGTTATAAAAATTCAGACAAAACTGAAAAATGACCAACCAATAACATAATTAGACATGAGATAGAATGTTATAACCACTAAGTGAATATTATTTCTTTCATATGGGGTGGAAAGCAAGCTTTGTTTGGGCTGCTGGGCAGTAAGTTAGGAAGTTGGGGTGGGAAGGGAAAAAGTAGACTGGAAACTCCAACACTTGATAATAAAAATAATCTGAGGCATTTATATATAGACAATCAGTTTATAAAAGATTGATCCCTTTTTATATCAACAGGACAATGAGGATTGTCTGCTTCTTGTTAACTTACATATAAAGAGAACTCTGCAGGTTCTCCTTTTATGAATTTTTTTGCTCATGAAGATTTAACTTGAATCAATTTGTGCGTGTGGTTAGGGAAATATATGTTAATTTATATTAGACCTTACAACAATTTTTAAGAAACTGTATTAATTCTCAGACTTAACTTCAAGCAGCTAGGTGGCACATAGGATAAAGCACCACACCTAGAGATGGGAAGGCTTGAGTTCAAATCTAGATTTGATAACTTGATAGGTACTGTGACTCTGAGCAAATCAATTAACCACTGTGTGCCTTAGTTTCTTCATCTGTAAAATGGGGAAATTATTAGCACCTACCTCACCCACCCAGCCCCCAGGATTGTCAGAAGGATAAAATGAATTAATATTTGTAAGGTGCTCAGTATATAGTAGGTGCTAGCTATTGTTATCGTTAATGTTGTTATTTTCATTAGCTGCTTAGTAATGCTGAACCATCATGAAGAGCCCAGAAGATCTGGCTTCAAATTCTACCTCTGACACATACTGGCTTTGTGACCATAACCAAATCACCTAAATTTTCAATGCCCAAGCAATTCTCTAAGACTATCAATTATAAAAAGATACCAACCTTTGTTGGCAGAGGGAGTTAACTCATTCCTGTACCATATAGGTGCAAAACTGATTCCCTAACCACTATTCTTGTTTAATCATCTTCAATTATATTTGACTCTTTGTGACCGCATTTGGGATTTTCTTGGCAAATTTCTTGGCAAAAATATTGGAATAATTTGCCATTTCCTTTTCTAGCTCACTTTGTAGATGAGAAAATTAAGGCAAATGGAGCTAAATGATTTTCCCAGGGTCATATAACTAGAAAGTATCTGATGTTGGAGTTGAACTCAGATTTTCCTGATTCTAGGCCCAGCACTCTGTCTACTGTACCACCCTCCTATTCTGTCTAACAATCAATTAATGTTTATTTCCTTAAACTTTCCTCAGATTTGAAACATACTTTTTTTTTTTTTTACTTTTTTCCTTTTTTCAATTCAGGAAAACCTGACAGATGAATCCTCCGCAAATCTAGGTAAAAAAATATTTGATCTCCTTCTGAGTATTAGTCAATGTTTAAGCATTGTGGAAGAGATACTCCAAACCTCTGGCCTCTCTAGAGAGGATGCTACTGTACAGCAGGCCCACTATGAGGTTAGTCCTTTCTCTATTCTCTATGTGGTTATCATTTTATGACTCTAATCAGCTTGGTACATTTAGCAGGCAGGCACTCTTCAGTGTTCCTTCTTTCCTCTCCACCTTGCAGACCCTGTCTCTAGAACTGCAAAAACTTCACTCCACTATAACTAACAAAAAGGATGATCTTTTGAAACTGATAAGTCACCCTGGAAAGAACTCCAGTGTCTTTGTTGAGTGCTTTAATAACTTGCAAACACGACTTGAGCTAACTCAGACTGCAGCTGCTTCCAGAAGTCAATCCATGAAATCTGGGATAGACCATAATAGTGATTATCAGGTATTCATCATTCATTCATTCATTCAAGAAACATTTTATTAAGGATTTACTATAAAAACACTGGACTAGGTGGCCTGAGGAAATACAACGTTTAAATAAGGCACAATTAACAATCCCATGAAGTTTATAGTCTTATAGGAGAAAAGACAAAAATATAATCATGATCCAAATATGTTGTGATAAGTACAAATAAGGCACAAAATTTTTTTGTCTGAGGTTCAAAGAGGAAAGTCAAAAGCAACAGACAGAACAAGAAAGGCTTTTTGAAGGAGAGAGCTTTTAAGTGGAATTTGGGCTACAAAAGACAGATAGGAGTTTAGCAAGAAAAATGCAAAATGGAAAACAATCCAGACATTAGGGTCATGGTTGGGAGCTTAAAGTGTATAGAGGGCAACAAAAAGATGTCTTGAAAATAGATGTGATATATTGTATTTAACTTATACTTTAACATATTTAACATGTATTGGTCAAGGGGTGGGGTAAGGAGGGAAAAAGTTGAAACAAAAGGTTTTGCAATTGTCAATGCTGAAAAACTATCCATGCATATATCTTATAAGTAAAAAGCTATAATAATAAAAAAGAAAGAAAATAGATGTGAGATAGTATTTGACAAGGGCAGAAATTAGCTCAGTTTTGTTCCATCTCAACTATTCTGCAATTTAAATATATGTTGTGCTAATTTCACTATTATCTATAAGATTTACTTTTTTTTTTTTTTTCTACAAATGCCTTCTTTTCCTTGCAGAATCAAGTAAGGCAGTTGTATGACAAATTAATTGAGAAAAAATCCTTGATACAGCATTCCTTGAATGAAATTAGTAGTCAAAGCATTTCTGAACAACTCCAGGTAACAAAATCAAAGTAGCATTAAACTCTCTGAACCCTGAACCTATATCCTAGTCATTAGACCCATCTTAATTTAAATTCAACTCTCAGTGGGGGGGGAGGGAAGAAGGCTTCAATATTCTATGTTATCATTAAAATGAGTTTTGCATGACTACAATGTATAATTTGTATCAAATTGCTTGCCTTCTTAATGGGGAAGAAGGGGAGAAGGAAAGAATTTAGGATTTAAATTTGAAAAAAAAAGTTTAAATTATTTTTACATATAATCGGAGGGAGAAATAAAATATTAAGCTTAAAAAAATTTGTTATCTTTCCATTAGAAAGCAGATTTGTATGCTGTAAAACTTCAAGACTCTGAGGTCCAGGTAGCAAAACTGAGAGATGAAGGGGAAAGACTTTATTTACCTTACGTTTTAATCCAAGAAGTATATAAATTAGAGGTAAGTATTCTAAGAGAAAAGCACACACTGATTGGATCATCTAATCCATTGCTATATAAACCTCAACTGGACTTACCCCAAGTGGCAAACTTTTTCTTTATCTCTAATTACCTATCACCCTTTCTTCATTATCCATTACAAACTTTTTCCTCTCTCAAGTCCCCAATTTCTTCCTTGACCTCTCATCCCCCTCTTGTCCTCTCATCCCCCTTTTCACTCCCTTACCTCCTCTCTTCCCTCCTGTCCCGCCCTCCATTTCTCATTTCTAGTCTGCCTCCCCTCTTGTCAGCAGAGTCATTAAGACAGCAAGTAATTCAGTTTCACATTTATCAACCCTAGTTACTCTGCTCCTCCCAACCTTCTCAATAACATGCTTATTTCTACCTTGTGCTCACCAAACCCTCAATCTCTATCAGGCTTTGTCTTTTTTCCTTCCCATCATTATTCAAATCCTAGAAAGAGTGAACTTTTCTTATTACCTCTTCTTCACCTCCAATCCTTCACTTTCTAGAGTTTGACTTCTGTCTCCCTGCCACTTTGCTGGAATTGTTCTCCAAGGTCACCAATACCCTCTTTTTAAAGTTTTCATTTTTCCCCAAATAGAAAGAATATTCTTTCCTCATTCCTCATCCTCTTTGTTCTTTCTGCAGTATTTAATACTACACACCTACTTTCCCCCTTGTCATAGCTTTTTTTCCTTTCACTTTTGGGATACCCACCATTTTCCCTTCTACTCTATTTGACCTCTCCTTTGCTTAAGTCCTGTTCCTCTTAGCTGTGGATATTCACAAAGATTCTATCCTTACATTTCTTTTTTCCTGTCTTATATCTTATCTTCCATGAAAATCTCATCTACTCCATGGATTCAATAATCATTTCTATGAAGAAGATTACTATATCTCCATTTTCAGTTGCAACCTTCTGCCTTCTCCCTCTCCCTAAGGGTCAGTTCTATATTTTCAGTCCCCATTTGGCCACATCTCCATGTTGATGTTCTCCTAGCATGTCAAATTCATTATATCCAGAAAAGAATTTTTTTTATTTCTTCTAAAACCAACTTAACCATTTTTATTCTTCTTACCAACTTAACCATTTCTATTTATGGTGTGGTGCCTCTGCCTTGCCATTCAGCCAGGCTTAAAATTTTGTGTAAAATAAATCTATACACACTTTGATTTATCAGTTCTTTCTCTGGATGCAGATAGTACCTTCTTTAATATGTCATTTGTAGATAATTTGGGTATTTAGAATAGTCAAAATGACTTATTTACTCAAAGCTGTTCTTCAAACTGTTGGGAAAATGTATTTTAAAAATTTTAGTGACTCTCCATTTGCTTCTAGAGTTAAATATAAACTCTTTAGCTTTTCATTAAGTCTTTCTTGGTCTTATACCAGCCTACCCTTATACCATTATTTTATTTTATTTCTCCAGCTCCACAGGAGCAGACACAGTATGGCTAGCATGTCACTGGAATCAAAAAGACATTATTTCAGGAGGATTATTTTCATAAGACAAACTCCATTTATTGATGACTTATGCTACACCTGCGCTATTATCTCATTGCTTCCCAACATTGGGCAGATCATTTAGCCTCTCTCGGTTTCAAGAAATTGAACTATTTGGAAACTAAACTCATTTTCAGCTCTAAATCTATGACTATAAACCTTTATCCTACTTTATGTCTTTGGGTTCCAAATCCTGCCTTAAAAAGAGTTCTTAACTTACAGTGTATGAACTTTGTATTATAAATATTTTGGTAACAGTATTTCAATATGTTTGTTTTGTTCTTTTTTTTATTCTATGTCTTTTATTTAATGCTTTTAAAAACATTATTCTGAGAAGGGAGCCCATCATTTTTATCTGTCTTCTCAAGGGTTCCAGAACACACAAAAAGATTAATGAGAGCTTCTCATTTAACTTGATCCCAGAAGACTATCCTCTCTTTACCTTTTTGGATCATAGTTTTGGTCATGCTCTCTTCTTCTATTCTGTTTTTCTGGGCTTGTTAACTATTTTAATAATCAATACTAGTGAATAAGCCATCATTTTCCTACTGCATTCTGGCTTATACTAGCTCTGGAGCTATTCTCTATGCTTAGAACATTCTCCTTCCATATCTCTATCAGTGCCTGGCATATAGAAAGAGTTTAATAAATGTTGTTTGCCTGAGTATTGAAATCCTTCTCTTTCTTCAAGGTCTAGTTTAAGTGCTTCCTCCTCCATAAGCTTTATCTGATCCTCCCAATTAAAAGTTACCTCAACCTCCTCAAATTTTTAATACCATTTTGTTTAGATCTCTCTTTTGTCCCTAAAACATTTTGCATTGTTTGTTTTTATTCTTTCTTAGCTCTTATCCACACAAACTCTAGTTCCATTAGATTTTAATATTTTGAGGGCAGAGACTATCATTATTCATCCTTATATGTCTCATATAAACAGCATACCATGCACATAATAGGTATTTAATAAATATTTATTGAATTGAATAATAAAGGGTAACTAAAGGCTCTTGAATTGGCTGTTCTTGGTTTTATTGTATTGTGCTTTTAAAATAATATCAGTAAAAAGGTTGAAAACATTTGATTTATTTTTTTAGGATGTCCTTGATGATATGTGGAGACTTCTAAGAACCAAGAATGCTGAACTCAACAGCCCTTTCATCAGTGAAAGCCAACAAGAAGGATTGCTGCGAGGACTGGAAGAACTAGTGAATATTGGGAAAGAAAAACTTGGTCAGGACCAACAACAAGAAGTCAAAAATAAAACAGCTTTACAGGTTCAGTTGCAAAATCACAAGGTAAAACTGTGAAAGTAATTTTGAACAAGTTCTCTTCATCATCTAATTTTTTTTTAATTGAAAGCTCATTGTGGGAGAGGAGGTCTGAATCTCTACACAGAGCATTAATCTTCCTGTGTATAAAGAAGAAACTTAAAATGCTGGTTTTGCCATATCACATGTGTACACATGTGCATGCATATGCACACACACACCCCTATATATATATGTGTGTGTGTGTGTGTGTGTGTGTATATATATATATATATACACACACACATATACATACACTCAAAAAAACCACTTTGTTGATACAAGAACTTATACTGGACTTATAGAATCAAGATCAAGAAAATTCTCTTCTAGGGTTTTGAATTTGAGCCAATTTATTCCTTTTTTTTAATCTTGAAAATGAAAATCCATTGCTGACTCCATTATCATGATTCCTAACTGAGATCAATGTTTTGGATATTCAGAAGAGAGGGTTTTTTTTGTTTTTTTGTTTTGTTGGTTTTCTACAGTCATGCTTTCCTGCAGAACTATGGTATTCTCATAGAATGTACTTAGCATTTTATTTTATTTTAAAATTTTTTCAGTAGTATTATTTTTCCAAATACATGTAAATATAGTTTAACATTCATTTTTGTAAGACTTTGTGTTCCAAATTTTTTCTCCCTCCTTCTGTTACCAGCCCTCTCCCCAGATAGCAAGCAATCGGATACAGGTTAAATATGTGCAGTTCTTTTAAACATATTTCCATATTTGTTATGTTGTGCAAAAAAAAAAAAAATCAGACCAAATGAGAAGAAATCACAAGAAAGAAAAAAACAAATAAACAAACCAAAAAAATATGAAAATGCTATGCTTTAATTCCCATTCAGTCTCCATAGTTTTCTTTCTGAATGCAGATGGCATTTTCCATCCTAAGTCCATTGCATATGTTGAGAAGACCCAAGTCCATCCCATTTGATTATCACATAATTTTGTGTCCAGTGTTCTCTTGGTTCTGCTCACTTAACTCAGCATCAATTCATGTAAGTCTTTCCAGGCTTTTCTGAAATCAGCCTCTTCATCATTTCTTATAGAACAATAAAATTCCATTACATTCATATTCCATAACTTATTCAACCATTCCCTAACTGATAAGCATACATGCAATATCTAATTCTTTGTCACTACAAAAACTGCTTCTACAAACATTGTTGCATATGTGGGTCCTTTTTCCTCTTTTATGATCTCTTTAGGATACAAACCTTTGAGATTGGTAGATCAAAGAGTATGAACAATTTTATATGTGATTAGCATTTTAAATAGTAAGAACAATTGGAGTTCAGAGATTTATTGTCCTGTAATCAGATTACATTTTTGTTTTTGTGTTGTTGTTAATGCTCAAATAATTTAGTTGAACATATTATTAAGTAAATATTATGTGGAAGGCATTGTAGTACTAAGTCTTGGGAATACAATGATAGCCATGGCATAAATGACATAAATCGCTGCAAGGACAATTATAATCTAATTAGGAGGAAAGATACCCATAATGGTGACAATCAGACAAAGTACTATTAAAATTTTGAAAAGATAGATTGTTTTCAGATGGGAAATACGGTCAGAAACTCTAAGGGCCCTTTTCATACAAATGTAAACTGTAGCTACACATAGCAGAAATGCAAACTTTAAATACTAAAAAAAAAACAACAAACAAACAAACAAAAAAAAACCACTTGCTTTTCACAGGTTTTTTTCCAGAAGCTTGTTGCTGATGTCTTTCTGATCCAAGAATACTCTAAAAAAGCTCTGCCTTGTTTATTACAAAATAAAGAAAAATTTTGGGAAGAGAAGGTAAAAGAAATAAAATTGCTGGAACAACAAGCTTATCAATATGGCACAAAACTGGAGAATCTGTTACAGGTATGATGTTAAATAAGGATAAATCTATAAATAAGACTAATTTGAACTAATCTTCATTAGTAATATTGCCAATTTTCTACTGTGGTAACTGAGTACTATATTTTAAAACATGGTTATAAATCTATTCCATAACAGTGAATGTGTAGTATAGCTGGGAAATGTGCCTTAGAAAACCTCAGTCCAAACCATGTTCTGACACAGTGACTGTGTCACTTAACTTCTGTCAGGACTAAATAACTCCCTAAAGTTATATGTTGCAGAAAAAGTATCTGCATTGGTATTCATATACTCATCAGAGTTCTATCTACCAATGAAATCACAAAGCTAGCTCCTGTGTCTCTGAAAAAAATTTTTAATTATTCTATTAATTTTTCCAATACTGAGCCTAGAATGACCAATTTTATATCAACGATATAGCAATGAAAAGAAAGTGATTTATCAATAAGCAACAGTTTAAAATTAGGAAAGAATAAGAACTTAGAATCTCTAATCTTGTTCGAACTGTGAGTGCTACCAATCCACTGAGGAGGATATCTTATTCACATTTTCATTGTCCTTCAGTTGTTGGGTTTTTTCATATATGAATTGAAAATGTTTGTGCTTGAATAAACAAAATTAAGTCTTTCCATTGTATTGGGTCCTTCTTCAAGAAAACAGTCATCATTCCTATGCCAAATCATATTCAATTTTCTGGATCTTTAGGAAAGAAAGTTTTAAATGCAAAATAGTTATTAGCATATACAACCATATAATATTACTGTAATATAGAGTTCATATAATGTTACTGTCAAGTTGTTTTGTGTTTTTTGGGTATGACAGAACTTAACAATATCAGCCTATCTACAACTTGACAGATAAGTCTTAGAAAGCTGGCGAAGGCTGGAAGACATGAAATGATTTGTTGACATTCATCCAACTGGTTTCAGGGGCAAAATTTGAATCTATTTATTCTTCATTCTGTGGACCATAGCATAGTATATAGAGCAACTGCCCTGAAGTCAGGAAAAGCCGAGTTCAAACCTGGCCTTGGACACTTACTAGCCATGTCATTTAATTTATTTACCTTATCTGTATAATAAGCTGCAAAAGGAAATGGCAAACCCACTACAGTACCTTTGCCAATAAAATCCAAAATGGTATCACAAAGAGTTGGACATGACTGAAATGACTGAACAACTACTTTCTAATCCTAAATCTAGCAAACATTATGCTTCTTTTATTTGGACTTTGCTCAAGAAATCCTTTGTAATTCTGGTAAATTCCGTGGCTGAGCATAGTCCATTTAATTTATTCTTACATTTTTCTGTTTTCTAAATGATTACAACTTACAAATTGAACTCTTATCATCTTAGTATACAATGTGCATGTCAGTGACATGACTAATAAAGTGGAATCAGTTTAATTTTTTTGAAATGTTCACCATGTTCAGAGCCTATCAGATTCTATATATACATGTAAGGTTTCCAAGTAAAGTTTCTTGTACTGTCTCAATAATAAACCATTTTTTTCCAATAAATTTTCCCAGTCCTGTCATGTACCACCTTCACAGTGGCAAATATTGACTTACCTTGGAGAATCTTGTTAAATGATTCATTAAATTTTACTACTTTATTTTTCCCAAGAAATGCGAGCACAAAAGCTAGTCATCTTTATATTGTTCTTCTTGCTTTTTTGTTCCTTTTTACTTGTGCTCATTATGATTATTGTAAGCCACTTAGTATCCTTTAAAATATTTTTTATTTTTTGAGGCAAATTAGGAAGCAACTCAATCAATTTCTTTATTTCAACAAGTAATCAACAAGTATCAACTTCTCTGAGACAGATCTGTAAAGTTTTTCAGCTTCAACTTCCATAGGCCTTCTGGTTTCACATATAGCAATTTTAAGATCTGTGTAGTTCAGCTACTGACAACTTTGTCAATTAGTTGATCATAGGACAGAGATTTAACATTTAGAATACCAACAGTTAAATTGAAGTTTAAGATAATCTAAAATTTTTATAATTTGAAATATGTTCTGCTCTCTCTTTTTTACTATTCATCATCAATATGGAATTAAAAAGAATTCACCCAAGACTGAAGATTGATTTATAATTTTCTGTGTTTCATGCATTACTGTAGCTGGACATCAATTAGTAACTAGCCTGCTATTTACAAATTTCTGAACTTATTTTAGCTGGTCTTTACTCAGAGCATACTAGACAGCCTTCCAGTTTTATTGAACCAGCCAAAGCTTGTATTTATCTTGAACTGTCTTTAAAATAGTAGGGCTACTTCCATGCCACAAGGAGACCTCTTTGGTGAAATCAATAAGCATAATAGCACTTATGTTTCAGGAATTGTGGTAGGCAGTGGGGCTCCAAAGAGAAAATAGAAATAGCATTTGCCCTCAAGGAGTCTACATTCTCTTGGGGAGCTAACATAAGTAAAGAATTTGTATTATATCCTATAATAAAAGGTTGTCACTAGAACTTTGTGAGCAAGGGAATGACATAGTTTGACCTGTGCTTTAGAGATATTACTATAGTAGCTGCATCGTAGTTAATGCAATAATGTAATAATGAAAGAGGTGATAACAGCCTGGTCTGGGATGGGATCACATGAGTAGAAAAAAGGCAATAAATATAAGAAATTAAAGAAAATATTTACATTGGGATTTAAAAAATAAATACATATAAATTTTCCTCTAGCGTATGTCACAGTCCTTGCAAAATTCACTCCAAATTCCTATACTATCTTTGTCTTCAGTGTTCTTCAATGAAAATTCATGTTAAGAGTTGTCTCCTACAGCATTACCAGATCCTTAGCAGCCAAAGAAATATTAAATTATATTCCATAAACTGGATATACTAAATCAAAAAAGTGAAGAATATTTTAGAAGGATTTTCTTTTATTTAAAAAAAAACAAAAACAAACAAACAACTTGAGTAGAAAAAAAGGAGGGTGAGAGCACTTAGAACATTCTCCTAATCAGAATATCTCATTCTCTAAGCACTTTAATTACCGTATTACATTTAGATCCCTTGCTACACATGTATAAACCATGTAAAATTGCTTGCTTTTTCAATGGGGGAAGAGAAATATTGAGAAAATTTGGAGTTCACAATTTGAAAAAATGTTAAAATTGTTTAGATATAATTGAGAAGGAAAATAAAATATTTAATAAGATTTTTTTAAAGAATAAAAATTTTAAGTTCTTCCCATCTCTGCTTTATCTTCTGCATTTCAACCCATGACTCCAATGACTTTCTATTATGCACTGAATAAGATTCACAATACTTTTTGCCATTCAAGACTTTTTCACAATCAGAACAACAAAACAATTCTTAAAATACTCTTTTTAAAAAAGCATTTATAGGGATTCATTGTATTCTATACACTAGCTAACGCTAATATTGACTTGTTTAATCTGTTAAAATTTTTATTCTAAAACTAATTTTCTTACTGCTGTGATAACATTCTGAGAAAAAGACTTACTGATTTTGACTTTCTTTGATTCTCTAGGAATGGAAAGAATTTGATGAAAACTATGAATCCCTTGAAAAAGACCTGGAAATTCTTGGATCTTCCCTACCATCCACAAGTCTAGTGGAAGAGACAGAGGAAAGATTAATGGAAAGGATTGCATTTTATCAGGTATCATTTTTCTGCTTACATTTTCAAAAAATAAGATTATCCTCTCTTTTTTGGAAAGTGGATTCATTTTATGGATTGTTTTGAATCAGTAGAACACTATTTATAATGTGGATCATAAGTACTGAGATTTAGATCCACTGAATTCTAGATCACATCATACACTCAGACATAGTCACAACCTCTCGAGACTTCACTTTTCTGATAAATAAAATGAAGAGGTTGGTGTAAAAATCCCTTCCAGTTCTAAATCTCATAGTAAAATTCCTTAAAAATTTGCCTAAGAGTAGGCAGCTGCTTATGCCTTGTTACTTGATTTAAATAAAAAGTTATGAAACATTACTTTTAACTTTTAGCCAGTTGCATTGAGTCATTTCCTGCATTTAAATTACATTGGTTGAAAAGAATAAAGACTAAGAATTTATATAAGTATAGCTTTGGGCATCTTGCTACTAATAGTATAATAGAAATTTTAATTAGGTATTTTTACTCAAACAACAATTTGAAGACACAAGCTTTAGAAATTTTGATTTTTGTTCACTTCAAAATGCTCATTTGTACCTAAGGAATGATATTTAAATATGGTTAACAAATATCCTTTTTTTTTTTTTAAGCTAAAAGTAGATTTGTGGCCTGCACAGATTGTAAAATGAAAGCAAGACATACTCAGCAGGGCTCTGTTTATCATGTTGAAGATGCAGGGTTCCAGAAGAAATATTTATGAAAGGACATCACCACATTTTATGGGGTTTAGATGGCCTGGAAATCTAATAGTTGGCCTCTGTTACATTTTCAGTTTTATTATGTTGTCACTGATTTTCAAGTAAACTTGATCTTTTGAACTAAATTAACTCGAGGGACTAAAGAGGTACCATTCTGTGGACTACAAGAATTATAATTTTTAAATTTTATTTTATTTTTAATTTATAGATTAAAACAAGCATTTCCAAAACATAGTATATTTTAAAAGATGATTGTAATGAAACTTGCAAACATACAACAAAATTATCATGTAAATAAGAATTAGAGCTTAACAATAGATCCCATTTTGAGGCACATTGAAACAAAAGATAGAAATTTTCAATAGTCATGTCATGATTATTTCCCTATAGGTGATGTATCTCTTAAAACTATCAGTTATGTCATTTAGTTTGTGTTTGTCCAAGAAAATGAGGAAATCTTTTCTAGTTGTGTGACTTCGAGCATATCCCTATATCCATTGTAGTTTCTTAATCTGTGTAAAGGAGGATAATAACATGAGACTGGTGACCTTGAATGTCATGGCGTCACCTCCCTGATGGAATGATTCTCTTTGTGTAGGAAGGACAAACAACAACAACAATGGGAATAATAATAATAATACCACCTACTTTCCATCTATCCACATACCTATTCATGTGAGGATAAAATGAGATATTATTTTTGAAGCACTTTGCAAACTTAAAGTCCTACATAAATGCACTATAATGTTATCATTATTATCATCAGAAAGCCAGGAAGACCCAAGTTCAAACTCAATTACTGATATTTGAGAGTTGCAATAATTTTTTATGGCTACTTAGTCCAACCTATACATGAGAGGAATCCTCACCTTAACATTCCTGACACATATTGGGCAAAACACTTAACTTCTTCCAGTGCTTCAGACAACTCTCTTAAATCTTAGGTGCAGATGTTAACCTGCATTGGCAGAGGGAATTTTCTTGCCTGGAAATTTTCTCTACCAATGAAAGAAACATTCTAGTCTTCTTACCCTATCCAATTAATGTCAGAACATTGAATTATACATTACATATATTTATCAAGCAGAAATTTCTTTATTTAGCAAATGTTTGTTGTATCAAGTTAAGTACTTTAGGGGACATAGTAGATAGAGTCCAGGCCTGGTGTCAGGAAGACCAAATTCAAATGCATCTTTCTAGCTATGTGACCCTAGGCAAATCATACAACTCTGTTTGCCTCAGTTTCCTCATCTGTAAAATGAACTTGGGAAGAAAATGTCAAAGCACCTCATTAACTTTGCCAAGAAAACCCCAAATAGGGGGTCACAAAGAGTCAGACCGAAATATCTGAACAAAAGGTATTTAATATAACAAACATTTGTTAAACACTTGATATGTATGAACTTTGGTAGTGATCCAAAGATTTAAAAAAGAATTATCTCTAGCTTCAAAGAATTTAGTCTAAAAAGAGATATGAGATGTACTACACAAGTAAATATTATATAAGATAGAAGATAAAGTCAAAGGAAGGATTGAAACAAAGGACTACGTAGGCACTCATCTTATCAAATAGGTGACCTGTTCCATTTGTGGGCAACTCTAACACTAGCTCTGGTTTCCCAGTGAAAACTACTCTCAAGAAGAATGTTGCAGAAAAGATTCATGTGTCAAGTGAAAATTACCAAGAAGTGACCTCTGCAATCTCTTCCAATTCTAGGCTGCTGTGATTTGAAAAAAAGAGAACTGGATTTACAGTCATAGAAGTTCACATTCTTGCTGTATATTTCCCAGCTGTATGACCTGGATCAAATTATTTAATCTATAGTGTTTAATTTTCCCCATATACAAAATGGAAATAACAATAATATTTGCACTCCCCATTTTAAAGGATTATTATGACAGATGGAAGAGATAAAATGATGGATACAAAGTACTTTGTAGACGGAAAAGGTACTCAGGGAATCAACAAGAATGTATTAAGCATATATGTGCCAAGCATTATGCTAAATGTCTATGAAACAAAAAAATTAAAAAAAAAAACAGATCCTGCCCTCAAAGAATTCACACTCTAAATAACATTTAAATATCTAGGTATATATAGTTGTTAGATGGTAAGCTCCTTGAGAACAGGGACTGTCTTTTGTCTCTTTTTATATATTGAATGCTTAGCACAGTGGCACATTGAGATGTTTTTTTGTTTTGTCTTTTAGTCTTCTCTGATTCTTTGTAACCCCATTTGAGATTTTCTTTATAAGAACACTGGAATAATTTGCCATTTCTTTCTCCAATTTATTTTACAGATGAAAAAACTCAGGCAAGGCAAGTCAAGTGATTTGCCTAGAATCACACAGCTAGGAAATGTCTGAGCCCAGATTTGAAATAGGGAAGCTGAGTTTTCCTGCCTTTAGGCATGGTACTCTATCCACTGCACTACCTATCTGCCTGGAACATAGGAGCTTAATGAGTGTTGGATAGATACAGAGTAGCTGAAATAATGTTGGGGAAATGTTGGGGAAAGGTATTAGGAACTGAAAGGATTAAAAAAAAGGCCTTTTATAGAAGGTAAGATTTAAACTTAGTCTTGAAGAAAACCATGGAAACCTAAAATACAGAATTGAAGGCGAGATCATTTCATGTAGGAAGAAAAGTGCAAAGGCAAGAAGATATGAGAGAGCCCTGTGCTAAAAAAAAAAAAAAGGAGGTTTAGTAGATTAACCCCAGAAACACATTCTCTCTAACTCATTCACATATGTGTATGCGCAAAGATTAAAAGTATCCAAGAGCTTGTTGTCAAACCTGCTCTAAAATGTAACACGTTCACCACCATTTTCCTTTCTCATGTCAGAGAGGTATCTATTTGTTATTTTTGCCCAGTCTAATGATCTCATCTCCATTTGTAAACTACACTCTCTCTTCTCCCTTTCTCTAGATCAAAGCTTCTTAAACTGTGGTTTACAACCCCATATGGGATCACATTACTGAATATGGAGGTCATGAAATTGTTCTATTATCAGTAAATATTTGTATACCTATTTTATATGCCTATACACCCAGATCATGTAAAAATTTCTTGGGTGAAAAGAGGTTGTGAATGGGGAAAAGTTAAAGGGATCTTGCTCTAGATCACAAAACTCCTTCATGTTATTGTTGGTTCTTCCTCCTTTTCCCTAGTTAACCCTTCTATTCTCTAAGACCTCTCTAGGTACTTTTTATTCCAACCACTTGCATCTTCCACTACATATTTATAATCATCCTCTCTAATCTTCAATCTGTCCCTGAATACTTCTCCCTTCCTTGCTGCTTGTAGACATATTCAAATCTCCTTTGTATTTAAAAAGAAACAAACCAAACCAACCGTCACTTGACTCTACTGTCTCCTCAAATTATTTTCTGTCTCCCCTCCTTTTCAAACTTAGGAAATAGAGACTATACTCATTCCTCTCTTTCAATCAAGCCTCAACCCTATGGGAGTTGAATTACAGATTTCATTGGTATAGATATAGGAAACTCCCTTTATCAATGAAGGCTGGAGTCTTTCAGCAACTTAATTTAGAGAATTCCCTAAAAGAGTGAAAGATTAAATGATCTGACTAGGGTTAAACAGCCAATATGTGTCAAGGAATTCCTGATTTCATGGCCAGCTCTTTTATACTTTATTTCTCCTTTTTTATTTATGTCAAAGAAAGCAAATCATATAATAGTTGTAAATTTTCAAAGTATGTGCTCTCAATCATTTTTTCCCATTAGACATAATGGTTTTCTCTTTTTCTCTTCTCACCTGTATAAATCCTTTCTCTTTTTCCAAAGATCTAACACAATCATTCTCTTCCACAAAGCTTTTCCATTTCCTAAGATTTGCCTGATCACACTCTTTTCCCTGAATCAGTGCATCACTTAGAGGAAGCATTGCACAATGAGTAGAATAACAGTTTATTTTTTCTGTTATTTCCTATATGCTACTATAATCTTATACTCTTAACTTTTTGAAGAGAAGAATGAGGTTTTATTCTTCTGTATCCCACACAGTTCTGAGGACTAAATAGCTGCTCAATAAATACTCACAAATTAGTTTACTGATCCTGTAACTTTACTTTTCTTAGCAAATCAAAAGGAATATAGATGAAAAACATACCAAACTTTACCAGACCACAAGTGAAGGAAAACACCTAGCGACTACTGTGAGTTGTCCTGAGCTGGAAAGCCAGATTGCAAAGCTAGAAGAACAATGGTTGGCTTTAAACAAAAAAGTTGACCATGAACTACACAGACTTCAAACCCTTCTCAAGCATCTGGTCAGGTATGCCTTCTTAAAGCTTCATTAGTTGCAAAAACTATTTGGGATAAGGGTATTTCAGAAATTCTGCCATCCCAAAATTTCTTCATCTTAATTTTTTATATATTTTTATTTGGTATTATAAACCTGTCATGTAAAAAAAGAAAAAAAGATTGTTCTCATAAGTTCATTTCATTTTTTTTGCCACTTGTACAGAGGTGTTAGTCACTTTAATTGTAATAAAGTTCTCTAATTTCTCTAATCAACAAAGAAGCATTTTTAAAAAGGTAAAAATAATAAAGCTATCATGTACTCATAGCTGTGAGTCATGAGATTAAACCAAAATCTAGGAGATAGTTATTTTTTTAAACATCAAGAATACCTTTTGAGCTAGTGTGTATATGTTAAGAAATATTACCTTTGAAGACTATTATTTTACTCTTATCTCTGTTGAGATAAAGTTAGTGAGAGTGAGTACAAATGTAATGTCCCTAGCTACCTTTGCTTTTGACTCAGAATGAAAGTAGAGACTTGGGGATAAGGGCTCTTGAGCTTTTTGTATAGACTGGTCAGATTAATTGTTTTCACTGAAGTCCTGTTGGTGGGTAGCCATATGGTTTCCATGAGGCTTGAACCTTTGGAATCAGTATTTTCCTTCTGGGAATAACCCTAAGGGGTTCCTCTGAGAGAAAAATAGTTTCCTTTAAATCAAGGGATACCTGATCTTTCACAAAATTGTTCTTGTCTATAGTACTTTGTAAACTAAGGTCCCATCCTTGTTAACTCAAAATCTCCCCCATTTCTTATTTTTTTATTTGATTTTGTTTGTTGCAATTAACAGAAATCAGATTTCTTCCCCTTCTATTCCCACTTTCCCATTGAAAAGTAAAATAAAAACAAAGCCTTTGTAATATCTGCAGTCAAACAAAACAAATTTCCAAATTGGCTATGTCCAGAAGTATGTCTCAATCTGCATTCTGGGTCTTTAATCTTTCTGGCAGAAGAGATAGAATTTTCATTCTTCTGGAATTGTGATTGGTCATTGAATTGATTAATTTTTAATTCTTTCAAAATTATTTGTCTTTACATTGTTGTTATGATACAAGTTGTTTTCCTGGTTCTGCTCATTTCAGTTTGTATCAGTTTATATGAACCATCCCAAATTTCTTTGAAATTATCCACTTTGTTATTTATCATATCACAATAACATCCCATTAAATTCATATATCTTAACAGTGAGCCTAATGCCACCACCCTATTAGTTCAGGTTTGATGTTGGGATGAAATGAGGTGCTCAAAAAGTATTGAACTGTGAGGATATACAAGAAGGGATACAAAAATACTTAGTTTCTGGGGATGCAGTCCCTCTCATCTTCATATGGAAACAAGGTATGGTGATTCATGTGGTTCCCCCAAGGCAGAGGGGCCATGTAGATGGGACTTTTTATGCCCTTTGGTGACCAGGAAGCTGCATCAAGGGAGGAAGCAGTCAATCAATTCCTAGGGAGAATTTTGTCATCTTTTAGGGAAAATATCCCAAATAAAGAAAAAGTAGGGAATCCTGGTCCTATCACAACATACTATAATTTGTTTATCACTTTCTCGGATGATGACCTCCTCCCTTTTATTTCTAGCTTCCTGCAACCACAAAAAGGCATATAAACAATTTTATACATAATAGGTCCATTTCCTTTCTTTGATCTTTTTGGTCTAGTAGTGATATCACTGAGGCAGAGGGTATATATAGAGGTGAGTAACTTTTGAGACTTCATTCCAAATAGCTTTCCAAAAGGATTGAACCAATTCTGAACTTTACTAATAGAGCATTAATGTACCTGTTTTCTCATAACTCTTCTGACGTTTGTATGTTGATATTTTATAAATTTTGCATTCTAATAGGTATGATATTAATGCAGCTTTGAGGTTTCATCTCTATTACTCATTTGGGGCAATTTTATAACTATTGATAACCCCCATTTTTTTTCCTTAGCCAACTACCTTTCATACCCTTTGGAGAATAGCTTTTATTTTTTATAAATTTGAATGAATTTCTTATATCATAGAAAAAAAGACTCTTTTTAGAGAAATTTGCAGCAAATATTTTTTCTCAGCTCTTTTTCTTTTCTAATTTTAGCTGCATTGGTTTCGTTTGTACTAAATCTTTTTTTTTTTTTAATTTTATGTAATCTAAACTGTCCACTTTCTGTGATCCTCTCTATTCCTTGTTTGATCATGAGCTCTTCCATTACTCCTTTTCTTTTATAGCAGAAGACTTAAGTTTTTTGAGTCGAAATATATAATAGCCTTTATCACCTTTATTTTCAATTATGAAAGTCTTCCTCCTTCCCCAAACTTTTTTCCATCATCCCTATTAACAATTAGGTACACACACACACACACACACACACACACACACACACACATACACATTCAGAAAGGATGAGGTAGATTTGATTCTATATGTGGTAGCATACAGCATTTTCCATACAGAATCAAGTATACATTCCTTAGTAAAAAGAAATGAAGGGACTATTAGGTACTTCTATATATTCATTGAGCAAGTGTTCATTGTACATAAGCCTTTAAAAAAACCAAACGTGTAACATATAGAATCATTATATAAGAGAAACAAACATGTTTTCTCATGACAGAATTTTGTTAAGTATTCCTTCTTTTCTTCTCATTTACCTCATCTTGAAAATACTCACATATTTATGTTATAAGATTTATTTAAAATTCTCTTAAATACCTTCAATAGGTCCTCTCATTATAACTGTCTAGCAAAATTTATAATTTATCAAAAATATTTATTTCTGATATGTAATTTCGTATAGATAAAGAAAGGAAACAATCTAGGCTATTGATCATTTTAGCCCCCTCTGTCTATGCTCTACTTAAATTTATCTAAGCATGTTATCAGACTGTAAATCAGCTGTTCAAAAGATCATAATGGATTACACACATGTTCATTCAGTGACCAAGATTTTTGTTGTATTTTTATTAATGTTATATCCTGCCATGATTTGGCCTGTAAATCCAGCCTTATATGGAGTATTACTGGGACTTATCCCAGTACTTTCTAAATTCTGCATCAACATTGACTAAAGATAATCCAGTCAATAAGGCTGCAGCTTCCCCAACCAAAAACTAAACTAAATTAACAATAAATCATTTAAATAATATATGTAATCATATTAAATAATATATACATTAAACTCCTCTAAATCAATCAACAAGCATTTATCAAGTGCTTACTATAATTCCAAGAACTGTGCTAGTGTTGGGGCTACAAAGAAAAGCAAAACTATCCCTGCCTTTGTGGAACTTACATCCTAATGAGAGAAAGAACACATAAATAAATAAACATATACAAAATGCATATGGAGCAGATGGCAGGTACCTCAGAGGGGAAGCTTCTCACTGCTAGACTTAGGGAAAATTGCCTTATTGTTATCCAGTCATTTCAGTGGTGTCTGACTCTTCCTATTCATCTTGGCAAAGATACTGGCATGTTTACCATTTCCTTCTCCAGCTCATTTTACTGATGAGGGTATTGAGGCAAGTGGGATTTAATGACTAACCCAAGGTTACTATTAAATAGCTAGTGTCTGAGACCAAATTTGAATTCAGGAAGATGAGTCTCTTTGACTTCAGGCCTATCATTCTCATCCACTCTTCTAACTCACTTCCCAGATTATGTTTTTAACTAACTATTGAAGCAAAGGATTCTGAGAAGCTAAGGTAAACGGGAGCATTCTAGGCTAGAGGAGCAGCCAATCAGTGCAAAGACATAGAGATGAGAGATGATAAATCATTGTTAAGTCCATTGTTAAGTGGCTACCAAGAGCCACTAAATTACTACCACTGATTACTTAAAAAGACTCAGTTCTAAAAACTAAAATTAAAGGAAACCTAATGCAGGATGAGTCAACTGAAGAAAGATTGGAAAAGTAAAAAGGGGGTTAGGCTGTGTGAAGACCTTTCAATGTCAGCCAGGGAGTACAATGGATAGAGCTCTGAAGTCAGGTCTGGAATCAGAAAGACATGAGTTCAAATCCAACAACAGACACTTATTTTTGTCGCTTAATTCCATTTGCCTCAGTTTCCTCATCTACAAAATGACCTGGAGAAGGAAATAACAAACTCTGTCTTTACCAAGAAAGCCCTAAATATAGAATCTTAAAAGAGTTGAGTGCAACTAAAAGGACTGAATAACAACAAACCTATTTGATCCTGGAGTCAATGGAATGATTCTTTGACCTAGTCTTTCCCAATGTGAGCTAATTACCATCCACATACCCCATAACCCATTTTGGTGAGTCTCCTCTCAGCTCAAGCCCTCTACCAACCTTCTTCTCTCCAGGAGAAGGGATTTCAAATCTATTCCACTATGTCCAGCTCAGCTGTATTATTTTAACAAAACAGACAAAATACTTTTAACTTCTCACTTAAATTACATACAAATTTTCAATTCTAGATGAATTACCAATCTATCTTTTTCCAAGCACTGAAATCACTGGGCTTGCACCCCTGACAAAACTTTGTTAGGAAAATATCTTTCTTCCTTTTCTTTTTTTCTTTCTTTCCTTTCTTTCCTTTCTTTCCTAAGGCAATTGGGGTTAATGACTTGCCCAGGGTCACACAGCATCTGAGACCATATTTGAACTCGGATCCTCCTGACTTCAAGACTGGTGCTCTATCCATTATGCCCCCTAGCTTCCCTGGAAAATACATTTCTATTGACATAAGATCACTAATCATTATGCATTTCAGCAGATACTCTTGTACATATTTGATGAGAAATACAAAGAATCTTTCTTGCCTCATCTCCATTTTTCTTTCTTAGTCCTTGTAACTAAGGTAAGCTACAATAAATAGTTGTATAGAACATCTTGGTCTCATCTGGGTTTGGAACATGAGCCATAAATTTTATATTATCTACCAGGCTAAGGAAAAAGTTGTTTGTAATGGGAAAGGATAAGGAATAAAGTTATACACTATGAAGATCACTTCATTTTCTAAATTAGAAAGGTAAATATATTGCATATAGTAGAATAAGAGGAAACAAATAATGAACCATGTTGTGGGGTGTCTTTTTTCTTTTGTTATTTTTATAGTTATAACAAGGATTCAGATGAATTAACCAAGTGGTTGGAATCAGCTCAGCAAACTCTGAATTACTGGAAGGAACAATCTCTTAATGTTTCTCAAGATTTGGATACAATTAGGAGCAACATAAATGATTTCTTTGTAAGTGATATAATAAAATGCTTGATATTTAATATTTATTTGAAAGGCTATTGAGAGAGCAGAGCTCTGAATTAAGAAGGTTGAAGTCTTACCTCTGACTCATTCTGCTAAGTTAGACAAATTACCTAAATCCTCAGTTTCTCAGGCAACCCTCTAAATTGCATTACATGTGCTGATTTACATTTTGTTCCTTGAAGTATTTTTAGTGGCACAGTGGATAGAACACTCAAATCTAGATTCAGGAAGACCAGAGTTAAAATCTAGCCTCAGATACTTGCTAGCTATGTGACCCTAGACTAGTCACTTAACCCTGTTTACCTCAGTTCCCCATCTGTAAAATGAATGAGAGAATGAAATGGCAACCTACTCTACCATCTCTGTCAAGAAAACCCTAAATGGGATCACAAAGAGTCAAACACAACTCAAACTATTACATAGCTACGTGCTGATTTACATACTTTTCCTTATTGGAAGTTCCCTGAATGGACAAAATCACTATTGAGGATGAAAAAATTAATTTTGTTAAAGAAAACTTAAGTGGACATTTTAGTATAGATAGACAAATGAATCTACTGACAATGAAAATGTATTCCTGACTCTAGGCCTGAGACTTGATCCATCTAGCGATTAGCTGCCTCAATGAAAATTGGTTAATAGTAATGATGTAATTCCAATTTAGAATTTTATAGTTTATTTGTTTTTTAAACAGAGCAAATGCAGTCTAAGCAGACACAGTACTATGAATATGTCTAAGTAAATGATATAAAACCCAGCCAGATTGTAGGCATATATTCACATACAAGAAATTAAGCAATGTTAATGAATTAAAGATTAGTTGATTAATTTGACAACATTGGATCAATCTATTTAATAATCACATTCCTGCTGAAAAATATCATGCTGTGGCTCTTTTCAGCAATGAGATGATTGAGGCTAGTTCCAATGATCTTCTGATGAAGAGAGCCATTTATATCCAGAAAGAAGACTGTGGGCATTGAGTCTAGATCACAACATAGCATTTTCATTATTTTTGTTAATGTTTGCTTGCATTTTGTTTTCTTTCTCATTTTTTCTTTTTGATCTGATTTTTCTTGTGCAGCAAGATAATTATATAAATGTATATACATGTATTGGATGTAACATATTTTTAACATGTTTGACATATATTGGATTGCTTGCCATCTAGGGGAGGGAGGTGGAAAGAAGTGGGAGGGGGGGATTGAAACACAAGGTTTTGCAAAGGTCAATGATGAAAAATTATCCATGCGTATGATTTGAAAATTAAAAAAAAAAAACTTTAATAAAAATTTTTTTTTAAAAGTCCAAAACAGAAAAAAAAAAAAAAAAAAAAAGAAAGAAAGAAAAGAAAAAGAAAAGAAAAACATCATGCTGGAATTATTTATAAAGAAGTAAAATTCTACTTTTGTAGCAATTTCTACTTATATTTACACCAGAAAACTATGTTTTGTTGATCCTGGTTTTCCCATATATTCCATAACAATTCCATTGTACAAAGAGAGCACTTTCTCTGAATTTAGATTTATACTCTTAACATGGACTTTAAAATACAATTTTTCAAAACAAACTTTAAAAACTTAAGGATTTAAAATTTTTTGCCACAATCATTTTCCATTAATGTTTTAATGGTATCTTCTTTTATCTCAGAAAAGTTAAACAAAATTGTCCAATGTAGTGACCTCAAGGGAATATATAACATTTCTTATCCATGAGCTTGTCTCTTTTGACTGGAAATAAATCTGTTCCAGTTTGTCATTGTATCTAATCTACCTACTATCTGTTAATGTCTATTAATGCAAAAATAAGTATTAGTGAATGGAAAATAATTGTGGTATCTGTATCTGTAGCACTTATAGTAAGAACTTAATAAATGCAAAGTTGACTGCCTCAGTTTTATTGGTTTAATCAACTCTCAAACATTTTCTTTTGTTTGTGAAGTACCTTGTATCAAGAGTTTCTTTATAATTATTTTTATAAATCATTTGAAGGAAAAAATATTTTAAAAAGAATTTTTTGAAAAGTGATTTGAATGGTCTAAGAAAATGAATTTCACTTCAAAAAGTATATTTTGAGGCCATCAACAAGTATTTTTGCAGTCTTAGTTTGCATTTCACCCATCTTAATGAAAGTGAATCATATATCCAATGGATTATTCACTTGTAAAATTTGCATCCCATAGGAATTTTCAAAGGAAGTAGATGAAAAATCTTCCTTGAAGACATCAGTGATCAGCACAGGAAACCAGCTTCTTCACTTGAAGGAAGCTGACACTGCCACATTGAGATCTTCTTTAGCACAATTCGAGCAAAAATGGGCAGTGCTGATCACTCAGCTTCCTGATATCCAAGAAAAGCTCTATCAGGTAAATAGATATCAAAGCACCCAGTATAAATCTTGAAACTTTCAATTCTCAGCTTACAACTGTAAAGTCAATTCTCTAATTCAGTGATTGGCATTATTGTTATCTGTTTTTCTCTAATAGCACTGCTGAATGCAAGTCTTAATTACTAGATACTCCTCCATTGGGATCATTCTTAGGAGAGAATTGGGGCTTTAATTACTTTATTTCCCCTGTTTACTTCTACCACTTTCATACTTTATACAGGTCTTCTGCATTGCTTATTTTTGAGACTGAATGCTGTTTGTTTCTCTGAGTAGCCTGCATAATTATAGAGTGAGACCTTTTTACAAACCTGATATCATCTTTAATGTTGCCCTGATTCATGCTGTTAACTGGAAGTAATTAAATGGAAATCATTTTGTCCTTGCAGCTTCAAATGGAGAAATTGCCATCCCGAAAGGCAATCACCGAAATGATGAACTGGATGGACAGCATAGAACAGCAGACAGTAGATGAGGACAATATAGATTCACCAAGTTCTATAACTCAAGTGAAAAATCTTCTTCAAAAATACAAGGTAAAACTATAAGAAGAGATAAGAAATCTCAGAACAAAAGCAAAAAACTTCCTCTAGTTAATTTAGTCCTTTGGGAAATACTGAAGTTATGTGACAGAGAAAATAAATTGAACTGAATACAGACCAAAAAAAAAGAACATTCAGTAAAAATGTAACAAATTTTCTCCTTCATCCTATTAAGGAAATATAAATGTTGTGAGAGATAAATATGAAAATGGTTTTCTTATTGATCTTTATATATATATTGGTATTTAGTGTCTGATTCCCATCCCCAGTTCCCATAACAGAGCTTCTTGAAGGCAAGAACTATTTTTTATTTCTGTTTCTGTATCCTTCTCACCTAACACTGTGCCTAGTACATAGTGCTTAATAAATGATTATTGATTTATTGATTGTTCTTTAAGTCTACAGTTAACCAAATAATGACAGCACAGAGCTTAAATGCAGTTTCCCCACATTATCCTAAAGTATCTAGTTTAAAAAAAAAAAAAAAAAAAAAAAAAAAAAAAAGATTTTAAACAAGATTCCCAGATGGGTATCAGCAGAGCAATGGTTTTTATGCTTTTTCTTTTCTTTGGGGAAGACACATAGTACAGTGTTGACATTCAGGCCTCAGGATTCATGTCTCTCCTCTTCAGCTAATTGAAAATTCCCACAGAAATTCCCATCAAGGAGGTAGCATTGTGACCCTGGATATTGTGGTCTTCTGGACCTCGAGCATAGAGGAACAATAGCGTACTACACTGTGGGGTAGGGATTGGGAGATGTGAAAGCTGGGAGTAGAGGGAAAGGGTCTCTTACTATACCCAGTATAATGGGTCGTACTTTTGGGGCATACTCTTGGGCAATCTGAATAGGAGGTAAGAAAAGGAAAGGAAACAAGCATTTACTAAGTGCTTATTATATGCCAGGCATTTTGATAAGTACTTAACAACTGTTCGCATTTGATCCTCATAACAACCCTTTGAGATAGGTGCTATTGTTATCCCCATATTATAATTGAGGAAACTCAGGCCCACTGTCATTAAGTGATTTGCTCAAGGTCATACAGCAAATAAGGGTCTAGGCCTAAATTTGGACTTGAGTCTTCTTGATTCCAAGACTAGCACTCTCTCCACTGGACTACCAACTGCCTAAGACTAACTTCGTAGTTTTAATAATCTGATGACTAATAACTTAGGTGCCAGAATGACTTGATATATAGTTAGATAGCATATAACAAGTTAAAAGTAGCCCTATAGGCATCAAATATTGCCCTCTCAATTCAATGGAACAAAAAGCATTTTCTAAATACCTACTATTTATTTGTCTCTGTATTTCTTCCTCCAAATATTATATGCCATAGGAAAAGGATTTCTTAGAAGAGTTAGTGTACTCAGGATATATTCTTTGAGAACAACTGTTGTTCTCTGAGATATATGCCCTGAGATCTATACTCCATGCTTTTGCTGGCCTGGTGAATAGAGGGGAAGACCTGTCTGTCAATGGCATGGGACTCTCATTAAAATATTCAGTCATTTAGTGAAGAAGGTGTTGGTTTAATATAAGATGCCTTCTCAAACCAAAACATTTTCCCCTAAACTACAATTCCCCTATATGTATCTTTTGTCCCTTAGACTATAAATTGTTTGATTAAAAAATGTCTCTCTCTTTTATTTATCCCAAATATAGTGCACATACTCAGAACTTAATAAATGATTTTTCATTCCTATGTTCACATAAAAGCAGTCCCAAGAGTTATACTCCTTACCTCCTCCCCAGGCCTCAATGAATCACTATTCCAAGAGCTCTATAAATGGAAATTGGCTACCCTTGAAGAAGATTTTTTCCAAGCAGCTTCAGAAAGAAACAGGTTTTCTGAATCTACCACAGCTATATATAGCACTGAAATGATGACACTAAGAGCTCACAAGGCTTCAGAATTGGCCAGAAGTCTCAGGACAAAATGCCAAATTGGCTTCTAGTTAGAAAGTACTTTTTAATAAAGATTTCTTGATGCCCCCTGGAGTACACAAAAGTGAAAATCCATCTTAAAATGTCTCTTCATTCAAATTTAATAGCTCCTCTCCTATCTCCCCCATCTACTGAATACACTTTAGAAGGTTACACATTGTCCATGTTTGGTTTTTTGGTGTGTTTTTTTTTCCAGGAATCTAGAATGGAAATGAATTATAAACAATGGATCATTGATTTTGTCAATCAGTCATTACTACAGCTAAGTACCAGCGATGTAGAAAGTAAACGTTATGAAAGAACTGAATTTGCGGAATGCCTTGGAGAAATGAATCGTCAGTGGCACAAATTACATGGGACACTAAACAGAAAGGTTTGCTCCCATCCTCGCCCCAGTTTTCTATTTTTAGCTTGGGGCTTTGTGTTAGAACTTTTAAAATCATATATACATACATATATATGTGGAAATAGGAAGAAATTTTAATAGCTTTGTTTAAAACTGCACTAAGATTTTTAGAATTCCCCACATGCATATGTGTGTGTGTACGTATGTTTGTGTGTGTGGCTATATACACATTTGTACATATGTATGGGAAGCATTTAGCACATTGGGTGAATCCCGTGTGACAAACTTTTGAGAGAAAATGGACAAGAATCAAAAAGAATGAGCAAATGTGGATATGTTGAGATATGTGGGTTAAATATACATGTGTACAGTCTCAAAAATACTCAAATAGTCAGAGATCTTTGTGATGGTAAGGTTCCCTACAGTAACACAAATAACATCTGTATCCGTGAAATCATGCAACCCATCCATGATTGCCCATCCTGTGTGACTTTTGTTTATATCTTTAAGGATATGATGATAGATATATGCTTCTCCCATTCATTTACCACAAGAGGTTCATTCAATGAAGAAGATTGGGAGCCTTCCTCACATTTTCTTCACCATGAGAAGATGCTAGTAAAACATGTTGCCTCTCCATCAATCACCCCTCAATCTCTATATATCAGAACATAAATATATGTAACATAAATATGTTTTATATATATGTATATATGTACATATATACATAAATACATGTCCTGCTATTAATAATATATGTACTAAATATAATATATAACATGTTTATGTATATATATATTGTATATATGTAATGTGTGGGTATATATATATATGTATATATGGTATCCTCAAAGTCTTACTGAAATTTTAAGTTTTAACTGCCATAAGATTTTGAGGACACTCTATATTTATTACACAAAGTGAGACATTAGAATCTGATCATTTTAAAGCTATTAAAACTTAAAATTGCACTAAGTCTTTGGAGGCATCATGCATTAAGTGAACATTAGCTGAAAACATTACAAAAATTTGGATCTGTGATATTTTGGAAGACTTTACAGGACAATTAGGTAAAAAGAATCTAGAATTTATAGGATATGTTATTAAAATTTATAGATATAGAAGATACCCAGTATCTTCCAAAAATTATTGGTGTTCATTTTTTGAGCCTCCCTAGTAAGAAATGAGTGAGTAAGTGAGGCCATCAGGGAGAGAGAGCTGGCATAGAAGCCAGAATGACCCAAGTTTAATCCCAGCCTTGATACATCCTGGTTATGTGACTGAGCAAGTTATTTGTCCTCTCAGAGTACTAGACAACTAAGACTTAAGCTAAAGAACATAGCTATAATGTATACCAAAATGGGTATTTTTGCATTGATAGATTCCCTATATAAGAAATTAGAGCTCTAGTTCCTATCCCTACTAAAGAATGAGAAAGTAAAGTATAAGTAAAAGAACAGGAAAAATTCATTCAAAGTATTATATGCGCAGTTGTAGGTTTACTAGTTTTTCCTGTGGAGCTAGATATAATTCTGTATTAATATTCACATGTGAATATAATTGCTATCTCTTCTCCCTGACACAAGTTATATATATATATATATATATATATATATATATATATATATATATATATATATATATACATATATGCATAATTAGTGAAATATCATCCTGGTCATCTGGAGGGAATTGATAAAAGCATACTTATGGAAAACAAATTCTGGAGAAAGAAATGTGTAAATTTTTGCATGCATTAGAATTAGTTTAAAAAAAATAGCCTCTTAGAAGACATTTGATTTCATTCGTGTGAGTGCTTCCTTGATACCTATTCAGATAGAAAATTCTCCATGATTTCTCATTTTGTATAATTACTAAAAAAGAGTGAAAACATTGAGTATACTTCTCACAATTATCAGATAGTTTCAATAATAATTGCCAAACTGTTCAGTCAGTGGTTTAGTTTTTAATTTAAATATTAGTCTTTGATGAGATTTTTAAATTAATATAATTTTGTGGGAATTGCTAGAAAAATATAGGAAAGCATAGAAATGGAAGAGAAATGACTAATATGAAAATGTTTTATATGATACCACATGCATAACCTTTATCAGATTACTAATTGTCTTGAAATGGGGAGGGCAGGGAATGAGGGATAAAATTTGTAACTCAAAACTTTAAAAAAGAACAAATATTAAAAGTTGTTTTTACATGTAATAGGAGGGAAAATAAAATACTGTTTAAAAAAAGAAAAATCCTCTAAAAACTCTTGAAGCGATGTAATTCATTCAGAGATTTAGTACATTTGATTTGAAGGCATATATTTTGCAGATTCAACATTTGGAACAACTTCTGGAGTCTATCACGGAGAATGAAAACAAAATACAAACTTTGAAAAATTGGATGGAAGCCCAAGGAGAAAAACTAAAAACATTACAAAGACCTAGAAGTATAATATCAGTAAGGAAGACTCTGTTGGATTGTCAGGTAAAAATTATCTAACATAAAATACTTGTTTAAGTATGTCACAAATATGTTGTTGTTTTTTAATTTCAGATGATTTTTCATTCTTAGAGGTAGGGGGAAAGTTTAAATGAAGCTACATTGTATCTCTTATATCTCTTCATTCTTGTTTTATTGTTGTTCATTCCTTTCACTTGTGTTCAACCTTTCATAACCCTATATGGAGCTTTCTTGGCAAAGATAGTGAGATGGTTTGCCATTTTTTTCTCCAGCTCATTTTATACACAAAGAAACTGAGGCAAACAAGATTAAATGACTTATCCAGAGTCACACAGCTTAAGTGTCTAAAGCCAGATTTGAACTCAAGAAAATGAGTTTTCATGACTTTAGACACAACATTGTGCCACCTACTTGCATACATGTGTGTGTGTGTGTGTGTGTGTGTGTGTGTGTGTGTGTGTGTGTGTATGTATTTCTATGGTGCCTTTAGGTTTCCAAAGAGTTTTATATAAAGTGCATCATTTGAATCTAATAAAAATCCTAAAAGTGGGCTCCACACGTTTTATTCTCCATATTTCACAGATGAAGACACTGTCTCAGAGGTTAAGTTGCTTGTCTATGGTTTTATATATTTCCTACTCTATTGGAAGCAGGAGTCTAAATTAAAGTTTCTTAATTCCAAATGTAGTGCTCTTTCCACTGCATTCTGTTGCCTTTATAACTAAGTAATCATCCATGTTTATGAAATATAATTTATTTTCTAAGCATGTTAACTTTCATTTGAGAAAATTTAGAGAGAATAATTTTGGGGGGAGTTGGGGTTTTTAATCACTAAAATCACAATTGGGGTTTTTTGTGGAGGGGGAGGGGTTCCTCAGTAAAAAAAAAAAATGCCAAGGTATTGAGATTTATTTCTCTTTTGGTCAGTTTTCTAATTACAAAATTATTGGAAATTTTTTTATACTTCATTCTGAGCCTTTTCAAAAAGAAAGCATTTTCTTCCAGCTGATGTGTATTGTATTGAAAAAGAACTGTTTTCCCCTCAGTTCCTGTCACATTTAGAACAGAAATATAACTTAGTATTAGTTTTGAGGGATTTTGATGTATTCCTTTTCTTATGCATTGCACCTATTATTGGCAATCTGCAAATTATGATAATGCTGTGAATAATGATGGGCAATACCTTTGAACTCTTAATGATAATTATATGTTAGTAAAATGGAAATTCCATTAACACTAATTTCTATTGTTAGTGAATAATTTTTTGCATTATTAGCTAGATATGTGACAAGTCAGTCGTTGTGTTGTCTTTCTTTTCTGCAAAGGCAGCCATAGACAAAGAAGTTAACATGGGGACTCACCAAACTCCCTAATTATTCAAGCCATATATTTTCATATCAACTAAACTTACTGCATTCTCTCTTCCCCTAGAGAATTCAAGGAAGTAAGTTATGCAAACTCAAGGCCACTGATTATGCTTTCAAGTTTAGCAAAAGTCGTAAATGATTAGAAGGTAGCTAAGCCTCAAATAATTTACTGAGGAAAATTGGATAAAATGACATGGAGAGTTTACCATCTGTATCTCCTTAGAGCATTACTTGTAGTTTTAAACTATGAGTGTCCTTAAAATTTTAATTTCCTATTATACAGTGTCCCTAAATATGTAATTTTAGATTAAAAACTACACCAAGACTTTTGAGATCCCTGTAGATATCATCATGATAACTGCAGAGGAATTTGGTATTTTTAAAGTATCACAGAATGACTTTTCCTTTTTTCTTAATTAATAAGTTTTTTTTAATTTATGCCCTTTAAAACTCATCAGGACCATTTTTCAAAATATCTTCTTACCCATTAAGTTTTTCCATGTAACAAAGAAAAATTTTACTAAAAATCTAACTGATAAAATCAGTCATGTTTTATATATTCAGTATTCTACAGTCATAGTTCTGACATCTCAACAACAATGAAAGGAAAGAAATGTGTATCATCCTTTTTTCTTTGAGACCAAGACTGATCACTGCAATTCATTTGAATTAAATAGCATTTTAATATTATTTTCATGTATGTTATCATAGACATTGTGTATAATGTTTTCTTATTTCACATGAAGGAAAACTTATTTAAATTGATTCAGCATGACTTTTCTCAACAAAAATAAATGATTATAAAGTATATCTGATAAACTTGTATATCTTAGAACTTTTTCATTTCACAAACTACCTCATATAGAAAATTAGACTTAAAACGGTTGAAGACATAAAGAAAATAAAGATGGATTTTCAAAGGAAAGAAATGGGGAGACACAAAAATATGGAAACTACAATGATGTTTCAACATAACTACAGCAAATTCTCAGACTACAATGCTAATACCAATTTCTTATGGAAACTGTTTTTTATGATTCCTTAAGCAGTTTTACCTTTATTTTTCCTCTTTAAAATGTTCATGTACTTATATTGCCATGGTGACAGAAGAGAAACCTTATGTCACTTCTTCAGCTCTCTTGTGTTATTTATTCCCTGCTGTTTTCTGCTAATAACAGTTCATCTTCATTGAGAAGCTTTCCTCTTCACAGTTTCCCTGAAGTATAGGAAAAACATGCCAACTTGTTAGTAAATATTTCAAAGATTTCTAAACAGCTGTGTCTTTGAGGGAAAGGAGGAACTAGTTTTTATTATTTCAGAGCAAAAAGAAAGTCAAGAATTATTTTGACTTAAGTACTCCAAGCTATTATCCTGAAATATGCAGAAAGAATCAAGTTGTTTGGAATTCCAGGTTGATGATAGGAAATATAGTTAAGCTTAAAATCATAAACACATATTTTGAGATGAATGATAGTGCTTTAGAGGATTACATCAAGGATGAGTGTCTGAACAACTTGTGTTCCATTAGTATAGGTAGCAGCAACTTGCTTCTTTCATCAAATTTTCAACAAAGTAATATAAATGCTTAAAGTGCCAATAAACTAAGCTGTAAAAACAAGACCTCGGTTGTTGCTGCTAAACAAAGGAGCAACTTAATTTTTTTCAATAAAATTTTGCAACCTGATAGCTAGGTATTGTCATTCCTGCTTTCAAAGACTGCTTGTTCTTTCCTGGATTGAAGACTTCTGCCTCCCTTTCACTTGAATTAATTATGTAAGAACAAATGACTCTGAAAAGGTGACTCTAAGATTGAGACAGCTAGGCTGGATGGAGTACTGGACATATACTCTAGAAGTCCTGAATTCAAATCCAGCCTTAGTCACTGTCCCTGGCAAGTCTCTCCATCCTGGTATGCCTTAGTCTCCTCATTTGTAAAAATGGGGATATAGCACTTATAAATAGGGTTATCATGAGAATAAAATAAAATTATATTTGTAAAGTTCTTTGCAAATATCAAAGACATACAAATGCTAGCTATGATCATTATTCCATTAAATCAAATTTTGGTAATAATAGAAGTTGTTGTTCACTTGTTTCCATCATGTCTGACTCTATAATCCCATTTGGGATTTTCTTGGCAAAAATACTGATGTAGTTTGTCATTTCTTTCTTCAACTCATTTTACAGTTGAACTGAGGCAAAATGGGGTCAAGCGACTTTCTTAGAGTCACACAGCTAGTAATTGTCTAAGGTCTGATTTGAACTCGGGAAGAGGAATCTTTCTGATTGCAGGCTGGGCTCTATTAACTGTATCACATAACTACCCCATTAATAGTTATTAGGTTATATAAATAATGTAAGAGAACTGGTTTAAATTCTTCTGAAATCTAGAGACAGAGACATTCAGTTAGACCACCGTGTGTAATATAATTTATGTTATATTATAAATTATATCCTTGTGCAAAATGAATGAATTTCTTTACTAATGAAATATTTACCAGATGCTTACTAAGGCTCTCTACAATAGACTTGCAAGGAGAAATCTTTTGTCCTATACACCATTCAAATACTTTGGAATGCTATACTGCTAAGAACTATATTTCCTTCTTTTTTAGGACCTAGAAAATCACTTGGCAACTAAATCCCGGATACTGGATGAGCTTAAAGAAAATTACATGGCTTTGGAAAGTGGCCCAATACCAGTGTTACAGGACACCATTTCTGGAATTGATGATTTATATCAAATGAGGAACAGTATTGTCAATCAGGTAGTGGGATATATTTTAAATTTATCTTCTTCTATTTGACCTTTCTTTACAATTTTCCATTCACTACTGGAGAGTTGTTCCATGCCATATACTTTTCAGAAGCACAAAGATATGTTGCTAAAAACTTCTCATTTGTGTTCTAGAGGCAAAAGCCCTAGATATTACATCAAATTCAATGTTTATATCAGGCAAGACTGACATATATCTTGCCTCCCAAATAATACCCCATTTGAATTTGACTTCTGACAGCATTTTTGGCTAATTATAAATCATTAACTCATCATTGAAGAGGCGTGTAAGCAAGGAAATGGTTTCTATGGAAGAGAATCTGAAGCTCTTTCATTAGGGTAGATGTCTCAGGGATATAGGAACACTGTGTCACCTAATCATATCATATAGAAATTGGTGATAAAATTAACCTTGAAACATATTTTTGATGTCATGCTAATCTTTGCTTACTCATCTACTAGAAATTCCTGCTTCTTTCTTTTCATCTTAGCTATGACTAAGTATATTTCTAAGCCAAGCAGCCCTATTTCTTTCCCATAAGACAATAGAATTTTGATGTGGTCATAGGGTCATAGTTGGAAATAGCCTCATCTAGTCCAGTCTCCTTATTTTACAGATAAGGAATCTAAGGCTCAAGGATGTTTGGTGCATATTGATGTAAATGTAGAATTCACACTTGAATTTGTCATCTTGTTTTCACTCAACTTTGTGAGGAAATTGAGTAAGCTTTTATTGTGGAAATGTTTAGAATCTCATTTTAAGTTCTGTTTTCAGGATCCTGACAACAAGGCTGTATTTTTGAATCTAAAAACTATAACATAAGTAGTCATATTTCAAAAACTAATTTTCATTTTGATACAGAAGTAATCATAATTTCACTAAAAATTTTGGAATGCGCTGTATAACATTTTCAATTTTTTTTATTATTATACAAATTGATACCAATTGGACATTTGCCATAACAGATCCTATCTGAAAACCAGTTAGGTATAAGTTCTTCAAATGATTTAAGTGTGAATGAATAACAGAGCATTCATTAAATCTTTACTATGGGTCAGGCACTATGCTAAGTGCCGAGGATACAAATACAAAAAGCTTCCTGCCTTCAAGTAGCTAATAGTTTAATAAATTGAGATGGTTACAGTAGAAAAATGGTGACTAGGGAAGGGAATTTTGATCAGGAAAGTCAGGAAAGAAAGTAAACTGATCCACAGAGTAGTCAATTAACATTGACTAAAGGCAATGGCAGTACTTCTGAATAAGAAATAGAAAACAGAATAATAGGACAGATTAAAAAAAATGTCCTGGATTAATGACTAAGGTATGGTATATGAATGTGATAAAAGTCATATTGAAGTGAAGAAATGATGAAATAGATGATTTCTAAGAATCATGGACTTTGGTAAACTGATGTAAAGTAAGCAGAAACAGGACAATTTACACAGTAGTAAGCTGTAAATACAAATTTTGAAAGCTGTAAGAACTATGATCAGTCTTTTAGCCATCCATGATTCCAAAGGAGTGATGATGAAACACAGAAGTATAAATATGTGTGTATGCACACACATATACGTTTACTTTTTTCAGTTGGGTAAGAAGAGAAAATATACTTCTGTTCATTTTTTTAAAATAGAGAGGTTGGTGCAATAGATGTGCTGTATTGCATGTACTTTCAGACTAAGTCAATGTATTGTTAGTTTTGCTTAGTTGTTAACTTAATTTCAAGAGATTTCTTATGAAGTAAGGGAATTTTTTAAATGTTTGTAGTGTAAAAACAAAATACATCATTAAACATTTTTAAAATAGGTATGCCAGATCAGGGCTTCTTAAATTTTTTCCACTCATCACCCCTTTTCATTGGAGAAAATTTTACATGACCCTGGGAATGTGGAGATATTAAATAGGCATGTAAATTTAACATTTAATGATGATAAATCAAAAAAGAAGTTTATTTTAAAATATTTCTTTGGTATGCATATAATTTTTTCACTTATAAAAGATGAAAGCAAATTTACATAAGATGGATGTGGCAAATTATTTGATTCTTTTACTGCTGCCAATTTTTGTAACCCCCCCACATTTAATGACACAACCCTATATGGGATCAGAACCCCAGAGCTTAAGAAGCTTTGTACTAGATGGGCTAGTTACATTTGTATTCACTCAGTTGCTAATCATGACTGCTCACTCCCAGGGTGGCAGTTCAAAGGCTGAGTAGATTAACTCACCAAGATCTGTAATTCATTGATGTGATTACCCTCCAACAGTGCAGATCAAAACCTTTCCATAATTTAGTGGATTGTTCTGTGTGTTCCTGGTGGCCAGCCTTCTAGACTGGACCTCTAAAAATAGTCTTATCTTCCAGCCTGTACTCAAAAGCTCTTCTAATTTGTGTGATGAATCAAAAGTTGCACTCCGTTGGCACAACTTTGAAGAAGTCATAGCCTCCATCGTGAGATATTATATTAGGATGTTATGTTTAATAATTTTTTTGCTTTTAATTTTATATTTGCCACATTTTTTAACCCTAAAGTTCTATATAAATATAATTAGCCATCCCAATTTAATTTCCTAGTGGTCAGCCAGGAACTGTACATATCAGTGCCAGGATTTCACTTCTTATCCTATCATATTATTCAAACATAAGCACTTCATCCAAAGAGACATTCCAAATTTGATGTTAATAGTAAAAGTACAAACCTGAAAGAAAAAACAAACTAATGAAAGAATGTGAACCTTTTTCTAAATCATCCTGGTTCTTCCTTTTCCATAGATCAACCAACTCAAAACCTCCATGCAGTCAGTGTTACAGCAGGGAAGAGGTTATGATAAACTCTTTGAAGAAGTGAACATGATGACAATCCGATTCTGGTACTGTATGGAACACAGCAAGCCTGATGTGATATCTCTGGAAGCCTTGAGATGTCAAGTGAAGAATCTTCAGGTAAATATTTACAGCAGGTTAAAGAAAGAAAACTTAGGAGGAAACAAAAAAATATTAGTTGTAGTCCCATTTGTATTACTCCTAATATATAGAAGATACTACTTTAAAATAAAGGCTCAGTTAACATTCTATGTGCGTAATTGAATCAAATTATTATTGTCAACATTTAAATATTTGCACACATAATTATTTAAATTATTAATTATATAATTGTGTTGATTAAATTATTATTTAAGTTTAAAGAAGCAACATGGAATAGGTAGCACTGAATTAATTTCTCTGTCCAAAACATGAGTGGGAAAGAGAGAGATGGTAGGAAAGATGGAAAGATGGACTGGATGGATGGGAGACTAGTTTGTGACATATGGTCTGGTGGCATGGGACTAGTTAAAAATAGTGGATAGTTTATGGATTCAAAATTGGGGTCAGAAAGATCTGAGTTTTGGTTTTCTTTTAATACGTACTAATTTTGTGGCCCTGGATAAGTTATTTAACCAATCTGCACCCCAGGTAGTAATTATAGATGAATTGCAAATTAGGATAAGTGGAAAGAGTTTCTCTGCCAGAATTTCTTTGTCACAATGAATCACAAACAATTGCAAGGGGAAATATCTTTACAACAAATGTAGTCCAAAAGTAGAATAGGATGTTTCAAGAAGTAAAAGTTTCCCATCAGTGGATAGAGTGGTTAGGAATTCCTGTTTAGACATAGATTATACTAAATGATCTCTGAGATCCATTACAACTCTTAAATTATATGATTCTTTAAACTTTATAAAACTATGAATTAGGTTTTCCTAATTGTTTGCCACTTTTAGTCTTTGAATGCTTTTTACTACAATTGGGGTCTAATTGTATTGGCAATCTTCCCTTTAGAAATATAGGTCAAATATGTTTAATTACTATTTATACATTTTCTTAGCTCCTTCAGGACGAAGTGGAGAACAGTGAAGGAAATTGGAGCAAACTCCAGGATGCTATTAGTAAACTCAAAGACTGTTGTCCTTCAGTTACTGAGATAATTGAACAGAAGTATCAAGAAGCATATACAAGGTACACTTAAGATAAATACAGTGGGTGTCTTTCCAATTCAATAGAACAATTCCTGATGGCCATCACATTTTATCAGACATTTTCTGAAATGACTGATTTTCAATTTCCTATCTCTTCTGCTCTCAAGTATTTTCTAAGAAAAGATATAATGTCATAAAGGATATAGTCTGTCTCTTGGGAGTCTCGTGTAAAATGGAAATTATTCTAATCACAGCCAGGATAAGGAAAGCAAACAGATGCTATAGAAATTTTCTTTTTAGTTTTAATTTTTAAAAAAAATCAAAGCCCTAATAAAATGAGCAAAATATAGATAGAACAGATATATGAAACCACACTATCTCTATTACAGTTTTCATTTTTTTCCTTTTATCTTTAATAAATTCAATATGTAATTTTCAAAGCTGTCTTGTTTGCCCTTCGTTCTGTTCTCTTCTGTGAATTTTTCTAAATGCTTCAATGCCTTCTTTTCTTTCTCTTTTTTTCCCTCTGATAAACCTTCTGACTAGCTTCACTGTCCCTATCACCTTTCAACCCTTGATTAAAAAAAATCTTTGTAATAAATATGCATAGTCAAACAAAACAAATTCCCACATTGTTCCTGTCTAAATATGTATTTCTCATTCTTCACTTTGAGTCCATCATCTCTATCAGGAAGTAGGTAACATACTTCATCCTTGGTTCTCTGGAATTGTGGCTGACCATTGAATATAATTCTTAAGTCTTTCAAAGTTGTTTTTCTTTATGTTGTATAAATTTTTTCTCTTAATTATGTTTATTTCACTGTACATCATTTCATACAAATCTTCCCAAGTTCCTGATAAATTTTTTTCATTATTTCTTACAGTTTCATACTCTTCCATTATATTTATCACAACTTGTTCAGATGGATACCATATCACCTCCCTTATTTTCCAGTTATTTGCTTTAACTAAAATTGTTGTTCTTAATGCAGGTCTTTGATCTTTCCCCTGGGATATAGGCCTAGTAATGGTATTTCTGGGCCAAAAGGTTTGCACATTTAATGATTTTGTAGGCATAGTTCCAGTAGCTTTCCAGAATAACTGGACTAATTCACTCTTCTACTAACAATACATTAGTATGCCTATCTTCCCATGGCCTCTCCAACATTTATCTTTTTCCTTAGCCTTGCAAATCTGATATGAAAGAGGTGGAACCTCAGAGTTAATTTTAATTTTTCACAGTGATTTGGAGCATTTTTTATGTGATGGTTGATAGGCTTAGATTTCTTCCTTTGAGAACTGCCTTTTCATGTCCTTTGACCATTTATCTTTTGAGGAATGGCTCAATATACTTTCAAGAAGTACTGGCTTTCTCCATGTGTCTTTCAAAGACACATAAATTGAAAGACACATGCTTTAAATAAAAGAATTGGGATGTGGGACTAATTAAAGAATCTTCCATTTATGTTGGCTTTTGGTTACACAATAATTGGAAATAACAATTATCATTCTACCTTCCAGTTTCAACGGGAGAGCCCAGATTAAAGAAAATAGAATAAATAGGACTTTTTATTTTTCTGTTTGTTGACAGGTGGACGCAAGTGAATCATGAAGTCACAGATCAATTACAATCAGCCCAAAGTATGTTACAGCTTTGGGAGTCTTACACTGTTGCTCATGCTGAAGCAACAGCAAAACTGGAACAGCTGGAAGAAAAGTTTAAACACATTTTGAACATTAATATGTCTGGAGACAATCTGACTGAGATCCTAATCCGGGCACTAAAAGATGCAAAGGTGAATACAAAGACCCTTCCCTTTCTCTTGCTTAACCATGAATGGGAGAAGAATATTTTCTATGATCAGGAGACTTGGGTTCTAATTCACTATTCCATTGACTCATGTATAATGATATTTGTATGGATTGCTATTTCTTCATTGGAAGAGACTAGCGTGAGTAATATTTAAAGTACTCTTGATTGAAAGTACTATATTTTGCTTATTAATGTTCCTCATGTTGTGTACTCATCGGTAAAAATTCATCAAATGAAGTGAGGTACTGTTACACAGAGAGCTGACTGCCCTCACCATAGAGCAGCTGCATGTATACATAATAAGCCACAAAAACCCAGAAAAGGAATTAGATCCAGGATAAAGATTTGATTCAACCAATATTAATCTCTATTTTGTATAGGATTTTTAAAATAAGATTTTATATTGGGGGAAGGAGAAGAGACAGAGACAGAGGGAGGATAAGGAAAAGAGAAAGAGATACATACTGAAGAAGCTACCAGATACTAATATAAAACATTGTTACTAGTTTGTGCCCAAGATAATGCTATGTACAGTGAATACAGAGATGATTAGAAGCAGATGAATATAAGATAGAGAAAGAACTTCATGAATAAAGGCAACTCCAGGGTACAAAGGATGACAATAATAGATCAGGAATGCTAATATTAACTAATTGCAACAACAAAAAATTGCAGATGATACAAGGTTTAATGTTTTGAAAACAATCAACATATTTCAAAGGATATTATTGACCAAACAGATAGACATAAAACTAGAAGGGCTAGTTTCAATTAAATCTTGAGAGTAGAAGAAAAACAATACATCAGTGAATACTTCTTTCACAGGAAATGGACCATTTGCTCTTGGCATTTACAGTTATCTCAGGATGTTTGTGTAAATTGAACAGTTAGGTACCACAGTGGGCAGAGCATCAGAAGAGCCTGAGCTCATCACTTTCACTTCCAATACTTACTAGCTATGCGAGATCACTCGATCTCTCTCTATTATAAAATGAGGATAATAAACCTATTTCTTAGGGCTGTTGTGAGGATCAAATGAAATAGCACATCTAAGACATTTTGCAAACCAATCACTATAAATGCTTGCTATTATCAGTACCACCACTATCATCTTCATCATCTGTCCAGATCTAGGCAGCCATAACATCATCATTTGCTCTGATATTCAAAGAGTTAGCTGGCTAAATTTGTAATTTTGATTCTAGGCATATTAATGACCAAAATATCAAAAAAAATTTTCACATTTATTTTATCTACACCTACAGAGCTCGGTCTGTTTTTGTTCATCACTAGACTCAGATTTTATTAATGCTTCTATTTGGAAAACAAAGTTGAACCAAAGCTCACTGATAACTATCTATGCATGGAGTAGGTGCCAGTTCTACTTGTCACTTCTACTGATTTTTAATTTCAAAAGTTTAAAAATCAGTAGAAATGATTTTTTAAATTAATTTTAAAAGCATTAAATTGACTCATGCCTATGCAAATACTTCAAGCTCCTTCCAATCTGAAAACAGTCCCATATTACCTGTAGGTACTTGGCATCTTTTAATGATAATTTTGTATGATTCTGCTCTATCAATGAGCTATTTTAGAAATGGAAACCAGAAATAATTCAAATGAATCTTTTGAGAGCATCTAATTAGGAAATATTCTTTATCATTGTGCTTAACATTAAAAGAATTTTGCCCAGAGATCTTAGAAAGCTTATCCTCCCTGCTATTTTCTTAAATCAAACAGACTTGAGAGGGAACAAGAGAATCAGAAAAAAAAAAGTTTTTAAACACTTGAATACTAAGTGCCTATGAGGTTTCAGAGGGTATAGTTCTTCCTACTTTCAGGTTACAGAGAGCCAGTTGAAAATGGAAGACTAACATTTGAGAAACTGAGAATAAGTCAACAAGCATTTATTAAGTACCTAGTATATGCTAAATGCAAAAAGAAAATACCTAAAAGAACTTACATTCTAAAAAGGGATGATCTCACACACAAAAGAGTGGAAAACATACTGGGGAATGGAAGCCAAAGCTTGAGAATGATTTATGACAGTTTGTAATTTTTATAATAAACTACTTATACTTTTTATAAGGTAGCTAGGTAGTACATTGGATAGAGTGCTAGGCGTGGAGTCAGGAAGACTCGTCTTCATGAATTCAAATCTGGCCTCAGACACTCACTAGTTGTGTGACTCTGGGCAAGTCACTAGCTGGGTGATGCTGAGCAAGTCACTTAACCCCATTTGACTCATTTTCTTCATCTGTAAAATGAGAAGGAAATTGCAAACCACTCCATCAAATGGGGTCATAAAGAATTGTACAAGACAAAAACACCTGAACAACGCTACTAAAGGTGCATGAAGTTAAAATGAGAATGTTTGTTATGCACTTAGCACCATTCCTTATTCAGAGTAGATGCTATATAA
This sequence comes from Sminthopsis crassicaudata, assembly GCF_048593235.1. NCBI lineage: Eukaryota > Metazoa > Chordata > Mammalia > Dasyuromorphia > Dasyuridae > Sminthopsis > Sminthopsis crassicaudata. The sequence continues at coordinate 330,325,683 of NC_133618.1, forward strand.
ATGCTAGTTATTATTGTCATCATTGCCTTCATTATTATTATTATTTCCTCAGGGCTTAGCATAGTACTTCACACAAAATAAGGCTTAATAAATATGTGTAGACTTGTCCTCAGTTATACTCAACTTTTCAATTATCCTATCTTTGTATAACTTGAGAGTTGGAAGAACCACAGAGGCCTTTGATTCTCTTGAAGCCCCACAGCACTGTTCTAAATGTTCAAAGGTTTTGTACAATAAATAGTACATTGTATTATAAATGCCATAAACCCTGAGGAATTGAGGCCACAGAAGTTAAGTAATATTCTGAAGATCACACAGATTTTAAGTGAAAAACCCTAATTTGAGAAAAATATAAAATTGGAATTAAAGTTGAAGTAGGATTCTTATAGGTATGGGATGAGGTAGCAATTTAATTTAAAAGACTAACAGAAATTGATAAAGACATAGGAAGAGTGTGTGTGTGTGTCTGTCTCTGTGTGTGTGTGTGTGTGTGTAAGAGAGAGACAGAGAGAAAGAAAACATTGGAAAAGCTAGTAATTGAAAAGAGTGGCCTAACTGGGGCAATTGATATGTTTTGAGATTTAGTAGGAATCAGAAGAAACAAGATTTTGTTTAGCCAGCATCAGGTCAATAAACTTTTTTTTTCCACTTCTGTTTTTTTTTTTTAATTTACATTTTGTTGATGCATTTTGTTTTTACATCAAAATCATTTCTAGAACCTCTTCTATTCTGATATTGAAATCTCCTTTATGATAAGAGAATTCAATAAAAGCAACCAATCTGATACTATATGTAATAATCTTTCCCCCATGATCCTTTACATCTCTGCCCAAAAGAAATATGACAATTTTTTTTTAAATTTCCTGCTATGTGCCAGGCCTTTCCCAATAGTCTTACTCCCATATCCTGTCATTTTATAAATGCAATCCTGTACTCTGCTTTTTGACAGCAAATTATAAATTCTCACAAGTACTACTAAAACTAGAAGAGTTTAAGAGTATGGGCAATTTGTTGTTTGTCCAAGGACCAAGTGATGAAAGACTCATCACTTGGTTGACCTTAGTGATTTTTTTTGACCTTAGCTATGGTAAATCACTTCTATTGTAGATTAAGTGAAGAAAGTGCCCATGCCATTAGAATGAAAAATCCTTAAAGTTCATCATGAACTTTGTTCAAAGCACTCTGCAAACTACTGGAATAACACTTAATAAGAAATGTAAAATTCTAGAAGTTAGAAGTAGTCATTAACTAACTGTTTATCACTATGAGAAAGGCTAAATGCCTTTGCAATGTCTCTTTCTTAAAGTGCTGTGTCTAGACTTTAAGAGAGCAGCTAGAAGATTCAATGAAGTATTAAATCTTTGTTTTTGAGAGTTACTGTAGGTTTGTGCCTATGTTAATATAACCTCAAGTACTGGGAACATTGTGACTTCATACAGAACAGAGGTCTATATATGATATATGATATGATATTTCTGATCAATGCCTTTGGTACTGTCAGTCACGGGGACTTATAGAAAATTATGTCAAAATTTGATTGCTTAGATTTTGCTTGTAATTATTAATAAAGACTTCATTGACAGTGAATATATTTCAAATTTATTTGAATTATTATGAAGCCTTTCATTATCTCCAAACTCATAGCAGCTATTCAAATGGAAAACAAACTATTATCTCTAATTAAAAGGAATGAACTTGAGATCTTTTTTCCCCTTCTGATTAAGTTCTGCATTCTGTATTGTGGGGCACTTGCCAGAAGTATTCAACAGAGAGCATTACCCAAAGACTCCTAAACTAGTTTGTCATCCTAACTAGTGGAGCTATGCAGGTTCTCAGTATACTTCAGTTATATTAAAATGCCTCAGTGGGATAGCAGGTTATACTGACCATCAAAGTAATGTTAAAAGCAATGTTTTAAAATGCTAGGAATAGAAAATACAGGGAAATACCATTGATATAGCCATTCATGAACTTAAAGCTTCTACTTTTTAAATCCAAAGAAAGATTTAGTCATTGTTTGATTTAGAATAAGCTGATTTCATAACAATCCCCTCAAGTGAGCTACCTGCCAAACCACATTGTGAGTGAAGCTTAGCTTCATGAGTTACTCTGACTTGCTTCTACTTTTTTTTTTTAAGACAAGATTTAGTATAAAATATTAATTGATAGTAGAGGAAAAATTGTTTTTCAACATTCTTCTTTTCAGAACTTGCAGCATGACCTAGAGAACATTAAAGAAACCTTTCTTCAGAATTCGACAATCATTGCACCAAACCTAGAGCAAGCAGGCCCTGTCAAGCAAGATGTTCTTTCTAATCAGTCTTCTTCACTTCAGAGGATATCTTACCTGGAAAAAATGCTCCTTATGAAATCAAATGAGTTTGAGGTACAGCTCAAATTACTTTTCACTCAGTCTTGATCTTGTGATCTCAAACATAGTCAGATACTGTCCCTGGATTTGGCTTCAACTGAATTTATAAACCTGGGCCAAATTAATTTCCTATATGGTAGTAGCATGTTTTATGGAAAGTTTGTACATTTCATTATATATAATGAGACAAATACATTTTTTATGAATAAGTTATCCCAGGTTTACTCTTATTTTAAAAGTATCTTAATTAAATTGAGCATAAATTATCTAGTGTTTTCTTTATTCATTTGTTGCCAAGCTCTTACTGGAAATTAAGGGAAAAAAAAGTGTATACTGGGATATAGAATAGCTTCCAACTGTACCTCCTTCATTCTTTTTGTGCACCATTAGCCAGGGACAATTGACAAAAACAAAAGATACAAACTAGAATGTTTTTTATAGTGAAAAAGTATCTAAAGTCACCATGGGCTTTTTAAACATCTTTAATTTACATTGATATATTTTGATATGTCAAAATATATATTGATCTAAATCACCTTTTCATATATATATGAATATATAAAATTTTGGAAGCAGGTAGTGTGTATATAGCTATTAAATATATAAACAACCAAATATTATATTTAATATATGCATCTAATGTTTCTAATGCAAATATATTTCTTGTTTTAGCATATTCTTTCCCAACTAAGGGATTTCAGGGACCAACTACAATCTTTGGAAGACAGTATCAAGCATTCCATAGAGAGTTCAGACCTCCAGAAAGAAGATGATCCAGAATCCCTCCTGGTATAATTAAATATGATATCTTTCTAAGGGCTTAAATCATTCTAAAATGTGTCAGTTTATTTCCCTACTTTGGTAAAATTTGATTCCTATTTGGAATGAAAGAGCTTAATTTATATATTTATATATTTGAATAGTATGAATTTGAATACATATGACCACCTCAAAATGATTTTCAACAAAGCTTAAGAAATAATAGTTGATGATTACTTATTAATCATTCAACAAACTCAGTTAACTGGAATAATGTACAACCAGAGCTAACCGAATGGGTTATCATACATATATCTATATCTACATCTATAGATATGGATACAGATATGCACATACATAATACAATGCATATATAAGCATAAAAATGTTTATAATAGGAGAGTACCTATATATAAAAATTCTTGATGCTTTTGTTTTCTGGTAAGATGCTTTTTTCAATTCAAGTCAAAGTACATTAAGTACATTATTTCAAAAATATTCAAAATTTTGATTCAAAAATATTCAAAATATTGATTTAAAATATTTTAAATATTTCAAAAAACAGAGCTACTGGCTAGCCAAATGGGAACTCTAGTGAAAAGTACTAATCTATTTCTTATGATACATTGAGGTCCCATAAAGTATCACATTATTCAAATTTGAATTGCTTATTTTCAGTGGACTGTATCAATTCATTAATTAAATCTGACAAAAGGTGTGCATGTACTTTACTCAAAGCCTCCCTCTACAAAGAACAGGAAGCAAGTATATTTTCTTAAGCTCTTCTTCCAGTCTTCTCATTAGAATTAATTATACAATATTCAGATTTGTTTTGTCTTTGTCTTTGTAATCATTGTGTATGTTATTTTACTGGCTTACTTCATTCTATATCAATTTCACCATTAACTAATAGGAACTGATAACTTCCTAAATTTTTCTCCTCAAATTATTTTTTTGGAAGCAAACTTTGTTAAAAATCATAAAATGTATCAGTCTCCCTACTGAGATCATTGTTTTGTTATAAACAATTGAAGTTTTGTGTGAGATTTCAGCCTCTGGGTCATGATTCTAAGCTTGGATTCTCGTTGCCAAGGATTGTAGAATGGTGTGAATAAGTGGTACAATGCAAAAAACCCTACATTGAAAGTCAGACAATCTGTCTTTCAATCTAGGTTCTGCTGTTATTCCTTCCACATCTAAACCTCTGAACCTATGTTGAAAGCAAAGGACTTGGACTTGAGAGCATAAATTTAAAGCTGGAAGAGAACTTAATGGTCACTGAATCCAGCTAGGGAAACTGACACCCAAAGAAGTTAAATGATTTTCCCAGAATTTGAACCCAGGACCCATGATTCCAAAACCACTCTTCTTTTTCATTGTATCTGAGTATAGATACATAGATAGTTATGGATATATTTATACAGATATATGCATATATGTTTTGTGTATATACATATATATTCTGAATTCAGATCTATATGTGTGTATATGTATTCATGCATATACAAAAATATAATGTATATATATATACATATTATATATAAATTCTTGATGCTTTTATTTTCTAGCAGGATGCTTCTTTCTATCCAAGTTGAATATATTAAAATATATTTAAGAAATTAATTATTAAATTATTTCAAAAATGAATATTTCAAAAAATATTGACTATTTAAATATTATTTCCAAATTAAGTTCAAAGATTATTAAATTAATTCAACAATTAACTGAGATTTTTGGTTGTATTTTGCTTCATCCAAGTTTTATTACATTAATCCTCATGATATTCTGTAGGTTTTTAAAAGGTCATTTTAAATGGTCCATGGCTAATCTAAAACATATGATTGCTAATTCCATGTTGAAGGTAAATTTTCTAGAGCGTTTGATTTTTTATTCTCAATATGTAATGTTAAATTATACTAAAAAGACAATAGGAATATAAAGAGGGGCCCAAAGGTAATTTTTTCAATTGACATAGCTGCTTTAGAATGCATTGAGAGTCATGCCAAGCAAAATAAATTTCATTCATGCCAAGGCCAAGGAGTTATTAATTTTGTATTTTGGGAGCTTAAAGTCATTTAAAAAATGCTTCACTCAACCAATGATACACCTATTTTCTTTTTTTTATCTTCTTTTCCTTTCTCCTTCTCCCTCTCTCCCTCACCCCATTTCTGTCTCTTCTCCTTACCCCCTCTCCCATTCTCCTCTCCCCCTCTCTTTCCCTCTTCTTCACCCTTTCTCTCTCTCTTCCTCTCCCTTTCTCTCTCAGTCTCCCAGATCAGACATGCATCAGCCACTTAGAGACTCAATCCCACTATCAATCAGTAGTTTTGACCTACTCTGATTCTGACTTGAGCCCCTTCATCCCTCATTGGTGGCCTTCCAATTTCAGGAGTTCACCATATTGATGAAAGAAGTATCGTAGATGTTGGTTCATTGTTATCACTTTTGCAGCTCAGGACTCCCAGGATCAGGCTATCCGCCAGCCTCACCCTCATAACAGAGATAATGGGCATATGACACATGTAGTTATTATCTTTTCAACATTTGCTTCATCCTGTGTATCCTGTGTGATAATGGCTAAAGTTCCTTTTAATTCTAAAATTGTAAAACATTTAAATGCCTGATCAAGAAGGGAAAAAAATTCCTGAAATTTAATTATGATTTTATTTTGTTCTCCTCTCCTCCTCTTTGAACAGAATGACATGTTAGAATTAACAGCACTCTCTCCTGATGTGGAACATTTGAATGAAGTGAGCTTTAAACTGCCACTTAGTGACATAGATATAAAGACACTGCAAAATCTCAATCGAAGGTGGAGTCAAGCAACTGCCACAGCATTGGAGAAATGCAGGTTAGAAAACTACATCAATCCCATACTGTATACATTTAAAAAAAAATTAATGGGTCACCCTTTGTAATGTCCTTTTTGCATGATTCTATTTAACTTATAGTGAAATTCAGGGAACTGGATTCAATGAAAAATTCCTTCAAAAATGTGAAAAGTGGATACGGTTTTTGGAGAAAATAGAAGAGTGTCTGAAAATGAAGCAGGCTGGAAGACTTGAGGATCTTCTAGAGCAGCAAAAAACATTTGAGGTAAGGTCAGCAAACCTATTTGCCTCCCATATCTTACCAAAAAAAAAGAGATAATTTTTAGAAGCAAATATCTCAGAATTGGGTAAAAGTGCTTCATTTTTTATAGTATATTTTTCTTGGGGTCAAATCTACATTTTTGTTGTTCATTTCAATTATGTCTGACTCTTTGTGACCCTATTTGAGGTTTTCTTGGCAGAAAGTGGTTTGCCATTTCTTTTTCCTTCTCTCTTCTTCCTTCTTTTTACAGAGGAGAAAACTGAGGCAAACAGGATTGAGTGACATGTTTGGTCACAGAGCTAATAAGTGTCTATGGTCAGATTTGAACTCATGTCTATGTGACTCCAGGCCCAGCACTCCATTGAGTTCTAGATCTACGTTAGACATATAGGAAATGGCCTTACCTTAAAGAAGGTCCCAAAGCCATGTTCTTCAACAAAGTTATTTAAATGTTGAAATGTATTCTACATCTTCTGCAAAGGATCAGTGTGACCCAACAACAGCTTTGCAAATAAAGTTAGTAAACCTGCCATTTTTGCAAAGTTTAAATAGTACTTAAAGGAACTCAACCTTCAGTCCTTTGGATTTAATTAAAGCAGAGGTGAAATCATTTATATTTGTCCAGTTACAAACATCCCTTAAAATGCTGAAGAACCCTGATATATTTCCATGCTAGGAGTTTCAGGACGTCATCCCTCAAACTCTTGACCTGAAGTTAAACCACATTCAGAAATCTAGGATTCAAGGATCTGAATTTATCAGTGAAGTATGTGGTAGCACTTTTTTCAGTTAAACATTAAAAATTAATTTAAAGTTGAGAACTTTTACATTAAGAAGATCTCTAAATCAGAATTTTTTAAAATCCCATTTGTATTTTGATATTTTGGAGGACTTTGCATCAGATCATCATTTATTCAGATTTATTTACTAAAATTACACTGATCTTTTTTTGATGCTAAGATTTTTTTCCAGTTAAATTTACTAAGCATTTTAAATTTGTTTTTAATTTTAAAAATAGCTTTTTATTTTCAAAATACATATAAAGATAGTTTTCAACATTCACCCTTGCAAAACACGTTTCAAATTTTTCTCTCCCTCCTTCCCACTTCCTTTCCCTAGATAGCAAGCAATCCAATATAGGTTAAACATGTGCAATTTTTCTATACATATTTCCACATTTATTATGCTGCACAAGAAAAATCAGCTCAAAAAGGAAAAATAAAAAGGGGGGGGGTGAAGCAAGCAAACAACAACAACAAAAGATCAAAATACGATGTTGTGATCCATATTCAGTCCCCATAGCCCTCTTTCCAGATGCAGATGGCACTCTCCAGTCACAAGTCCTTGGAATTGGCCTGAATCACCTTATTGTTGAATAGAGCTCATCCATCACAGTTGATCATTACATAATCTTGTTGCTATGTACAATGTTCTCTTGGTTCCACTCACTTCACTTAGCATCAGTTCATGTTAGTCTCTCTAGGCTTTTCTGAAATCATCCTGCACACCATTTCTCACAGAATAAAATATTTTATTACATTTGAATACTGTAACTTATTCAGCCATTTCCCTGCTGGTGGGCATCCACTGATTTTCCAATTCCTACTGCAAAAAGGACTTTACAAATATTTTTGCACATGTAGGTCCTTTCCTTTTTTGTGATTTCTTTGGGATACTGACCCAATAGAGTCACTGTTGGATCAAAGGGTATGCACAATTTGATAGTCTTTTGGACATAGTTCCAAATTGCTCTTCAGAATGGTTGGATCAATTCACAAGTCCATCAGCAATGTATTAGTATCCCAGTTTTCCCACATCCTCTCCAACATTTATCATTTTCTTTTTCTGTCATTATTAAGGCTCTTTAAAGCAAAATTACTTTACAATGCTCTTTTGTACCATATGTCAGATTTTAACATAAAGTACAGATGAATCAATAAACAAATCATTGAAGTATCAAAGTTTATGGTTTTGTTTATATTCTTTTAAAAGAGATCTTGAACAGACTTTCCCAATAAGGTAGCTAGATTGCACAGACTTAGAGTTAGGAACACCTGAGTTCAAATCCTGCCTCAGTCACTTACTAGCTGAGTGACCCCAGACAAGTCACTTAACCCTATTTGCTTTGGTTTACTCATCTGTAAAATGAGCTAAGGAGGAAATGGTAAACCATTCCAGTATCTTTTCCAAGAAAACCCCAAGAAATACAACTAATTGGAAAAAAAAGATCATCTTTATTAGCTGTTTTTATTAAGTGAAAAGAAACAGCCATAGATTTCCTGACACAATTTCATTCCCCCCTCCCCACCCCCACCCCAATGTAACTTGATTGGTCCCAGCTGTCTGATCTATGAAAATAAAAAGTCCCAATCTCTTGTACTTGTTGCCTCTCAGACTTGATATGTGTCCAAGACTACACAAGTTTTGCTTCTGATGACTGATTAATCAGGCACATTTCCAGATGGAGACAAGCTAAATCATGTCCAAAAAATCTCTGCCAATATATGCTTTGTTGCAGATCCTTGCTGTATTAGAGCAAAATAAACCTTTTCCTTTGTTAAATGTTCAGTAACATGTACGAGTACTTCATTTCATCCCAACATCAAACTTTAAAATGATGCAAATTTTAGAGCTAAGCCTACACATGGTGGTGTGGGGCAGGGTGGGGATGGGGGGGGGGGGAAGAATCTCCATGGTAAATTGAACTCGTTTAAAAATGCCATCTACAGTCTACAAGGATACAAATGTGTAAGAGTGATTAGAACACCACCTCAATGGAGAAGTTTAAGGAAATGAAGAGGTTTGTTTTAAAGAAGGAAAAAACATATTTATAGTATTACCTTATTCCCATCAGATTGGCATAAATGACTGAAGACAATAAGATTGAACAGTTGATAGGAATGCAGGGAAATAAGCATTCATCACAAGTTGCCAATAGGATTCATTGTGAGCTCTGGACTTAACTAATGAGAGACTTGGATTCTAATTCCATCTCTAATTTACTAGCCACGTGATCATAAACAAATCACTCAACCAATCCAAATTTCAGCTTCTTTATCTGTAAAATGAAGATGATAGCGCCTGTAGTACCTACCCCCTCAAATTCAGGAGGAATTCAACAAATATTATATAAATATCTATTTGTTCAAAGCACTGTACTAGGTGTTGGGTATACAAAAATAATTCCTGTTTTTAATTACCTTTTATTCTACTGGGGAATACGGTATATATAATATGCACAAAGTATCTCATGAGAAAATGTATATAAAATATTTTGCAAATTTTTAAATCCTATAAAATATCATTTATAAACTTTACTATTAGATTATTAGTGAGAGTATAAGTGTGTACAAAATTCTTAGAAGATCATTCTGGAAATATATAAGAAAAATTATACAGCTGACTATATATTATCTATTGTAAAATGATCCTACTGCTGGCAACTGTATTCTAAGGACGTTATCAAAAGGAAAAAAGGACTTATCTGTTTAAAAAAAAAAAAAAAAAAAAAAGTAAAAACACTTTATTTTATGTAGCCTTCCCCAAAGGAAAAGCCAGAGGATCATTGAAAAAATACTGGATACCAAGTATAATGGGTAACAGCGAAAAACTAGTCAAATAAAGTATGGTATATCAATGGGATAGAATACTTATTGTGCTGCAATAAAAAAAGAAAACAAAAATGAATAATACAAAGAAACATGGAAAGAGATTATGTAATGTAACATAAAGATGGCTAAATTAGACTAGCACACATTGATTATATCCTTAAAAACATTAGCAACTAAATAAATACTTAGGCAGAAAGGAAATTAGGAGTCATCAGGCAAATCAATTATTTTACTTTTATTATAATGAATGCTATTTTTTTCTTCTATTATGAATAACATGTAAATTTTTAAGTATTCATGGATTTATTTGATTTCAATTTGATATTATGAATTGATGATATCAATTTTATATTTATTTGGATATTAAATTTAATAATATATTATCAGATAGTATGACATTTGATATTATTGATTTAAAATATCAAATTAATAATTACTATTTTCAAAGTATTAAACAAAATATAGTTTCAAATTTAAAAAATGAATTACACTGACTCATTTCATATTTGGAAATATTTGCAGATGTTGCAAGCTGAAATTTCTGTAAATCAACCAATTGCCGATTATTTTGTCATCCAGTCACTCCAACTTCTGGATTCACCAGAAATAGAGAAGAGGTAAAGTACTTCTTGATATGTAATGAGTAATGACAGTAATTCAGCAGATAAAGAACTTCCACCTAAGTGAATCTTAATGAAGTTAGGGTCTAAATATCATTATAGGAAGGGCTCTGTGGTAGTGGATATCACAGTTTTATATGTAAAACTAGGTTCTCCTTACTCTTTTGTAATTGTTAAAGTTTCTATAGCACTTTTCATATGAGTATGTGGAGTATATATCTTTAGATAAAATAGTTCTATGGAACTTCAATTGTACTTATCAAAAATCTCTTTGTATTCTGAGGTTTTTCCCATAGCACCTTTATGAAGTGCTACATAGAATATCAGTGTAACTATTAAAAAGCAAATATAATGAGTCCTTCAATGTTATTTGTAATGGGGTCCACCTAATTTATTCTGGTCAGAGCATCCTCCTTAGAATATGCATAAAGCTAAGCTGAGCTTTTTGGGCCACTTCTAGATATCTATGTGTCTCTTGCTAAAGAATTTAGGGATCACACAAAAGATTAACCACTGAGCCACTGCTTATTTGGTAGATTTTAAAAAGATAGCTTAAAGTCTCTTTTTCTTCTCTCTTCCCATTTTCTGAGCATATGGAGACTGAGACTCTCCTTTGGACTTCAGTAGGGATTGGTAGTCCTACTGAACCTATAGTAATTCCAAATGTCTCAGGTCCATGAAGTAGGTTTCCAAGGCTGAAAGCACCTATCTCAGAATCATTATTTAGTCATCTGTGCTCTGAGAAATAACCAAAATCATTTAAATTCCTGAGATCCAGTTGTGTAGCTATCACCATGTATACTTCATGGGATACTTTCTAGACAACAAATTATGAGGACTTCCCTACATATATAGATGTCAAGATAAACCCAAACATCTCCTCCTGTTCATTTTTTTAAAATTGTGTTTGATACTAAGATTTTTCAGATTTATGTAAATAAATAAGAGATAGTATGCTCCAATGGATAGAGTGTTTGGCTTAGAATGAAGACGACCTGATTCCTAATCTCACTTTTGACCCTGCAACATATCATTTAACTATGTGTTAACTTGTGTGTGACTCAAGCAACTTCACAGGGCTTATAGACCAAGTCAAACTTGTTGAGATCTTTGCCTAGCCACATAAGAAATCCCAGCTTCAGTTATCACAGTTATTAGTTGCCTTTCAAGTGGGGAAATCAAGTCAAGTTAAGATATATTCTGACGATTCTCAATGAATATTCTGTGTTTCCTAAGAACGGAATTTGTTGTGAAACTCACAATGTTGAAAGAGCGGTGGCAAGATGCTACCCGAAGGGCTCAGCAAAGGAAGATCACCATCAATGAACAAGTGAAAGAATGGCGACGCTTCACTGCTTCTCTACAAAATATGACCCACTTCCTCTCTGATACTGACCATTTCCTGTCTGCGGTTAAGAGCAGAGACTCTTATACTCTTTGCCAGATCAGAAGTCTTATTCATGATTTCAAGGTATTGCTCATAGAATGTGTTTTGTGGGGCATTAATAGGTTTGGGTTTGCAATAGGTAGTTTTTAAAAATTATTTCTTTATATTTTCAAGTATCCCAAGGAATAAAGTAAACTGTGCTTAAACCATAATAAATTAAACCAATAATACATTTTAATTGAACCAAATATTTCTTAAATATACTAGGGTCTTTTAAAAGTCAACCTAATGTTTGGACTATAAAAAGCAAAATAAGATCTTAAACAAAAAGATTCTTAACTAGTTGGGTAAAATCAATCAACCAGAAAGTAAACATTTATTAAGTGTTTACTACCAGCCAGGCATTGTGCTAAGTGTCAGGAACACAAAGAAAAGCAAGAAAGTCTCAACTTCCAAAACGATTCTGGAACTTTATATATGAACACATTTTTAAACTTATATTTAACCTATATTCTTTCACTTTCCAACATATCCTTTGGGGGTTTTTTCTTCTCCTCTATTTCAGGTAAATTATTCTTTGTTTAACAAAATATACCTATCCCAACTTTGAGTTAGGAGCTGGCTACCACTTAGACCAGAATAATCAGAGATCATTGACACCTCTGATCCTATGCCTGTGGTGTTACTTCATTGAATTTCTAATAATCCCTGAATTGAGTACTCTTCCAACTCTTTATTCTATGAAGGCTATTTTTAATTACTCTGGATTTTTTCAGACTGTAATTGGAATTTTCCTTTTGTAAACTCCATGAAGGCAGCAACTGTCTTTTTCTTAATTTTGTAATTTAAGAGCTTAACATAATACCTGGTACTTAACATTTAATAATGCTTGTTGCCTGCCTACCTAATCTTTCTGGTCAGATCTAATGTTGAAATGAAAAGAATTCTTGTAAGGGATATATACTTGGGAATTTGCTCCCTTCTTGGTCATGTATATTAAATGATTACTATGATGAGGAAATGTAATATTCATGCACACACCCATCTCCTATATATTAGAGCTGTTGAAAATTAAGAACAGTTCAAAGAGGCAGGTTCTCACCCAATCATAGAAATTCTGGGCATGGCATAGATATAAATGAGAGATTCTCAAGCTTTTTGGTCTTAGGACCAAACTTAATAACTCTTTTTTTTCCCCTTCTTTTATTTTATTATAGTTTTTTATTGACAGAACATATGCATGGGTAATTTTTACAACACTGTCCCTTACACTTACTTCTGTTCCAACTTTTTCCCTTCCCTCCCTGTACCCCCTCCCCTAGATGACAGGCAGTCTCAAAAATGTTAAACATGTTAAAATATACCTTAGATACAATATATGTGTGCAGATCCGTACAGTTCTCTTATTGCACAAGAAAAATTGGATTCAGAAGGTAAAAATAATCTGGGAAGAAAAACAAAAATACAAGTAGTCCATATTCATTTCCCAATGTTCCTTCTCTGGGTGTAACTGATTCTGTCCATCATTGATCAATTGGAACTGAATTGGATCTTCTCTTTCTCAAAGATATCCACTTCCATCAAAATACATCTTAATACAGTATTGTTGTTGAAGTGTATAATGATCTCCTGGTTCTGCTCATTTCACTTAGCATCACAAACTTATAACTCCTCTACATTCTTAAAAATTACAAAAAAACCCAAAGAACTTTTGTATATGTGGCTTGCATCTATTGATATGTCATATCAGAAATAAAGCTTGGTGTTCTTAAAATATTTATTCATTTAAAATAACAATCATAAGTCAACTACATGATAAAATAACATTTTAATGAAAAAAAAAAGATTTTCCAAAACAAAAATTTAGTGAGAAGAGTTGCCTTGTTTTACATATTTTTTCAAATTTATTTAGCATCTGTCTTAATAGAAGACAGTTGTAGTCTATTTGATTCTGCATTTAACATGTTAGATTGTTTTAGTTGAAACACATGAAGAAATTCTTTTCTCATACAGATAATTAGTTGAAAAATTTGAAGAAAAATGTAAAAAGGAAAAACATCTTAATGTTATCATGAAAATAGTTTTGATCTCATAGTTCTCTTGAACTCAAGGACCCCAAGAAATCTGAGAACCCAGTTAGAGAATCACTGATTCACAAAAATCATTTTTTTGCTTTTTAGAATAAAGAAATAATTCTTCAAAGACGGCAAATTACCTGTGAACTCACTTTAGAAGCTGGGAGAAGGTTATTGGCCATAGCTGACCCAGAGACCAAAGATTTCATTGACAGAGAAATTAAAAAATTGCAGGATACCTGGAGAAATTGCCAGCTTCAAGTAGCTGAGAAAACTAAAGGATTCCAAAGTACCATAGAGGTAAACAGTTCAATTATTATTTTTTAAAATCTGCAATATTCAAGTACATTTCATTTCCTTTTTACTCTATGATATCTTAGGAATTATACTTTGGATCAATAACTTCATAGATATGTTATTGTCTCGACAAGTTCAGATTTTAACTCGTCTCGTTCTTAGGACTTTTTTTCCATGTAGTTTACTAATACAGTTGAAATTGTTTCTTTTGTTTCTTGAAGTGCCTATTTGTTCAACTGTTTGTCTGTTGTCTCCTTCCCATGTCACATAGCTATCAGAAATATCTCTAATAGCAACTTCATAAATCATTTTTGGTACAATGCTGCAGCTTATTTATGCCTATTTTATGTAGCTCTTTGATATATTTGTCTTTTTAATTTTTCTGAGATCATGATATTCCATGATATAGCTATGGGTTACCTGGGGGAATTTACCAGTGCTTTCAATTCATTCTAATCTCAATTTTGAGCATGTCATCTAAGATAAACATATCACCAGATTAATTTAAAGGAAAGGTTGCCCATTTAGAGTTTGATAGCTGTATGTCAGCCTATGTTCAGATAAATATTTTAAATCTGACTTGTTTTTTAGGAATGGTTTTAAAAGCTTAATAATAATAATAATAATAGCTAGCATTTATATAATGCTTTAAAATTTGCAAAGTACTTTATAAATATTACTTCATTTAATATTATTGTGGACTTCACTTAAGAGGCTTTGTAGTGTTCTAAAACCTGATGCCAAAAGGGCCGTGTCATCCATGAATAGGAACACTGGGAAGACTTCAATATTAAAAAACACATTTTCCTTTATATTTGATCCTTTTAAGGAAAATCTCCCTGACATTGGGAAAGATACTCTTAATAAAAATACCTTTTGTAAATAGTTATGACTTTAGTTAGCACCTTGCTTGATGTCAGGACTCAGCAGATGAGTTTTGTTTAACAAAGTTATTTCTTTAGTTGTGTCCAAAATAGAGTGTTTTGTATGATCTTGATGCATGTGTGAGAGGCAACTTGTCTGTTGAGACAGAAATTATACATTATATTCTACCAAAAGAAACTTTTTCTTAAAATTAATAAATAAATGAGATCTTATAACCTCTCTAATCAGTTATGTAACTATAATGAAGTTATATATCTACAGAAAAATACCATCAACAGTTTGTTTCCGTCTCATTTTCTTTAAGGATATTCTTATTAAATTAAGAGGTCTGGATAAATAGATCCGAGAATCATCTGATAGAGATAATAATTGTATATGTGGGAGCTATTGAGACTGTCAAGGGAAATTGTATTGAGAGAGAAGAGTACAAAGAACAGTGCCTTGAGAAATGACCTATATTTACTATTCTTTATATTCTAATAAGATAGTTTGTTCCTCTTATCTTACCCCCACCATTGTAGACTTCTTGAGCAGTCATTTATGCAAAATAGTGAGCTTCTTCTCCTTAGCTTTTCTGTTGTGTATTTATTGTTCTCTCTTTTATTTCTCCTGTCAAAACCAATAAGACAGAATAAAATCCTCTGTCTCTGTGATCACTGAAATCATCAAAATTCTGAAAGGACAATTGTGGTTTCTCTCCCTGTTAGAATGTAAAGAAATTCTTCATCATTTTTTAGGACTCTCAAATTAGTGAAATTATTTGTTTCTAGTTTTCTCTTGACTCTTGTGTTTACACTATAAAATTTCTAATAAGCTCTGACTTTTCATTAGGCATGCTTAAAGTCTCCTATTTTATTAAAGGCCTTACCAAAAAACAAACAAACAAACAAAAAAACACCATATAGGCTATACCTTGTTCTATGGGATAAGTTCATCCTTAGTCTTGGTGGCCCAATGAGGGTTTTGGCTTTTCTTCTTCTACAATTACCAACAATAAGTAGGCCATGGCCTCCCCCTAGGTAATTGGTGCTGAGATTCTCTGGTCACCCAGTCCTAAATCCAGGATTCTTTTCTTAACAAGAGTTCTCTTTACTGAGAATCTGTGAAGTTTTGGGGGTTTTTTTAAACTTTTTTTTTTTTTAATACTTTGATAACTATATTTCCACTGGTTTCATTTATAATAACAAGTAATATGTGTGTGTAAACATACATTTTTACATTTTTGTCAAGAAACCCCAAATGAGGTCACAAAAAAATCAGACATGACTGAAAAATGACTGAAGAATAGCAACAATACATATTTTAGGCATTTTAAAACATTATGAGTAAAGGCTCCATAAGTTTCACTTGTCTGACAAGAGGTCCATGACACACACAAAAAAAATCACTGTGAACTACCCTTTACCACAATTCCTTTCTTATTGCTGTCCTCTGAGAATTGCCATGTTTTTTAATTTTTATGCCTGTTATAGTTTCTATGTCTTTTCCCTTAGATTTGATGGCCTCTTAGTTCCTTTTCAGCTTCATCTCTGTGATCCCTGGAGGCCAGCTGTCACCTTTCAGAGCTCTCTGTATAATTGTCTATAGCATAGTCTTGTTTCCTTTTCTAATTTGCTATGTACTTGAAAATCTGATAACTGATTCTCCTAGAATCCTATAATATATATATATATATATATATAGTATACAGTATAAAAGTGGTCAGGAGGAAAGAACCGATTCAGGAGTCAGTAGTTTTGTTCTTCAGTTATTTCTGTAGTTACTTATGACTCTTCACAACTGCATTTGTGATTTTCTTGGCAAAAATACTGATTTCCTTCTCTAGCTCATTTTGCAGATGAGGAAACTGAGGCAGAAAGAATTAAATTACTTTCCCAGGATTATACAGATAGTGTCTAAGGCTAGTTTTGAATTCTAAGAAGGGCACTCTATCCAATGTTGCCACTTCTGTTACTCTGTTACTATTAATTTAGGCATAGTTACTCCCCATTTCCTCATGTATAAAATGAGAAAGTTAGAATCTAAGATACCACTGAACTCCAGCTCTGTGAATCCATAACATTGGTTTATTTGTTTTGCTTTAATTCTGGATAGTCTTTTTTTTTGTAGTTCATTTTTTACTTCTTTTCTATGTTTCTGATATTTAAGTTTCCAGTTTTCCAAGTTCTAGATAAGAAATGTCTTTATTTGACTGGATTGTCAACTCAAATTGTATCAGCATTATATATTGTTAACCCTGAGCATGTTACCTTATTATATTTCAGGACACCCAGGAAGAAGAAAATGTTTCCCTCATCCATCTGTAGAAATTCTGCCATCAACAAATATTTAGGGCTCAATTTGGGTGCATTGTTCACCAAATTTTCCCTAAGTCCCCTTCCCTCAGCTAAAATAATCTGTGCCTCCTCAAATTTCTCATAACACATCCTGAACCTCCCTCCCCCTTACAATTATTGCATTCTCCCTTGAACCATACACATCTCCCCTGTATCTCTACTACATTGTATTTTAAATATAATCCAACATATATAATTCACAAATGGTCTTAGCTCCCTCCTTCTTTAAATTGTAAATTGTTTAAGATCAAAAATTGGGTTTTTGTATGTTTTATAAAACACATTTAATACCCTCCCCCCCAAAAAAAGGGCACAAAATGAATGAATTCCCTCATTAACTAGGCTATTCATGATCTCTCTTTATAATGTTTTTCAAACAGACCTGGGATCGATGTGAAAAGCAAATCAAGGAACTGGAAAGTCGATTGCAGACTTTAAAAGCAAAAATTAAAAATCCTCTCCCAGAACCATATGAAGAGCTCTATAAAGAAAAGGAACTGATTAAGGTATTGAAATAGAAGTAATTTTACAGAATAATTTCTGAGATGTTCTCTAAGTCTTGGATATGCTTGATTCTGCCCTCCTGTCTTCTTCATACAGCAGACTTTCCTTGTTTTATTAAAAAATATTCACCTTCCTAACATGATACTTTGATCTCTATAGAAATTAAAATCTTAATGCATTTGAAGATTAATGCATGCAGATGACATTTTTTAAAAGAATAGAAATCAATTTTTACTAACCCTAAGAATTTGAGCATTTTATTCAACTGATCCCCCAAAGCAAAAGAAGTCTTTGAGTTTATTCTGAAAGTTGTTCCTTTATCACAAACTTTGGCTCTAAAGTAAGAAGAGAAAAAGGACACTTTTTTAAAATGATTTTTTTTCTCCAGGAGGCCATTTTTTTTTTTTTTTTTTCCTATTGAGCAAAGCACTTCCACACTCACAAAACTGACTAGACTGGATTCACCTGCCTTAATATCTCAGTGAAAATTCTAGGACTGATAGTTGTTTGGTGTGGAGACAGAGAAAGCAAATCATGTGGGTAGAAAAATGGACCAATTAGAATGGGGTTCACTATCAGTCATTTGATATGCAGTAGGCAAGAAGAATCATTAAAAACATTCCTTCTTTTCAATTTCTCAACTGTGTGGTAAGACCAGATTCAAAGGTTTATGAGTGGCCCTAGACCAAACAATGAAAAGAAAATAGGAACACTAATATCTGTCATACTTTGGATAAAATTAGAAGACATTTACTTAGTAGTCCTTCTCCAGAAGAGCAGTTTATGGGATATGAAGTTTTTACTTCTAATTTCACAGTGCTACAATTCCATGACTTCCTATGCTATTTGAGGTAGATGAGGCAGCAAGCTTAAAAATGGGAAGGATTTAATGAAGGAAAGAAAAGGGGGAACCCCATTTCTCGGCACATAGATAGTAAGATAATTCCATGAGGCGCAGCGTCCCCTGTAAATGAATTTACAGGACTGAAAACCTAGATTGATAAATAAAAGGTTTATTGTAGGAATTTGGAAGTAAAGCTCAGTTAGAAAGACGCCAGGGCCAGAAGTGACCGCTGGGTGGGCAGGAACCCTTACATGGCTGGAAGGGTACCATGTGTTGGTTGGGAGGGCTCCTGCAAAGAGAGGGCTTGGGCTCGTTTCTTTTATACCTACAAGATGATGGGCGGTACCCCCCAAGTTCTTGGCAGGCTTTTCAGTTAGCTCAGATCAGGTGAGGGTTGGGGGAAGCTGAGCTGTGATAGTGGGGCTGGGCCCAGATATTCAAAGGGTGCCTTTGACCAGGATTTGTGAATCAAGGTCAGCCTGGGTTGGGCAATTAAAAAGGAATCTTAAAGGGACCTCAACCCCCATCAGATTGAATAGGGGGTTTTGAATTCTACCCAAAATTTTACACAGTTAAGAGTCCTGGCAGCCTTTCTCCCTGCCATAATGATAAATTCATTACATTCAAGAATCTACATATATGATTTAGAACAATTTTTTTTCTAAATACCAACGCTTTTTCCCTCAATGGTGCTTACCAAATAACTGGAGGAATCACAAAATATAGTTAGCTGGTTATTTCCCCTCCCCCCAAAAGCATTTAATTCATTACCAAAAAAAAAAAAAAAAAAAAAAAGTGTTTTGGTTCTTTGGCTTATTCAAGCCATCAATCCATCCCTTTTATTAGTATGGATAACTGAGTAAAACTCTTGAATTTTTCTGCTTGTAACTATTCACCAAAATCAATCAACAGACATTTAATAGTAAACTCCTCCTAAGTGCTAGGCCTTATGCTAAGCATCTGGGATAGTAGGCAAAAAACAGTCCCGGTCCTCAAGGATTTGATGGGAAAGGATTTTTGTTGTTGTTATTGAGTTAATGTTCAATTCTCTATGATTAAAGTTTTCTGGACAGATATTGGAGAAATTAGCCATTTTCTTCTCCATTGTATGCATTTTACATACAAGAGATAAAGAGGGCTAATTGATTTGCCTCAGGGTTACAGTTAGTAAGTGTGTGAGACCTAGTAAGACATCTTCCTAAGGTCCTGTACTCTATCCACTGTGTATCACCTGGCTGTCCCCCACTGGGGGAAATGGCATATAAACAAACCACAAACTAGTAAGCTCAGGCTTTTTTTAAACTGATGGATATCTAAAGACATCTCTTTAAGCAGGATGTGAACACCCCTATCTCCTGAACAGAATTTGAACTGACTTATTAGTTGGTTTTTTGCTCTGTCTATAAAATGATGCAGCTACTTTAGTACTTAGCCCACTATTTATTCCCATCTTCTTCTCAAGAGTTGAAAAAATGAGAACACATGTTAAAGTATTTAAGAAATAAGAGCTGCTAAATAAAGAGTTTTCATGGTTTTTCTCCCAATGAAAGACTTGCCTCTTAAAAGCAGCCTAAAAATGCCAATAATTTTGTTGTTATTGTTCAGACGTGTGATTTCTCTTCATTTCATGATGAACTCCCAAAAGGAAGCTCTCTAAATCATTCTCTTTTTGGAAGGAGTAATTGGAATTAATAATTTGTCCAGGGTCACCTAGCTAGAAAGTATTAAGTGTCTGAAGTCAAATTCGAACTCAGGTTCTCCTAACTATAGGACTGTGTCATCTAGCTGCTTTCAAATCTTTCTTTAATTTATAATCTTAGTTGTCTGGGAGCACTGAAAATTTAGTTGACTGGCCTAGTCAGACACCTCGTATGTGTCTGAGGCAGAATTTGAACCCAGATCTTCTTACTGAATACTACTTCTACTAATTAAGCCAGGCTAGATATAAATAAATGTTAACTAAAATAACCCTTTCGCTTTTGCATATCAACAGCTTTCTCTTCATTCATGCATGTTTTCTTTAAGATTTCAGTTGACTGGAATCCAGCTCCATAAAATGTAAAAAGCAGACCTGTGTTTTGACCAGTTCAGTTTACCTAATTTAACTTCCTTGTCTGTCTTATTTTATAGAAAAACAAAAAGTTTCCTTCTGACAAAAAAACATTGCATTAGTAAATATAGCATTGTGAATAGAATACTAGATTTGGAGTCTTAGGCAGAGTTCAAATATTGTCTTATTAGCTGTGTGACTCTGGGCAATTCTTTGAATTTCTCTCTCAACCTGTTTCCTCATCTATAACAATAAGGTTAATAATAGCGTACCTCTCAGGGTTTTTGTGAGGAGCAAAAGAGATAATATTTGTAAAGGGGTTTACAGATGTAAATAACTATATAAATATACCTAATCCCTTTTTTCTCCAGACCTATTATGACCAAATGTTGAATAAATTGTTTTGTTTTGTTTTTTTTCCCATTATGAACTTGGATACTATTTGTTTCCAGAATTAATGAAAATATAGTTCCCCTTTTAACATAAGGGAGTCTAGTAACTTTCTTCTAGTGTGGCAAGAGTACATCTCCGGAATTTTGTAGACTGGGAAGCCACACTCTAAAGAAATTCTTGCTGTGTGTGACAGAGGTCAAAAAAAAAAAAAAATGTTTTAATCAAACGGAACTTTAAAAATATTATTCCCTGTAATAAAACTAAACTGATACTTGGATTTTATTTTCCAGTAGAGACAGTATAAAACTGTCCCTCTTCTATTCCAAAAGGATTAAACACTCAGAGAAAGAAGAGATTTGCTTAGAAAAGGTATATAAAAAAAGTCTGGGCAACCGGAAACCCGAGGCTCCAGCCACGAATTCCTTAGCCTTAAGCTCCCTCCCTCTTTCCCCTCCCCCAAATCCAATCAAAGGATTAGCCTACAGGTTTGGAAGCCACTGTACTTTGGGCTGAAGGCTTTCCCCCTTTCCTCCTCCTTCCCCTTCCCTTCCTCTTCTCTTGTGTTTAAATGCAGGAACTGGAGAACTCCTTGGCAAATTGGGCTCAGAACTTGAAGGAAGTTAATATCATGAAGGGAGACATAAGCCGGTACATTCTGGTGGAAGATGTGATGGTTTTGAAGGAGCAAATAGACCATTTGCACAGACAATGGGAGGAGCTCTGTTTAAGAGTAAGTCACTTCATTGTGGGGCATGCCTGTTCAGGGGGTTATTGAAATGTCTCCTAAAGTCTGACCAAGTCGAAAGAAGCTTGATTTCTTTGAATCTGGAAGCTGTTTCAAGAAAAGAATAAGCAGGCTGTTGTTTCTTAAGTGGGGAGCTAGACAGTTTGGTAAAGTTGACCCTTTGTTTGGAAGGCTTCTGGCTGTAGCTTTGCTCACTCTTAATGATCTAAAGAAAATCGCTTGGAGAAAATGCACCAGTGGGAAGCCACGGGTAGTTGATTGCTCTATCTTGAGAAGATAAAAAAGAAAAATGTGGAAAATTTATGGTGGGTGTAAAAAGGGAAGAAGGGGGTCTTTTTCTCAGGCAACAGTTTTGCAGGAGAGTTCAGGCCGATCCCCCAGAATGGAGAAGATGAGTTTAACTCATTTAGGACTATGAAGCCAATTGGAAAGTTTTCCATTTATTTGTGATCCTTCGGTGTAAATTTAAATTAAAAACCCTTTAAGAAGAAATGTTGAAAGCCATCTTTAATAAATCTGAGTGCCTAACCTTTACTTACTAATGAAATTTTTAAAGTTATTAGCATGTTGTATCTGTTTGTCTTTAAGTCAGATATGGAAGGAATTAAAGAAACCAAATATACTTAATTTTAGTTTAAGAATTACAGACTGATGTTACTAATGTATACTAATGTAATAAAAACCTGTTCTCTGGTGTTCTGGAGATTAAGCAAATAATATTTAACTGTAAAAATTCTTTTGTCTGATTTTCTGTAGTGGAAGAAAGAAATTTATTTTAACCTGGGAGGACCTTCAGAGACTAAAATCATAAAATGTTTTCATTTCTTTGTTTTGCTTTGAAATTCAATTTTGATTGTATTAAAAGAGAAAATATATTAAAATCCATAAAGATCATTTTTAAAATGGTTGCTCTTTGTAGGGAATGGTGAATCTGAAAACTAGATGACCTAATGCTGCTAATGGTAAAAGTAATGGAATCAATACGCCACAATCGAACAGATGTGTTCACTGAATGGTTCCTTGATTCATCTTGTGCAAAAAAACCAAACCAAAGCAAAACAAAACAAAAGCCCCAAAGATTTATAGCCAAAATGTCATTGGTAAATTTGCACACTTAAGATTCTGGATAAAAGCCATGTTTTTCAGGAATGAAATTTCTAGCAGGACTTTTATGATTTTATTTACATCTAGGCTTAATAATTATATTAATAATAATTAATAATACAGCAGAGTAGCACTTTATAGTTTTTGTGTCATCATTTTAAATTACCATTGCTTTCCAGTACTTAAAATTAATATTGCCTTTATAGCCTTTAATAATCTCACTGCAACTATTTAAATCTTTTCTAGATTGATCTCATATCACTTTCCTTCACCCACTCCAAGGTTTGCTTTACCAAAAACAAAAGATTCCTTCTTCCCACATGGATCTCCATGCCTATTTTCTGTTTACATTTTCTCCCTCTGTCCTCCCAGCCTCTAAGAACAGATCCTGTTTTAGTTTTTTGGTTACCAGAGTGACTAAACCAGAGTTTAGTAAATGTTTGTTGAATCCAATGTCTGTGAATCAGATAATGTGTAACCTGCCTGCCCAACTCAAAAGCTGAGTCATACAAAGTCATTTTGTCATTTTTTTTTTGAAGTTTATTTGAGTTTTTTACATTTGGACGCCTCCAGAAAGCTGTAGAGCAGTGGTCCTCAAACTTTTTAAATAGGGGGCTAGTTCACTGTCCCTCCGACTGTGGGAGGGCCGGACTACCGTAAAAACAAAAACTCACACTCTGTCTCCAACCCTCAGCCCATTTGCCATGACCCGGTGGGCCTCATAAACATCCTCAGCAGCGGCATCTGGCCCTAGGACAGTAGTTGGAGAACCCCTGCTGTAGAGTGTGTAACTATTTCACTTTTTTAGAAATAGAATTTTTACTCTGCTAGTGGCATAGCATTATCCGAATATTATGAATATTCATGTCCTCCTTAATTTTTCTGTTCAGACTAACATTCCCAGAAAGTTGTTGCAACTGCCTTTATTTGTTTTAAATTGGATGGCCATAATCAATTCAAACTTAACATGTCTAAAGCAGAACTTGTTTTTTTTCCTCCTATTCTTTTTCCTGTTCTGAATTTCCCTCTCAAGGACCTTCTGGCCACCCAGGTTAATAATCTTGATGCATTCCTCAACTCCTCACTTGTTAAATCTGTTGCCAAGTCTTGACCTTTCTACTTTCTAATCACTTGCTATTATATTTACCACTCTAGTTTAGGCCCATCCTTTATTCTTGCATTACATTCTTACCTAACGATGTCTCCAGGCTCAGGTGTCTCTCCACTCCAATTAATCATCTCCTCAGCTATCAAAAGGGATTTTCTTCTAAAGTGCAATTCTGACTATGTCACCTCTCTCTCTCTCTCTCTCTCTCTCTCTCTCTCTCTCTCTCTCTCTCTCTCTCTCTGTCTCTGTCTCTGTCTCTGTCTCTGTCTCTGTCTCTGTCTCTCTCTCTGTGTCTCTCTCTCTCTCTCTGTCTCTGTCTCTGTCTCTGTCTCTCTCTCTGTCTCTCTCTCTCTCTCTCTCTCTGTCTCTGTCTGTCTCTTTCCCTCTCTGTCTTAGTCTCTGTCTCTCTCTTTCTCTTTGAAAAAATTCTTATTAATCCCTATTTTGTATAGGATTAAGTAAAAAATTCTGTTTGGTAGGCCCCCCTCACCTCACTTTCTTCAGATTCCTACAAGTCTTAGCTCTGTCCTTTCCTCTCCCCTAGCTACTAGTTACTTCACCTCTGACACTACCTTCCACATATATATATATATATATATATATGTATATATATATATATATATATATGAGAGAGCTCTTCATGTGCTGGAACTGTATTTTTTTTCCCCTTTCTTTATATCTCCACCTTGGCACATAATAGTTTGGTAAATGTTTTTGGTTGGTTAATGGATGAGTTAATACTTATTTTGTAGCTTCCTTAGAACTTTGAAATATTTACTGAATTGAATACTAAATTTCTGCCTACAATAGATTCATGCTCTCTGTTTCTTTTCTGAGTTTATAAGCTGTCTTGTTTTTTGTGTTTTCCATAGTATCTAAAAGCCAGTTAGGAGGCACAGTGCCAGTGCCAGTCCTGCAGGCAAAGTCTTCCTGAGTTGAAATCTGGCCTCAGACACATAGTAGCTTTGTGATCGAGGCCAAGACACTTTGCCTGGGAAAGTCAACTCCATTAGCCTCAATTTTCTTACCTGTAAAATTAACTAGAGAAGGAAATGGTAAAGCACTTCAGTGTTTCCACCAAGAAAACTCAATGAAGTCGCGAAGAGTTGGACACTGAACCAAAAAAAAAAAAAAATTGTTAGGCAGTTTTCCTACACATCAGACTTAGATTTACCTCTTTGAAACTTTTGGTTCTAAAGCTTGGAGC
The DNA here is from genome assembly GCF_048593235.1 of Sminthopsis crassicaudata. Taxonomy (NCBI): domain Eukaryota; kingdom Metazoa; phylum Chordata; class Mammalia; order Dasyuromorphia; family Dasyuridae; genus Sminthopsis; species Sminthopsis crassicaudata. The sequence continues at coordinate 330,351,072 of NC_133618.1, forward strand.
CAAATAGAAGTCTGTCTAATCCCTTCTCCAGATGACAAGCTTTCAAAATTAGAGGGAGTCACTAAAACGTTATGCCTTGTATTGAAATTAAATTAAATGCAAATGGTTACTAAGTTTAGTGTATTATATTTGCTGTTCTATATTGAATTTTTAATAAAGCATCAGAATTTTTTGAGGGAATACCTTGAAATAAACTTTAGCATACTTTTTGAGGACTTTAAAATCTTTAGACTTTAAGAACACTGGAAGGAAGAAAGTGAAAAAAGACATAAAAGAAGTAGGAAGTTAAGGAGAGGGGTCTCAAAAGGTTTTAATAACAAATAGTAATAAAATAGTAAGGGAGAAGGGCAGATCAGGTGAAGAGGGGATGAAGTAAGGTTTTAGTCTCATTGAATTTGAAATTAGGACCACACATATAGTACATAATATTCTGACATAAACAAGAATTTCTCACTTGATCTAGCCTTTTCTGATACCTTTGCATAACAAATCTGGGTTGGATCTTAAAATACCAAATAATTCTGGCCATTGCCAAAATAGGTCCATGGGCTTTATGACTTAAAGAGGAATCCTATTTAGGATTCAGGAGTAAAAGGAAAAAAAAAAAAAAAGAGGGGAATTTGGCTACTGTTTGATATACATTATTTAGCTTTTTAGCATCTACTGGAACCGTATTTATTCATTCATTCGTTTGTTTATTCTGGAGGGATAAATGACTAGCCCAGGTTCATACAGCTATTATATGTGTGATGTTAGATTTGAATTCAGGTCCTCCTGACTCCAGGCCAACACTATCTACTGCCCAGCTTAGCTGCCCATCTTCCCCACTGTATTTATGATAAAAACCTGTATATGATATGATATGCAGGTTTTTTCCTGAGCTGAGTGCTTTGTTAAGTTTTATTTTGCAAACAATTTCCAAAGGATTTCCTTTCCCCAAATTTTTCAAAGTGAGCATTGACCTGGTTGAGCATTGCTCTGGTGTTTTAATAAAGGAAAATGCAGAGCCTTAGGTCAACAAAGATAATTTTTTTGGTGGTAGTTGTTGATCATATGTTTATGGTTACTTCAGCCTCTGGAAGTCTTACAAAGCACTGAGTGAATATTAGCCTAACTATCATTTAAAGAAATAGATAGCTTTCTTTTCTTGGTCATAACTTAATTTGAATATTGTTGGTTATCTGGTTTCCTTTTGAGGAACTTAATGCTCAATGAATCTTCCTCTTCAGGTTTCACTGCGTAAACAAGAGATCGAGGAGAGGCTCAATTCCTGGATTGTGTTCAATGAAAAGAATAAAGACTTATGTGCATGGCTTGTTCAGATGGAAAATAAAGTTCTGCAGACAGCAGACATTAGTATTGAAGAAATGATTGAAAGATTACAGAAGGTAAATTAGGAAGCAAGTTTGAATAATAGGATTTTAGCTTTTGGAGAACTCTTTCTAAGGCTGGACAAAATAAAGTATTTATTAAGTATCTACTGTGTACCAAGCATAGTGCCAAGGCCAGTATGTCTAATGGGGTAAAGAAAATGTAAGTAACTTTACAAATAAGAAATACACAGGGTAAATGTGGGACATTTTCAGAGGGAGGGTTTTAATATTATGAGGGTGGGGTTGGGAGGTTACAGGAAATCTGGAAAGACTTCTTACAGAAAGTGAGACATAAAAGAAATCAGAAAACATTTAATTCTTTGAATTAGGAGGCTGGACTCAAGAAATATTTTTTTCTAAGAATAAAGCTATAATTTATAGACACATTTTCAATTAGATGGCAGTGGATTAAACAAAAACTGGAAAATAAATTTTCCTTAATTTTAGAGAGACAGCTGGGCTGGATGAAGATAATTTCACTTGGAAAAGGCTACCATCATCTACCTTTTGGGGGTTGGAGGAGATTTGAGGGGCCATAAGTATGGGGCCGGTTCAGCTTTGTCTGAATTGGAAACAGATGGTCTTGAAGCCAGGGAATCCATGAGATAAAACAGTCCCTTAAGATTTTAGTTTCATAAATGTAAAGTTGGAAAGGACCTCTAGAAGCTATCTAATCCACAACCCATTTTTTATACATGAAGAAGCTGAGGCCCAGAAAAGTTAAGTGACATATACAATTATAAATGTATGAGGCAAAAGCCAAATTCAAACCACAACCTCCACTTTCAGTGATGTTTCATTGCCTTGTTCACTTTAATAAAATAGTTTTGAGCCCTTTGAACAGTCATGGAAGATCAGAATTAGAAGTAAAAGCCACCTAAACTTGGAAATGATTCCTGCTAAATGCTACTCAGTCAAGTCTTCAATAACATCTTATATTAGTTTTGAACTGATATAGCTAAAATTTTGACTTGGTTGTATTTAATAATCCAATAAGCATTTAATAATTATCTTCTATGAGGAAAACATTTTTTCTAGTGACTAGAAATGAAAAGACAAAAGGAAAGAAAGAATTAATGGGTGAGTTCTTAACTCTATGCAAAGCACCTTGCTAACATCTAGGGATATAAATGAGAAAAGTAAAGGAGTTCATATTCCAAAAAGCCTGAAATTATTATTATTATTATTTTTAATAATAATAGTTTTTATTTACCAGATATTTGCATGGGTAATTTTACAACATTGACAATTGCCAAAACTTTTTTTTTCCCAATGTTTCCCCTCCTTCCCTCCCCCCCCCTTGTTGGCAGGTCGACCAATATATTAAATATATTAGAGTATAAATTAAATATAATATATGTATACACAACCAAACAGTTGTTTTGCTGAACAAAAAGAATAGGACATTGAAATAGTGTACATTTAGCCTGTGAAGAAAATCCAAAATGCAAGCAGACAAAATTAGAGGGATTGGAAATTCTATGTAGTGGTTCAGAGTCAACTCCCAGAGTTTTTTGGCTGGGTGTAGCTGGTTCAATTCATTACTGCTCTATTGGAACTGATTTGGTTCATCTCATTGTTGGAGAGGGCCACATCCATCAGAATTGATCATCATATAATATTGTTGTTGAAGTATATAATGATCTCCTGGTCCTGCTCATTTCACTCAGCATCAATTCATGTAAGTCTCTCCAGGCCTTCCTGAAATCATCCTGTTAGTCATTTCTTATAGAACAATAATATTCCATACTATTCATATACCACAATTTATTCAGCCAATCTCCAATTGATGGACATTCACGTAGTTTCTAAGGCCAGAAATTCTTAAATATTTTGTGTCATCAGTCTAAAGTTTATGGACTTCTTTTCAGAATATTTTAAAGTCATACATATTTATGATAATAATGGAAACCAATTACATTGGAATACTGCTAACACTGTATTAAAAGTGCAATATATGTGCTTTGTTACAAATCAAATAACAAGATGATGTATTTAAAAATAAAAGGTATAATATCTACTAATTTTGACAGTAATGAGTGTAAATATTATGAGATATGCAAAATTATAACATGAAAATATCTTTGATTTCTATGGATAACAAAATCATAAATATTGTTAGTTGTTAGCTGCATCATAATAGAAAGAAGTGTTTAATTTCAATTAACTTAGTAAAAATTAAAGATCCAGAAAAGAAAAGATGATTTTTTTCTATGCAAGGTCATAGATCTCCTCACCCCCAAAACCTATTTATGGATCCCAAGTTAAGAATGCCTTTAGTAGGGAGAGACAGATTATAAAGGAAGTTTTAGTAGCATGTCAGGAAGGCTGAAATGGTCTTTAGTCTTTACAGTGGTAAAGCAGGTGGAAATGAATCCTGTCCAGTGTTATTTCCATTGATTATTTCTGATGTGGAAACTTTCCTCAAGGATATTCTATCCAAATTTTAAACTGAAGTTTTCTAATCCCAGATTTGATTATTAAAAAAAAACAAAACCAAAGTTTCATAGCTCATTTACTTTAATTTCAAATTCTTTGAAGCCTAATTAATTAAAAAAACATAATAGTGTGTATTGTCATTTTGTCTAAATGTTAGATATGTGTATAGGTTTTCGATAAAACTTTTTAAATGTAATATTTTTATGTAGAAAAAAATGAAAATTATTGCCATTACAATTTCCTGTCAGGTGAAAGGAGCTTTTATTTCACTTTTATTATAATCTTTAGAGGAAAGTAAATAACTTTGTAATATTAATATAAGCTGCTTTTGGTGTTTTTGTCAGGACTGTATGGAAGAAATTAACCTATTTAGTGAAAATAAACTTCATTTGAAGCAAATGGGTGATCAGTTGATCAAAGCAAGCAATAAGACCAGAGTTGCTGAAATAGATGATAAGCTCAGCAAAATTAATGATCGATGGCAACATCTATTTGATGTCATTGGATCAAGGTAAGAAAATGGCTAAAACTGTTTCTGGTTTTGAAAACTTTTTTTCCTAAAATTTTTCATGTAAAAAACATGAATCACCTCCTGTTTTTAAATTTTCCCATCCTTCTAACTAAACTTTAAAGAGATATAAATGAGTTTTTGTTGCATGTTTGTAGGAAATTTTAAAATGTGACATACCAGAAAATTTCTATTAGTCATCATGCCTAGTAAATCCCTCAGTTTAGTTGTTGTACTGGGAAGCTTTTAGCAGTTTTTGAAATGGCAGTTAAGTGGCACATGGCTTAGATTGATAGACTTGAAGTCAGGAAAATCTGTTCTGCCTCGGACACTTTAATTGACTATCTTTGCACAAATCATATAATTTTTCTGTGCTTCAGTTTCATGATCTATAGGATGGATCAAATGAGGTAACATGTTAAAAGTCTTTGCACACCTTTAAAGGACTATGTACTTGTGGTGGTGGCAGCAGTGTCAATGATGATGGTTATGATAATGAGGTGATGGACTAAAATCAACAGAACAAAAATAGCTAATAGTGAATTGTTAACTAACAGGAGAAGGATCATAGTAAGAAGCCACTTAGCTTGTCTTGGAGAGTTCAAATCACTAGGCACAGATAAACACTATTTTCAATTAGGGAAAGAATTGGCAGTTGTGATTATTAAACCACTGTCAGTGATCTCTAAAAGATGCTGGAGAACAGGAAGGATAGCACAGGAATGTTGTGTTTTGTTATCTTTCATTGTGTCCAACTCGTTGTGACTCTAATAGGGATTTTCCTAGTAAAGATACTGGAGTAGTTGCACCATTTCCTTCTCTGGTTCATTTTGTAGATGAGGAAACGGGCAAAAATAGAATTAAGTGACTTTCCTAGTCAATATTTGAGGATGGAATGTTTAGGTCTTCCTGACTCCAGGTCTGGCACTCTATACACTTGACCTGATTTTCAAAAAAAGGCAGGAGAACAAAGTTTACAAATTACAAGCCAGTAAATTTAGGGCTGCAATAGAGAGAAAGAGTGTTCAGGACTAGGGAGGGGAATATTTCTCCTATGTTTTGTTTTGTTTTTTCATTTGGGCATAACACATTTTTAAAAATACATTGATATATTGTAAGAATACCTGAAAGATAGCAACTCAAGCATGAGGGTTCTTAGAATCACAATATAGATGAGAGGATTGGTTGGAGGAACTAGAGATGTTAAACCTAACAAAAGAAACAGTTGGACAAAAAGTGATCTTTGCCTTCAAGTATTTGAAGACCCTCAAATGGTTGGGATACTAGATTTTGACCCCATTGGCCAGAACTAAGAACAGTGGTTTCCGAGGAGAATATTTAGGCTTGATTTAAGGAGCGGGGGAAAGGTTAACAATTTCATTTCCAAAAATAAAATGGACTGCCTCAGGAGGTTGTGGGGTTCCCCCTTGCTGGAGTCATTCATCATTCATAGGATACATTATAGTAGGAATTTTTGTTTAGGAATGAGTTAGAGTAAATGGTTTCAAAGTCTCTCTGACCCAAGAGTGTGAATCTGTGAAGTGTTCCACATATCCAATTTGCATTTCCCCTCAGATTGTTTTCCTTGGGAAATTTTTTTTTGGGGGGGGTCTAAGAATAATTTGCAGTGTCCTCATCAAGCAGCATGCTTCCTGGGTATCTGATATTAGAAGTGTGTCAATCATGGAAAAAGATGTATATATATATGTGTGTGTGTGTATGTATATATGTGTGTGTGTGTATAATATAATGTTGAAGTTTAAGACTCAAGTTTTTTAGAAAGTAAAATATAGATCTGTCAGTTACAGATTCAAACTCTATATACTATGGTCAGTTCTTATTTAAGATTCATTGTTCAGATATTGACTAACCAGATTCTTTGCATAGAGGAGACTTTGTGATACTGTGAAACAAGTCCTTTCCTGGGAGTCACAAGTCTTGTGTTCAAATGCTGCCTCTGCATTTTTAATTTAGTCATACCTTCCCTATTTCCTCATCTGGAAAATGTGAGAATTATACTAGATGATTTATGTGGTCCCTTATGGCTGTAAATCTGTAATTCTAGGAGCACTTTTCTCTGGCTGTTTGCCTTCATAACTCATTAATGGATAGAAAATGAAGGAGAATATATATGATTTCATGACTTATTCTGTCAAATAGTTTCTTGCTAAAAATAAGAGGTTGAGTTTATTTATAGATTTCATTTTACTCATATTGTACCTATTCATTATTATTAAGCGTGGGAAATAGCATAGTGTACTTGGAAGAGAACTTAAGGCTGGGAAGGAACAGAATTTGAAGGAAGAAGTTAAGATCAAACCCAGATTAGACTATTCCTTCTTTGTAAACTCCTAACCTCCATTTTGGAGCTTTATTTTTTAAATATACTGGTCTTATTAAACTAAATATGTCTTAGGTGAATACAATATTACTAATCATTAGTTAATACAATTTTTACAGTAGAGCAGCTCAATGGCCCAATTGATAGACTGCCTAGCCTAGAATCATGAAGACTTATCTTCCTGAGTTCAAATCCAGCCACAGAAACTTTCTAGTCTTGTGACTCTGGAAAGTCACTTAAACCCCATTTGTCTCAGTTTGCTCATCTGTAAAAAGAGTTGGAAAAAGAAATGGCAAACTGTTACAGTATCTCTGCCGAGAAAACTCCCAAGTAGGGTCACAAAGAGTTGAATGTGACTGAAAACAATTGAACAACAAAGATTAATTTAATAATACCAGTATTGAGGTTAATAATATGAAATTATCAAAGTCTAGGATTTGACCTAGAGTTCACATTTCTGAAGTCTTTCAGCAACTCTCTCAGGACTACAGGGTACATGCCTATAAATGCATTTTCACAAAGATGCACGTATGAGATAGACCTATAGGATTGTGGAATAAATTTCAGTTAATCATCTTTAAAACAGAGCATTTTTCAAAATCAATGATCAATTATTGGAATTACTAATAAGCTTATTTGATTATAAATACTAAATAAGGTCGGTTCTTTTTTCCTTGCTTCTACCTTTTTAGAAGTGATGCTTTAGAAAATTGATTCAAGGGATATATAGGAGAAAGATACAACTAAATTATCAGGGAGTTGTTTGGTTGGGTTGATGAGTGTGGGGGGGTTTTCCAGCTCTATAGATTGTGACAATTCATCACATTTTGTGAGAAGCTTGCTAATTTTTTTTTCCTCTTTTTGTTTGGTTTTGGTTTTTTGTTTGCTTGGTTGGTTTTGATGGTCATGTGATTTCATTGATCTTATAATTCCCAGGAAGGGAAACCATTGGAAAAGATGTGAGCTCTGAAGGCAGATGACCTGGGTTCAAGTTCTACTTCTGTCTCTTACTTAAGGGCAACTAGATGGCACAGTAGATAGAACACTGACTCTGAAGTTAGTAAGACCTAAGTTCAAATCTCAGACACTTCACACTTGCTAGCTGTATGACCTTGGGCAAGTTACTTAACCAGTGACCACGAGCATTTTCTCATCTGCAAAATGAGACAGCTCCATTAGATGATCCATGAGATCCTCCATAGCTCTAGATCTATGAATTTTAAGAATTTGTCCTTAGCACTAATAGGTTAGATGCTTTGTTCAAAATCATGCAGTCAATCTATGTTGGGTGTACAGCTTGAATCCAGATCCTTGTAACTCACAAGCTACCTTCCTATCCACTACGTCACACTGCCTTTCTAACATTTCCAACATGTTTTAGGCACATCCTTTTTTCAGATACAATGCTTTTCCTCTTCAATATGCTCATTCTGTTAGCTACACATCAGGTTTTTTTTTAATAATATTTTATTAACTACATACCTAAACTAAAACTTTTCAAAATCTAGAAAAAGGAGGTTTATATTAAAAAAATAATAATAATAACCTTTTCAATGAATCAATCTTAACACAAGTGGGTGGTGTGATTTGTATGCCTAGCTCAGAGCTTTCTATATTTGAACAAGCCATTCATGCTATCATCTCTTCCCTTGTTTCTCTTTGGTCCAATGGTATAATAGTGTCAAAGTTCTGGAATCTTTTTTGTTTTTAACTTCTCTCTAAAAAACAAAAAATTGGTGTCTTGGGATTATGACTTCTCTCCGTGCTTAAGCAAGCTTACAAAAGAAATGTTTGATTCAGATGTTTTTTGTCAAAGCTTATATTGACTCAAGACCAAGATTTGAACTGGGTCCTTTGCATCATGAATTACTCCACACATTTTTAGAATTTCTTCCTTTAGATGGGATAAGAATTTCTTCTTAGAAAGGTTCTGCTGGTAAGCAGAATGGTAAAAGGAAAGAACTCTTCCAGCTGCTAGTGAGAAGCAAGAATAGAGAGGAAAATATGGGGATGGGGGGAGTATTATGGGGAAAGTACATTGTATTTTTGAGTCAGAGGGCCTGAGTTTCAAATCCTGATTCTGTCACTTGCTTATTTACTCATGTAAAGGGTATATGGAGTGATCAAAAAGGACCAGTAACTCTGGATATAAGGACTTCCTGAGCCTTTTTCAGACCTGCTCATCTACTTTTGGTGTCCACCTTCACCTACTTCTCCCCTGTGGCTCTAAGAAGCTATAGCAAGGGTGAGGACAGTCTGGCTCATGGGCCATACAAGGTCTATGAAATCATAGTCAAGTCAACTTGTCTAGGGACAACAATGTCCCTCTACTTGTTTAAGTTGAGAATTTTGTATGGCCCGAGAATAATGTTATAAATATCCAAAAGGCCCTTTGCAGAAAATAGGTTTTTTACCCCTGAGCTATAGCATGTATAGCAGCCACTCCTCTGGAAATCATCTTGGCAGATGGTTGAAACCAGGTTGAGGATAACTGATGACCTTCAAACCTGTTGATGGGTTAGGGGGATGTCTATCCCAAGCATATAAAGAATTTCCCTGGCAGAATGGGTGGATGAGCACAGTTTGATCTTTAGAGGTGGCCATGAAGGCAAGAGAGTTAAGAAATCACCCTTTGACATCATTGGTCCCCTTCAAAAAGGATGAACAATAGCACTTACCTGTGTGAGCTGAGGTAAGCTACTTAACCTCTCTGTGCTTCAATTTCATTCTCCATAAACTAATTAGACTCTTACCTCTAAGATCCCAGTTTAGCTCTAAAATCTATAATCTTACAGATCATCAAAGGTAATCCCCTCATTTGGTAGATGAGAAAATTGAAATCCAACAAAAGTAGCAAGAGGCAGAGCCAGGCTTTGAATCCTTTCCTTTTAGATATAAATCCTATAATTCTTTTATGCTATGATATAGAATAACATCAAAGCATGTGTAGAAACTATCCCATAATTTCCTCTTGAAGGGAAATGTGAGTAAGGTATGATCAATTTACTGCTTTTTTCTTTTTTTTAAACTAGTTATAATATTTTTTAATTTTGAAATTTGAATTTTAAATTAAATGATTTTAGCATTTTTTATTTGATCAGTTATTTTTGCCATGAGAATGTCTTCCTTCACGTGCCCCAAATTTGAATTTCATTTTCTTTGCAGCTTGGCTCGATTCATAGTACCTCATAAATAACCCATTTGCTGCCACCCTAGAGATAGCACTGCGTCCTCAGCTTTGCAATCTCTAGCACCAGAACAAAGGCTGGGTGAGAGAGAAATAGCTTGAGATTCTTGTGTATAGAAGGGGAGAAAACTGAGATTAAAAATTACGGTTAAATGGAGAACAAGATTTCCTTCTCTCCCTGTGACTGTCACCCTGTGCTTGCATGGGTTCATCAATTCCTTATTAAGGAGCGTTCAGGAGGACTGCAGAGATTTTTGCTTCTATGGAAGATGCTGAGAGCAGTGGATAAATAGGACACTGGGGGAGGAGGGGTTTCCTCTTCCCTAAGTGAGGTGGATGGATATACAGGCATTAACAAGGAGCTTTCCATTATGACCTGCGGAATGATTTTTTTTCTCATAAATAGTAAGTGTTATTTCAATCATCAGCTCCATCTCTGTATGACCATGGCATGTTTGGGGATGGTGAATAGGAATTAGCAGTTCAGGAGTGCAGCAGTGCAAGTGTGTTCGGCATTTGGGGGGTGGGGAGGGTGAGGAAGAGCGGAAGGGGGATGGGCACTGCAATGACTGTGCCTGTGCGCGTGTGTAGATGGCGTGTGGCTACGGGGTCTGCCTTTGACAAGTGGTGAGAATAGATGAAGCTGAATGGAAGACCTTATGCTACTGCATAAACACTATTGTGAGGCCTTTAACTTCCCATAATAGTGATGCCAGTGTCAGAAAACGGGTGGGCTTCCATCTTCTAGAATAAATACATGTCTTAATATAAAAGCTCAATTCTTTCTTAAGAAGTAACGACGATACAAAATTAGTTGGGTTCTTTTTGTCAGCTAGTAGCTTTCTACAGTATTAAGATTCAGTTATTTCAACCGAAAATTAACATTGAACTGATAGTCTTAAACGATCTTTTCAAGAATATTGTCAATTCTCAGCAATTTTATGACCCAAAAAAATCCAAAGATTTTATGATATAGGTTTAAAATCTTTAACTTGCAGGGAAAAAAAAGACTAAACAGTAGATTTATTAGATGTACATTTACATAGATTTCAAATATTTTTAAAGCACATTTTAAATTTCAATTTTTTTTTTTTTAAATTAAAATTAAGGTAGCTGGTACTATTTAGTACTACACAGTAAGGTAGCTGACATATAGTAAATGCTTAATATATACATACTTGTTGATTGATTAAAGAAATATCAGTCATGATTTGCAAGATTTTTGTCTTTGATAAAGATGTTGATATTTTCAAGAAGGAAAGAGGGAGAAAGAGATTCTGGTATTTCAGCAGATTAAAATTAAAAACAAGAACAACAAAAAAAGGGCTTTGTTCAACAGACCTAGCTTATTTTCTACATATGGCACTACTGGTGTGCCTTTGGCCCTATCCTTCAGCAAATGAGCTTTATTCTCTGTGGTTGACTCTGTATGAGCTTTCTTTACATTTTGTTCAGCTTTGAGGTTTGATTACTTTGACAAAATGCTCATGTAGTTTGTATCAGCTCACCTATTTCATTCCATATGTGATAGAAAATAAGTTGCTTATTTGGAGTTTGAGTTATCTTTTGCATACCCAAGTTTTAGTTCTCCTGTAACTTATAAAGCTACAAATTAATGCAGAGAAACATTTTTATGTTTTATTTTTAAAATATGATTTACTGACCACTGATTAAAGAAGTGTAGAGGTTGAAAGCCCAACATATCTCCTTATGGACTTCATTTTGGTATCATTTTAATTTCTGAAGAAGTTTCATTGTTACTAGGACTTTGTTTTATTTTATTTTTCAAGGGCAAGATTAAGGAAATATCTACTGAAGTTTGTTGACAAATGATATTGTTGACCTATGTGAAAATACAGTAATCAGATTTAAAAGTTTGGGTAGGACATTGTTACAAAGTAAATAAAAGTTTAAAGTAACACTTTTGGTGGTTCTTAAAGCTAATTATAACATTTTGAGGAAAACTATTGTTAATTTTTGATATATCATTTATAAAAAGTTAATAGTTCAAAAGTGGAATAGGGTATCTGATGAAAGAGAAGGTTCTCTCACTTCCCTTATTGAATGTCTTTTTTTTTTTTCCCCTCTTTCTTTTTACTGTCTTAAAATGGAGGCTGGATGACTCCTTGAGTGTTATAAAGGGATTCTTAGTCAGGAGTGAACACTAGACTGGATTACCTCTGAAATCCTTTCTAACTCATACTCTGTGATCTTTGTGTAAATGTGGGACATTTGCTTTCTGAAGTAATCAATATGATGTAAGCAGTTTAATCCAATAAGGTCTGATAGAGGGATTTATAAGATCAGAGAATTTAGAAATGTGAGGACTTTGCAGGTCAATTAAACCAAAATATCCATTTTATAAATAAGGAAACTGAGGTCCAGTTAGATTAATTGATTTACTGGAGGATGGATGATCACTTTTCAGGCTAATTTTGGATACAAGTTTGACTAAACAGCTGCTGATATTCCCACCAACTCTCAAATTCTGTGATTTAAGGTAATTTAATCCAGTAGCAGTTGGATTGGAATCCACATTTTCTCCATCCAAATCTAGTATTCTTGCATGTCAACATTCTTTTTCCTTTTTTGATAAACCTGATATTGTCATCAGCATTGTCTATAGGATTTTGTAGCTCTCTTCCTTTTTTAAGATGACCATTTAAGATGCTGACCTTTTGACCTCAATATGACTGACATCTAGAATGATTGAGCTCTGTCATGTCAAATACTTGAGTGCTCTTTTTATTAAAAGTTATGAGTAGAGCCAGGACACAAAGATAGAAAGTAAGATGAGATGAATCACCATCTTTGTAAATTGTAATCTGAGCTTTCCTGCTCACCCTCCTTAAAACAAAAACTCTAAAATGCTACTGGCTTTCTGCCTGCCTCCTTGTAGTGCTCCAGGGTCCAAATGAATTGCTCTCACATCCTTATGTCTCCCACTAGGGTGCATACAGCATACCTGACTGCCTGGGGTTCTCAGGTCAACCCCTTCTGAACTCTGAGTTCTTATAGCTGAACTTGCCTTTCTACACAGCATGTGTGGCTTGCTCCTTTGGGCACATAGATTTCTTTGTCACCTTTGTTTTCTTCCTCTTTTCAATTTTTCATTCTATCCTTCATTATAATGATAAAAGCTCTCAAGTTCTTGTGAATGAATATGGGGTTAAATGCTCTGGGAAGCCAGAGAGGCTGCAGCTGTGTAGGGTCTGAGGGGTGGGGAGTGGACTTTGCCTTTTCTTTCCTTTCTGTACTCAAACTATTAATTCTTTACTAACCCCTCCTCCTTCCAGTATAGTAGCTGCTGTGTGTTGTTTTGTCCGAAGACTACATGTTCCACAATGCAGTTCAGACTAGGCATCTGGAGCTAACGTGGTATTTTTTCTAGTTACAATAAAGCCAGTAAAAGCAAAGTATTTGGGATAAGCTGGGCTCACCTTTTGGTCCAGATTTCTTTCCAGAGCTAGATTCAGAATTCTCTGTAGAGCACTTTTAATTTTCAAAAATTGCAGTGTGATTTTGAAACTAATTACCTCTCCATGGTATGAGACAGGAAACTGACATTAAAAGGACTATCTAGGAATCATAGACTCTTTTTTTAATTAAATTATATTTTCAATGAACAAACATGCACTTTCTCCCATCCCACTGCCAGCAGCTGAGGATGAAATAAAAAAGAACACCTCTATCACTAACATTTATGATTAAGCAAAACAGATTTCTGCAAAGTTTATATCTAAAAGAGAAAAATTGTGTGTGTGTGTGAGACAGACAGACAGACCCACAGAGGGAAACTGATTCAACACTCGGAGAATTTCACTTTTCTATCAGGTGATAGTCATTAGTCCTCTGTAGTTATTTGTTCATTACACTGATCAGAATCCTAAGTCTTTCATAGTTGTTTGTCTTTATCATATTATCATTATTCTCCTAGTTCTCTTTTCTTCATTCTGCATCAGTTCATGTAAGTCTTCCTAGTTTTCTCTGAAACTATCCCCTTCATCATATCATACATCATAATAGTATTCCATTTCCTTTATGTGCCATAACTTGTTCATTCCCAACTGATGAACATCCTCTTAGATTCTCACTTTTGCATTTCAAAAAGAATTGTAAATATTTTTGTACATTCTTGGTTAGAGATTATTTAGGACTAATCTCTGACACCCCCCCCCCCATAATCTACCCTTCAAGACTTTCCTCCTATTTTCCTGTTGAGTGAAATGTATTTTCTCCTTTGACCAGTTCACAAGAGTAAGATTTGTCAGCTCTCTTCATGTTCCTCTTATTTGTATAGACTTCTACTTGCACATTTTTGATACATAAGATAATTATATTTTTCTTTCTCTTCCCCCTGTCATACTATTAATCTTTCTATTTCTATTCTTTTTTTTAAAGATCAGTAAGGGCCTTCTGTCTAATTAAATACATTCTATGAATCTAAATGATAATAAAGTGCAGAGGGGGCATATGTATCATTTTCCCATATTAGAATATGTTTATATTCTATCTATTACATTTTGAGCTTGTTTAGGACCTTATGACTGATAGTTCTTGTTTACCTTTCAATATTTCTATTAACTCCTGAAAAACTTCAAAGTTTCTATGGATTCTAATCTTGCTTTTTTATGGTGGTGATATCGAGTCATTTATCTGGCTAACTCTGACTGGGGCTCCTTTGTACTCTAATTCTTTCTGATTGCTTGAAGTACTTTTTCTTGGAAGCTCTGAATTTTGGCTATGATGTTTTTGTTTTGATGCTATGAAGCTATGAATTGCTATGATGCTATGAAGTTTTTGTTTTGGAGTTTCTTTAAAGAAATGACTGGAAGTTTTTTTTTTCTATTTCCATTTTGCCCTCTTTCTAAGAGATCTGAATAATAGTCATATTTCAAGAAATCAAAAAAAAAAGTGGTTTTTTTTTTTGTTTGTTTGTTTTGTTTTTGTTTTTGTTTGGCCATGATTTTCAGGTCATCTAAGTTTCTTTAATCTGCCTTCATAGTCAGTAGTTTTTGCTATGAGATACCTTACATTTACTTTTTTTTTTCAGGCTTTCCAATTCTTTTTTTTCATAGTTCTTATTTCTCTTCCATTTTTTCCTCTAATACTCTAATTTCATTTAAATAAATTTTTAATTCATTAATGCTTGTTTCATCTCTTTCAGGAATTCTAGTTGAATTTGTGTCCAAGCTATGTTTTTCTTTGAAGTTTTACTTGTAGAAACTTTTTTTAGAGTTCCCTTCTGAGTTCATGTCTTCAATGTGATAATTTGGATTCTTAATTTGTTTGCTCATTTTTCCAACCTATTTCCTGACTTTTTGATTTATATTGGGTTCAGACGCTGTGTACTTCTGGAGGGAACATCAGGAGTAGTCTCTTGTCCTTTTCTTGGGAAAAGGGCTCAAAGGGACAGCTCCGGTGGAGATCTGCAAACTTTCAATATTCCCAGGGCAAAATCTAATCATTATTTACCATCATGTTCCCAGACTAAGCTATGAAAATCCCTTACCTAAGTTTGAGTCTAAGCAACAGTAAACTGCTTCTACACTGAGTTCTATTAGTCAGTTGGGAAATTAGCTAGTTCAGAGGGGTAAAACTGTGGGCTTCCCATTGGTCTGAGATTCTTGCCTTGATTATTCCTCTGCAGTCTTCAGACTGAGCTCAGACTTATATCTGAGACTTATTTCTGCTCCTAGGATTCAAGCCTCATAGCTTCTGAACTGAATTGATTTTGAATTTGGTACATGCCTAGGTCCTGCAGTGCCACCCCATGTATAATTTCCCTCCTCAGAACCCTGGCTGGCTCCTTGATCGTGAACTTCATAATGATGGACAAAGCTGTTTCCTTTATCCTGCAGAAGGTCAGGATACCTCCCTTCTGGGTTTGAGATCTCTTATCTAGGTGCACAGCTTCTCCCTAAGCTGGAATGTTTTTCCAAAGCACACTTCTGGCCAGATGTTTTCCCTAGCATTCCCAAACCTTTATGTTTCTCTAGGCAGATCTGGGGTGGAAAAGTTTCTTACTGTGATTTTTAATCTTGGGTTTTTCCATCAGCATTTAGTCTCATGTACTTTCTAGATGTGTTTGAAGGAATGAGAATGGTTGTTTTGGGGAGGCAGGGACTGTTGCTTGGAGGAAACTTGCTATACTTCAGTCACTTTGTCTCTCTTTGTCCCCTGGAATCATAAAGATGAAAAAGAAAAAAAAAATAGTTTTATAGAACTTACTATATGCTAGGCACAATACTAAATAAACACTTTACAATTAATATTTCATTTGGTCTTCCCAACAAAACTGGAAGGTAGATGCTATTAACATCCCTACTTTACAGATGAGAAAACTGAGGCAAATGGAAGTTAGTGACTTGCCCCACACAGTTATTGAGTGTCCCAAAGCTATATTTGAATTCAGATGCAGCATTCTATCCATTGTGCCATCTAGCAGTCCCCAATCTTAAGAGCTGGAAGAGATCTCCGAGAGAAAAATCCAACTCCCTCATTTTCCTGAGGAGCAAACCAAGGCCCAGAGAAGTAAAGCAATTTGCCTGATGTTTAAAAGTTAGTTTATGATAGATCCAAATCTCTCAGTTTTTTGTCCATTCAGTTCTGGTATTCTTAATTCTGTGCCTTGAAATTCCTTTAAAACTACAAAAGAGATTAGATTTCAATCAATTGGCATATAATAGGCTTTGTTTTTCCTTGCAGAAATCTCAGTGAATGCTTTTCTTTTTTTCCCCTCAGAGAATGTTTGCTTTTTTTTTTTTTTAAGCCCAATGTCTTTACTTTGCTTTTTGTTTACCATAGCAATATAACTATGCAATGCCATGCCACACATTTGTGAAATAAGGGGATTTGGTGATTGAAATTCCCAGGTCTCTAGTATGGTCCTTTCCTTTTCCATCCTAAACAGGCATAGTATAATAGGGCATTTCATGAAAGCATTTTATTAAAGATAACTTGGAATCCATTGACTGGGGAGATTAAATTATTTTTCCTTTCATAAGTTATTAATTTCTATGGAAAACAAATTAAGATGTACTGGTGTCCTCACTGAATATACTAAAATCATACCTGTTTCTTTAGACTTCCATCAGCTGAATCATGCCCAGTGTGACAGGAAATAGGCAGCATAGAAGTCCATACTATGCTTGGCTTGTGAATGCTCTTTGCTTTTCTGACTAATATAGATGTATGATAATAAGATTGCTCAGGATGCTTTGGCAGGTGGAGCGTACCTGGTATAATCAAAGTCAAACTGTGGTGCCCAGTGCTTTGCTATTTAAAGGTTAATTCTTAAACTAAAAAAAAAAGAGAATGAGTGGGCCAAATCCTGCCAAGTAAGCACTTTATTCCCCAGGTCACTTTTAGTATTTTGATCACAGACATACTGGTGAAGAAAACCAGTTTCACCAGTGATGGCTTAATCATGCTTATAAACTGATCAGCATTTGGGGATGAGAGGAGGTCAGCAGAAATCCAGGGTAGAAAAGGTTGGGGGGGGGGGGGAGAAGTTGAGGAAAATGGCATCTTGTCTCTTCTATACAGTTGCTATGACTACTCTAGACAACATTATCTAGCCTAGCTGGCCCCTCTCTGTGAATCATAGGATCTCAGTAATTTGTCTGATTGTACTAATTCTTTTAGTCCATTAGGAAAGCAAGTAATCTATTAGAATTTTAACCTCTACATTCTTTCCTTTATCAAATCCTCTTGTCCAGTGGATTGTTATTGCAGCTAATTGAAGAGACTATTTGATATCCAGTTTTTCATTAATTCAGGCAGCACTTTCTGGCTCAGCTGATCCTAAGACTAATTTCTTTTAACTTCCAAAGCCTCGGCTGGCGTGTTCCCTCCATCGCTAAATGTTGGGGCTTTTTTATGTCGCCTCTCTTTTTTTTCCCCTGTAAATACATTTAGGGTGAAGAAACTGAAGGAGACCTTTGCTTTTATACAGCAATTAGACAAAAACATGAGCAACCTTCGAAGCTGGTTGGCTCGAATTGAGTCTGAGCTTTCTAAACCTGTTGTTTATGACATCTGTGATGATCAAGAAATCCAGAAGAGACTTGCTGAACAGCAGGTGGGAAAACTGAAAATTAACTTTTTAGAATGTAGTTCATTTTAAATTTTAAAAATTTGTTTCAAATTATTTATTTCTTTATAACTTTTAGCATAATGTTAGAATGTTCATATATCAGAGAAAACTTAACCATATATGCTTATATATGTATAAACCACTTCATTTTCTGGGGTACACCTCAGTTTTCTCTATTAATATGCAGAACTTCATTCTGTAAAATACAGAACTTTATTTTTTTATAATGGGTGAGAGAATTTAGGGACAAAATCATTTTGAAAGACTTCAAATCTAATGAACCCTTTTTCCCCTTCTAACGAATCTTCTTTGGGTCATTAGATATATTCTCATGTGTTTATGAATCAATTGTGACAAAAGTGGCTGGAAACTTGTTTTGGACCATTTAAAAAACCCATTTATTATACATTTCTTTAAGGCAATCACACATGTAGCTTGAAAAACCTTTCTGGTCTATCATGATCCTGACTATCTTCATAAATGTACTCACAAGAGTGCTCGAATTCCCTATCTCACATTCACATAGAGCCTGAGATCACTGTTGTGGAATTACAGATCTAGAACTAAAAGGAAACTTGCAAGTGATCTAATCTTTTTAAAGAAAACAAAAACTGAGACCAGGCAAGGTTATATGCTTTATCTAACGTTAAACAGGTAGCAATTACCAGAGCTGACATTTGAACCCAGATCTCCGGATTCCTGAAACCAGTATGTTTTCCAATAATTTCATCCCTTCTCCTTTCTGGAGAGATAAGATATTAAAAAAAAAAAAAATCTAATGATTTTCTGACATCCTATTTTCCTTAGTCCTATATAGCTTTGGTATGGCAAAAAGTATTGTTAATCACAGATGAGCATTTATGTTCATCACTGTATTAAATCCTCAGCAAATTTCACTTTCACAAAAATGTTCATGGCTTCCTCTTATGGGTCAAATGGTTAATACACCAGGAACAGTATGCTCAGATTTCCAAACTACTTAATGACAGAGGTGAGATACCAAATAGATCAGGTCTTTATATATCAAATTTTGGCAGAAAGCATGGCATTTTTATGAGTAATACTAATTTTACTTGAGTGCTGCTAAACTGTATAAATGCCTATTTTTACTTTGCACATACATTATTGGAGCAGGTATTGTGGCACAATAAAAAGCATAATGGGTTTGCCTTCAAGATAACCTGACTTCAATCAAAGCCCTGTAACTTACTACCTATGCAACTAACACAAGGTTTTGTGGACTTTTATTGGTCAACTATAAATAAAGAAAAAAAAAATGGAGCAAATTACTTTTCAAGTGCCTAAATGACAATCCAAGGGCAGCTAGATGGCACAGAATAGAGCATCAGCCCTGCAATGAGGAGGAGGACCTGAGTTCAAATGTGTCCTCAGACACTTGACACTAACTAGCTATGTGAAGCTGGGCAGGTCACCTAACATCAAAAGAATTAGTTTTTTAAAAAAGAAACCTATGATCCAGCGTGGGTCATTTATTAACATGTGAAAATTGTTTCATTGATTCTTTTGTAAATTGATTTGAGCAAGTGTTGTTTTTTTTTTTTTTTTTGACTGTAAAATGATGGTTATAAATAATTCAAGGTTGAATAGATATCTTTCAGGTATCTGTTTCTCCTTAATGTAATTGTCTGCTGTATTAAAACTAACTTGATCCCGTAAATGGAATGATCTGAGAGTATATTAATAGACATAGCCTTGCTACTAGTAACCATTTAATTTAGAATGAATAACTAATTACATCAAGAATTTTTTTTTTTTCTGGCTCTTAAAAGGAGTTCAGACTGGCCTTAGGTTGAAAACTTGTCATTTTTTCCCAACTTTTTTACAAGATAAAACTTGATTAAGATGTCTCAAATGATGTCTCCAAAAGATTATATCAAGTGTTATGCTTTTGTTCTTGAAAAGAAATAATTGTTGGGGCAGGTAGGTAGTACAGTAGATAGAGCACCAGCCCTGAAGTCAAGAGGACCTGAGTTCAAATGTGGCTTCAAACACTTAACACTTCCTTAACTATGTGTAACCCTGGGCAAGTCATTTAACCTCAATTGCCTCAGCAAAAAAAAAAAAAAGAAAGAAAGAAAAGAAAAAAGAAATAATTGTTGTTCAGTCTCTTTGTGTCTCTTTGTGACCCTTTTTGGGGTTTTCTTAGCAAAGATATACTGAAGGGGTTTGATATTTCTTTCTCCAGCTAAATTCACAGATGAGGAAATTGAAGCAAACTGGATTAAATGACTTGCCCAGGGTCACACAGCTTATAAGTGTCTGCAGCTGGATTTAAACTCAGAAAGATTTCTTCCTAACTCCAGACCTGACATTATATTGAAATAGTTGCCCAAAAAGAAATAATCCAAAATCTGAAACTAATTTTATGGTCCTGTTTTGAGACATAGGTTCACAGATTTAGAATGGAAGGGACTTTATAGGTCCTCTATACAGCACCCTCATTTTGCTAATAAGAAAACTAAAAACAAGAAGAGATTAAATGATTTGGGTCACAGAGGAAATTGTTCTTCCTTAGCATTATCCATTATACCTCACTGAGTTCTCTGATTTCTTTTATCAAGAATTATAGAATTGGTTTTCAGTGCTAATATCTGTATAACAAGTTAGAATGTTCTTGAGTTAGAACTTTAAAAGGCGATGATGATTTATCATGTCTTCATGGTAAGCTACTACTACAAGTCGTGGCCTTGTCCTCAGTACTGAAAACTAAGGAATTCTTTATGAGCATATTCATTTATGTAATAAATAACTGTAAATACAGTAATAAATAATTGTAAGTAGTTATTCTTCTAAAATATTTTCTCAATGGAATAATAGAAAATACTACACTGTTGCTTTCAAAAATAATTGGTATAAGCCCCTGTTTACCAAAGCAGTTTCTTCTGTTCCAGATTTCAACTCCTAGTACCTTTCAGTCTATATAGCTCAGAACTTTTTTTTATTGATGGGCTTACCTCTAAAACCTGCTTCAAATAATCACTGTAGAGATGAGAATGACTTTATGAAAAGAAAAGTTGCCTTCAGTAACTAAACCTTTTTAGAAGGAGAGTGGGGGTGAGATCACAGTAGATCTACTTTAATTTTCTTTCATTAATGAATAGTGTTATGGCTTAGCTAAAAGTTCATTTCTACTTTTATGATGAAATGCTTTGCATGATTCACATTTATATATTTCCTACTTTCTTTTTCCTAGCTGCCTTTTCTCTTTTATTTTCTTCTCCATTGATTCTTCCTGGCTAGCTTATTTTCTCTAGTTTCATATCAACCCTTGAACAGACCTCTCATTCTGATCAATCTCCTCCCCTTCTCTTTTCACTGCGCAATTGGCTATACTATATGTACAATGTCATATAAAACTAGATTAGAAAAACAATGGCCAAGATAGCCATTTCAGAAATCATGTGCAAAGGGCTTTTTTTTATAACTTATAGTGAGACTTCAAAATCTGTCTCTGTTCTTGATTTCAAAGTTGTAGTTCTGAAGCAGATTTTCGCATAAAATTAAGGGAGTTAGAGTTGGTAGGATCTGATGATACTGACAATATTGAGCTTAATTTGGTAAGCCAAGTAAAACTTAAAGCTTAGATTTTTTACAATAATGTCAGGAAATTGATTTTTACATGTTTCAAGGTAAATAGTCTACAGTACTATATCCAATAAGACATTTTGTTGTTATGATAAAAGCAAGCAAAAAACATCTTTTTTTTTTTCAGAATTCTGTTTTGGGAAGATTTGAGGTTGTTGTTGTTTTTTTTTTGTTTTTTTTTTTTAAGGTTTTCTTTTTAAAAATTTCTGTGTTCTGTATTCCTTATTATATACTATGTATCTCAGTTTTCCTTTTTCTATTGGTTTACACAATACAATTTATGGTAATTGCAGAAAGATACTCAAAAGTTTGCTCTTAGGCATATGAATCCCCAAATTAGTGTCCCTGAAATGAACTGTGACAGACTTTACCCTTGCTGTGGAAATTAATCCTATGTCAGACTCAAGAAAAGCTATTGATGCAACTCAAAAGCACTAGACTTTTAAGATTATGTCTTAATATATTAAGTATGATGAAGTAAAGTGCTGTGCATCAACAGCATGAAATTGGCAAGTTTAAAAAGACCTATTAATTCTATGACCTGGCAAAGACTTTGTGAAGTTAGAATATACCCTTTTTAAAAAATCTCTTCTAACCTTATAAGATTAAACAACTTCTGGGAAATATTAGCCTGAATAATTTGTCAGATTATCAAAAGAAATAAATTGACAAAATCATCAAGATCTGTGTTTTAAATCACAAATGACTTTTTCTTAATAGACTTTATTAATTCTATCATTCTATCTTCCACAGTACTCAGTCTGATGCACAAGGAGCCAGGTTATATTAGAAAACAGACTCAAAAACAAAAGCACGCCTTCCTCATCACTCCTTCATCCAATCAATTGCCATTTGTTAAGTCTAGTTGACTCTGTCCTTTCATCTCTCATACCTCATCACTGGTTACTGTGGCTTCCATCATAGTTCAGGCCCCACATAACCTCTTAAATTTCCAAAGAGATTGTTCTGATAATAAACAATTGAAAGAACAATGAATTTGAATGGTCCTGGTTTCAAATCCCAGCTCTGTATGACTTTGGACAAATCATTTAACTCTCAAAAGATAGGGATGACATAGATGGCATTCATTTCAGTTGTTTCAATAATGTTTGATCTTTCATTGCCCCATCTGGAGATTTCTTAGCAAAGTTCTTGGAGTGATTTGCCATTTCCTTATTCAACTCATTTTATAAATGAGGAAAGTGAAGGTAAAGTGACTTGCCCAGGGTCACACAGATTTTCCTGACAGTAAGGCTGGTATTCTATCCATTGTGCCATCTGCTCCTGGCCCTTTTAAATCTATGATTCTAAATCATTCCCCTCCTTCCTGTTACCAAGCTGAGCCTGTATTTTTATGATCCAGGCAGAAATTTAAGCTCTCTACAGTATGGCTCCAAGTTATTCTCTAGCCTTACTCCCTTGAATGCATTTTACCTTTAAACCAGAGTGAACCATTAGCAGTTCCTGAACTTGTTATGCTTGGGAACCAGCCCTGATATAAATCACCCCTCATTCTTAGCATCTGTCCCTTTCTTATCTCTGGCTTTCTGATTTAAAAGGTGGAATCTGATTTGAATCTGATTTAAGAGTCATCTTAGCAACTGCCTTGTCTATGCTGAATTCTTCCCATCATATCTCATTCCAACACAAACTATTATTGTTCTTATCCTGCTCAAGTGTTCCAGAGAATTTGTCTGATTTCTCCATTGTCTCTTTTAGTGACTACTATCTTTTATGTTTCTTTGTGTTCTCTTCTCTTTATTCTACCTTTTTTTGGTAGGTATGATGAAAGCTCCTGGATAATAGACTTTTTTATTTTCAACTCTGTCTTTAAGACCTTAATTGGTATAAGAATTTCCCATAGAAGCTTAACCTTAACCAATATCTTTTTTTTTCTATAGCTTTTTATTGACAAAACATATGTATGTGTAATTTTTCAACATTGACCCTTGCAAAAACTTCTGTTCCAATTTTCCCTTCCTTCCCTCCACTCTCTCCTCTAGATGGCAAACAGTCCCATACGTGTTAAACATGCTTAACAATAATCTTAAAGGAGTAGAGCTTTCTTAGTCAGTCATGATTGGTACATGCTCTGCACTTTTGAGTTTCTGGGAATTGATTATCTAAGGCACTGAGAGGTTGGATGTCTTGCCTGTGGTCATATTTCAGTCATTCTGACTTTGCCATCCTTGATTCCACTGAAATCCCTGGGATAGCGCGAACAACCCAACAAGCTTCAAAGTTGCCTTAAAGCCCAACTTCTTAAACTATGGATTTCATAATCAAATATGGGGGTCACAAAATTATGACTTATTATCAGTAAATGTTTGATTTGTATACTTGTTTTATAATTATATCATCAGAGTCACATAAAAGTTTCTTGGACAAAAAGTGATCATAAGTGGGAAAAGTTTAAGAAATCCTGCATTAAAGATAGAGAGCTAAAAGAGTTGCTGTAAGTCCAGGAGAGGTATCCACATTCTTCTCTCTATCTCTAATTATCACTGTCAGTGAAAAAATAGCTGATGCCAAAAAAGAAAATATACCAATGAATTATGTATCCATGTAAGAGAACTTTGAGGGGGGGTATGAGGTAGGAATGTGTTTTTGATGCAAATCACTAATTTTTTTCCCTTTTCATATTGACAGGACCTACAACGAGATATTGAACAGCATAGTGCAGGGGTAGAGTCTGTATTTAATATATGTGATGTTCTATTACATGACTCTGATGCTTGTGCCAATGAGACAGAGTGTGATTCAATACAACAGACAACCAGAAGCCTAGACAGACGGTGGCGAAATATTTGTGCCATGTCAATGGAGCGGCGAATGAAGTAAGAACTCTGAAAACTTGGTTTTTTATGTCTAGTGAGCCAGATGCTCTTCCAGAGGACTCCTTCCTACCCTGGGAGCCTGGAGGAATTAATGCCTCATACTTTACTCCTGGTATGGGAATTATAATAGAAAATAGAAACCAATGTGTATACAAAATATTTATTTAAGAAAATGATTTAGTCTTTTTAGTCTTTTTAAAAAATTAAAATCCATGAACCTAGATTTTATTTCTTTGCACAGTATGATGGAAAGAATACCAAAAGGATAGGTAAGTGGCAGAATGAATAAGAGCACTTGCCCTCAGAAAACTAGCTGTGTGACTCTGGGCAAGTCCCTGACAGGGGAGGGAGAGAGAAAAGGAAAGGGGAAGAAGGAGAGGGAAGGGAAGGGGGAGGTAAAGAAAAGAATACTAGAGACTTTCCTGTTTTAATTGCAGCTCTACTATGATCTCCAACTGGGATCCTATGCAATCAATCCCTGTACTTTATTTGCATCTGTAAAAGCTACAGCTAGTATAAGAGAAATGGTCAGAGCTCTTCAAAAGAAAAAATACAAGTGCTTTGAGAGTTGTGGTTATTTCATTTTATCTTTGTATTCTTAATACAGTGTCTGACACCCAATAGATGAGGCATTGCATTTGACACAAAAATTTTATTTTAATTTCACTTTAAAATAAACATTTGTGTCCTCTCTCTGTATTTTCTTTGCTTTTTGAATAATGGGGGGAAAAAACACATTGAGTTAATTTTGGTCCTTCAAAGTTAAATTCTGATTTTTCCAATGTTAATAATTGCTTATTTGCTTTATTAATTGAAAGGTATGTTAAATTTGAGATAGTTTTTCTATGAATAGCAAACTTTTGTGGCATAAATGTTATTCCAAAAAATAAAGGGAGGTCCAGGAGAAATAGGAGCAGCCCTAAGAGAAAAGAGAAGGCCTTTCAAATGTAAGGCTGTGAAAAAAGAATCTATTTTGTTTTTATGTATTTTTAAAGTTCTTTGGTTGCCTTCATTTTTCTATTTGGTATTTCCCCTTAAACTTACTCTCTCTCTCTCACCTGATACGTTCAACCCTTCCTCATAATAAAGAAAAATTAGCCAACACAACAAGCATGTTCAACATGTAACCTTATCCTACCAACCTTTTAATCAAGAGGAGGGAAGTATGTTTCATTATTATTTCTCCAGGATTGAGGTTGAATAATTTGTTTTAGAGAACTAGGTTTTTTTTGTTTTTTTTTCCCCCCCTACCAGGATTGAAGAAACATGGAGACTCTGGCAGAAGTTTCTGGATGATTATTCCCGCTTTGAAGATTGGCTGAAATCAGCAGAGAAGACAGCAGCCTATCCAAACTCATCAGAAGTGTTATACACAAATGCCAAGGAAGAACTGAAGAAGTTTGAGGTAGAAACCTCTTATTTTAAAAAAATAAATAATTTTTATTGCATAAATTTTCTCCTGGTTCTGCTCTTTCATTCTGTATCAGATAATACAAATCTTACTTGTATTTCTCTGAAATTATCCCTCATCATTGAGGACAATAGTATTCTATACCATAACTTACTCATCTATTACTTAATTGATGGATAGCATCCTTTACACTCTCAATTAGGTAGAAACTTTTCTGTACTTAATGATCCAGTCTGAACAGAGTTCTCATTTCAAGTAACAGGACTTAATATAATTTCTCATATATATATATAGATAGTAGATATAGATAGATATATAGATATATAGATATAGATATATATATATAATGATCCAGTCTGAACAGAGTTCTCATATATATATATATATATATATATATATATATATATATATATATATATATATATATATATATATAATGTGGTTCATGATGTTTATAGGGGTTGTTATGTGGGAGCTAGCTTCTAAAAAGCATGGCATGGGAAAGAGGGCAGTCTCAGGATGAGCAAATCTGTTGTATAAATAAATCCATAAAGTATCTAGAACTTTGAAAGAATACTTTTATTGAGAAGACTGCAGTAAACATTTACTATTCCCTTCTGCCTCTGATAGGTATTGCTGGTTTATTGTTCAGCTAGTTTTCAGGGGCATTAATAACATGCCTTTTTCTAATTGTGGGAAAAAATCATCCAAATTTTTCATGTGAGATGGAGAAAGTACTTAGAGGCAATTCTGACCAATATTCTGTGTGTGGTGCAGGCCTTTCAGTGGCAGATTCACGAGAGACTCACTCAATTGGAGCTTATCAATAAGCAGTATAGACGACTTGCTCGAGAGAACCGCACAGACACTGCCAGCAAACTGAAGCAGATGGTTCATGAAGGTAATCAGCGTTGGGACAACCTTCAAAGACGAGTCACTGCCATTCTACGGAGACTCAAGGTAATCTTGATATCACTTCAACTATATACATATGTGTCTTTAAATGGTGCAAGCTGTAGGAAAAAAGATAGATTTGTGGTCTGTTGAACAACCAGAAGAAATCAAGAATTCCAAGTAAGAATTCAAGTTCTTTTAAAATGACCTACATATTTTGAAACTCTAAATTTAAAAAATGAATGGGAAAAATTTGTTTACATTTAATTAAGGGGGAAAAAATTAAATATAAAAATTTCAAATCTTGATAAATATAATTTTTAAATGACCTACACTTTTCCTTTTATTCTTATACATAAGCTGCAACCATTCCTTGTCTTCCTATGGATATCATTCTATAGCCCCACTAATTAGCAATTAATAGCTCACATTTATGGAATTCTTTAAGATCTGCAAAGTACTTTATATACAGCATCTCATTTGATCCTTACAACAGCCTAGTAATAATCATTTCAATTAGTTTGATTTAGGGTTTTATTGGCAGACACTGTCATTTGTCATTTCCTTTTTTTGCTCATTTACAGATGAGGAAACTTGGGCTTAAGTGATTTGCCCAAGGTCACACAGCTAGTAAGTGTCTGAGACCAGATTTGAACTCAGTTTTCCTGATTCCAAATCTGATGTTCTTCTGTCCTTAGCTGCACTGCCACTCCCTATCCCCAGTGAGAGAGATACTCTTAATTATCCCCATTTTACAAATAAGGAAACAGAAACTGAAACTCATCAAGGCAATGAGATTTACCCATGGTCATGGTGCTAATAAGATGCTATGGCAAAATTTGAACAAGAATCTTGCTAATTTCAAATACAGAACTCCATCCACTTTTCTCTCTAGGTAATATTTGGCCTATTTGTGCCAGCCATGCCCATCCTAAGAATTTTGACCCCTATGTTGTCAGAAACCCTTATACCTATTGTATTGGTAAGATAGTTTCAGAATGCATTTCCATAGTACATGTCTATTTATGATTACACTACTTTCATTTTTGCATTAAGGGATGTGTTTCTGACTCAGTGGCTATCTGTAGATTATGAAAGATACACTTCTCTTTTAGTCTGACAAAGTTTATCTTATTTCAGATGTCTGAATTTGCCTATTTTGTATTTTTAAAAATATCCACTTTTGACCTCTGTCATTCAGAAAATTTAGAATGTGGGAGTTTGAACTTGGGTTGGCAGAATCAGAACAGGGGAGGGGGAGTACTGAAGTCATCACATAGTCTCTGCTCCTCTATGTAAGATCCCAATTCTTTTTTTATTTTATTTTATTTTTTTTTTTGCTGAGGCAATTGGGGTTAAGTGATTTGCCCAGCTTAATACAGCTGGGAAGTGTTATTGAAGATCCTAATTCTTTTTTTAATTTATTTTATTTTATTTTTTATTTTTATTTTTTTGCTCCTATATCTAAGGCGTAACTTTGCTAAAACTTTCCTGGGAAGATGAGAATCTGTCCTTTTTTAAATCTTTCTCCAGAAGAAGGGATTTCATAGCTCTCCTTTGTAATTATTCCATTTTCAACATAATGCCTTCAATCTGAGCTTATTCCATTGTTACCATTGAAAATAGGTACCATAAAATTTCTGAGTTTACAACTGCAAATAGATTAGTTTGTCTGCCCTTGTTAGTTGAGGGGACATTTTTAATATTTACATTCTTCCCCTTTCTCTCTGAGAAGGTATGTTCAAAGTTAGAATAGTGAAGACACCCAGTGAATCAAAGTTATCCAATATTTGAATCACAGAGCAATCATTTAGCTGCAATTCCAGAGCTGGAAGGCATCCAAGAGGTCTTAGGCAAATCACTCCTAGACAGTCAAATGAGGAGCTTGATTTAGGTGGTTTCTAAAGCCTTTTTTAGTTCTAACTCTAGTGTTATCTTGTTTAGCCTCTTCTTTTTACAATGAGAAACCTGAGGCCCAGAGAAGGAGAGTTTATAAAAATCATCCATTTAATGCTGCAAAGGAACTAGGGAATCATCAGACCCAACCCCTGCATCTTACAGTTGAGGAAACTTGCCTCAGAATTAAAGGCCATCTCTCTCTCTCCCCAAGAGAATGGTCTGTCTTACCATGCCTTTATTTCTACAATCATGCTCCAGAGATAGTTAAAATATAGATCAAAGATACCATGGATCCTAGCTGAGCAGTTAAAATATATCCTTTTGTTCTCATTTTGTGTAGCATTTTACCAATCAGAGGGAAGAATTTGAAGGGACCCGCGAGAGCATTCTGGTGTGGCTCACTGAAATGGACCTGCAGCTGACAAATGTGGAACATTTCTCAGAGAGTGATGTGGATGACAAAATGCGCCAGCTGCATGTGAGCATTGTTTGTGAATGTGTTCCTGAAGCTGGCCAGGGGTTCCCTGGGCCAATCATCATGTCAGAAAGTGATTTCAGATCCAATTATAAGAATCCAGGCCTCCCCTGAGCCATTGGGTTGCCATTGTCAGAAAGTTGTTTTGCTGGGAATGAATTGTGGTGTGATCGTTGTTATGGGGTTTTGATTTTTTCTCTTGTCGTGGAAAGGAACCACATCTATGATTGCATCCATGTAGGAGGCTTCTGATCAGGAAACAGACCCTCCTCTGATTGCAGAGAGATGTTTAGGACCTTGAACAGTTAAGTAGCTTACCCAGAGCCATACACCCTATACATGACCGAGGCAGAATTTAACCCAGCTCTCCTAGACTCACTATCTGTTATGCTAAGGCTGCCTCCTATCACCTTTATTAGTTGTTGTACAGTCACTCAATTGCGTCCAACTCTGTCATCCTGTGGACGCCAATCTAGTCCATGATATTTCTTGGCAAAGATACTGGAGTGGTTTGCCATTTCCTCCTCCAGGGGATTAAGGTAAACAGGGTTAAGTGACTTGCCCAGGATCACACAGCTAGCAAGTGGCTGAGGCCAGAATTGAACTCCTGTTTACCTGACTATAGGTCCATCACTGGATATATCTACCTAATTCTTTATTAGATATTAAAAAAGGCCAAGTGAAATTTCTTATACACTAAGTAATAACCCTTACACATGTGAACCAATGAAATGACGTGGTCAAAATTGAAGACCTACTAACAAAATAATAAAGGATGATTAGCTATTGGCTTCTACCATTGTGTGATTAAGGTATATAGTTCTCCCCTTCACATAGTGCTGTGTCAAATATGAATGTTTTCAAAAAAAGTTTTAAATAGAAAAATTCCTAAGTGGGCAGGGGGGAATGATTTTTTTTTTTTTTTTTTTTTTTTAATAAAGAGAGGGAGTATTTTTATTTTAATGTTTAAAAGAATTATTTTCACAAGCATGTCTCCTTCCATCTCCCTCCCCCCCAATTAAACAATTAAAAAGCTTTCCTTTTTTTTTTTTTCCTTTTTTTTTCCTATAATCCTTATAATAAATATATGTAGTCAAGCAAAACAAATTCCCAGACAGGCTGTGTTCAGTAATGTATGTCTCAGTCTGCTTTTTATGTCCATTCTCCCTTGAGAAGAAGATTGACCATGCCCTTCATCTTCAGTCCTCTGGAATCATGGTGACTGTGAGTCTTATTGATAAATTTAATTTTAAAATGTAATTAAAATTGATAAATTTAATAGACCAACAACAAGTTAAAGAAGGTTTTTGTTTTTTTTTGTTGTTTTTTTTTTTTTGCAGAAAGGAAAGTCCAGACTAATTCTCCATTGGAAAATATTTTAAGAAGTCTCTTCTTATATTCTAAACAGGGTTTCCAACAGGAAATTACATTAAATACTAACAAGATTGACCAGTTAATTGTATTTGGAGAACAGCTGATTCAGAAGAGTGAACCTATGGATGCTGTATTGATTGAAGATGAATTAGAAGAACTTCACCGGTACTGCCAAGAAGTTTTTGGCCGAGTGGCCCGATTTCACCGGCGGCTGACCTCTCACAATCCAGTAAGAGAAATGCATTTGTTGTAGACCTACAACAGATTTGAGAGTGGTTCAGAATAGCTTGTTTTTATTTATAGGAGTTGAAAAGCTATCTAAGTATCAGTTTGTTTAGGAGTTCACATATATAAATTATTTTGTTTAACAGGATATGGCAGAAGATCCTAGTTTCTGTTTTATTATAGTTCTGGAGGGCACTGCCTTTCCTACCATACCCTACATGCCACTCCAAAATTAAACTTATTTTCATGCTAGACAAACAATGGGAAAGTGACAGTTGTAAAGTACACAGAAATATCAGGCTTTTGTTCAGTGCTATAAAGATTTTATTATAGCTTTTATCTAGGAGATCTTTAATGTTTGATGAATTTTATCATTTAAACAAAATCACAATATGCTCTTGATTGTGGTTGTTTTGTGCTCCCAAAGAAGGCCCATACCTTCTCTGGCCAGCTGTAAAAAACATACTCAGAATCAGTTAACGATGACTTTTTAAAAAACCCTTACCATTCTATATATTTGCCATTTATTTTTGGAATTTCTTGATTCTTTGTTCTCTTTTGAAATGATCCTTAAAAGCATCAATTTGCAAAAGTAGCTTCAGAACAAATTTCTTTCTTTTTTTTTTTCTCTTTTTGAAAATGGCAGTTGAGTACAAGTCATTGCTTAAAAGTACCTACTTAATCTTGATGTGCTAAGAACATTATTTAATGTTCTCACTTAAAAGCCTAAGTGACCCTTTCTTTCATTTCATTCTATGGACAGTTATTTCTCCCCTTCATTCCCTTCCCCCCCAATACGTGTAGCCACTAAAATTACCCCACAGATCCACCTCTTTAAAATTTGGCATTTTCCATCACTTTCTTGCTATGACTTAAATGAAATATAATAAAGAGAATGAATTTGGAAGTCAAGTAGTAAAATTCAGCAACAATAACTTCCTGGTTACAATTACACTTAAGTGATGACATTCTGCAGCAGGAAATCTTTCTCTCAGCCCCACCCTATACCCAACAGTTGAAATCATCTTCCTATATTGTTCTTCAGCCTGATTTGTTTCATTTTTTAAACATCTATTCTTTAGGGATTGGAAGATGAAAAAGAAGCCTCTGAAAATGAAACAGATGTAGAAGATTCAAGAGAAATACAAAGCGACTCTTGGCACAAAAAGGAAGTGAATGAGGGACCATCATCCCCTCAGTCTCTTTGTCATCTTATGCCTCCCCCATTGGGTCATGAGCGTTCGGGCTGTGAGACTCCTGTCAGTGTGGATTCTATTCCACTTGAATGGGATCACACAGGTGATGTGGGAGGCTCCTCCTCTCATGAAGACGATGAAGAAGGACCATACTACAGTGCTGTGTCAGGTAAAGGTCATAAATCTTGAGAGAAGGTTCCCAGGGTTCCTGGAACAGATAGGTTTGCTTGGATTTTTTTTTTTTTTTTTTTTTGTATTTTTAAAAAGCCAGCTGACATTGCCAACTCTTCAATTATCCAGGCACTAATTTTCTAATTTATGGGTTACCTAACCTTTTTACCATTTCATTTCATACCATTTGCTCCTTTCTACATTGTGGCTATTATTGATTTTTTTTTGGGGGGGGGGGACTTCCTACTTTAGAGAATAGAAAGGGGAAAGAATCAAAAAAGTAAAAATTCAAATCCATCCATTACAGAAAGCCACTTGCTTATTAGTAACTGTGGTTAGGGAACTAGTTGAAATAGGGTGTTTAGATTTTCTATTTCATTTTTCTGCCCCAACCCAGTCTTCTCACTGCTATGGATAATCAAGAGTTGGCTATAATTTTGGAGTTTTGTTGTTTTTAAATATCCATTATCAAAATGATGGCTTTCCCTTCTCAGCTAACAAGAGTTCTGCTATCTTTAATAATCAACTTGAATATTTTATTCAGTGAGGAAAATGACATTGTTCTTTTTCAGATGTAGAAATCACTGAAAATCCTGAGGCATATCTTAAAATGACCACAAAAACTTTGAAAGCATCTTCTGGTAGGCTTCTGCCAATGCATGTGTCTCAACATGGCAACATTCCTGTGGCGCACGCTGTGTTCCTAAACTTCTATCACATGTCATGTCTGACTTCTTGCCTTTTTGTTGACATCATGTCTTTGACCATGGTGTATTTATGCTGCAATATTACTCACATTTACTCACATGTGCATTAGCAAATCTTACAAAAAACGGTTAAGTTCAGTACCATGCATATTTCATTTCCTGGGCCTGTGCAGGTCAGACTTTAGGGGAAGGTGGAAGGGGTTTCCTTCACTAGGGATCTGAAGTCTCTAAGCATGGTCCAAGCTTTTTTTTTTTTTTTCTCCCTGGTGGTTTGGTTTAAAACTATTTTCTTGCTTATGGTGATCTCCTGGGAAGAAGACTTGGAGATGGGTAGAAGGTACTAAAACTTACTTAAACATAAACAACACAACTTTTCTTCAGCAATGAAAGGTGTGATTTTCCTTAGTAGGTCTGCAGGATGCACCCGAGCCAGGGGAAGGCCCTTTGATAATTCCAGCCAGAATTTGACATTCATTACTCCTTTGATCCCTGAAAGACCACACAAACATCACCACTTTAGATCAGTTGTCATTACGGGCTAATATCACAACTGGAGACCCCAGTTTCTAAAACTGCCAACTTCAGCAGCAAACTTTGTGTTCCGTCCCATCCTGACAACATTCTGTGAACATAATGTGCCACGGCTGCATGACTCATCTCATTCCCATTTGGGACACTACTGACCTTTTGCAAACGTGCATGCTTTGCAAGGAAAGCTGCAGAACTCATTTTTATGCCATAACCTGATGCCATGTTACTCATAATGCTTTATTTTTTTTTTTTTTATTTATTTTTTTTTGGTGCAATTATGTGTCACATTTGCAGTGAAGAGAAGAGAATATATATTATTCCTGTTTGTTACAGGTAAATCCATTTCTGAGGCTCATGGATGGCGTACTCCTGACAGCCCTACTCATCAAAAACATTGCTACAAGCAAACTGAGATTGATAGGAATGTACTGCCAATCACTCCTGAAACAAGCATCCCATATGAGCCAGAATATGTAAGTCTTCAGCTTGCTTTTCTAACTGTAGAGTATGGATAGTAATAAAAACATGATGGTTGTTTGCAATGATGTTAGTAATAATGTGTTGTACTCTGAATACTCAGATGCAGAGCCTGTGTCCAGAGTTGGTTTTCCATGGGTGGTTTATGCTGTGCCCCATTATCCACATCATGCCTAAATCACCTTTATAGCCAGAAGCGAAAATCTTCTAAGTAAAGAGCACAGTCTGTGGTCAAAAAAACAGTTTTTCCAAATGGTCTATTTGTGACTCAGCCCTGTGACATTGGCCTCTTTAGCATATTGAAGATCTCCTTGGACCACGAAACATTAATAATTAAATACAGCTAATGTAACTTTGTTATCTGGAAGGAGCTAAGGTTGGGAAATTCTTAAACAACCCATGATCTTAAGAAACCTTAAAGAATTGGGCACTGTTGATTTGCCTTAGTAATTATATCTTTTTTGGGCTAATTATAAATTGAGTCTATGTGCTCTGGAGGTAAGGATAGCTCAGGAGATTTCTGAGTGATTGGTTGGGAATCCAGCCTAATACCTAAAATGATCACCTTGCAGATGCCCAAGACCAGGTTTCAAATCCTGGTACCTATACCCATATTTATTAGCAGTGTGAACTTGGGTAAATAATCTAACTTCTCCATTTGTAAATGGAAGTGGGTACTTTCAATTAATTTCCCAATGCTGTTGTGAAGAAATAATACACTTTGTATGCAGCTGAAAATGCTACAGAAGTGAGAGTTGATGGCTTTAAAAATAATCCAGAGTTGACTTGTCTTTTTAAGAGTGTTTTCTTGGCAAGAGACTAAAAGTAATTGACACATTTGTCTCATCAGTCTCTAAACATCCTTCTTTGTTAAATTAGTAAATAGCTTTAATGTACTTGATCAAACCCAGCTTGTTTATGCTGTATAGTTCGGGGCTATTCTTCCTAATGTGCCGTGGTTTCTTTTATTACCCCCACTGACTGGGATTCATAACTGTTTTTGTATCATGGAACCCCTTGGCAGTCTGAAATCTATGAAATCCTTCTCAGAATGTTTTCAGATACATAAAACAAATTGTATAGGATTGCAAAGGAAATCAATTATATTCAAAATACTGTTAATATTTTTTAAAAGTTAATATATCTCAAGTTAAGAACTCCTTATATATAGTCATTAAGAAATGACTGTGTAGAAAAATGTGTCCTTGGAGTAGAGCCTTTTAGCTTCAAAAGAAATTGTTTCTGTGCTCTGGCCTCTACAGGCAGTCACTGTGTGGCCACATCAACCACTTTCAAGAGTTGGGTCCTTTAATTGCCATTCTGAAAGAGCTTTTATCTGTCACTTTGTCCAAAGGGCAGTCCAAGTGAATCAAATTTTTGTGACTTTTCTTTAGGCCTGCACAGAGGCAACTAGCCTTAAAAAACTTCTCTTCCTAAAAGGTGTATTGTATTTAGGAACAGCCCAATCAGCTCTGTGATAACAGAAAAAATCAATATGTACAATGAAAATAAACATTTGGTAATGAATGATACTGGGAAACTGATTTGTACTCTGTATGTTTCTAATTCCCGGTGATAATAATGCCAACCACCTCTACAGAGTGACTGGGAGGGATAACTAAAAAAATTGTAAAACACTGTGAAAATGTAAAAGTGCTAACACAATAATAAGCTGGTAAGCACAATGATTGTTTTCAACCTTTTTTTTTTTTTTTGCATGGTACATTTATGAAGAAAGTTAGGAAGCATGCAAATGAAATTGACCATCTTATTGCATCAGCATCCTCTCATCTGCTTCCTGCTTTACATACATATAAATGCCAAGGCTTTACTTATACCATTAGCTCTGCTTGCACATAAACCAATGCAATGCTACATGTGTATAAATGCATCTGTATTATTAGAAAGCTGCTTTTGAGAGGAAAAGGCTCGGTAATATCTGATTCATTTATGTGTATTGAATTACTCTTCAAGAGACACTTAATTTGTTGGTAGTAACTTAAAAATTAAATCATTCTAGGTTAAACAGCTTATACATCCTGGGATGGATAGTGTGGACAGTGGGAGAGAAGGATCTGGAATGCTAAATGCTAGTGAGCAGAAGGGTCTTACAGATACAGAACAACAAGCAGGTACAGTTGAACCTTATATGCTTCTTTTAAATGTTTCCTTTTTTTAAAAAAAAAAATTAATGTCTTGTTATTTTAGTCATTTCTGAATGTACTTATCTGTCCCAATAAGCCTTTCCTTTAACAAAGATTTAAAAAGAAAAAACTTCAAAACAAACAAGCAGAGCAAATACATTTATCAATGTCTGCAATATTTCCCATGCAAATAATCCTATCCCCAGCCTCTATTTCCATTTTCAATGAATAATGGGAGATGAATATTCTCAATTCTTTTCTGGAGTAAAGCTTGATCATTATAATTCACAATGGTTCATTTTGTTTTATTGTTCTTTCCACTTACATTGTTGCAGCCATTATGTTATCTTTGTTCTACTTACTTTACTGTAATAATTTCTATAAGTCTTTCCACTTTTCTGTCACTTCTTCATATTCGTTATTTTTTTTTTATGGTGCTAAAGGGAAAACAGTAAAAATAGTTCATGCTCCCAAGAAGCTTATGTTTAGCCTTTATCATTCCCTTATCAATGGGCACTCACTTTGTTTCCAATTCTTGTTCAACACAAAATGTGTTTCAATTAATATTTGGATATATATGTTTTTTTCTGCCTTTGAACTCTCTAGAACCTTGCAATGGATATTTTAGTCATTATTTTAAAATAATTCCAAATTGCTTTACAGAGTGGTCATGAATTTGGAATTCCAACAATGAATTAGTGTTTGTCTTTCAATACAGTTCTCGTTACAAGTTACTAATTATAATATTTAAATAATTACCAGTATTAACTAGACAGAACATTAATTGAAAGACTCTCTGAAATAATTCCCTAATTACCTTGTTACCTGTTCTTATTTCTTAGGTTCTTATTTCTGTCAATGGCACTAGCATATTTAGAACAGTGGAAACCTCTCTTTCCTCCCTCCCTCTCCCTGTCCTCCCCGCCCCCACTATCATCTCCCATATCTAGTTGTCCATCAAGTGATGTAGGTTGAATTTGTGTGATATTTCTGTAAAGAAATACTTAAGTTCTAAGGATAGATTTTGGCAGGGTCTATAAACTTGGATAGAGGGGAAAAATTACATCTTTATTTTAATATAATTTTTTTTCTTTGTAATACTATGCATTGTATTTTATGCATATACATATTGTGCATATTTTATTTCATACATTTCTGAGAGGAGCTCAAAGACTTTGCTAATCTATCAAAAAGGACATTTAACACACACACAAAAAAGAGTGAAAAGTTCTGCTCTATTTCTAAGAAAACAATCTATTATTGACCTTTTTGTTTCCCTCAGTGCCTAGCCTAGAGCATTTTAGTAGATTTTATAAATATTTTTAAGTGTATAAATGAATTCCCATCACTACCATACATACCCAAAAACCGTTATCTTGTCTTGACTTTTTCAGTAAACACTTAACTAGTATCCTTGCTTCTGATCTCTTTGTGTCTCCAATTCATTCTTCACATAAGTCAAAGCTGAAAGGCACCTTGGGTTCAAAATCCAGTTCTACTGTGTGATCTTGGGCAAGTCACTTCCCTTTTCAGCCAGATAAATTTTCCTAATGTATATTTCCAATCAAAAGACTTCACTGTTTAAAAACCTTTCTTTAGTGAAATTTACAAGTTCAATCCAAATTTCTCATCTTGATATTAAACATTGTGTGTATATGTTTTGGTTAGAATTTATCTTTATAGTTATATACTATTCTTCATGCAGTTTAGTCAAATTATACTACTTTGTCCCTCCTTTCCCGTCTCTGAGTGTTGTCAATTCTCCTAAACTCAGAATTCCATCCTTCTCCCAATTTCTAGTAGAATGTTTACTGTGTAGTCTTCATGGAATAATCCAAATGTCATCTTTTCAGGTCAAAAGTAAATTTTCTTCTCTTGGACATCTCACAGCACTTTGTCCCTCCTTGTTGCATTTATTTTTTGTTTCATTTCATAGGGGTGATTTTTGTTTTCTTTTGTTTTTATAGAGGTTATATCTTCTTGCAAGGGCAAAAAAACAATCAAAAAATGATTTCTCCAAACTATCATGAGCTGCAATGCTGATCTTGATTAGGGCTTTTCCAGTCTTAGTCTTGTAGAGGACTTTCTTGGAAAGAAAGTGCAAAGGCCCTCCATCAGATAACAAGGAAAGTCACCCAAACTTGCACTCCTTTAAGATCATAGCTCTACGTGGGGCTGATGGGTGGGGCCCAGGCTTAAAGCCAAGATTATAATCTTATTTGTTGAGTATTTTGTTTGCATTTACCTTTTTTTGCATTTTGCTATTTACTTCAGGTATATTTGACAGTTGGGAGCTCATTCAAGCCCAAGATCTTCGTAATAAACTTAGAACAAAACAAAATTTGCAGCAGTGGCAGCAGCTGGACTCAGATATCAATGATGTCACCCTTTGGCTGAAAGGAACAGAAACTGAGCTGGAAGAGCTGGAGATGGCAAAGCCTGCAACTGACATCCAGGAAACGGAGCTCAGAGTAAAGAAATTAAAAGTACGCTAGCTGGGTTGGAAGGTGGGGCAGTCAGAATTTGTGGGTGAACCTAATGCTCTGCTTCTGTTGCACAAACATATACAATTGCATTTTCTTTAACTTATTCTCTCTAGGACATAATAATAATAATAATAATAATAATAATAATAATAATGGCTCATGTTTCCAGGGACACTTTCTTCCACAGCAGCTTTGTGACATGTAGCACAAGGATTATTCCCAATTCACAAATAATCAAGTATATATGTATTTTAAGTGGGATTTGATCCTGGGTTCATTCTGCTACACCATTCTGCGTTGATAATTTCATTAATACTTTACATGGGCTTTAAATTACTTGTAGGCATTTTCAACTTTAACACTCAAGAGTTAAAAAAAGATATTTTTTAGAAGTTATTGGGAGGCTAGATCTCTAATGTTCTATTGCCCAATCTTAGATGGATGGATGAAAGGCCCAGAGAGGTGTTCTAATTCAGACAGGTGAAATTACTGAGGCCCAGAGAGTACCCAAGCTTACACAGGTAATAAGCAGCAAAGTTAGCTTCAAACCCCAGATTCCTGCAAGGATTAAATGATGTGATCTAATTTTCCCTGACTTAGATCAATGTGAGTTTATGGCTCAGGAGTGAAGTTCCCTGGTGATATTTCATAGGTCTAGTAAAAAACAAAAAAAGCCTTCTTATATAAGGTTAAATTTGCAGTTTATACAAAGTGAACTGATAGTTTAGTAAAAATGTAATAATATTTCATAGATTTAATAAAGATGTCATGCAGAGTTAAATAGCAGTTTCCTGTTTTATGAAGTGAAATGATAATGTTTCATAGGCTTAGTAGAAATGACATATATCTATGTAGATATCTTTACATATGTACACATATGTGTGTGTGTGTGTGTGTGTGTGTGTGTGTGTTCGTGTTCATACACAGACATTTTCTATCCTGTCAGAAAAGTTTCATTAGGGCTTCTAACTGGAAAGCAGAGCTAGAGGTCAGCTTGATCTATTATTACTAACTCCCCTTAAGGCTTGGGAGAGGCTGATTTGCATCACAGCTCTCACTGGCTGGAGTTCCCTGCCCATTTTCATGACCTCTCCAGGCTTGCTCCTCACCTGACTCTTTTCAACCAGTCCTGAGGGGAGGTGGAGGTACCCATATCTGTCTCTGTACAGGGGGTGGGGATGAGGGACTTGGCAGATCTCTTCCTGATAACTTTCAAAGAGAGCACCAGCACTACTCTTCCTCTGGGAGGCCCTTAAACTGTTTTTTCTTTACTCCTTCTCACCTTTCCACTGTTAGGATATACTAAAAGCCTTTGATAACTACAAGGCATTAGTGGTCTCCATCAACTTGAGCAGCAAGAAATTCCAGCAGCCAGATAACACTGAATCAAAAGAACTCCAGAACAGACTCCGGCAGCTGAATTTGCTCTGGGAAAAGGCAAATCATTTGTTGGACAGCTGGAGAGAGAGCTTGCAACATTCCCTCATGCAATGCCAGGTACACGACCAGCTGAGAAGGGTCCCAGTACATGTTGTACTGTGGCCATGTTTTCTCACACAAGTGCATGGCTATTAATGAGCAGTTTTTTGCAGCATTTTAGCAGTTAAGATTCACAAGGTAATAAGCAGTGGGCTTTGGTATATTTGCAACTGTGATGTGCTATAGGAGTGCCCAAGAAAAGCATGGCCTGTTTCTAAAGCCACGGGTGCTGACCTCCATCCCTCCTTACCCAGCCCAAGTGAGGGGTCAGTATCTTCCAGTAGGTAGATTTAAACATTCTCCTTTGTCATGGGGCTTGTCCTTGGTATACAAAGAACTCCAGAGACCCAGAGCATTGCCACTGATGTATTAGAAAGAATTTAAAGGCTGGAAAGACCTGCACTCAAATAGCAGCTTTACTGCTTACTGGCTGCCCAGTCTGGACATGTCTCTTTTGAAGCCTTTGAAATATCTTTCTCAGTTGTCATTCAAGTAAGTTGGACTAAATAATCCCTGAGGCTTCATAGCCAGTGCCAACAGATCTGCTTCCACAGCCACAAGCCAATATTTTTACTAGGTGGGTGCTTCATTATTTAATCCTATTGGTTCAAAAGTAACCATCACCCTCTAATTGAAAATATTTAGCTTTCCGATATGAGAGCACTATTATCATCAGGGCCAATCCGCTTTACTTTCTTGCTTCTCTTCCCCTCACTGTACCCCTAATCCCACTCTATTGCTTTTCTTGCTTTCTGGATTGGGCTATTTGGTTTGAATTTGTCTTTTTCTTTAGTCAAAAAAGACAATAAAAAAATTTGATAAGGTAGCTCACGCTCTTCTTGTAGAAAAGCTGAAGAGATGTGGCCCAAGACAGTAATACAGTTAAGTGCATTTGGAACTGGTGGAATTTAAATCTGGTTTATTAAAAGTTCAGTATCAACTTTGCAGATCTTTAGTAGAGAGAGAACCTCAGAAATCTGTGCTTGGCCTTATCTTGCTTAATTTTTTTTTTAATTATTAATGACTGAATTAAAAATATAGATGGCATTGCTAATTAGATTTATATATAATGGGTCACGAGGTAGGACAGCTGGTATTTTAGAAGACAAGAGACCAAGATCCCCAAAGAATTCGTCAAGCCAAAGCATTAGCCAGATCTAAGACAAAAAAAAAAAAATTCGATAAGGGGTGCAGAGATGTTTTCAATTATTTGAAAAATTTATCCTAAGGAAGAAGCCATTAGACTTGAAGAGAAATAAATTTAGACTTGGTGCCATAGGGCAAAACTGCTTATATAGCTACACTCTTCATTAAAAGTCCTGAAGATAGATCCTTAAGATGACCATTTGTAGGAATCAGTTTTTGGTGTGGTTTTTTATGGTGGCTGCTGAGAGGCCTGCTTTAAAATTCTGTGATAATGACAAAAGTATATATATGTAAGATTTTTATTTCTACATAGCAGCAGTATTTCCTTACATTCATATACCACAATTTTAGCCCATCATTCTCCCTATCAATAGGTACTTGGCTTTGTTTTCTTCTGCTCTTGAGATTTATGAACCTGCTTGTTTGTTTGTTTACCCTCAGGATTTTCATCAGTTAAGTCAGACCCTCCTGTTGTGGCTAGCGAGTGCAGAAAATCGGAGATGTAAGGCCCAAGTGATGGATCCAAATGCAGATCCCCATACCATCCTGGAGTGCCAGAAAGAGCTGATGGTACTTTTTTTTTTTTTTTTTTACTTTCTTTTCTTTTCTTTTCTTTCTTTTCTTTCTTTATTTATTTTTTTTTTTTAAAGAAATTTAGCAGGGAAATATCAACTGAATTTTGTACACATGGTAACTATTTACATTTTTTTTTCCTTCAGTATTTAGTTTAAAAATATAAATTATACTAAGACTTGTATTTTTTTCCCCTGGCAGACATTCCCTCTAAATCCTTATCAGAATCACTATCTTTCACCTTTCCATATCTGTCTAACCCAATTTTTCTAGTTCTCCTTTCCACCCTCCCCCTCCACTCAGTTTACATTTCTTAAAAGTTTTTCAGATTTCTTTGTATTCCTATTAGTCTTTATTGCTTTATAGTATTTTGTGGCAGAAATGTACCACTACTGAACTGTTTACCTCTTGTGGTATTTAGAATTTGGTGAAAAAGGTTGTTTGAACTTCATCTAAAGTGCTTTTTCTGCTGGGGTCTGGTTATTAGCCTAGTTCTGGGTAGTCTGCCAAAAAACATGATAATAAAACAAATTGATCATTTTTGCTTGCTATTGCTTAATAAGGGGTCCTCACATAAAGATTCTGGCCTGCTTTCCAGGCCCTCCCAGCATGCTTTGGGTTACGGATATAGCATTTTGGTTTTTGTTTGGGGTAAATTTGAGATTGTCATTGTTCAGTAGCTTGAGATCAGGATTGGATGGATCAGCACCATACAGTAGTTTTCTCTCAGGTTCTCTTGCCAAACAGTTTTAATTTGCAGCATCACCTCTATCAGAAATCCGGTTGCCAAAAATTTTCTTGGTCTCTGACTAATTCATTAACAAAAGGCTAAGGTGAAATCTTTCACTTATACTTTTCAGCTGCAAACACAAAGGCCCATAATGACATTTTTATTTTTTTTTTATTTTTTATTTTTTTGAGATGGCTTGAATCTGAAATCAAGCAATTCTTTTTGCAATTGAACCAGCTTGATGGACTCTCCTCTATATTTCTTGAATGTGTTGCATATAAGGTCATCTGTCTATGCACAATGTTCTCTTTCAAGATCTCCATTTAATATCTCTGAGCTCTAAATAGTTTATAAGAATCAAGTAGAATCTACCAAAAAATAAAATGGCTCCTGAGACTCTTGAGGAAATTAGATTTTAAAGCATCTAAGTAGACAAGAAAAATTGCCTGCCAAGATATTTGCCTGAGGAAAAAACGGTTTTTAGCTTTAGAAAGCTCAGAAGCTTATATTCTGTATAAGAATATACATGTGTGTGCCTACAAAAACAAACTAAAATTAGTATATTAATTTAATGCAAACAGTTATGAAACTCTTACTAATATGCAAGACACTAGAATATCAGCAATTTATATTTAAAATGAATGAGCGTATCTTTTTGGGAGGATAGTACTATTTTAGGAAATATGGTTCTAACATTTTTATATGCAGAAATGGTAACCTCAATTGTTTAACATATATTGAATTACTTGCTGTCTTGGAGAAGGGGTAAGAAGAGAGGGAGAAAAAAATTTGGAACAAAAGGTTTTGCAAGGGTGAATGTTGAAAACTATGCAAATGTTTTGAAAATAAAAAGTCATTTAAAAAAGGAATTGTAGCCTCTCTCTCCACCTTTTCCTCCCTGTTATTCTGTCAGATAAACTGCTCTCCCTTTACATCTTTCAGTTTTTGTTTATTTTTAGCAACTAGAAAAGGAGCTGTTGGAGCACCAGCTTCAAGTAAGTTCTCTCCAGGAGATCTCAAAGTACTTGCTTGCTAAAAAAGGTGGAGAAGATTATATTGAAGCTGATGAAAAGATTCATGTCATTGGGAAGAAACTCAACCAGTTACTGGACCAAGTTTCCCAAGATTTAGAATCTTTACAAGGAAGCCAGGTGAGTCAACTTATTCTATAAAGAGAAATTCAACATAAGATGTAGAGATTCAGAGAAAAAGTCTTTGCCTATTTTGTTCAAAGTGAATGCTAATGTATAATATATATTGGATTACTTACCATCTAGGGGAGGGAGTGAGGGGAAGGAAGGGAAAATTTGGAACACAAGGTTATTCAAGAATCAGTGTTGAAAAATCATCCATGTATGTGTTTTGAAAATAAAAAGCTTTAATAAAAAAATAAGAAGTAATTTTTTAAAAAAATCAAAATGAATGCTAAGTGTTTAAAAATCAATAATAATATGACTCAATATTATCAATACATGGAAGAAAAACAGAAAGAGCAACAAGAGTTAATGGAAGTCTTTCTGAGATAGGAAATTGAAGTGATTATAAAAAGACGAAGTAAGTCCCCAAGTCGCTTTCAGTGCAGTTGTTTCTACTCTTCTCACTGCCACATTGACCTAAAAGCTCAAAATTATAGAGCAGTTGAGAGTTTTTAAATATTTTCT
Source organism: Sminthopsis crassicaudata (assembly GCF_048593235.1). Taxonomy (NCBI): domain Eukaryota; kingdom Metazoa; phylum Chordata; class Mammalia; order Dasyuromorphia; family Dasyuridae; genus Sminthopsis; species Sminthopsis crassicaudata. The sequence goes on from NC_133618.1 coordinate 330,395,040, forward strand.
TTACAATAACCCTGGGAGGGAGATACTATAAGGGTTGGTCTTTTATCAAGGACTAAATTGAAACTCCAAAAGTTAAATGACTAGACTGTGCCCTACAAGTATGTTCTAGAGTCAAGATTTGATTCTAAGTCTCCTCTCTTAGTCGTCTAAAGCACTTGTCATTGTCTGCTTCCTCAAGGGAATAGAAACCTGTTGATGGTCAGAGTACATGCTAAGTGGCCTAGTTGTGTGGCTGCTTGGCAAAAAAGATTTGAACAAAGAAGATAGGATATATATTATGTTCAGGGAGACAAAATTGGAAAACTCATTTGGAGGCTTTCAGATTTACTTTCAAGGTAGCATAGGATCTATGTCTAGGAACCCCAGTGTACCTATTGTTACAAGTTCATTCTTTGTATTCATATCAGTCTGTCACATAGAACACTTGGCATTTATTTACCACTTAATAATTTGCAAAGAACCATTGTTATCCTTATTTTACACATAGGGAAACTGAAATAAGATTTGACCTTGCTTACTTCCAAATCTAGACTGGACTCAGGTAGCCATCTCATGCATACCTGTTTTGGCTATTATAAAAGGGGAAGTGAGGTTCACCAAGAATGGCATCAGGGGGATAAACTGGTAAAGGGAAAAGGAAACTCTGTAAGACATGTTCTAAATTATTTGCTCCAAAGGACACTTGGCAATTGCCCAGAATAAATATAAATACATTGTATAATATCTATAATGATTGGCTGAGTCTAAGTCTGATCTAAAGGAATAAAAGTTCTGCTCTACACTCTTTTAAATCACTAATCATGCACCCATAGAAAATGGATACAAACACATGTAATACTAGTCTTCATCCCTCTGTACATCTCAGCTGACTGACTTCTGAGAAATAAAGTAGCATTCAGGGTACTTTTAGGAAAATCAGCCCTGCCCCAAACTACAGCTTCCTCTATCAAGTACTTAGGGCTTTCAGTTTTCTATTTAAGAGAGCTAAGAAGCTATATCCTTTTTATCACAGTAGATTTCCTTTTTTGGAATCGGGTTATGCTTTTGAATTCAGAGTGTAGCTCTGAATTCATAATGATGATGAATGATCATTTATATACAGAATTTCAGTTTTGCAAGGTGGGAGATTGTCATACTACCAAGCATAATTTATAGGTGAGATAACAATATGAGGACTTCCTGATTCATGATTAGAAGAGGTGGTGGGCCAGTGATGACCCCAAAGCATTGCACTGACTTCTAATAAATGATAAAGCGAAGACTTTTTAAAGCTTTGGTATACTTCTTCTGTGAAGGATTTATGGAAAGAAACTGAAAAAAGTGGCACAAAAGGAGAAGGGAGAGGTGGATTTCACCAAGGGGGAAGGGCGTGCAGTTGTGAGATCATGACTGCAATGAAGTGGATTCAGTCCACATTCTTTGTGACTAGGGAGGAGGAGGAAGATTGCAAGATTGTCCCAAGAATGCTTTAGCCATTTGTGTTTTAGCATTTGTACTGGGCTCACACTTGCATTAAGTTATACTCTGTGATATTTGCTGGAAGTTCTTCCCACTTAAGCTTGCTTTATGAATTTCAGGATGAGGATATAACATTGACAGCTTTCGATGATGTAGACAGTAGTGACCATCATCTGTTATCGAAGTCCATGTCTACTGCACAAGAGACGGTAAAAGAAAAACCTTTGTCTTTGATAATGGAATTTGCATTACTAAATATTACCTTGATGCCCTCCTACTTACAAGTTCCATGAAACACACAGTATTACAGCTCATTTCATTCTTAGATCTAATTGCAAAGAAGTTGATGAACCTAATCCATACATAGTCTTAGTTCTGCCCATTGGAATCAAGGAGAATAAGTGTAATGCCTCTTCCCCAGAGCATCCTTCAGATAGCAGTCATCTAATATGTTTAGACTCTTGGTCCAAGTTATAATGTCTTAGAGTTTTCTTAGGCAGAAAGGGCCTTAGAGACCATTATGAAAGCTATACAAATTTTCAGATTACTAGATTAGCACTCATTTGGCAGATGCTGCTGAGAAAGTCAGATTGTACACATTCCAATCAAATTACAGGTTCTCTAATCAATCCCTAACTCTATGCTTTGTTTTTGAAGCAAACTGGAAAGACTTAGGGGGGAAAAAATAAGTCCTTCAAAAACTAATTGAAGTGGGACAGCTAGGTGGTGCAGTGGATTGAGCACCATCCCTGAAGTCAGGAGGACTTGAGTTCAAATTTGACTTCAGACACTTAACACTTCCTAGTTGTGTGACCCCTAGGCAAGGAACTTTTGCCTCAGCAAAAAACAAAAAAAACTAATTAAGTGCTGAAACATAGTATTGAATGTATTTTCAGATGGAATTTTGTCAAAAAATGAAAAGTGAAAAAGCTTTCAATATTTCTCATTTATTTTTAAAAACGTAATTTATTGATGTCTGTTGTCTTTATGCGACAGCCATTTCTAGGGTGAAAAAATCCATTCTTTTCTTCAAATTGAACTCCTCTCTTTCTTAATATACATTGAGGAAGAGAAAGTAATCATATAGGTTTGCCCCCATTTCAAATCCCACCAGGTCTGTACTTTGACTAAAGTGTCTTCAACTTATTAATTAGATCCTTTTCATCCCTACAGGTTGATGCAGAGAGAATTACAGAAGAAAAGAACAAGAAAAATAGCAGGTAGAATGATCTCATTCCAATTAATTGACTTGGGAAATCTATATTCTGTCTCTTTGTTTTCTCTACCCACTAATAACTATCAATGCAAAAACTGAAACGTGTGTATGATTTGATACTTCCTCCACTTTAGTATTCTGTTCTCTTAATGTTTATAATTCCTTTTAAATTATGGCTTTATTTCTGTTCTTAGCATTTTTTCCTCCCTTGGAGGAAACATTAAAACATAAAAGCAGGAAATTATATGGCTAAGACTAACTTGGGTCAGTACCTTAAAAAAACAAACTTTTAGAACTCAAAATTTGGGGAGTACGATGTTTCACTGGGTATTCTGCTCTTTGAACCTTATTGCTAATCAATCATCATGTTTTATTTACAGAGTGGAACATCTCTCTGACCCTGCCTCAACTCTGATCAGCTCCAGGCCACGTTCTTTCCTTTACCGGGTGTTTAGAGCAGCCCTCCCCCTCCAATTGTTTTTCCTCCTCTTATTGCTTCTGGCTTGCATGATCCCTTTTTCAGAAGAAGACTACAGTTGCACGCAAGCCAACAATTTTGCCCGATCATTTTATCCTATGCTGAGGTATACTAATGGGCCCCCACCAACATAGAGTGGATGTGGGCTAGGGCACATCCAATACCAATACATTCAGCATGGGTGCTCAAGCCTTGGGATCCCTAGTGCTTGCAATCCTAACGTAAGTAGTTTTTCCATTAGGCACCATCAGCTGATGTTCACGTGCCATGAACTGGAGTCTGTCTCTCTAGGGAATAATAGAGCCACTATGGCAGGATGGATGTGTGGTTCATGGCAAGTGACACACAGTCCAAGGGTGGCATTATGTCATGTGACATTCTTCCACTGGGACGAGGATTGGGTCAGACTGCAGACCACCAGTTCTGTGTGAGACTTTTGTTGCTCTGACAAAACTAAGTGGTTTCTGTTCACGGTTAGCTTTCTAAAACTGTGTTCAGAAGAGCTTAGCATTTTTGGATGCTGACTCTATTTCCAAAACTCATAAGATGAGTTTACAGAAGAGAAAAGTAGTTATCCTGTGTAGCCAACAGTTATTGAGCAGTAGTATTCACTACAGTTTGTATGGTGAAAACAAATAGCTTAGGGAATAAAATGTCCCTCAATGGTTCAAAACCTCTCATGGCACACTTTGTGATAAAACTGATAGACACAATCACATTTGAAATGTTTAGCACAAAATTGCTGGATAACCAGATACAATGAAATTTGATATTAGTCAGTTCTAAATGTAAAGTGTCTTGTATTTGTCTGCCTTTTTTTATAAGTAGTTAGAAAAGTTTTTTTAAAAAAAAAATTATTCTGTTGCATGGATGTGGTTTCATATTGTGCATATTTTTTGAAATTATTTCTCTGAAGTACCATATGAATACAAATGAATAATGTAAACTTCGATTTTTTTAAAAATCTGGGCTTTAGCTTGAGCTTTTGACTAATGTACAGTAAATGCCAAAAGACAGACTGCTATGTTTTTTATAAGTTAACTTTGTAAGACTTTTCACACTTTATAAAGTGATGCTGCAGGGTTTTTGTTGTCATTTTTTGTTAAAATGTATAATCGAGTGGGTTGGTACAGAAACATGAATCTAGTTGTGGCATGTGCTCTTCCAGTGTGTTGTTTTTTTCTTATTAAAAAAATCTGCCTTCTTTGCAACACGGAATTTTGCAAGTGTAATCTTCTAATGAGCCATTGAGACCTCTGTGGAGTAAAAACTCAGTCTGTTCTAAGTGCTGCACAGCCTTGATTACAGTGGCTCCTTCAATGTATCAGTGGAACTGGGTTCTTGCTGATTTGGTACCCATTCACATCTCTCATCTTGTGCTGTTCTTGTCCATGTCTTTTTAGTGCAATAAAGTCATTAAACCACATAGAAGTGACAATAGAGAATACAATGTTTGCACATTAAAAGTACCAACACTGTAAAATTTATGATTCTTTAGCACTTTCTACTCCATCTGCTGCCATTCCATCATCCTCCCTACCAGCATGGGAATAGGTTACATATGAACAAGATTCATTTTGTACTTTTTTTTTTTTTTTTAACGTCCTGGGTACCCAAAACAGGTGCTTCTGCTGTCCAAACGTAAGCAGGTGGTACTCTGGCAGGATAAGTCACAAGGTCTGAATGATAGGTTAACCTACCAAGGTAAAGAGGCTATCAGAGTGTGTTCTGTTTAGCCTGTTCAAATCCAGGGTTCCCCATCTTGTCAGAGGCTCCCTTTCATCATTCTAAAAATAGCAGAAACACACTCATTCAAGTAGTATGTGTTTATTGACCACGGAGTGTTGGCAAAGTACTCTGTTGAGTCCTCAGGAGACTGAGAAGGTGTAAACACAAATTTGTTACATAATGCAAAACTTGCATGATCTTGGATAATTCCCCACCTCTCTGAAACAACAGAAATTGAGTGACACCTTCACTCCCAACTTCTTGTGAGAAAAGTTTCTTGAAGAAACTAGATGACATCTGGAGGCCGACTCAGCATGTGGCAAGCCACATGGTAATTTTTCGTTGTGGTAGTTTACTCCTTGGAAATCAGCAAACATAGGACAGCTAGATGGCACAGTGGATAGAATACAAACCCTGAAGTCAGGAAGACCTGAGTTCAAATCTGGCTTCAGACACTTAACACATCCTATCTGTGTAACCCTGGGCAAGTCACTTAACCCCAATTGCCTCAGCAAAAAAAAAAAAAAAAGAAAAGAAAGAAAGAAAATTAGCAAACATTGCCCATCAAGACTTGATTTGTTCTGTTGATTATCTAGATTAATATTTTTCTCTTAACACTTAATAGAGGAAGGACCATTTATGTAGTGTCTACTATGCTAATTTTAATAATACACATTAGACACATTAAATGTGTGATAATACAATATCGTGCATTTTTGCCCCCCAGAGAGCTAGTGTTTAAATGTTTAACCAGAATACAATTGATTGGTATCATACTTACTCTATAAAAGTACAAGAGAGTTATTTCAGCCCTATTTTCTAAGACCTTTTTGCCAGGTCAAGGATTTAAGAGAATAAATACCTGTCAAGCAATACCTTTTCCTCCCTACATTTTGGGATACTGCCAACAAAATATTTAATTTCTCATTGGAATCTTAGTATTTTCATATCCTGGAATTTATATCTTCCCACAGGAATCAAATTCCCCATTTCAAATATCCACATAACTGAATTCAGTTAAGCTGTTAACATGTGAGTACAGATGCCATTAAGCATCTTATATAAGGTTGAAGATTTGAAGAGTGCTAAAAGGGCCAAAGGAAATTTCAGTCTGCAATTTACCTTCATTACAAACAGTTTTATCAAAATTGCTGAGGTGATGTGATATAATGAAGCAAAAAAAACCAAAAAACCTTTTACCAAAAGCTTTCAAAATGGCCCTCCAAAAATTCAAGAACTATCTCAAAATATATTTTTTAGTCTTTAAAATAATCTTTTATTCACTGATGATTTTAATAATCCAAGAAACTTTAAAAGCCTGGAACATAGACTGGTTGTTTTCTCATATACACATAGCTCCCACATACAAATTTTTTTTAAACAAAACTAAAAGATCACAGTAGTAAACTTAATCTAATTCTTACCTTCTCATTATTCTGGAAACTGACCAGAGTCATAGTATCCAAGTTATTTAATGGGGTCTTGCCACTAAGCAAGGGGAAGAAAAATAATGACCCTGTGGGAAAGGTTCCACATATTCATGATTGTCTTTAAAATCCACTTTAAGACCTTGCAATGACTGTTCAATGCAATGGCAGTTCAATTAAAGGTAAGGAAAAATAAAGATTTGGTGATTAGCATTATAACATTATTTCTAGTCACTTCACATTCCTACTCTATTTAGAATGAAGACCCATCAGTTTTCAGGTAACTGAATGAATCTTCCTGGTCAATCGATTACTTGTTTGGAAGAGGCATTGCAGTCAAATCCCAACTTAGTAAAGTCTCAACCTATCTGGGCCTCAGTTTATTCATCTGTAAAATGATAAAGTTAGATAGTTTCTAAGGGAAATATAAATCTAGAAGCTATTTCTATCACACCTTCACTATTCAGGTTGGTAAAGAGTAGAAGGTGTCAACATACCCAACTAAATTTGTTTACTAGAAAACATCAACCTAAAAACTCGCAACAATTTTTTCAAAAACCAAAGCAAAAAAAAAAAGTATGAATAACATTTTATTTAACTTATATGATATCATGCCTCATTTTATAATAGTAATACATTCAAAAGGACAGAGAGGAAAAAGTATTATCCACAGGAACGGGAAGCAGAAAATCACTGACCTTTGTATAATAGACAAATCAAAGAATCATGTGTAAAGAAAAGTGCAGTCTTAAAAGTTTCAGTGGAGGTAAACACCAATTACTTTTACTTTTCTTGAAAGGTACAAAAGTATAAAGCATTCACCATTAAGTGTCCATTTTGTGCCCAGGCATTATGCTAAATGCTGACAAAGTATAGCTACTCATCTTAGACTCAAGACATTCACATGTACTATGATAACAGTTTAGAAAACCTAACTAATATGGGGGGAAAATCATAAAGTACTTGCAAATTTATCTGTAAGTGTATGTGAATGCTGCTGATGACAAACTTGTCATTCTTGCCAATGAACTGTGAAGAAAATAAAATAGCATTATACAGGATGGCTTCTGAGATGAAGGGGAATGAACATGTGAGATGAAGAACCCTGGATCAGAAGGCAAAGAGATCCTCTTCCTAAAGGAATGGAAGCTGAACTGCAAAAGAATCTGAGATTCACCACAAAAGGAAAACACAATGTATTACTATACATTATAGGCCAATGCTTTACATCTCATGGTGGGGGGAATAGGGAAAAAAAAAAAAAACATGAACCTCACAAATTTTGAAGAATTTTAAACAACCTGCCAATGATTATTGTTCATCTAAGTGCAAGTTATCTTCCTGGTCACCTATAGTTTGAGTCCATTCCCTTATTCCTAGAATGTTCTCCACATCCATCTCACAGAATCCCTTTCTTCAATTTATCATGGAGGCACCTATCCTCAAGAACATTTCCCAATCTCTCCAATGACTCTGCTTTTCCACCAAACTACTTTGTTTTTATTATATCTGTTTGCTTTTATTGACTTTAAGAGTGCGTATACATTTTAAGTACTTATGTCCTCCATAATTACGGTTGGCTCACTATGAGAAACAAATGAGCCCGTTGTTCCATTCTTGTACTTGTACCTCCTGTGTCTAATAAGTGCATGAAACTTGGTATAGGTATTTAATATGTATTTGTTAATGCGGAGAAGAAGAAAAAGGGACATACTTTATTCTCCCACCTCTCCCCCCCCCCCCAAATTATAAAGGGAAGCACCATTTTTGTTTCCTATTTCATCATTTCCATTTAAGGGCACTCATTTCTTCCCAGATAACAGAGATAAGAAATGTTTTTGAAGAGGCAGCCTAGGGATGTAAGTAGAAGTGGGAGTGGCTGTTAGCCAAGCATTTCTCTGTGGAACTCAAATTCAGCTCAGATAATAGAACCTCAGAAAAAAAATGGTCCTGTGGTAGAGTGACTTGGGAGTCAATATATTCAGTTTTATCTGTAAAAATGGGGAGGTGGATGACATGACCATTGAGATTTCTCCAAGTTCACTCTCTAATTCTAATCTGTGGCTAGCCACTTACAAACCTAATTTGATTCTATTGTTTAAACATACCTACACCTTTTTCTGTTTCAGAAGTGACTATTTCTGTTTTAGAATTTAAGGCATCAAGATAACGAAGTCAGAAAAAGCCACGTTCAACTATTGCCTGAGACGTTCCCAATGTGACCTTGGGCTGTTGACTTAACATTTCTAGGGTTCAATTTCTTCATCTATAAAATGAAAGGGTTAAATTTGATGGCCTGAAAATCTCTTCTAACTCTAAATCTATGTTTCTATAACTATACATGGCTAAGGATTTTTTTTTTTACAGAACTTTTTGTATTTTTCTTATATAGTGGTAATCATCAAAACTATCAGATTGATATTGGCTAAGAAATAGAGTAGTAGATCAGTAGAATAGACTTGGTTACACAAGACACAGTGGCAATTGATCATCGTAACCTAGTGTTCAATAAACCCAAAGACCCCAGCTTTTGAGATAAAAACTCACTATCTGACAAAAAATACTTCTTTCTTTGTAGAAATGTCTTTCAGTTAGATATGTAAAACACTGTTAGGAAAAACTTAAAAGAAGACAAAATGTGCCTGAGGAGGCACCATAAATATGAAATATATGCCACATAAATGTGTGTATAACCACTTCATATATGTATATGTGAATATACATGTGTGTGTCCAAAAGAAACTTTTAAAAATGCTCCAAATCTAGAATTGTATTTAGATAAAAGTGATGAATGCTTAAAGTTGATAATTTCTTTTTTTTTTTTTTTAAGCAAAGAACTGTGGGAATTAACTTTCAAAATATTAATGTGACCTTCTGGTGAATCAGTAGGTTAATATAATTATAATAAAGGTAGAAAGCTTAGTTCAGGTAGAAAACTGACATTCTATTCCATCAATTGTAAATCAGGCACAAGTCCAAAAAATATATTAATAATGCACAAACTTGGTTCTTATCTGATTAGTGTAGAGAATTTATTAAAGAAGGTGGGTAACTCCCAGAAAGGACAATTCAAAAATAGAAGCCACACCATTGTCCTTTGAAAGACAGATGAAGCTACCAAGGTCAAAAGGGACAAATGATCCATCAGCTGCCATTTGTAACATGTTGGGGAGCAGTTTGGTGGGTTTTTTAATTCCTTAACAATTCTACAATTAAATATCAATTATTTGTCTGTTTTTTATCCAATATGTTTATTAAAGTATTGCCAATACACGAGAACCTTTAAACAAAGAAACAAAACTTACCAAAGGCTGTTTTGATAAGAGTCGGGAAGTAAGATTTTTGTGTTTTTGGTAAGGACTTTTTTTTATTAAAGAGAAAAATGTAAATAATATTAAATAATTATGGCTAATAGGGCATAGTGGGAGAACAAGATGGCCAACCTTTTAAAATTCTATGTTTGTACTTTTATTTTTCAGGAGAAAAAAGTACTCAGTTTTTTTAAAGACTTTTTTTTATATAAAAGTGGATTGACTTGATCTATGACTTCATTAAAATTTAGAATTGGGAACTCTATGAATGTTGGTAGAGTTGGCAGTTTCTCTGCAACTTATATCTTTAGATGATAAGAGTACTGTGATGCCATCACATGCCAGGAATCATATAGACAGGACTGAACCCAGGTGTTCTTGGCTATAAAGCCAATTCTCTACTAAGTGTTGCACTGACTCATTATATAAAAACATTATACAACTCAGCAATTAGATATTAACAATTTTTAGCAGGTAGACCTAGATTTAAATCATGGAATGTAGGAAAGAATTTTTTAAATGGAAAAAAAGTCTCTCAGTGCCTGTCTCTGGATTATTCTAGCTTCTCAAACAGATTTATTTCAGAGAATGAGATTAACTTTCCTACCTCCAATGAGTTAGGTGGGTGTTTTCCTCCCCCCTTTTCTTTCATTTTTGTAAATGAAATTATAAATTAAACTTTCCAAGAGCTAGATACACTTCTTGTTTCAAAAGTCCTCAGTGTTAATAACATTCAATTTGATTATTCAGTTAATATTCATGAGTGCCTACAGGGTATATGACCCCCTTATTAGGCACTATAATATTCTTAGAATGGTATCAAGTCTCTTCTCTCTCAAGTACTTTTTTTTTTTTTTTCTTTCAAATAAAAGCCTTGGTTGGGTGGAATTCAATGTTGTGTGTGTGTGTGTGTGTGTGTGTGTGTGTGTGTGTGTGTGTATTTAATTCTCTACTATATATCATACTATGCTAAACACAATGGTCTACTATTATAGACCAAGGGTGTTAAACACAGAACATGAAGCCTACAACACTCCTTAGTGCAAACTAGATTAATATAATTGGGAAAGTCTAACAAAATAAAAACATAATAAAAAATAAATAATATTAACATGTGGTTCTCTAAGACAATATGTAGCCCCTGGGAATCCTTACATATGGCTTTAGTAGTCCCTGTTTTTATTTCAGTTTGATATCATTATTGTAGACTATACCTAAATAATCCATAGATCACTAGTCCTGGAGACAGGAAGACCTAAGTTCAAATCCAGCCTCAGACATTTAACCCTTACTAATTGTGTAGAACTACCATGTTGATGGATTTATGTATACCTGTTTTCAAATGAGACCCTTCAGAAACCCGCTAATCTGGTTTGATTCCCCATTTCCTTTGGTGTTCCACAACAACACATCAACTAATGTCACTTATCCTTTATGAGTGTCAGAATCCTAAAGTCTTTTCATTGGAAATAATCTTTAAGATCAGCTAATAAAGTCCTGTCATTTTATAGATAAAGAACCTAAGACCCAGGATCATTCACATGATCAATGGAAAAGTTAGGATTTTAACCTTCATCTTTTAGTTGCTATCCTCATAATCTTTCTTTACTCTGCTGCCTCAGGTTTTTTGCCTGTAAGAAAGGGGTGGGAATGGTGGATGGTGGATATGCCCTCTATTATTGCCTCTAGTTCTAGAATTTTGTGCTGCTATTAATCCATAATTTTACTTTTTAACAACCAAGCTGTTCAATGAGTATAGAGTTCAGCCATGGAATTTTAAAAGGGACTTTGGTGGTGATCATCCTATTCAATCCTTTCATCTCACAAATGAGGAAAACTGAAAGTTAGTTAGTTCAGTGATGATACCCAAACAAACAAACAAACAAAAAATAAGGAGCAAAGTCAATATTTGAACCACAGTCTCTGAACCTAATTTAAATATTTTAGATAATCTAGTGAGGTTTTTACATGATTTTTTTCAATCAGCAAAATTTGCCATCTCTCCTTTCCCCCACATATGTACAGTCAAGCAAAACAAAATTTCATATATGTATATCTATGAAAATTTTAAAAACACCAGATTATCTAAAGCACTCAATACAGGGTCAGAAATCCTGATTCAGATCTTGGTTTTTTGTGGGGAAGGGGGAAGAAGGAAGAGAGGGAGAAAGAAGCAAAACGAAAGGAGGGAGGGAGGGGGGAAGACATTGAGGAAAAGGAAAAAGGAGAGGGAAAAAGACATTTCTCATTTTATGCTCTGAATTTTTCCCCTCTCAAGAGGTAGATTAACATTTCATCATTAGTCTACATTGATCAAAGTTCCTAAGTCTTTCAAAGTTATTTGTTTTTTCAATTGTTCTTGTCAGTGAATTAAAATACATAGAGGATCAAGTTTCATATAAAATATGCCTTTTTAAATGAAACCAAATTATATAACACTTTCTCATCAAATGGACTTTTATTTTAAATCTTTTATAAAGTATAACTAATCCTAAAAACAACTTCCTTTCTCTAGAACTACCTAAAAATACCCAAACGATCTTCAAAAACTGTTGGCTTCATTTAAAAATACTGTATTTGGTTGCATTCATGAGTGTGTGTGCACGCGCACACACACACACACACACACACACACACACACAGCATCACTAACTAAAAACTTGCACTGCTCTTAAATGCATTTGAAATGAGAAAGTCTTAGTTCTATGATGCCTGGAGTCAAAACTGCTAAAGAGACCTAGTAACTTCATGCACCACACAAATAAAATAAAAAAGAAAGGAGCACAATAAAGGGTTATAAAGGTAAAGAAATCAGCAGTAAATATAAGGGGTCTAGAATTTTCACATTCACATTCACTACCTTTGGTTAAAGACACTCAAAGAGGGAAGCTATGTCTGTCTGGTAGCTACTATGGAACTCATAAAGGTGCCAATAATACTTCAGGTAGGCCTGTGATCTCATCAACAAATATTCCTAGATCAAATGATGCTAGAATCTTTCCAATGGTACTGATCACCACATGGAATCTCAGAGGCAGAAGGAACCTTAGATATCATAGTGAAAGAAACTAAGGTCCAAGGAAGGAAAGCAGCCACATAGTTAATTAACTTAATTAAGTGACAAGGCTTAGACTCAAATCCAAGTCTTCTAACTCTAAAACCAACTTCTCTTCCTACCCCCCGCCACACTTGTAATAAGTATGACTTCTCCCCCCTTCTTTCTATTTGCTCCTCCTTCACCTGCACCATACACCTGATTCCCTCAGATTTTACTTCTCTATCCTGTTCAATATTTAGAATGTGTCCAGGTGGACCCCCATTGAAAAATAGTGTGATAAGGTGGAAATGTTAACACCTCCCTTATGTGGTTCAGTGGAATTCTTTAAAGGTTTATTCCTTTGGTTCAAAGGAAGGTCCTCTTTTCAGGAGATCCAAAAAAGAAAAAGTAATTTTAGTATGATGAACAGGTTGAGTTTAGAAAAGACTGGAGAGATTTACATGAACTGATGCTGAATGAAGCAAGCAGAACCAGAAGAATATTGTACACAGCAATAAGATAGCATGAAAATCAACTATGATAGACCTGGCTCTTCTCAGCTATACAGTGATCCAAGGCAATTCCAATAAACTTTGGATGGAAAATGCCATCTTCTCAGAGAGAGAGAGAGAAGTATACAGATTGAAGCATATTTTCACCATTTTTTCTTGTTTTTTTTTTTCTCATGGATTTTTCCTTTTATTCTCTCCAATATGACTCGTGGAAATATTTTTAAAATCTATATACATATACAATTATTTTTTTAAAATTTTAAATAGAGCAATTTTAGCATAAATGAGTATTAAATCTCAGTTTTCTCATTTATGAAAGTTAGGGTATCCTTAGTAATCAAGTTTAATTACTTTATCTAGTTGGAGTAGATGACTTTAGGTCTTTTGGAGCTTTAGTTCTATGATTCTATGATATGGCCTCAGGCCACAGGCTTCTGAGAATGAAATTCATTTATGCCTTTTCCTCCAATCAACCTATATTCAATTCACATATATATAAAATATAAACCTTACAAAAACTTAATTTTTCAAAAAAAAAACTTTATCTTTTTTAGAACTCAAAAAAACCCCAAAATATCTAGACTCTGACTAGTGTGGCAAATTTATTCCATCAAGCTTTGGAGGCTTTATTAGGGTTTTCCCCATATGTAGCACTAGATATTAACTCCAGTAGAGGGAGACACCATGTCAAGTATAGAACTACCCTTTTGGAAAGCTTGGAAATGATCCTCTGGTTCTCCAAGATTATACTCATCTCTGCACTAAATGAGATCCTAGCAAGATCATAAAGGACTGACTCACAGAAAACACTTTTAAATCTCTTCAGAATACAAACACACTTGGCTTTACAATTCAGCTGTGATTCCTCTGAGTGTACTTGACTATTTTCTGATTCTGTTTCTGTTCTCAATTCCAAGTACTAAGTAAAATGATTCTAAGAATTAAATACTCTATTTACAGAAGTTCCCTGACATAAGTCCACCTATCTAAAGCTCAGGGTGTTCTAGGTATCAATGTATGGCACCCAACATAAGCTAGTATAAGGGAAAATGGTTAACCTTTTTTTTCCCCTCAAAAGCAATAAATATATTGAATCCCACATCATATATACATTGCTTGTAAGCAATTTCAAAATATGTTATTGCCAAATTCATCAAATATGATGATGTAACTACCTTTTTCTCTCCAAAGTAAAGATAGACTTCAAATTATACGTTTATTGTATTCTTAGAAAGTATGCTTATTTGGGTATTTGCAAATGGAATTATATAGCAATTCAGGACTGTTTTCCCTTATTTATATAGTAAAATTACATTTAGGAGGCACTAATAAATTTGTTTCATTTTCCAACCCTATTCCATTATTTGTTGATTATTAAATGCTAGGGTAAGCAAATAGTTGAATTAGAGACACTCCAATTAAAAACACACACACACACACACACACATAAACTTCCTTAAAGTGAAGAATTCTTTTATGGTGCAACCAATTGTGCCTTCAAGATTATCTATCAGACCTTCAGTTATTAAAAAGATTTGTGGTGAAGAAGTATGCATAAGATTGGCAACTATTCCTCAAAATAAGAGTTTCTGCAGCGCATGCATTTGTTATTAGGAAGAGGAGGTAGGGGAAAGTGATTGTTTTTCCTTAAAACATTTCACTCTTTCCTTCCTTCTTCTGGGAAGAGGAAAGACTTGGAAATCTGGTAAAAAATATTTACCACAACTTTGAATCAATAACTGAATCTATCAGTTCTTCAGCAGTCCTATGACAAAACCCATATTTATTTGTTGTTTAACTCCTCGACACAATTTTATGTCCCACATTGGCACCTTACAATTAGGCTGCTCCTGTCTCCCATAGGAAACTCCAGGAGACCAAAGGGGTTGAGAGCACAAGAGTTGGACAAATTCAGCTCACCCTTTTACATGGTTCACAGTGTGCCCCTCAAAGAGTTCCAAGCAACATCATTGCTCCTAACTCCCTGTTCTGCTGCCTACAATTTCTTTTCAAGTCCACCTTATAGTCCTGACCTCAAATTTTAACACTACCTATAAAATTTATTTACAAAATAGAGAGGAAAATAAAAACAGTTCAAATGGGCTACACACTCTTATGTTTACTAAAGTAAATTATATACATATCAGGATGAACAATGTTTTTTCAATAGTCAAAATTCACATTGCTACCAAAAATCAGAGAATAAAAACACCACCAGATCATATTCACCTAGCAGTAATTTGCAGGTGGTCACAAAGCATGGGGATGCTTTGGCTTCATTACTGAGGGAGGCACTGGAGACATGCATCCATTCTATCCAATGCCTGAGTTAGTGCAGCCACAGAAGGAGCTGGGGGAGAGTATAATTTCTGGTCCTCCCTACAGTCCCAGAGATATCCAGAAACATCGGTGTCACACATATATTGTCACACAGAATGCTTCAAGCTCAGACTGTTTTGCCAGGGCATTAGAAGCTGGTTGGTGACTTAGAAGACCATTGTGTCAAGGATGTCATTCACTGGTTGTCATCAAGTCTTTTCAGGTATGTTCGATTCTTCATGATCTTTCTGGGGTCTTCGTGGTAAAGATACTGGGGGTATTGCCTTCTCCAGTTTCTTTTACAGACTAAGGCAAACATTATGACTTGCCTAGGGGATTATAGAAAGGATAACTTATTTAAAACTAGAAGAGACTTCAGAGCTTATCTACTCCACTTTCATTTTATAGACGTGATGTCAGAGGCCCAGAAGAACAAAAGGATGTCAAATTCCAATTGTCATCCTTGGGTTGCTAATATAGAACTCTTTCTTGCTAAATCACAGTGCTTCAGATAAGGTCCCTTCCAACTCTGGGATATTCTCATTCTATCTACTCCCCAGATGCTTTTCTCATCACTCGTCTCAAAATTATTATGTACATAGTTTTAAAGGGGGGCAGAGTAAAAGGGGGCAGGGAGGTGCCAGATCTGAGATCCTGCAAGAGCCCAAAAGACATAAATGAAGCATTCCAGTTTATTCTTTAGCAATATGGGGTCAATGGTTTTCTTATCCCAGCCTCTAAAAATCATGGTTGTGCTCCTTAATAGATCATCAGTGTCATCTGAGGACTAAGTAGTCCACCAAAGAACAGATAGATGATGAACATGGCTACACATTCAGAGCTTCATTTCCCATGAACCTCACAAGACACCTGGCAAACAAGAAAAGACTCTACTTTGGCTCAAGAAAAGACTCTACTTTGGCTCAAGAAAAGACTCTACTTTGGCTCAAATCTCAGTCACCTCTGTGTTTTCAGCCCAGCTCCTGGGTAAGATGACATCATTGAGACAGCAGGTCCCGAGGGCCTTCCTCCTTGCTCTCACTCTGCTCTGCAGGACCACACTCTGACACAGTGACAGATGACTTTTTATATCCCCTCAATGTGTGGGCATTCAGCATCTCCAGGAGCAGGTCGTAGACAGGGACCACATTTTTGCATTTCATGCTGAGTAAGTGTTCCATACCTTTGTTACTGTGAGGAAGAAGCATAAAAAAAAGAAACTAGACTTCTGGGGGGAAGGGAGATTATGATGCTTGTGAAATATAGAGAAAGGCATAGAAATCATGTTTCTTTGCCTCTAAAATAGTTTGTATCATCCACTTGCAAATCTCTGATTTTGGAGGATTTTCAATGTTTTACATGATTGCTCATGTATGAGATATATAGCCTTGCTTACCCTTTCAGGGAAGGAGGAAAGGAAGGGAAGAAGGCAGAGACAGAATTTGGAATTCAAAACTTTTTTAATGTTTAAAAATTTTAACATGTTTTTGAAGGAAAAATAAAATATAAATTATATATATAATTTATATATATGTATAAAAATTATGAATTTATATATAATGTGTGTATAAAATTATTTTGATGTTATACCAGTTTTTAAAAATTTGTTTTAAATATTACTCCCTACCCCCCCATATTCTTCCTTGCCCATCAGTTAAAGTGATGGCTACATGGTGGACTCAAAATGTTTATCATCATCATCATCATCATCATCATCATCATCTCATCAGCAACATCAAGTAGTTAGTCCCCCATGTAAACTTCCCCTCCCCCCCTCTGGTTTGATTTTAGGTAAATCACTTTGCCTCCCTAAACATTTGCTTTCTATCTGTAAAATGAGGAAATTGAGTTAGATAATCTATGAATCTGTGAATTTTTAATACAAGCATTGTACACTTTTTAAACTAGAGGACACCATGATAGAGACCTTTCTAACCCTCATGGGATGTAAGACATCAATTGTATTTCTTTCTTTTTTTCTTTCCCTGAAGCCTGTCCCAGTCAGCTGGTCACTATTCTTAAGTCTCTTTCCTTCAATTATCACGACAGTCACTCTTTCCTCTCCCTCAACTCTATCTCTTGCTGTTCCTCTGAAAGTGATAATCAAATCAATACTAGCATTACTACTGAAAAAAGAGTGATAATCCATTACTTACTGAAAAACTCCTTTGCTAGCTCACCTTTTATTGGCTCTCTACCATTAGAAAGTGAGCTCCTAAAGGGCAAGGGTTATTTACCTTTGCATTTGTATGCTCAGGGACCAAGAGGGAGTGGGGGAAGTGGGGATGGGTAAGTACAAGTATTAGGCTTTCATCAAATGATTAATGAATGATTCATAGCAGTTATATTAATGAAGGAGAAAATGGGTCAGAGATGGTTTTTAAGGAAGTCTTTTGGCAGATTTCCTAAAATCTCATAGCTGTAGAGGGGTCTCTTACCTTGGAGGTGATGGGGAGAAATATATTTAGTCTTCTATCTAGTTTTCTTAACCTGGGGCATATGAATTTTACACAAACACATACACATACACATACACACATATAGATAGGTGATCACATTTCTATGTGATTGGTTTCTTTTGTAATCTTATTTATTTTACATATTTAAATAGATCATTCTGAGGAGCCCATAAGACTTCACCAGAAAGGGTCCATCACACACACCACATACACACACACACACACACACACACACACACACACACACAAAGGTTAAGAATGAATGAAACTTAAATCTCTAGCAAAGTTTTAGGGGCAGGTAATTCCCACCTGGATAAGTTGTATGGTGAGTACTACTACTAGAAAGATCATGCCATGCATCTTAAAAATCACTGGTTAAAAAAATGCTAGCAAAGTTCCACTTTCTCATTCGGGGTATCTTTCTCCCTTTTACTGAAATTTTGCCTAAGTAAACACTGAAGCTTGCTTATTCACAGAATTAGAAAATGATAAGTATGGAAGGAACATTGCCCAACCTCCTCAGTTTGCAGCTTAAAAAAAAAAAAAAAATGAGAGTGCGATTAGTGACTCCCTTAGGGTCACACAATTCATAAAAGCACGGCTGAGATTTGAACTTAAGTGATTATTTTTTAAACTCTGAATCCAATGCTTTCTGATGACACTACACTGTCCATTCCTTTATTGCAACTTCCCTCCCCCCAAAAAAAAATCCATTAAAGCATTTACTATCACATGTGTACCTTGCATGCCTAACATGAGAAAGAAGCATCAAAAGATTAGCCAGACGTATTGACTGCTGCTGAGAGGAGATTCCACTCTTTGCAATAACCCACACCAATGCATCAGTCACGGCATTAAGTAGGTGATGTAACTTTCTGCTGCTCTCTGGCTCTTCAGTTGCTGCTGCTAAAGGAAACATACCTGGGCAGAAAGAAAAACCACAACACATTTTCTGACATGAAAGGAAGGGGGCAAGCCAGTGGGCATAACTCCTCTGGCAAGAAGACAACATTTTGTTTTGAGTTTTTCTGACTTGCTGAGCTCAAATCTAAAAAATATGGTTTTGATATTATGCAGTTATTTAGCATTTTTCTAGTCTTCCACATTAGCCATATAGGTAACAATGCTCCCATAGGAATGAGTAATTCTGCAGAAGTAGATAAGCTACATAACCTCTCTAGTTCCTAGCAGAAAGAGAGGATACCTCACATCCCCCTTAAAATATATATTTGTATCAATAGAGACAAAATAAGCCTTCAATAAAATTCATAGTTGATTCATGATAAAAATTCTAAGGAAAAGCAAAGGGAGATTTTGCCTGCCTTAAGCCAAGAGTC
Organism: Sminthopsis crassicaudata; assembly: GCF_048593235.1. Lineage (NCBI taxonomy): Eukaryota > Metazoa > Chordata > Mammalia > Dasyuromorphia > Dasyuridae > Sminthopsis > Sminthopsis crassicaudata. The sequence goes on from NC_133618.1 coordinate 330,414,322, forward strand.
AATACCAAATGTGCAATGGAGAAACATTAGAACAATTTCTAATAAAAATAAGTACTAAAACCAAATGATTCTTTTGTAAACCTGGATCAGGAATTCTTAGTTTGGGGGCTATGAGGGTCTTTATGTAGATAGATTTCAAGGACACTGAAGACAGAGATGATATATATATATATATATATATATATATGTATATATATATATATATATATATAAACACATACACATACATATATACATGTATATGTATTTATTACATATAAATATATTTCAAAGTAATTGGTTTCTTTTGTAACCCTATGTATTTTATTTTATGCGTTTAAAAACAATATTCTCAGAAGGATTTCATGGCTTCAACAGATTGCCACAGGGTTTCATGGGAAAAATTGAAAACTTCCAATCTAAACAAAATATTAACAAAAGTCATCTGACGGAACATAAATTTAAAATCTCAAGGAAAATTGGGGGAGAGGAGAGAGTAAAAGAAGTAGAACTAGAAGTACCAGATCTTAAATTATACTACAGAGCAGTAACCATCAAAATAATTTGGTACTGGTTAAAAATTAATGTTGATCAATGGAACAGATTAGGTACACCAGACCCAGAAACAAACAATATCACTTATTTTGATAAGGTCTCACAATTCAAAAAAAAAAAAAAATAGAAAGCTGGAAAGCAGTCTGGCAAAAGATTTTGTTTATAACAATTTCTAACGCTATATACCATAGAAAAGGATGTGGAAGGTAATTTTAAAAGTCATATAATAAATAACTTAGAAGAGCAAAAAACAAAACACCTTTCACAAAAATGGATATGGGAACATGCTTTTACCAAATTAGGAATAGAGATAATCACAAAAGATAAAATGGGCAATCTCAAATAAAATCACAGCAGCTAGAATTCAGAGGGAACAATAAAGCAAGAAAAATATTTATAGCAAATTTCTTGGAAGAAACTGATAGTCAATGTGTGTAAAGTTCATAAAAATACATAGGAACAAGAGCAATTCTCCAATAGATAAATGGTCAATAGATATAGACAGGAAGTTTCAAGAGAAAAAAAATTCAAGCTATTAACAACTATATTTAAAAATATGTTCCAAATAACTAATATAAGAGAAATACAAAACAACTCTCAGTTTCTACCTCATGTTCACCAAGTTAGCAAAAAAAAAAAAAAAAAAAAAAGGAAAGGGACAATTGTTGAAGAGTCTGTGGGAAAACAGACACTAATGTACTCTTGATAAAGTTATGAATTATTCCAATCACACCAATCTATAAAATATTGCATACATCTTTTGACCAAAAGATATCATAACTTTGATCTCTCAAAGAACAGATTCATATGTACAAAGATATTTGTAGCTAATTTTTTGTAGTATTGAACTAGAAAGTAGGTACCTAACTGGGCAATCTATAATATATTAGTATAATAGAATAATATTGTACCATTAAAAATATTGAAAGGAACAGACTCAGAGAAATCTGGGAATACTAATATGAACTGATACAAAATGAAGTAAACAGGACCAGGAGTAATTGTAAAGCAAAAATAACATTGTACAGGAAAATAATTTTGAGAGAATTAAAAACTCAATGTAATGAGTGGTCAGGGCTTTAGAAGACTAACAATGAGTCCCAATTCTTGGCTGAGAGTCAAATATAGATGTAAAATGATACATACATCATTTTTAGACACAATGATTTTTTTTAAAAATATATTTCTTGTAACCAGGGAGGAGCTTTCTTGGTAGGGAAAAAATTGTGACAGGGATTGGGGAAGTTAGTGATTAAAAAAAAAAAAAAAGAAAAGAAGGTCCAATCCTCAAAAAATACCAAGAATAGAGCAGAAGGAAGGTCAGAAAGGAAGTTTAGTATTACTGATAATACTGTACAAAGTATAAAGTATAATTTTTAAAAAAAGCAATTTGTATGTAATAAAGATTCATATATATATATACATACATATATATATGTGTAAGCCTCTTTCTTTGTTCATTATATATTTAAATATTTGTTTTTATTGATATTTGTCCAGCCCATAATTTTAAAAAAAATTAAGTTAGTAAATAATTATGTTTAGTCTCACCACTTAAATTTTGCAACATATTAGAAATCCTACCAATTTCAATAGCAGGGGGAAAAAAACTTTTCATAAAATCTTTGATTTCATTGGTATAGGGCATTACACAATGAAGTAACTCCTCCTTCCAATGCAGATCTGCAACTACTAGGCATAAAGAATTCCCTGGAAGACTGAGAGGTTAAGCTATTTATTCAGGCTCACATAACTAATCTTTGGTCACAGTCAAGATTTGAACCTGTTTTTGTCAAGAACAGCTCTTTATCACTATGCAGCATTATTCCTCACAGAGAAAAGACAACAGAGGGATTAATATTGGAAATAAAGAGATCAAAGTATTGTTTGCTAATGATATGATAGAGTGTCTAGAAAATAACAATTTCCTTTACAAAAAAAAATGGATAATAAATGAAGTAGGCACATTGATAGGTCATTCGACAAGCACTGATTAAGAATAATATACCTGGCACTGTGAAATATATGAAAAAAGACAGTGTTGGGGGGCATCCCTTTGTGAGGATCAAATGAGATAACTGTAAAGCTTTTTAGCACACTGTCTGGAACATAGTAAATGCTATATAAATGGTTGCTATTATTATTATTTCCCCTCAATGTCATTAGGCATCTACAAAAAGCTACATCTGAGTATGGTATACCTGTTATAAAAGAACTTCTTAAGTAATAGATTCATCTCACTTTCTACACAGGAAGACTAGAGGTCAGTTAGAACCATTAAATGACTATTAATCAAAAACATTCTCTCCTCCCTCACTTCTCCTTCTTAGTGGAAGATGAAAATTATTGTGGTACAATTAGAATTTTTAAGGAAAATTACAGGAAATCCCATAATTTGCAAAGTATACTATGAGCTTTCATTATTATTATATGAGTTCAAAGGGAAATTAGTCTCTTTTGGAGTTTTAAGCCCTCATTCAGTGGCCATAATATACTTTTTCAGCTCTTTGAGTTTTGGGACTTCCTCAACTCTCTTCAGCTCATGTGTTGTCGGGAGCTGCTTTCCCCCTTGAGCAAGAGAGAATGTAGGTTAATTTGTTTCTTTCTCATGATAAGACATGATTAATTTTTGCCAAGTCAATTGCCAAAGTTCCTTTCCAATTTAACATGGAAAACTTTTTCTTAAAAAAACAAAAACAAAAACAAAAACAACAACAAAAAAACTTTATCCTAAAAGGATTGAACATAAGATGAACATGGCAGTTTAAGATTTACATACTATCTCATTTGATTCTTATAACAAGCCTGGAAGGTTAGTGCTATTATTGAATAGTAGATTAGCAGATAATAGAAATTATCCAGAGAAACAAAATTCTAATTCAGAATAGCAGTTACAAACTTAAAAAAAACTTTATAGTGAACAGAAAGGTAAGGAGTTTTCTTAAAGAGGAAAAACAACAGCACAATTGTATTTGCTTTATATACAGTGATATGCCCTTCTACACATGACTTTCTTTTTTTTTTTTTAGAATAAACTAAATTTGTGTACTCTTTTTTTTATAATTATCTTTTTTTTAAATAATATTATCCCTTATATTCATTTTTCCAAATTATCCCCCTCTCCCTCTACTCCCTCCCCCCATGACAGGTAATCCCATACATTTTACATATGTTACAATATAACCTAGATACAATACATGTGTGTAAATACCATTTTCTTGTTGCACATTAAGCATTAGCTTCCGAAGGTATAAGTAACCTGGGTAGATAGACAGTAGTGCTAACAATTTACATTCACTTCCCAGTGTTCCTTCTCTGGGTGTAATTATTTCTGTCCATCATTGATCAACTGGAAGTGAGTTGGATCTTCTTTATGTTGAAGATATCCACTTCCATCAGAATACATCCTCATACAGTATTGTTGTTGAAGTATATAATGATCTCCTGGTTCTGCTCGTTTCACTCAGCATCAGTTGATGTAAGTCTCTCCAAGCCTCTCTGTATTCCTCCTGCTGGTCATTTCTTACAGAGCAATAATATTCCATAACCTTCATATACCACAATTTACCCAACCATTCTCCAATTGATGGACATCCATTCAACTTCCAGTTTCTAGCTACAACAAAAAGAGCTGCCACAAACATTTTGGCACATACAGGTCCCTTTCCACTCTTTAGTATTTCTTTGGGATATAAGCCCAATAGCAGCAATTCTGGGTCAAAGGGTATGCACAGTTTGATAACTTTTTGGGCATAGTTCCAAATTGCTCTCCAGAATGGTTGGATTCTTTCACAACTCCACCAACAATCCATCAGTGTCCCAGTTTTCCCACATCCCCTCCAACATTCATCATTATTTGTTCCTGTCATCTTAGCCAATCTGTAGTGGTATCTCAGAGTTGTCTTAATTTGCATTTCTCTGATCAATAGTGATTTGGAACACTCTTTCATATGAGTGGAAATAGTTTCAATTTCATCATCTGAGAATCTACACATGACTTTCAAAGAAGCTCCTTTTCCCCTTTGGATCTTCTGAATGTGTTGAATGTGGAAGAGGCCACTGATTGAAGATGCTATCTCTAACTCAACCTTGCTCCTTCATATAGTGGTTGGTCCAGGTTTTCAGTAATAGAATACAATGCACTTGAGATGGAAATAATTATTAAAAATGTCTTGCCATAATTATTATTATTATTGAGATGGAAATAATTATTAAAAACATCATAAAGCCAAAAGCTGTGAATAATTTTTATAATTTTAAAATTTTTTTTGAAGAAAATAAGCCAACTCTTTCCTGAGAAGCAACACAGAAATGATCTTTAAGTTAACCTTGAAGATGAAATTAAAAAAATAAAGAGCATGCCAAGCGATAAATGTTTTTTCAACCTCCCTTTTTCCAAAATGGCAGATGTGAATGTGGTATAATGCCTCATGATCGGGTCCAAATAGAGGGCCAAAAAAACACAGTTATTCCCCAACAAGCAATTTCAAAGGTTTTGGACTGAGATCTCCCGCATACATCAATTACACCCAGCACAGATGTAAGTGGTACTTTGCACTAGGAAAAGAAAATGACAATTCTAGTCCGCAAAGTATGGAAAGCAATCACCTTAAAAGACAAGGAAAATCTTTCCTGAAAAGATCAGAGCACTTTCTAGCTTTTTTTCTAAATTGGATTTTGTCCATCTTTCTTTTTTCATTGTTTCCATCCTATATATACTTTTTTTTTTTTTTTTTTTTTTTTACATTCTCTAACTTTCAGAGTTAGACTGCATAAGGGCAGGGCCAACCTGAAATCAACTGTTAATCTGAACTAGGAAACAGGTCCCCTGTGGCTTTCTTATTTCCTTTTCCCCTCAGTGGTTTCATATTGCCTCATAATAACTTACTCTTTTGTCACACTCAATGTTCTTTTTAAACTACAGCCCCCTGAAATCAGCAAAATATTCCAAATGGGATCTGATTAAACAGAATACAAAGGACTTAAACTCCTTATTACTGGAAGTTATGTATCAATCAGGGAAGCTAGGTGGTTCAATGGATAGAATGCCCAGTCTAAAGTCAGAAAAAGTCTTCCTGAGTTTGAACGCAGTGTGGCCTCAGACAGAATGTGAAGATAAAATAAGATAAAATTTGAAAAGCACTCTGCAAACCTTAGAGTATATTATACAAATGCTAGCTATTAGTATTTTCTTCTCCTTACATTGTATTAATGGCTTACAATACATAGCCATATAAGTAACAATGAAGTATATATAAAATTAATGAAGCCAGAGATATCTTTACTTAGTCTCATTTCTAGTACCTAAAACCAACATGGAATGCACTTAATCACCATTTGTTGGATTTAGTTGAACTTAAGACTAATTTAGCTATATAATTAGGATCTAATACGAATCAGAAAGAAAATCCATTGAAATGCGTGTCAGGAATTAATGAAAAGATTTTCTTTTTAATGAAGGTAAATACATTTTGATGTTCTCCTACTCTTCTCACTCTAGAAATATGCATTGTGGGGGAGAGACATGAAACACAGCTGTGTGTTTACTCACTGGAATTCAGAAGAATCATAGCCTTGACACAGAGATACTCCTTGTGTTGGAGTTTCAGTTCTCGGAACCTTGAAGTCGTTGCCAGGAGCATATCAAAGATTTCCAAAATCCCTTCGACACATTTGCCCTCATCTCTACAAAAGAATATTTGGAATGTCACTGAACATGTTTCATATAACTTTTTAACAGCATCAGAATCAGTGGGAAGGTAGGTTTTGCATCAATTTCATGCTTTTCCAAAAACCTATAATGGAGAAAGAGATGACAACTATTGGGAATAACTAGGATTATACTCAAAAATGCAAATGGTTAAGGAATTAATTGTATTTATTTTTACTGAGAAAAAGAAGTTATTTAAAGAATTTTGAGGGCACTCAGATAAAAGTCAAGTTTGATCTTGTAAATATATTCTTATATCTGACCTAATTTTTACAATTGGTTAGAAAAGATGACCAAAGTTAAGAATTAATCCTTATATGAACCAATTATCTCTGCTTGGGGCTCAGAGTCCAGAAGAGGGGGAAGAGCAACTCTGTTCATAATGTACATTTCTAAACTATTTTGGAAAATAGGAGAGTCAGCCTGGTTTAGAAATATAGATCATGAGCTCAGAAAATTATCACCTCTATATATTTCAATCCTTCAGAAGATATGATTTCACTAGTAGGAGTACTACTTCTACCAATGCAAATTAAAATCTCTTCACACTTAAGTAGATATTTTCATGAGTTGCTGTAGTCAAAATTATCTAGGGGCCACCTTTTTTTTTGATGATGAGCTCTCCACCAAACATTATTAGGCTCGTGAATGAAGCTTTGCCAGTTTAATTGTGCCTATTGGAGATTGTTCTCCACTAATATAACATTTTAATGCCAGATAGAGATCCCATGAATAGATTTTTGTTCATACTAAAACCATGTTTATCTTGAAAATCATTTTCTGAGAACAACATCACTTTTCTGGATTATTTTGCTAAACTATACCAAGTACAATTAAAATCATCACCTGATCTGAGGAACAGAAAAAAAGTCAACATTTTTAATCCTTTTGTTGTTATGAATTTTCAGTTGTGTTCAAGTCTTAGAAACTTCATTTGGAATTGTTTTGACAAAGATATTGGAGTAATTGCCATTTCCTTCTCCAGCTCATTTTACAGAAGAGGAAACTGAGGCAAACTGGGTTACATGATTTGCTAAGGATCACACAACTAGATGGATTTGAACTCAGATCTTCCAACCTGTGCTCTATTCAGCTGCTCTAAGTGAAGACTAACAGCTATGGGGAGAGGGCAACCATTTCTGCAGGATGTTTGTCACCTATCTCTAAGGAACTACCCTTCTAGGTTTTAGAGGTAAAAAGATCTTGAAAAAGGACAATTTATGAAGCTTTTTCACCAAAGGCACCTACTGGTACAGTGGATAGATTCACTTACTAGCTTTGTGGCCCCAGGCAAGTGATGTAACATCTGTCTGACTCACTTTCCTCAACTGTAAAATGGGAATAATAATAATAATAATACTTATCTCCCAGAACTGTTGTAAGGATAAAATGAGATAATATTGGCAAGGTGTCTGGCATATATTAGGCACTTACTTCATAATGGCTCGTTTCTTTCTTTCTCCTTCCTCCATAATACCTGGCAACTTTGCATATAGATAATGGAGTAGAGGAGGAATCTCTGAAACATTTTATTTAGCAGTGCAAAACTAAAATGGACACTCTACTTACAACCATGCCTACAGTGCCTTTTCTTTCCTTTCTAAACAAAAAAGTTTCCCCTCACCTCTTTCATCCTTGTTACTGTCAAACAAGATTTAGGGTTAAATGACAGATGAGGAAACTGAGGCCCAGAGAAAGAAAGGAACTTTCTTATAAACAGCAATAAGATTGGTGCCTGATCCCAAACACACAAAGTTGTTGATGACAATCAGATATTGTTGTGTATATCTGGAAATGATAACTTAGTCCAATGTCTTAATTTTATTGTAAAGGTAATTAAAGAGCATGGAGTTAAACTGAAGAACTCCAAATCACACCACCAATAAGTAATAAAATGGGAACCAGAATCCATGTGTCATGTCCCCCAATTCAGTGTCCATTGCTATACAATGCTTTTGAAAACTGTTTTCATAGATTTATTTCAAAATGCTGCTGTATTTTATTATCTTGGACACCTCATCCCCTCATAATGTAACACAGCTTTCAGAACATGTGGAATATAAGTGATTATTTTCTTTTCAGCAAATATGACACCCAAGTATTTCATTTTAAGGGGTTGGAAGGTTAGAATATTTTACTCATTTCAAGGCTTTTAAAACCAACACATTTCTGGCAAACAAATGAGAAATATTGGGGTGATAATGTGTAATACCTCTAAAATGACCCTGTAATAGATTTTTAATGTAAGGTTAAACACACAAAATAGTTGGAAAAAGGATCTCTGAAAGAGTAAATTAGTAAAATTTATTCCATTTAATCCTCAACTATAGAGTGATAATGAATAGTGAGTAAGAAATTAGGAAAGTATTAAGAGATCTGAAATTAAACAGCAAAGAGAATATTCTTTGAATGCTAAAACCTTAGAACTCAATATGTCAATCAAACCAATACTGTGATTGGAGTTTACCTCTGTGCAGATGTATAGAATAAGAAGAGTCCTAAGATATAAGATGGTTGTTAACTGATAATGACGGCACCATCATCGAACAAAAAACAAACCAAAAACCAAAAAAGGGCCAAACACTGAAAGAGAAGCCTTTGAGAGTGCACTATTTTGCATCTACAGATAAAATCTTTCTAGAAACTCCTACAGGCACTCATGGACTGCAATTAAACACACTCTCTTCCTCCCCATTTTGGACTTGGTTTTTTTCCTTTCAACCTTTGAGAATGAACATAAGGATCTTTTCTTTTTTCTTTAATCTCTTTCAGGTTCAGGCATAGAACTAAAAAGGATATAAGCCTGAATGAAAGAGTACACACATTTTGGGATATAGTGCTTTCCAGAATGATAAGAACAATAATATGTACCTGTTTTCTGTAGCCTCTCTAACATCTGTCATTTCTTTTTGCATTACTGACAAGATATAAACATGGTAAAGCTAGTAGAACCAGGAAAGCAATTCATGTTAAAATATAAATATGATAAAAACAAACAATTCTGAAAGATTCAATACTCTGATTATGATAATAGTTCCAATACAATTAACACAATGATTCCAATCCAATACAGAAGGATACACGTTTCTGGATGTGACTAATGTGGGAATACATTCTGCTTGACCAAACTTATATGTTCCAAATGCCTTTTATTTCTTGCTTTTTTTCCTATCACAGTGGAGGATGTGGGAGGAATTTTTAATAACTAAATAAAACTAATAACTAATAACTAAAAAAAAATCATACAAGTACTTGACATTACCCAGGAGTATAACGAGAATAAATGAAATAATTGACAAGAATGCTCCCTGAGCATATAAAAAGAAAGTATCACAAGACCACTAACTCAAATGCACACTTTGTTTTTATTAGGTGATCTCAGTGTAAATGTTCTCTTATCTGAATAGATATGTGAGAAGGAAGAAAGAGAACAAATATTTATATAGAGTTTACTATGTTTCAGGCACTGTGTTAAATATTTTCACATCTATCTCATAAGAAACCTACAAAGTTTCTGCTATTGTTATCCCCATTTACAGCTTAGGAAACTGAGGCAGCTCAGAGACTGGATTTGAACTCTGCTCTTCCAGAGATCTAAAGCTCTGTCCTCTGCAACCCTAACTGCCTAAATATTGGATCAATAACTCTGTTGCAAAACGCAAATCGATGATGGAACAGAGATTGAAACAAATACACATTTTTACCTCTTTATCAAATGACTTGGGATTAAATTTTGCTTCTCCTATTTACTAATAGTATAAGGTTAGGCAAGCCAATTAACTTTCCTGAACTTCATTTGCTCTGATGTAGCACAAGAATATTGACTTAAATGACTTTTGGGGTCCCTTACAGCTCTAAATTGACAAGTCTAAGTGATATATCCAAGGTTACAGTTAAAAAAAACCACATAGGTGAGATTCAAAAAAACCCAAGATGTAATAAAAAGAGTTCTAGATGTAATCAAATAGGTAACCAGAAGCTCAACTTTCATTATAAATTTTTATTCCTCTTTTTCCTAACAAGACAAAGTTCCCTGCCAGAAAGAATTAGGACTGGCCTGTCTGTCCACCTTTCAACAGATTCAATTTTTCTTTCTTCTTTCCTCTCAGCAGTATAAAGGGAGGACATTATAAGCTGCTTTAAATCTTAATATCCTCAAGCAAGCTAGTCATTAACTAGACAGGTACACGCCTATGTTCAGCAAACCTGATCTGAAAAATCAGGATTCACAAAAATAATAGTGGATGTCTATTCACTTTGCCAAGAAATTTACAATTCTCTTCCTTTGAAAAATAAACTCCCTTCCTTAAAAAAAAATAATTTTAGATACACATTTACAAGAACATGCTTTCTGTGTAACATGAGGTAGAATCTAAATATGGATGTAGACTTAAAGGCCAAATTCTAACAGATAATAATGTAACTGTTGGAAATTCATCAAAAAAAACATGCCAGAAATTACACAAAGTATTGTCTGAATACATATACAATTCTTAGTAGTTATCAAAGCTAGCAGCACTCCCTCCCATACTCACACAATCACAAATTTAGCATTGAAAGGGGTCTTAGAGATGATATGGTTCAGATCTCTCCCCTAGCCCCATTTTTCCCTGAGACAACAGATTTGCCCAGACTTACATAAGTCATAAGTGCCCAGGGTGGAATTTGAACCAAGGTGTTTTGATTCCAAGTTTAGCAGGCTTTTCACCAGTCAACAGTATTTGAATATTCTGGATTTTCTAAATATTTAGCAATATGTACTTTGCCAGGCATTATCCTACATGTCAATAAACCTAGTTACTAGAGAGATTGAGCTGGCAGATCTCTTGAGCTCCAGAATTCTGAGTTTCAGTGAACTATGTTAATCAGATGTCCACATTAATTTTGTCATTAGTTTTTTTGGGGGGAGGGGGCTGGAATGGGCCTGGGTGGGAAATAGAATAGGTCAGATCAAAATGGGAACAGGCTGGTTAGTAGTTCTACCAGTTTCAGACTGGGAGAGATAGGAAGATAGATTTGAGGGGGAAAAGAAAAAGAAAAAGAAAAAGAAGTAACAGATTTAAAAACAAGAAACAGGAAGGATCCTTAGTCATTATTTTGTCCTATTCCTCATTGTGCAGCTATGTGGCACAGTTGATAGAGTGCTAGGCCTAAAGTCAAGAAGATTCTTCTTCCTTAGTTCAAATCTGGCCTCAGACACTTACTAGCTGTAAGACTCTAAACAAGTCACTTAACCCTGTTTGTCTCAATTTCATCATCTTTACAGATAATTTAGAAAAAAAATGGGTAAACTATTTCAGTATCTCTACCTAGTCACAAAGAGTCAGACAGGATTGAATAACAAAAACCATATTATGCAGATGAGAAAAATAAGTTCCAGAAAGGTGAATAAATATATCTATCATCAGACAATTAAATAAATAGCAGACTGAAATTGTGTCCTGCTTTCTAGAGCCCCCATATTGGGGTGACAAAATGTGCCATTGCTTTCTAGAGCCCCCAAGCTGGGGTGACTAAAATATACCTTCCTAGTGAAGAAGTAATGAGGCAGGACTCCTGAGGATGGTGGAAAAATGGAGTCTGTTTATTTCAAGGCTTTTCCCCTTTTTATAATGCAACAAAAACAACTCTGAGCACGTGGGACCACATAAACAACTTGCTATGTAGTTTGCCACCTGGCATCACTCAGGCTTCAATCACAACACAGGTTGTCACTGCCCCCTGACTTCTCAGAAAGGCCAAGAGCCCTTAGGGGAAATGGGAAGCAGAACCAGACCTTGTTAGCAGGTTCCCTCTGGGCTGAAGGAGCTCCTCTACTGACTGTGACACTCTACAGACTGAGAACTCAAATTCAAGTATTCTGACTTGAACTAAAATTCTTTTTTTCATTATTATACCATACTTGTAAATACAAATGACTTTTTGAAGTTATTTCTTAGACTGTCTTATGATTTATGTTAAGGTGCCTCTCTGTGACAGGGGAAACACATTTTTACTTGGTTTACCCCGATGGAGGAAGGCAGAGGCCACAGGGACAAGATAATTAATTCTGTTGTAGTTTTGCCTTCTCTTATCCCAGATCATAAGATGGTTAGTATTACCAGCTTTTCCACACAAAATAGGTTAGGTGCACCCTCCTCCTTCCTTCTTGAGACAAGGATGTCTAAGAAGAGATAAAGCAGTTCCAGGACCCCTGTTTCCTTAACCAGACTTCCAGGTCACCTATGAGTGTAAAAAATCATACCCACTTAGTCAATCCTCCTGCCTTAGGAGATTTTTGAAGACCATTCAAGTCATCGTGTCTTCCACTGCATTTCATAGAACACAAATCAAACTCTGAATGTTTATTAGTATTATTAACAGCAGCAACAATAATTTCCATAAACAATGCCTAAATAATGAGGCAACTTGTACCTTTCTACTTCCTTTATCCCCACCTCCAACCTCAATGAGTCTGTGATAATTAAGCAGGCGACTATAGAAAGAATACACATTTACCTATATAAGATGTATAGATTAAAAACAATTTTTAGTATAGAAATAAAAAAAGTTTGATTGGAACTAATGTATTGCACAAAATACAACTTACTTTTATGTTTAATACCCTATTGGTCAAACTTTGGAAAATTTGGCCACTCTATTATCATGTAATCTAATAACATTATTTTGAAAAAAAAAAAGTTCAGTTGATTTTTGGAAACTTATGACAATGTTCTCTAAGTCTAGTGTTTTTGACCCAGTGAAACTGCTTATGACATTAGCATCATCTAATTTCACTTTCAGGTGTGAAATTTTAATTGCAGGACTAGTAGCTAGGTTCCTATTCACTAAGTGCTATAGACAGATCTAAGGCAGAAGAAACAATTTATATTTTTCTCACCTGTCCAGAACAAGGTCTGGTGCAAAGATGAGTTTGCCAGGATGATCAATTGATCGCCACATCAGCCCCACCATTAACACTTCCATCCAGCAACTCTCTAAAAGCCTCACTTGGTCATACAGGCTGAGCTCCACAAATCCTGGCAGAAATGAAAGGATAAATGTCAGGCATGTCCACACACAGTAAGAGCTAAGAAAACACTTCACAGGTGATACAGAAAAGCGATCGATGTTTATGAAATGAAGAATAAAATCCTGGCTAAAGAAGGACAATGTGAGTCAAACACACATCAGCAACTCACGTTTTCCTATCCTTGGTCTCTGAAATTGATTTTGTTTAGAATTATAATGGACTCCCACCTGGATTCTTGCTTCTTGAACTTCTGCTAAGGGAAACTGAGGGAAAACAGGAGCAAGAAACTGCAATTCATCTGTATTAACTTTACCTTTGTTTGCTTTGAACTGCTGAGAATTTCAAATCTGTAATTTTAGTGAATACCCACCATAAGCAGAATATTCTAGGAGGTGCTGTGGGGATAGAGGAGAATAAGCATTTGTATAATCCAAGCACTATGTTACTTTACAAATATTATCTTATCCCTAAAGATATAACTAAGAATATTTTCACTGATGTTAAAAGAAGTAATGGTGGGAGTAGAGAGAGGAGTAACAGATAAAGTCTTGACCTTGGTCAAAAATTAGCAAGTGGAAAAGAAAGGATTTGAATCTGAGTTCTCAAACTCAAAAGGAAAGACCAAGGAAAGAAGGAAGAGTTGAGGTGGGACTCCATTGTGTCATGTGGAAGATGGATTTAACTTGTTCTGCTCAGCCCCAGAAAACAGGAGTAAGAGCACAGGTAGAAATTATATACAGAAAACTTGGTTAGTTTTGAAAAGATAAAACAAAAATTAAAACTTCCTAATAATTCAAGTTCTTCTGAAGAGGAAAGGGCTATCTCTAGATGCAGTGAGCTCTGTGTCCCAGTATATCTTCAGGCAAAGACTCAATGATTTCATTGAAGTGATTATTGTTCAGGTACGGATGACCTCTAAATTCTGTCCCAATTCAAAGACTCTCAATTAATCTTCTAACCAGGATGAAGACTTTAATGGAGAACTCAAAAGAGGATTTGGGGAGCTTGGGAGGAGTTGGAAAGGAATTTCAGTTCGAGAAATGGTGCATGTAGAAGAGGGGAGATAATAGTGCATGATAAATTAGAAGGTGGGATTAGTCATAAGAAAGGTCCATGCATGCTGAAGATTAATAAAAAAAATTATTTCAGCCAAGATATGATCTGATTTCTATTAGAGCATAAATTCTACCCTGGGCCCATCAGTTGTATCTACATCTCACCAACATAATCTCCTGGAAAGGAGATTTAAAGGGAGATAAATGAATGAAACTTTCAGCCTAGCTAGCACATACATTGCATATTAAGTTTATAAAGCCCTTATATATGATATATACATAAAGAACTTAATGTTCTTAATGTCTCAAACTATGTCTTGTGTCAGCCAAGTTACCATTTTGTACTATCCTCTGATACATAACGATTGGTAGGTACTTCAGCCCACTATGCAACAGTTAAAAGTGATTGATGTGTTTAGCTTTTTAGAGGTATTGCATCAAGAAAGAGACTAGTATTTTTGAGATATGGCTAATGTAGGAAATGTCTCTCCCAAACTAATTTTGACTATGCATATTTATTACAAGAGATTGTTTTTTCTTTTTCTCCTCAATAAAAAGTGAGGGAGGGTGGAAGAGAAGGTAAGAAAAAGAGTTTTTATTCATTGAAAAAATATTAATATTTCTAAAAGAAGTCTTATTACTTTATAGCTATGGTGTAGTTGACTTCCTGTCTGCTGAGATTGACCAGCTGGCCAGTCTGCCTTTTTAAAAAGAGATTTCCTTTATAAACCTGGTATATAGTACCTACAGGTTCCACCACTAATAAAATCCTTTTTAGACAGGATTTTGTTATTTTTGTAATTGTTACTCTGTCATTTTAAGTTGTGTTCGACTCTTTATGACCCTATTTGGGATTTTGTTGGCTTCTCTAGCTCATTTTACAGCTGAGGAAAGTTAGGTAAGCAGAGTTAAGTGACTTGTACAGGGTCATACTACTAGTATCTTAAGATGGATCTAAACTCATGAAGATAGAATATTGGGCTTGGAATCAGGAAGACTATCTAGTGGGCCACTCAACTGCCCATCATTTTTTCAAAAAGTGGAAGTGATGAAACAGTCTTATTCCAAACCTGATTCTGAACAAAAACCATAAATTGTTTTCTGAAGCAGAAGTGATAGGAACCTTGAGATGAAATGATCTATCCATATAGCAGATTTCAAAAAGTTTGGGGAAAAGAATATGTTAGATCCCATTGTATAAAATGCTACAATGTAAGTCAGACTAGGAAGAATAGAGTGGTCTTTTAACAAAATTCTGATGACACAAATATCAGGGATTCTGATAAAGAAAGAAGGTGATGTAACAATGATGATAATGGCTAATAATAGCTAGCATTTATAGAGCACTTTATAGCAAAGAGCTCTATATATCTGATCCTCAGGATATACATGAATGTAGAAGAAATTCAATCAACTTACTTGGATTTTAAAAAGATGACACAAATGGAATTAGTAACACTGAGGATAAATATAAAAGATACACACTATGAGGTTAAGAATGGGGTTAGAATACTTAGAACTCAGAAATAATTAAGGCTGGTAATGAATACTAAGAACAAGAGAAAATGTTTTATTTTTTAAGCCCATAATAGTGGTAAGAAGATTAAAAAAAGGGAAAAGAAAAGAAAGGGAATAAGCACTTATATAGCACTTACTTATAGGGGTAGCTAGGTGGCGGAGTGCATAGTGTGCCAGACCTATAGTCAGGAGCACTCACCTTTATGAGTTCAGAATCTCTCCTTAGACACTTACTAATTCTGTGATCCTAGGAAAATTATTTAAACCTTCTTTGCCTAAGTTTCCTCTTTTGTAAAATGAGCTGCATAAGGAAATGGCAAACTGCTCCAATGTCTTTACCAAGAAAATCCCAAAGGAGGTCACAAAGAGTCAGAAATGACTGCGTAATAAAAAGCATTAAGTATTTACTACGAATAAGACTTTGCAAAATGCTTAGTAAACAAAAAAGGTAAAAAGAACAAGTCCTATCTTCAGAGAGCTCACATTCTATTGGGAGAAAACAACATATAAGTAACTTGGTCCTTATATATACCAAGTGGATATATATAAGATATATATCAAGTGGAAAGTAATCTCAATAGAGAACACCTTTGTAGCTGCTACCAGTTAGCCAAGCCAGGAAAAGCTTCCTGTGTGAGGCAGGATTTTAGCTGAGACAAAGAAAGTCATGAAAATTAAAAATTAGAAGTAAGGAGGCTTAAAGACAGAAAGAGGATGGATATGAAGAATGATGAGTCTCTACTGATGCAGTCTTACTGCATCATAGAAGTATGGAAGAGAGTAAAATATAAGAAGATTTGAAAGGTAAGAAGAGGCCAGGTTAAGAATCTTAAATGAAAGACTGAGAAAATTATAATTGATTCCAGAGACAATAGAAATTCAGGGAACTTTAGTGAATAGAGAATGACATGGGTACATTTATGCTTTAGGAAAATTACTTTAACAGCTAAAATCAGTATAAATTGTAGTAAGGACACACTTGAGAAAGGGACACCAAATAGGCATCTAGTGCAATAGCCAAGACAAGATTAGTGAACCTAGGGGAATGGCTGTATGGGTGCAGAATAGAGGACTTATAGGAAGGTTAAAAAAAAAAAAAAAAGATAAGATTTAGCAGCAGATTGATTGAGAGTAAGGAACTGAGGATGACGACAAGGTCATAAGCCTGTTTGAATGGGAGGATGATTGCATCCTCAGTAGTAATAGAGAAGATCAGAAGAGGAAAGGGTATTAGAGGAAATGATGAGCTCTGTTTTGGATATGTTGAGTTTGAGTTGCCCAAAAAGCAGTTAATGATATAGGACTGGAACTTAAGAGAGAGATTATGGCTGAATAAAGACATATCATCTTTATCATACGTATATGTATTACTATAACTTCTAATATATGCGTATATATATAAATATATGTGTGTATGTGTGTGTATGTATGTGTGTGTCACATACATACATAGGGTCACACAGCTAGAAAGTATTAAGTTTCTGAGGTCAAATTCGATCTCAGGTCCTCCTGACATCAGGGCTGGTGCTCTATCTACTGCCCCACCTAGCTGCCCCCGCATCCTTTGTTCTTGAAGAGGACCAAAATGACATCACTATATTAGAGTGGAGTTATAGTTGTGTCTGACTGTGGCTGATCAGACCAATAAGAGTTCAGAATGCTGTGCTACAATTCAGACACAAATAGTCTCTATGGAAAACTTTGTTGAGACAGAGTTAAGGAGACTTTTTAAAGCTTTTTTTTTTTTAATTAACAAGCATTTCCCTCCTTCCTACTTCCTACCCCCCAATTTGAGAAAGAACTTTTAAAAATTTGTAATCAGTACATATATTAATGTAAAACAAATTCTTACATTAGCCATGTCCCAAAATGGACTGTCTAATTAGTCATAATCAATCCATCATCTTTCTGTCAAAAAGAAAGCATTTCTCATTATCAGGCCTCTGGTATTGTGGTTGGTTAGTCATTGCACTGATCATCAGAATTCTTAAGTTTTTCAAAGTTGCTCATTTTAAAAATGATATTTTATAATTTGTTCCCTGTTCTGCTCACTCATTCTACATCAGTTCCTACAAGTCTTCTCTGAAATCGCTTTTTATTGTCATTTATTACAGCACAATAATATTTTATTACACTCATAAAAAAGTTCCAACAAATAGTCCCTATGAACATTTGGGATGCTTCTCTAACTTTGTGCATCTTGTGTTTCTTTGATCTAATTCAATTGTGCTTTACTCATAGAACATACCAACATACCATACTTCTCTGATGAGGGCACACCATTCGGGGCATCCTGTGCCAGTATTTCTCATGTAATATAATAATTTCTGAAGTTCTGCAGAGTTTTCTTTTTCTGATTACTTTGTGAGCACTTGCCATGTGTGAGCTTTCCATAAAATAATCCTTTTGGCAAGTATACATTTGGTATGTGAATGTTTCATATATATACATACACACACACACACAAATATGAATCTATCAGAGGTATGAGTACAGACAACAGTAAAAAAGGAGACATTGACGAATCAGGTTAATAACGGGGGCAATTGCTAGAAAAGGTGGGAGATAATAAGGGGGTTGGCCTTGGCAAGGAGAAAGGCCACCTTTTTATTTGAGATAATATTCATTATATATGTTATATGTTATATGCAGAGCTAATATACATAATGTAATATGTAGGATCAATAGAATGATTTCAGAAAAGCCTGAAGAGACTTACATGAACTGATGCTAAGTGAAGTGAGTAGAACCAAGAGAACTTTGTACACAACAACAAGAAGATTATGTGATGATCAACTGTCATGGACTTGACTTTTCTCAACAATGAGATGATTCAGGTCAATTCCAATAGATTTGTGATGGAGAGAGCCATCCAGAGAGTAAACTATGGGGACTTAATGTGAAACACAACATGGTATTTTCACCTTTATGTTGTTGTTTGCTTGTTAGTTTTCCTCTCATTATTTTCCTTTTTGATCTGATTTTTCCTGTGCAGCATGATAAATGTAAAAATATGTTTAGAAGAATTATACATGTTTAAGCTATATTGGATCACTTGCTGTCTAGGGGAGGTAGGAAAGCAGGGAGGGAAGGAGAAAAATATGTAACACAAGCTTTTACAAGGTTGAATGTTGAAAACTATTTTTGCATATATTTTGAAAAACAAAAGCTATTATAAAAAAAGAAAAGCAAAAGTACAAGAAAAAAAAAGTTAATACCAGCAGAGTTAGCAGTGACTGCATAGAAATGCCCTGCAGGAGGGATATGATTAGATTATTAAAATACTTCCTTGAGGTACAGTTTTGTGATATGTGGTAATATTGTGTCCTATGAGGGTCCAGAGGTCTATCTCATGGCAAACAAGAAAAAAAGGATATAAGAGAGCCTTATCAGGATGTCTCATCCCTCTAGCTGGTAGAAGGTAGCAAAGATCTTGTTCTAGGGCAAGCTGACAGAGAAAGCCATTGAGACCAGGAGTTAGATCTTGTTGCTGGGATATGGCGGGGGTGAGGGGGAGACAGAAATTAGAAGATATTAAGCAGTTAAATAGTGTCTACTATATGTCAGACATTGAACTAAGCATTTTTCTTTTTACAAATGCTATCTCTTTAGATCCTCACAACAAATCTGAGAGGTAGGTGCTATTTATTATCCCAATTTTATTAAAAAACTGAGCCAACCAGAAATGACTGCCCAGAGTGGTTCTGCTCATTTCACTCAGCATCACTTCATGTAAATCTCTCCAGGCCTCTCTGAAATCATTTTGCTGGTTGTTTCTTAAAGAACAGTAGTACTCCATAACATTCACATACCATAACTTATTGAGCCATTCCCCAAATGATGGGCATGCACTTGGTTTTCAGTATAACAGGAATTTTGAAGGGAAGAATCTGAAACTTGAGCTGCTATCTGAGCCCAGATATACTTAGAGAAGACTCTGGAGCCTCAAAGTGAATGGTAGGGTCTCACCTCCTAGTAGACCAGGAAATGTAGAAAGTTCCTGGGGCAGGACTGACTATGGAGGACTACAAGAAGATGGGGAACCTAGGAAAAGGAAGAGATTTAAAATGAATGAGAAAAAACATATGAATATAGAACCAAAATCATGGAGTAAATAAAGGATGAAATCAAGGACACAAAAGAAAGATTAATTTAGGAAAAGAGGAGCACTGTGATCCTGGAGATAAGGAGCCTGAAGGGCAGTTTCTGCAATCTACTTATAATGTTATTTCTGCCAAATCACTCAACCTCTTATCCTCATCTGCAAAATAGGAATGAATACCTGCCCAAACAACCTCTAGAATTGTTACAATCTAGTGAGTTGATGCCTATGAAAGTGCTTCAAAAGCCAAAAAGCCCCTACAAGTACACGTTACTATTATTAATAGTCAAAATACACACTTAGAGGAAGAAACAATTTTGACAAAAGGTTTGATTTTATACCAGTAAAATATGTCATTTATTTTACTCCCATTATCCTCCTTTCCTTCCAACTTAAGAGTAAAAAGGAAAAAAGAAAAAAACTTTTTATTAAGGTTTCCTCTGTGACTACAGGAACTGATCAGAACCCAGAGATAAGTCCAACAATAGAAGAAACAGATAAAAGCCTATTCCATCAATTTGGATTCAAGGAAAAACATGCAAGAATGATTCAAAAATGAAGAAGTAGTTTCAAATGGACAAAAATCACAGTTTAAGAAAAAATCTCCAGAGTGAGCCTGGGGAAACCTTGGCATTTTTCTTTATACTTCTGACAAATACTATTTTTCCTATGCAGGAGATAGAAAACAGAAAAGAATCATTTCTTTTCACCTCTAATTAAAGTAGCTGGATGAGTACTTGCAAGAGAACATAGGTGCCCTTCTATTATAGGCAGAATTGTCAGAAATTGGAATATGTTTAGTTGCTGCTCCTTGCACTGTTAAAAATTAAAGACTCTTCTCAAGAACTGTTTTTTCTGCTTTTAAATGACATATCTTCATCCTTCTGCCCCAAAATTAACATTTTGTTTATACTTTCTTCTGGATTTGCCTTTAGGTGTTGGTCATTCTCTTTTTTTTTCTTTTTGTTTAAGCAAGAATACAGAAAATTTAAATTTAACTATACTCCAATGAATTTGTAACTTCATTAAAGGATACTCGTTAGCACAGATCACAATCCATTCTTGCTTGCTCATTAGGTACAATTTGGGGCTGTGTGTTTCTATTAATTCTCCATGAAGGGTCTACCCAACATGCTAGAAGGCTTACTTCTTCTAGGTATAGGATTTTCTAACTTCTATATTTCTCTTGATACTACTTTTAGTCACATATGTTTTCAACCTTGTAGCCATCTCACTTATTCCCATTTCTTCACCCTTAGTAATCAATTAGTTGTGAAATCATGTTGATTTTAAAATTATAATACGGCCTGTATCCACTCACTAGATTGCCTCCCAAGTTCAGGTACTCATCCCCTATTCTCTTGACTATGGAATTAGCCCTCCAGTTAGTCCTCCTACATCCAGCTATCTTTCTTTCCAATCTACCCACAAAGTTTTTAAAGTGCTATTCCAAAGCAGACTTGACCACATATTTCTCCTGCTCTAGTGACTCCCTTTTACCTCCAAGGCCAGTCAATCAGTCAGTTAACTAGCATTTATTAAGCACCTAATATGTAACAGATATCATGCTAAGTATAACTTCTGTTAAACATATAATGCTCTAAAAGATAAAAAGGACTCACGTGTGCAAAAATCTTTGTAAGAACTCTTTTTGTGGTGATAGAATGGATGTGGTGACATCAATTGGAGAATGGTTGGATAAGTTATAGTATATGAATATAATGAAATATTATTGTTCTATCAGAAATGACGAGCAGGCTCATTTCAGAAAAGCCTGGAAAAACTGAAATGAACTGATGCTGAGTGAAGTGAGCAGAATCAGGAGAATACAGTGCACAATAAAAGCAAGATTATGAGATGATCAACTATAATAAACTTAGCTCTTCTCAACAATACAATGATCCAAGACGATTCCAATAGACTTGTGATGTAAAGTGCCATCCACATCTAGAAAGAGAGCTATGGAGATTGAATGTGGATCAAAGGATAATATTGTCACTTTTTGTTTGTTTGTTTGTTTTCTTTCTTGTGTTTTTCCCTTTTGTTCTAGTCTTTCTTTCACAAACTGACAAATGAGAAATATGCTTAAAATGATTGTACATATATAACTTATATCAGGTTCCTTATTATCTTGGAAAGGGGTGAGAAAAAAGAGGGACAGGAAAACAATTTGCAAATCAAAACTTCACAAAAATGAATGTTGAAAATTAACTTTACATGTTACTGGAAAATAAAATGCTATTTAAAAACATTTAATGCTCTTCATAATTTGGCTCCAGGGCATATTTCCATGCTCATTGCACATTATTCTCCTTTACATATAGAACATTCTATCTGGACTGAACTACTTACCATTTTCCCAAAAAACTATCTTCTCTATCCCATTTTTAAGTCTTTGTGTAACATCTCTTCCATGCCAGAATGCATTCCCTCCTTATGTTTAAAATCCCTGATTTCCTCAAAAGCTTAGCTCGAGGGATACTTATGTCAATTCTTCACTCCCCCTGCCAAATTGCAGTTCTCTCCCCTTACTCAAGTTAGTTTTTTTTTTTACCTTGTATATAATTTGTATTTACTAATTTATATACATGTTGTTTCTCCCAAAAGAATATAAGCTCCTTGAATCCTTAAGTACTGAGAGTGCCTAGCATAGTGCATGTCACAGAATGGGCATTTAATAAATGCTTCTTGGCTGATTATCAGAATAGTGCTGAGATCATCCATTTTTATCCCTTCCTCTTATTAAACAATCTGCCCCCTTCTTTTCCTGACAGACCTGTCCTTAACAATGTTCTTTATATTACTTCTCACATACAAGAAACAGCTGGTAATGAGTTGTAACCACTATGGATCTTTCCATTATCTTTTTGGTCACTCACCATTTTAATTCTTCTGAAAATTACATGATTCACAGCCACATAGAATCACTAGGAAGAATGCTGGTTTTAAATTAGTATACTTTTATTGTAGCAAGCAACTTAGGATCATTAAAATTATTGTGAAATTTTCTAAATGTGATCACACACAACCTTTTCTTCCTCTTCAAGTATGAATCCCGCTTACCATCCATAGATACTTCAAGAATAAGATGTACCAATCTCCTACTTAAGTGAAATTTACTACCTGCATTTTCTTTTTAATTGCCTGTTTTAAAGCAATTTGGAAATATTTTGTGAATCAAGGCCTCTTTTATATGAATTTATTTTAACCTTCTAAAAGGATTTAATAATTCATTCTATGTTGAGGAAATATTTGCCTATTTTTTTTGATCTAGTCACATTGTTTTAATATCAAATAAAAAGATTATTTTATGGAGAACTTACAGAGGGCAAGTATTCACAAGGTAGTCAGAAAAAGGACACCTTAGAATTGACTGCATAAATTGTCAATGTTGTAAAATTACCCATGCACATATCTGGTAAATAGAAACTATTAATAATTATTAAACTATTAATAAAAAAAGAATTGACTGCATGACATGGGAGACACTGGTATAGTGACCACCCTTCATGATATGCCTTCATAAGAGAAGGTATTGTGCTCTATGAACAAAACAGAATATCTCAGAAGAAACATGAGATATGCAAAGTTAGAGAGTCCACCCCAACTGTTCATAGGAACCATTTAATGTCTGATCTGTTGCAGAGCATTCCAAGCTTGTATTGGTCTTATCAGCCACAATTGGACACATTGTCACTCAACTCTTAACATAGTAATGTCATTTTGCTCTTCTTTGAGAACAAGAATATTTGCCTATTTTTAGGGAAAGAAAAGTTGAGCACTAGGGTTAAAAAATCAATCATAAAAAAGATATAACTAGAAAGCAATTCATATGAAAACAAAAACAAAAAAGATCAGAGGAATTTCAGTGACTCAGAATGAATCAGTAGAATGACGTGGCAGGCAATAAAAATAGGCATAACCAAGTATCACGAAAGATTAAAAATGGTATAAATATCATGCTAAAAAGGTAGAGTGAGTAGTCATACCAAAAAGATCAGGGAGTGGTCAAAATATATGTTCTTAACTAAGATATGAAATTACTGTCTTCAATAAAAGAAACCAGAATTTTTTACTAAATTGGAAAATATCATATTAACAATTATATATATATATATATGTATATATATACGGATTTCTAAAAGTTTGCACAGAATTTTGTACATATATTTCCTATAAGGACCCATACATATCTGTGAAGTAGGCACCATTGGTATTAATTCCCCTTACAAAAGGGGAAAGCTCAAGTGATTAATATTCTATTAACTAAGTAAAAATTAGTCTTCAAAATTAGGTACCCATATGTAGATATCATTAACAACAATGAAAATGGATGATCTTTTAAGAACTCATGTGAATTTTAATATATGCAAAGGAGATACTTGGTATAAGAAAACCAGTACTGATGAATTTTGCTCCATCAAATCTAATGTTTAATTATAGTCAATAGACATGAAAGTTGGAACTAAGATTCTCTGCACCTTTCATTCAATTGTATGACTAAATCTTCTATATATTTGTTAAAGCTTATCTATTGCCCCTTCATTTACCCTTCATGTCTCTGTTAAGTGTGCAAATTTTTCTCATAAAGATCTTATAAAAATGAGGAGATATATGGAATGAATAGCTGATGTTTTCTTGATTGCCTTTTTTCCATAAAACAAAATTTCTGCGTATAATTGGTCAATAGTATTATTGTCATAGCCCTTATATTATTTAATGTCACTATTTTTTATAAGGCACACTAGGGATCTATAATGTTAAGGTATAAATGTACAAATGGACATTCCCCTGTAAATGAGGGAAAATAAGTATGTTACAGATATATTGAAGTATCTTTTCCATTTTTCATCTATTTATTGTCCTTCCATCTGCACTCCCTGCTCCCATGCCATTTAGACTAATTTTACCTTAAAAAGTATTGAGGCTATCCTACAGACTTAGAGAACTAAAGGCTCAGATTGTTGGTAGCACTTTCTAGTTATATGATTACAAAATAGTCACAAGCAATTCAGGGGCTCACTTTTGTGAGTTGATGACAACTTGAGTTTTCTTCAGTACCTATCTTTGTTAAATGTCCTCTTGTGATACCTAATTAAAAAGCACCTAGGTGGTACAGTGGCTAGAGAACCAGGCCTGGAGTCAGGAGCTCTGAGCTCAAAACCAGTCTTAGACATTTCCTAGCTGTGTGACCCTGAGTGAGTCATTTAACTTCATTTACCTGAATTCTCTCATCTGTAAAATGAGTTGGAGACAAAAATGGCAAACCACTCCAAGATCCTTACCAAGAAAACCCACAGCAATATGGTTAAAGAAGTCATTTTGTTAACGGTGGAAAGACATTCTGGTGCCTCATTTTGTTCCAATACTGAACCCAAACTACCAGGGGTGTGGCTTCCCAGAACAACTGGCAGGGTATTACAGGACTGGAACATGATGACCTCAAAGTGAAGGATAAGCAATGCAAAGGAGAGTGAGCTTCTACTCATGCTTTGGATGACATTTCTGGAGACAGTGATTGCTTACTATGAAGTGTCCTCTGCTTCTGGGAGATTAAAGTGTCTTTGGCCATTCAGAAAAAAAAACAAACAAAAAAAAAACTAATATGAGTAGGCTCAGTGTTTTAAGAATGAGTCTTAAAGATAATGAAGGTAAATTATTTTAGGTGCACAGTTATGTTTATTTCTGGATCTTTCAAGCTGATAATTAAACCCTTCTCAAATTTCTACTATTGAATTTACTTTGAACTCATTTTATCTTCGAAGCAGCCATGAAAAAAGTTTTTTTTTTCAAGATCCCTCCCAATGGTGTGCACCAAAGAATCACAACGAAATCCATTGGGTAGAATGCCATTTGACTTCTTAAATGCCAAATGAAAAAACAAAGCTCACTCAGAAGCCTTCAGTACTGTTATTAGATCCCAATATTCCATGGACATGAGAAATTAAATTTGGGGGGATTGAAAGCTATGATTTTCCCATCATTAAAAAAAAAAGACAAATACTGAAGAACTAGGTGTGCTCCTCCCTTGCTAGGACTAGATGTCTTTGTATTGCCATTGGCTATCACCTCTGATTGCCTCAGAGGGATATCACTGAAAGAAGACCCCTTCAAAATTTAAAGCAATCATAATTATGTAGGAATAGGGAAAGAATTGTTTAATTTTGAATGGCTTTTTGGAACTAATGATGTAGCTGAACAAGCAGTCTTCAGTCCTCTAATTACATAGTGACACAGGCAGGCGGTTGAAGTGTAGCACCGGAGATCTCACCAGTGAGAGAATGCAAAGGAAGATACTCTATGAAAATTTAGGTCTGACACCTGCTGAGAAACCTTTAAGTTTTGTTTGCCTTCTTATTTTTGGTATTTGAGAGGCCAAACAGAATCCTACCTCATGGACTTGCTTGTGATTGTTTGGTATACATAATGCTCAGTTCTCCTCCAGCACCAGAGACCTTTCTGGGATGGAGGATAAGGTCATATGTGCCCCTGGAACCCCAGTTAATTTGCTGAGGACATTCAGAAGTGCTCCATCAGTGCAAAATGTTCATCTCACTCTCAGTTTATGAACAGAGAGGTAGCAGTTGAACATAGCACAGCAGGTGGAAGAGAGAAAAATGTAGCAGGAGGGAGGGAGCAGCAGATACAAATGAAGGAAAATGAGACTATAAATGATCTGTCAATCATCACATAGCCGTTATAAGGCAGATGCAGAATTCAAGCCCAAATGAACTTTTTTCAAGTACCTTTGAGATAACTTTCCCAGTGGCTCATTTATAACATATAAAGCATTTCCCTCAAGACTATTCATTCTACGTGGAAGCTAATGCAATGTTTCCTATTTTACAGAGGAAATAGACTCAAAGATAAATAGCTTGTTCATGATCACATAGCTAGTTCCAGAATTAAAATCCAGTCCTTCCGACTTTAAGTCCAGTGCTACAATATTTTTGTCTCCAAATACCAAACATAGACCCAAACCATATAAATGGAATCTTCCCTTTACCTTGATATTTCCAGACTATAGTTAGATTTATCCGTTCCTATTATCTTGAATATATTACATTATACATTAACATAAATATAAAAATTATAAATTTATAACAAACATTTAATATAAAATAAATATAATAACACAAATAATAATTATAATTATGTACAAAAACATATTAATATAAATAAAAGCCACAGGAATCTCTGAACTATTCAAATGGTATATATGGTATGCTTTGTTATTATTTCCAAGTTGGCCTGTTTTGTTTTGGTTTTTTAAGTTTATTCAGATAAATTTGTTTACTCAAAAAAATTTCACAAAATATTTTTAAAATATTTCAGATATTAAGACTTTGTTATTTTTTATTCAAACAATTAAAGATTATGTAAAAAATAGTAAAGGCAATTTTTTGTACTGTCTTTGTTAAAGGGAATTCCCTATATGTCCTTTCATTGATGTAGAAAATCCCCCCCAAAGAGATTCCTTTTACCAATGCTAGGCACCTGATCTAGAAATTTATAAGCTAGGAGAGTCACCTGGAGCATTGCTAGGTTAAATGACTTGCCTAGAGTCACATGGCCTATGTGTACTGGAGGTGGTATTTGAACCACTTCTCCTGATTCTGAGTCTGGCTCATTATCCAGTGTCTCTGCTGCTGGCATGTCATCTTCCTAGAGGCATAAATGGCATTCCACAACCTAAGACTGAACAATAAGATGTCTATGACAGTTTTATACTCCTCAATACCATGCTTGTCATTTCAATTACCTACTTCTGAATAAAATAAAATATATTCATGTTTGATCAGAGAGACAGCAACTGACTTTGAGAGTCCTCAAACCAATGACAAAATAAGCTCAAAAAACTCCTACCAGGAATTTTCTTGGCCCATCCAATCATGTGAACCAGCTCCTTGTCTGCAAGCTTGGTCAATGACATCATCATGGAGGTTTCAGTAAATGGTTTGCTGGGGTGACTCACGAATACATTGGGTGGCTCTGCTTCCAAGAGAGATAGCACAAACTGCTCAGGGCTCAAGGCATTCATCAGCAGCTCTTTCACTCGGGTTACATTTTCACTGTTTTTCTTTGCTTTGCTAAGACAATTCACTTGCTCATCCGAATTCCTCTGCCTTCGGATAACTCGATACCCACATCGTTCTCTCCGGGAACCTATAGATGGGGGAAAAGGGAAAAAGTAAGAAAATGTTTTCCCTCTATTTCTTCTGCCAACTCTTAGCATTTCCTGTGCAAAGGAGATAAATTATCAGCAGAAATTAATATCCTTCCTTTGTGTGTGTTACATATTAATAATATGTTATATATAAAACTAAATATAATAAATACATGATATATTATTACATAAGCTAGGCATGGGTTCAATTCTATCAGAGATTTTTTCCCTTAAAGTATTCCCTTGATTTAAATTAGGTTAAAATCTAGAACAAACATAATTTCTCTACCTGGTCTCTAACTCGTCTGTTGTCTAAATTCTGTTTTGCCATTGCATATTTTTTAAAAGAAATGTTAACCTAAAACTGGTGCAGAATTAGAATCTAATCTTTCAAACATAAAAAAATAAGCAAACAAGAGTGAGTGAATGAATGAATTAATCAACAAAGAAATCAGAAAGTGTCTCCTACTTCCACTAAGAACAAAATAAATGCTTCAGAATAAAAGAAACCCTTCTCTCAGGAGCACTTTGAAGCAAAGTTAGGTCACTTGTTGGCAAAATTTAAAGTCTCAACTATAAATCTTTCTGGTAGTGACCTTACAGAGTTCTGGTAGAGACTTCACAGCTGACCAATTATATCCCCATTGAAAAATGTATCAATGTAAATATAGTTAAGGAAAGAATAGCAAATTTTTGATCATTCAGTTCACCTTTATAGAATTTATATGGGGGACAAATGAATTCTCCCTATTGGAAATAAATGTGATTTAATTCAATTCAGCAAATATTTATTGCAAGAGATACAAATAAGATTAAGATACATGAAATGCTTTCAAAGTCTTTAAAATCTAGTGTGAGAAAAAAGGTTGGGAAAAAATAAGATTTTTTACAGTCAGTCAACAAGCTTTTAAGCAGCATGTGCTTATTCAATAAGATGTCTAATTTAATGTAATTTATATATTTGTAAATCTATATTTAATATAACAATTTTAAATAAATTTAATAAGTATGCTCTGTTCTAGAAATACAAGGTAAGCCCTCCCATCCAAAAAAAAAAAAAAAATCTCTAATCTCAAGGAGCTCAATTTAAAGGGAGAGATTACATGCAAACAACTATGTACAAATAGACGGAAGATATTAGCATTAAGGAATTGACAAAGTCCATAACAAAAATGATGAATAAAAGAATTGAAACTCCTTTCTGAGACAGAAGGGAAAAATGTCCAAACTTTTTAATAGACTGGAAAACTTTTACTGAGTTGGGAGTCACTCTTGTATCAGAAAATCATTGACTTTTTAAAGCAAAGACCAACTAAACTAAAAGAATTTTTAAAATGAGAAAAAAGAGGTATTGCCTAGCTAAAATTTCAATCTGACCTTAAAATAAAGTTATTAAAAAGTGGGAATTAGATATCAACCTGAACAATTTCCTACAGAAGTTTAACCAATATAAATCAATTATTGTAATGAAATAGAATTATTATTAAATTATCTTAGTTTGATTTCATTTCTGAGTGGAAAGATATAACAACCAAAGGCCACACCAATTTAAAATGAAAATTCCTTTGTAAAATCTTACAAAAAAGGATGGTGGAACATGATATTGTAAGTATTATCACCTTATATAGGAAACAGAAGGAAAATCAAGCTTAAAGAAAGTTTAATTGAGTTGTATGTAATATATTTATGGTGTTTTATATAAGCTTATACTTTTTTAAAGTTTCTTAGGTAAGAAAATATTCATATTTGTTGGTATTTATCGACTTCCAAATTTTTCAATTAAAAAAAAAAAAAAAGGAAACCTAGTAAGAGAATGAGTTAAGCAGAGTTATTCCAAGGGCTTTGAAAAGTGGAATCATTCTGAAAAGAATTTTAGTCCAAACTATTTTCACTATTACGGATAGCAGAGCCACAATTTTAGACACTAGCATCACAATTCTGGACATACTTCTTGAGGAAGTAGAAATGACAACAAGAAAAAAAAAGGTAAGACAGCTGCAAACATATTCAGAGATCTATATTAGCAGCAATATAGCATTAAAAAAGGCAAAATGTATAAAGCTGCAAGTTGTAGTCTTTGAGACAGGTTGCAACACAAGACAAACAAGGAATTACATCGAAGAAGCAAGTTTCAAAATGTCAAAGAAAAAATATACAACAATAAAATAATTATATGTGACTCTTTATGTGGTGGCAAAGAATTGGAAATTGAGGGAATGCCCATCAATTGGAGAATAGTTGAACAAGTTGTGATTGTGATGGAATATTAATGTGCTAATGGAATACTAATGATGAACAAGATGCTTTCAAAAAACCTGGAAAGATTTAAATGCACTGATACAAAGTGAAGTGAGCAGAACCACGAAAACAGTGTATGCGGTAACAGAATATTAAATGATGATCAACTGTGAATAACTTAGCTATTCTCAGTAATACAAAGATCCATGACAATAGGCTTTTGTTTAGTCTATTTCCTACAATAACAATTTCTACTGGTCCTTCAGAACACCACAATGTTGGAAAATGAAGGTACTGATTTTCAAATCCCCTTTTGAATCAAACATTTGTTAAATGTCTATTATATATACAAAGCACTGAAGAGAAGAGCAGAGACATCCAGGGCCTTCAAGGACTTAACATTTTAGGGAGTTAGGAGTAATAATAGACACTACTTTGTGACTCTACAGAAGTCACTTAACTTCTGTCAGTTTCCTCATTTGTAAAATAAATGTCATAATAGCATCTACCTTCCAGAGTTGTGAGAATAAAATGAAATAATAATTATAAAGTGCTTAACACAGAGCAGAACCCACAGTAAGCACTATATAAATGCTAATTATAATGATGATTATCACTTATTATTGAAGTGCTTTGCAACTACATAAGTGCTACTTATAGAAAAGTAATGATTATTATTAAGTTAATAAAAGGTAATTTTAGAAGGAAGAGAGCATTCAAACTGAATTGGAAGAGTGGGTAAGGCCTAAGCAGAACGGGGTTACCTGACATGATTCTTGAAAGTAACTAGAAATTCCAAGAATCAGGTTTGAGGATGCAGTGAATTATTGGTATATAATTCTATGTTTAGAAATAATAATAGAGGGAAATTAATAAAAATAACAATATGTGTATTGTACTTTAAGGTTTTCAAAGAGCTTTACCAATGTTTTATCCTCAAAACAACTCTGGGAGTTAGGGGTTATTTTATTACCATTTACAGATGAAAGAAACTGAGGCAGACAGAGATTAAGTGCTTTGCAGAGGATCCCACTGCTAGTTAGTGTCTGAGATGGATTAGAGTTTAGAGTTTATTGATTTTAGTTTACATTGGAATGACAATAGCTCAGAGAAGATTTACTAGGTAAATCTGACTGGAAAGTAGAGTATATGAAAGAAAGAAATATGAAATAAAGCTGAAAAAAAAACAGTTTGGGGCCAGCTTGCAAAGAGCTTTAGGTATCAGACTGAATTGTTTATATTTTATCCTAAAGGTATAGATTAGGAAGGATGTGAGGAGGGAGAGAAGAGGGAAATAATATATAATCAGACTGGTGTTTTAGGATTGTAATACTTCAAACAATCTTATTTTTGGCAGCTGTGTGTAGGATGCAAAGGATCAGGAGGGGAGATGAAGCCAGAAAACCATTAGTTGGCTAGATTGGTTTTGAAGGGAAAGAGAGAAATAGCCTAGAGACTTCAGGGGATGGATAGCAGACCCTAGGGAAGTTTTTTTTTTTTTTTTAATGATAAAGGAGATCTGAGAATGTTTATAGACAGAGAAAAAAATCAGTAGAAAACCAAAAAAATTGAAGGTGCAAGAGGGAAGAAGGCTTAATATTAACAAGGCCATGAAGTAGAATGGAAAATATATGATCAAAGGCACATGTGCAAGGATTAGCCTTGGCAGGGAGAAGAAATCTTTGTTCAGGGACGAGGGCAAGAAGATAAGAGATTCTGAAGCTGGAAAAAAAAAAAGGAGACTAAGGGGAGTCATATTGGATGATCTGTAGTTTTGGAGTCAGAAGATTTGGGTTTAACCCCACTTCTCATGCTATAAGCATAAGTCAAATCATTTAATATCTCTAAGCCTCAGTAATCTGTAAATCCCTAATAAGTAAAAGGGAAGGCAATACTTATTGTTCTTATTTCAGGAGGTTGTTGAGGAACAAAATGAGATTTTAAAAAAATGTTCAATAGTATTTTATTTTCCAAATATACATAAAGATAGTTTTCAACATTCATATTCATAGACTTTGTGTTCTAAATTTTTCTTCTTCTCTCCCTATATCTCTCCTCCCCAAGACAGCAAGTAATCTGACATGGTAACCCATGTACAATTCTTTTAAACATGTTTCCATATTTGTCATGTGGTGCAAGAAAAACCAAACCAAAAGACAAAAAAATAAAAAAACTGTGAGAAAGAAAAATGAAAAGTGAAACTACTATCCTTCAAACCATTTTCAATCCAAAGTTCTCTCCACAATGAGATAATTTATATAAAAGACTGCAAATAGTGAAGATATAATTTATATGTCGGTTTCTATGATTGTTGATGATTAGAACTATGAAAGGCATTAGATCAATTTTTAGAACTCCAACTCTATGAATAAAATATATATATATATATGTATATGTATATATATGTAACATTTTTCTGTTATGCTAGAGATTAAAATAGGATAATTATGCCAACAAAGAAAATTCATCAAAATAAGAAAAGAATCTAGTTAGAGAATGATTGGGAGGAACACATAAGATAAATTACCTTTTATGTATTCTTTACACTTGTCTGTCAAATTATATTATTCATTTTATTTAAGGACCACAGTTTTTTTTTTAATTAAAGCTTTTTATTTTCAAAACATATGCATAGGTAATTTTCAACATTCACCCTTGCAAAACCTTGTGTTCCAAATTTTTTCCCTTCCTTCCTCCCACCACTTCCTCAGATAGCAAGTAATACAAACATGTGCAATTCTTCCATACATATTTCCACAAATATCATGTGCACAAGAAAAATCAGATCAAAAAGGAAAAAAAAAAGGAGAAAGAAAACAAAACGCAAGCAAATAACAACAAAAAGTTGAAAATACTATGTTGTGATCCACATTCAGTTCACATAGTCCCCTCTCTGGTTGCAGATGGCTCTCCATCCCAAGACCATTGGAACTGGCCTGTATCACCTCATTGTTGAAAAGAGCCACATCCATCAGAATTTATCATTGTACAATCTTGCTGTTGCTGTGTACAATGATCTCCTGGTTCTGCTCATTTCACTTAGTATAAATTCCTGTAAGTCTCTCCAGGCCTCTCTAAAATCATCCTGCTGGTTGATTCTTATAGAACAATAATATTCCATAACATTCATATAGTATAACTTATTCAGCCATTCTCCAATTGATGAACATCCATTCAGTTTCCATTTTCTAGCTACTACAAAAAGGGTGCCACAAACATTTTTGTACATTTGGGTCCCTTTTCCTCCTTTAGGATCTCTTTGGGATATAGACGCAGTAGAAACACAACTAGACCAAAGTATATGCAGTTTTATAGAACTTTGGGCATAGTTCCAAACTGCTCTGCAGAATGGTTGAATCGGTTCACAACTCCACCGACAATGTAGGACCAGAGTTTATTTACCTATCTCCCCTTTTGTTAGGCATTTAAGTTGCTGCTAATTTCCCCAGGAGCAAGAATAACTGGTGTAACCCATCATGCCTAGCTCAGGCTTTGCTTTCTTGTAACACTCTCATTGTATATTTTGAACAATACTGGCAATGTCTTAATTGTTAAATCAAACAGCCTCTTCTCACTTCATATTCCTTTTGATCTTTTCACTTTCTTTTGTTGTTGTTCAGTCATTTCAGTCCTGTTCAATTCTTTGTGACACCATTTGGGGTATTCCTGGCACAGATATTGGAGTGATTTGCATTTCCTTCTCCAGCTTGTTTTACAGAAGAGAAAACTGAGGCAAACAGGATAAATGACTTACCTAGAAGCACATAACCGTATGTGTATGAGGCTGAATTTGAGTTCAGAAAGATGTCTTCCTTACATGAACTGATGCTAAGTAAAGTGAGCCAAACCAAGGAACATTGTACACAATAACAAGATTATGTGATGATCAACTGTGATGGACTTGGCTCTTTTCAACAATAAGATGATTTAGACCAATTCCAATAGACTTGTGATAGAAAGAACCATTTACATCCCCATACAGAACTATGGGGATTAAATGTGTATCCCAACATAGTATTTTCACCTTTATTGTTGTTTGCTTGATGTTTGTTTGTTTTTTCTCTCATTTTTAATCTGATTTTTCTGGAGCAGCATGATAAATATGGAAATATTTTTAGAAGACTTGTACATATTTAATCTATATCAGATTGCTTGCTGAGTGGGGGGAGAGTGAGGAGAGGAAAAAACATTGGAATATGAGATTTTGCGAAGGTGAATGTTGAAAACTACCTCTGCATGTATTTGGAAAAAATAAAATACTATTTTTAAAAAAGGAAGTCTTTTTGACTCCAGGCCCAGCTCTTTATCCATTACCCTACCTAGTTCTCCTTATTCACTTTCTATCCTGGTGACATTCTTCCATGAGTTTAGATTCTCTCTTCTAAACTTTCCTTTCCCATAACATCTCCACCTGATAATCAGAAAGTATGTCTAACATCAAATTAATTGCTTTTTTCCTCTTAAGGTACCACCATCATTCCAGTCACCTAGGTGCATAAGCTTAGAATGATTATTGAATCTTGCCTCTAACTTACTGCACATATCCACGCAATCTCCAGGTCTCATCAATTCTACCTCCACAATGTTACTCCTATTCTTCTCTTCCATGACATAGTTCCTACCCTAGATCAGGCCCTCATCGTCACTTAATTGTGAGCTCCTTGAGAGCAGAAACTATCATTTGTTTCTTTTTTATCCCCAGCATTTAGCATGGTGTAGGTATTTAATAAATGCTTAATGACTAAATGACATAACAGACTATTCTAATACCCTGCTTTCCTCATCTTCCACACTTCAGTTAAAATAGCCTTATCACATTAAAAATCTGACAATGTCATTCTCCCTCTTGAAAACACCCCACTGAAACAAGAATAAGATACAAACTCTTTAGTCTTCATTAGCCTTCCACTACCTTACTCTGACTATTTTTCTAGTATAGATTTAGAGTCAAGAAGACTTGGATTCAATTTCTGCCTCCAAAACACATATGGGACCATAGGCAACTCACTTAACATTTGCCATCACCTCATGTCTGGATTATTCGTCCATGATGTTAATGCAGCCTGCTTTAATGCTCCCTGCCTTAAGTCTGTCCCCGTTCCAGTCCATTCTCCACTCAGCTATTAAATTAATAATTTTAAGTGCAAGTCTGACCATGTCACCCTCTATTTAATCAACTTCAATGGCTCCCTATTGTTCCCAAGATCAAACAGAAAATCCACTGCTTGATTTATAAAATGCTCCACAATTTAGTACCCTCCTATCTTACATAATCCCTAAGTACTCTGAGAGCCAAATGCACTAGTGTTGCTCAGTACTCCATCTCTAAACGCTGAGCATTTTCCCTGCCTAGAATTCTATCCCTTCTTATCTTTATGTCCCAGATTCTCTGGTTTCCTTCAATTCCCAGGTGAAATCTCACTTTCTTCAAGAAGTTTTTCTCTTGCCTGTTTAACCCTGGGGGCTTCCCTCTGTGATTATTATCTCCAATTTATCTTGTTTATATCTTATTTGAGCAGCTAAGTGGTACAGTGATACAGTTTAGTCCTGGAGTCAGAAAGATTCATTTTTCTGAGTTCAAATCTAGCCTCAGACACTTATCCTTACATCACCTTACATCCTACACCATCCTTAGCAAATCATTTATTCCTGTTTGTCTTGGTTTCCTCATCTATAAAATGAACTAGAAAAGGAAATGGCAAACCACTTCAGTATCCCTGCCAAGAAAATCCCAAATGGGGTGTCAGTCAGACACAACTAAAAATGACTAAATAAAAATATCTTGCTTGAACAAATTTATTTGCATGTTACTTTTTCCAGTAGACTGAGATTCTTGAGAACAAGATCTGTTTTTTGCTTTTCTTGGTAACCTCAATGTTAAGTACAATGCCTGGCATAGAGTAAGTGCTTATAAAATGCTAGATGACTGATTAAGTCTCAGTTCTCTCATTTGTAAAATTGGGATAGTAATGCTTGTACTACCAATCCCAGAGGGTTGATGAAAGGTTTAAATGAGAATAAATATGAAGCGTTTTAAAATGTTAAAGTCCTATATAAAATTATAATAATAATAACTGTGCTACAGTCAAAAAGGACCCCTAGCTAGTCCCAGAATGAAATAGTTCATCTCCTGCCTCTACACATTTAGAAAAATTATTCCCTATACCTGGAATAAGCTCTCTACCTCTGAAAATCTTTGCCACTTTCTGGAATGACCATTCTGTGAAGTTCCCTAATTCTATTAATTTTGTGTAGCTTTTCTTCCTTAAATTACCTCATCTGATATACATTTGTATTCATGTCAATCTTTTCTTTATCCCTACTTTCTAACAGATTGTAAGCTCCCACAGGGCAGGAATATTTGATTTTGCCTTTGCATTCTCAGCATCTAGTCCAGTGCTTTACAATTAATAAATGCTTCACTGAATGGGCATAGTTAAGTAGGCCTCAGACCCTTACTAGCTGTGTGAGTGTGGACAAGTGACTTATCTTCTCTTTGTCTTAATCCACTAGAGAGGGAAATGTCAAACCCCTCCAGTATCTTTGCCAAGAAAATTCCATTTATGATCTATGAGGTCACGAAGAGTTAGATATGACTGAACAATAATATGCTGAAGGATATGGGGGCATGTAAGATGGAAAGAAAAGGAAAATCATTCTCAAGGAGAAACTCCAAGTCCTTGGTTAATTGTCAAGGCAAAGAGTACCTCCTTTCATCACAGAGTCACATCGAAACATTTTGAACAGCTTCACAGAAATCATCCACAATTTTTTCAGTCTCTGGCATCTTAAGCTTGGCCAAAATCCTGTCAAATCATGGAATAGCTAATTAAAACTCTTCTGGATTCATGACAATCAATGTAGTCTAGTTTTCTATCCTTGTCCATTTCCTGAACTTGCTATTTGATAAACTTGCTTTTTCCATAAGTTGAATTCAGCTATCTATAATTAATATCATAAGACCTTGAGTAAGACCTTTAGTTATAAAATAAGCTGGTCAATTTTCAATTTTAACTGAATTTACTATGATAAACTTTTGGTTTCATTAAAGATGAATTCAGTTAGCTACAGCATAAAAATATTTTAAATGATATGGTTATATAATTATATATTTGTGTGTAATATATAATTATATATTCATATATAATTATATTAGGCAATATAATTATATGTTCAGAATGAATATATCATTATATTAGGTAATATGGCTATATAATTACATAATAGACAATTATATTAGATAATACAATTATATATTAATACAATATACAATTATATTGAACAGTATAATTATACATTTGCATGTTATCATATGTATATTATACATAATATAAAATAATATAGATAATAAAAAGACCTTGGGTGCATAGAATAAAATAAATATGGAAGTAAGCTCACCACATTTCATCATTCCAACTTCATAACATTTCCGAAGTCTACAGGCTTGGCAACTTTTGCGTCGATTCTTATCAATTGTGCATTGATTTGTAGCTGGACAGATATAATCATTATGTCCTATTTTTTAAAAAAAGGCAAAAAGAAGAAAGTTTAAGGTTACAGTATTTTACTTATGTATCTTCTGGTGGATAATACTGGTAACACAGAATAGTTGAAATGCTTCACTCTTTTTCTACCAGGTAAAAAGATCAAAAGCTTACTGGTATGAAGGAAAAACCATGAAATATCATTGATATAAAAGAAAAACACATAGATTCAAAGACATTTAGAATATCCCAGTTTTTTGGCTTTAAGTAAATTGACTTAAATTACTCCATTTCCTGTCTTAGCATTCTTACTATATTCTAAAAAATGGGTACAATTAGAAATCGCTCTTGAAGCTATTCATACATGGAACTAAGCTGAGCCATGCAGATAGAGTTGCATACTTACATGCTTATTTATCTTTCCCACCTTTCTTCCTTACTTTCTCAGTATAAACATGTATGTGTGTGAGAGAATAAATGTGCAAGAGTATGTGAGAGCACAAGAGAAAGATCCCACAGCAGTCAGATAAAGGGTAAACAAAAAAGGCCAAATAATTTTAGCAATTTAAATGAAAATTGAGACAAGAAACTGGAGGCCTCAAAAGAAAAATCTGATGTGTTTTGTCAATAAACTGTTCCAAATTCTAAAGCTATCTCCCCAAAACAACATTATATATGATAATTAGGTTTGTAGGACAACCCACAGAAATCTAGAAAACCCTACATTTTCAGTAAGTGGAATATTAATGGGATTATTTCAGCTACATATAACTTCTATATATAGCATTGTTTCTATGAGTCAGTGAATCAATAAACATGTATTCAGTGCCTACAATGTACCAGGCACATGCTAAATGCTGGGGATGGAAAAAGGTCAAAAGACAATTGTCCCTACTCTCAAAGAACTTTGATGGGAGAAACGACATGCAAAAAACTATGTACAAACAAATCATATACATGAACTAATCAACAGGGAAGACACTAGAATTAGTGGGGATGGGAAAAGAGTTCCTGTAGAAAGTAGGATTTTAACTGGTACTTGAAAGAAGTCAAGAGAGGAAGACAAGGAGGGAGAACATTCAAGACACGGAGTATTACTATTAATTTTTATTAATTATTAATTATTATCCTCAGTGTCTTGTGAGAAAAGCTGCAAAGAGCCCAGGATCACTGGATCACATTTGGGGGAGGAGGGAATGGGGGTATAGAATAAGGTTTAAGAAGACTGGAAATTGGAGAGAAGCCAGGCCATGAAGGGCTTTGAATGCCAGAGGACTTTAAATTCCATCCTGGAGATGGTAGGGAGCAGCCGGAGCTTCCTGAATGGAGGGTGACATGGCCAGACCTGTTCTTTTGGAATATCGCTTGGATAGCTGGGTAGAGGATAGACTGGAGCCTTGTGGCAATAAAACCAACTGGATGGCTATTGCACTAGGCTTGGGTGCTGCGGCCCTGCACCAGGATGATGTCCGTGTCAGAGCAGAGAGGTCGTTCTGAGAAAAGGATGAAGATTAAATCCACGACTGGATTTGAGGGATGAGAGAGCTATAAACCTGAATGCCTGAGATGCTGCCAGTGCCCTAAAAAGTAATAGAAAATTAGGCTGAAGAGTATGGGGGAAAGGGAGTGTGTTCAGTTTTAGACAGGCTAACTTATTCAGTTTAAGATGTCCAATAGGTAGTTAAAGATGGTAACAGGGCAGATAAGGAGGTTCCCTTCTTCCCTGGTAGAAGGTGAATGCCTCTTGAAGGTGGGGATGTTTTTAACCCTTTTTTTTTGTATCCTCAGTGCTTAAGTCAGTGATTGGCACATAGTAGGCACTTAATAAATTCTTGTCACCTTAATTACTCTAAATAAAAGAAGGTACAAGTCTAGGTCAGTAACTCTCTTGGTCACCATTTTCTTAGTTATGCTCCGCACCATATAAAAAGAGGTTCTAGGGAAAAATTTTGATTTTATCAATTTCTTTTTCCTTTAAATATTAAATATTATTCCTATGAAATATTTCATGTGCCAACTTTTCCCATATATTATTTATTCCAGACATACAGAATTTTAGGGCTGGAAGAGAAACAAGATCACCTAGTCCAACAATCTCATTTTATAGAAGGAAACTGAGGTACAGAAGGGCAAAATTAATTGCCCAAACTGCAGGTTATAAATTCAAGCCTTCTGACTGTAAAGCTAATGTTTTCTACTACCTCACACTATTTTTCTATGTACCCTAAAAAGTCTATTTTTAAAGCTTTTGGGATTATTAAACAGCACTGAGACTTTTGGGATACCCTATAAACTCCAGTATTTGCTTGCCCCAGTTTATCAAAAGATTTTTCATATCTCTATCCAACCTGCCATTCTCATAAGCATTTAAGGATTTCGGATTTTTATTTAGAGGCAGCTAGGTGGGACAATTGATCTTGTATTCAGGAAAACCTAAGTCTAAATGTGGATAACTTTAAACAAGTCACTTACCTTCTATCTCTCTTAGTTTCCTTATCTGTAAAAAAATAGCATCTACTTCTCACGATTATTATGAGGATAAACTAAGATAATTTTTAAAGTATTATGCAAATCTTAAAAGTGCTATGAAAATCTTGGCTTTTACTATGATTTAAAGCTTCAAAGCACAATGTAGACTCATTAGTGTGGGAATTGCTAACTGAGGAGTTTGATTTTGGAACCAAGGTCACCCAAGGAAGTTCAAGGCAGGGACTCTACAGTTTTTGGATGTGTGGGCCTAATGTTATGAATCGGCATTTCTAAATTGGCAACTGAAAACAAAATTACTACTTCATTCTGGAAGACAACAGCAATTTCTCAAGACTAGAAGAAAGATATTCAAAAGATTTTTAAGGACAAATTGTCAAGACCAAACTACTTCTAGGGAAAAAATGAAATTCAAATAATTTAATTTTATATTTTCCTAGTAATCACTGATTCATGAAAGTGATTTGTGATTGATTTTCATCACAAGCACAAAAGAATGCAAAACTTAGATACTACATCCTGTGTTACCATTGAATGATTATTTCTAAAAAATATGAATTTGTGATAATGGAATAAATAATCTTCCAAAGAGAAAGAGAAAATATATTTCAGTGTAGTTTTGTTTTCTAAAGGAAAAAGAAAAAAAATCACATTTCTAAAAGGAAGAAATTTCACTAGGGCTATTACCCACAAGTTTGCTTCATGCATGAGGGAGTCAAACTCCTAACAAATATACACAAAATACTTCAAATATCTCCTTGCCCTCTTCACATCTTACCTTTTCTTGTACTTATCTGGGTATGCAAATAATGAAATGTAAATTCATTAAGAGCAAAGGTAGGTCCTAGGAGGTTTTGTACAAAGCAGGCACTAATTTTTAAATGATTATATTTAATTATTGCAATAATTCTTCAAATATCTTTTCTTTAAAAAAAATCAAAATCACTTTAGATAAAGAGGGTCTTTATTGTCTTTCTCTAGTCCTATCAGGTAAAAAATTGGTT
The DNA here is from genome assembly GCF_048593235.1 of Sminthopsis crassicaudata. Taxonomy (NCBI): domain Eukaryota; kingdom Metazoa; phylum Chordata; class Mammalia; order Dasyuromorphia; family Dasyuridae; genus Sminthopsis; species Sminthopsis crassicaudata. Next base: position 330,455,633 of record NC_133618.1, read on the forward strand.
ATTTGGAGTTCTTTTAAAAAACAAACTAAAATAGAGAATCAATTATGCTACTATGGCTTTTGTCTTCCTTTATGGTATTTAAGGTAGTATTCAGATTCTGCTGTACAGAGTGCAAATCCAGTGGGCTGGTCATGTTGTTCAAATGTCCAAATGTCAAAAGTACACAGAACTTACACAAGGCAAGCACTCACATGGATGTCAAAAGAAACAATATGAAGACACTCAAAATCTCTCTAAAGAACTCTGGAACTGACAATGAAACATGGAAATCACTAGCATGGCAGGACCACCCAGCATGACATGTCCACATCAAACAAGGCACTGTGCTCTATGAGCAAAGCGGAATTTCAGTGGCTCAAAAAGATGCACAAATTTAGATGCCTCTCCACTCCTGATATTCATATGAGCCCCACCTGCGGCAACCTCAGTGGCAAAAAAAATTCTATAATGATAATCCCTACTAAAAATATCTATTTTAAAACATGATTAGAAAGCAAAATAATATGAAGAGTTCAGAGAAACAGAGTTTGCAATATAGTTCCCACAATAGAGATCATTCACTTTCAAAACCAAATATTCTAGTATCAAAACTTTGTCACATGAAAGAACTCTTCATTTCTGTAATAAATAGGTTACCAGAATTATATTAAGAACATTTTTACAATAGAAATGCACATTTTGAGGGAAAAGGTTCTTTTAAAAAACAATGTGAATATATTGGATTAATTGCGGTCTAGGGGAGGGGGTAGGAAAAAAAGAGGAAGAAAAAATTTGGAATACAAGGCTTTGCAAGGATGAATATTGAAAATTATCTTTGCATATACTTTGAAAATAAAAAGCCATTATTTAAGAAAAAGAAAAAGAAAAAAGAGAAGGAAAAGAAGAAAAAAGGAGGGGGAAAAAAGAGAGAAGTGAAAGTAGCCAAAACTGGATAATTAAGTATTGGAAGGGAAAAATAATAACATATATAATCATATAATGGGAAATTATGAAATAAATATTGTATAAATAAATTATACAACTTCCATTAAAATGAATATGTATCCTAAAATAATATAAAGATTTTGTTAACTAAAAATATAATTCCTTTCTTTTTTCTGCCAAGTATTTCTCATAATAACATGTACACTTACTGATTATAGTTTTCTGAGTCACCTTTGTCTGCTTTTATAGGAAGCTCGGGAGAAAAGGGAAAAAAGAAATAAATGTACCTCCCTTTTCATTCTACTTCTATCTTTCTCAGATAAGTAATATATGCTCAAATAGTCATTTGCTAATCTTTGAATTAAAATATTAGTTTGAAGCAGAAACCTCTTTGGTTGTCTGGACACTATCATTTGGTTCCAATTCAGTCAGTGTAGGGGCATGAGCTAGTAGAGACAAGCTATTAATAGTTTTGACCACTACAGTAGCTAGGGTAATATAAAAGAAGAGAGGGAATTTTATTTTTATATGTTACTGGTGTTTTTTACATGACTCTTAATTCCCAAAGATTTCCTAAACATACTCAAGAGAATTCTTCTTGTAACAAATAAGAAGAGTTAAACAAAATAAAATATCTATCTGGAAACACATGCCTTGTTCCACATGTCTGGTCTACCATCTTTCTGCCAAGAGGCATGCTTCATCATCAATAGAATTCTTTGTAAAAGAACTCTGAATGAACAGAAGGAAGAGAAATCAAAGGCACACAAAAATCAGAAAGATGCTGTAGATATGACTGAAGGCAAAGATGCAGGAGAATAAAAAAGAGATAAAGGTAACTTAATGGATAAGCAGATAAGCATAATATGATGATGATTATCAAGAAGAGCCCAAGAACAGAAACACTTTATGCAGCTGACATTCCACTAAGGTTTTATTTTCTTGGGCAAAACATATTCTCTTTAAAATTGCATATTTGACACCTTATCACCAATCATTTATAACTTAGAGCAGTAATTAGTTTCATTTTCATTTGCTCCTTGACAGCTAGATAAGAAAGAAGTGATGAGAAATTAAAAATCTTCAAGGAAAATATGAAAGGTAATTTTTGGATAACAGATAATAAATGTCAGGTAGAAGCTAGCCCAGGTGGGGTCCTACAGGAAGAGAAGAGCCAACAATAAGATGAGAAAAGATTGAAGACAAACTATTTACTTTATAAGGGTGGGGAATTTATAATACAATGAAAAGAATACTAATCTAGATTAAAATATCTGAATTTTAGTCCAAATTTCATCACTTACTAGCAGTATAAACTTAAGCAATTTATCTCTAAAATGTTCAGGTTCCTCGTCTGTATTATGGAGAAGTACTAGTGTTGATGAGGATCAATGAGGACCATTTGGGGTCCTTAGAGAAAAGAATTTCAGGGAGCAAGTCAATTCTCAGTCAAAGCAGATTTTGATGTGAACAGCAAGGTAGACTTAGTCCTTAAGGAACCAGCAGTGAACTAGACAAAGAGTCCTATAATAAATTATACCAGTTTCTGGGCCAGATATCATGGGCTGAGTTGGTTCTTATATGATCTGCAGGAACAGAAAAACAACATGCAGTTGCCTACTCAGTCAGGTGCAGGGGACTTGTGTTGTGCTACATGTTTCAAAGAACTAAGGTTATGTACACAGTCATATATATCCCAAGTCCTAAAAAACAGTCTTTGTTACTGGGCAAAGATTCCAGTGTTGCTGGGCAAGTTTTCCACTGGGCAGGATGCAAGGTTTAAGCCAATCCCATTAGTGTTAATTTCCTTATTGGACTGAGGACTTATAAAGGCATTTGCAACTATTTGTCAAAAATCTTAATGCAGTTTTAAGTTATTTTAAAAGTTCTACAACTTTTTGGACACCCTATATAAATGTGAGTCGTCACTTAGAGTAAGTAAGGGAGAAAAAGGAACAGACAGATGATATAAGAGATGTTGACAGTAAACTTTAAAACATCTATATATATATATATATATCATTTGAATTTGAAATAAAAAATGATAGAGGGAGCACCTCTGGATTTTAAGGAAAAGAAAAAAAATGATCTCAAAAATAAGCAGAAAGGCAAGATGGAAGTAAATAGTAAAGATAGTAAAGGAAGAAATAGTAAAGGGTAACCTACAAAATGGGGTTAAAAATGTCTAACCCAATGCTGGAAATGTTTCATAGCTAAATATTTTCCTTTTAAGTCACTGAATGTTACCCTACTTGCTGGAAAGACTGACTTTATCTCCAAAAAAAATGTCCCATTACTATGCCATTAAGATCTAATCTATGGGTCTTATTGTTGTTCATTACTCTAAAAAAAAAAAAAAAATATATATATATATATATATATATATATATATATATATATATATATATATCTCCTGCCATGTTGTCCAATGCCATGTTATTGGTTCTTTCTGGCCTTGTTCCTGATCTTCGTATTTCAAAAAATGTTTAATCTTGGAATTTCACTTAGGGATTAAGGCCTCTTCACTCTGGAACAGCCTATCACCTCTGTAGCTACTTACCATGGAATATTCCTCTACACAGCTCAAATCCTAGCCCCCCTAACATTTCTGAGTTCCTCCAGAAGAGTCCTCCTTGGCCCTGTTTCTGATGATGCATGTTCCTGATGTGTTAAAATAATGCCTTTGGCCCAAGTATATTCTTCCTTATTGACTCCGCTTTTCAAATTCCTTTTGTGTATTATTTTCCCACATTAGAATGTAAGTTCCTTGACAGCAAGAACTATCTTTCTACAGGCTTATATTTGCATGTCCAGTCCTTAGCACAGTTGTCTGCCACATAGCACTAATAAATTCTTGTTTCTTATCTTCCTGAAATCATAGCTTTCCAAAGAAAATTAGCCTAATTGAGTTAGGCTGAGACTTGAAATAAATCTTTCTTTTTACAGATTACATTTAAATTTTCCGTAAGGAAAAATAACCTCTATCAATGTCATATCTAAGTTTTGAGTTTGGAAATTGGAAATATTTTTCATCTTTTACATTAAAAGATCTCCTTAAATAACAGAATGTCAACTTAGGTCAGCCTGGGAAGATATTCAGTAAATTTCATCTCTTGTATTTCTTAGCTGTACATACTTGAAAGATTGCAAAAATGTTTATAACAAATTCTAGAAAAACAAAACTAAAACAACCAAATATGTAGCTAATGATGCAGTCCTACCTTGAATGCTCCTTTTAAAGAATGCCTTACATCCTTCACACGACCACACACCATAATGGTAACCAGAAGCATAATCATTGCAGACAGCACAGAAGTGGGCATCCCTCTTTGAGCCTGGGCTATTGATAATGGGGCTGTTACAAATGTTCCCATTAACTTTTCTTTTCATTGTCTCTCTAATGGCAAAGAAAATATCAGAAAAAAAACAAAATAAAAATTTATTTCTAAAGACAATAAAGCAAATAGCACAAGAATTCATTGTCACTTTCCTTGACTTTTTCTTTTTTTGGTGAGGCAAACACAGGTCCTCCTGATTCCAAGACCAGTGTTCAATCCACTGCATCATCTAGCTGCTCCTACTTGATTTTTTTCTTTATTCTCTGGGAGTTATTATCACTATTTTCCAGTGATGGTTATGGCAAAGGTTTTAGCTCCTCCAATATATATGTGGTCACAAAGAATGGATATAATCTTGGAGCAGTCAAAAGCCAATGGATTTATACAAACTAATGCATGTTATGACAGCATTAATAGTCAATTTAATTATAACTTTCACTATACCATTTCATAAGGTAGTCTATGCAATAAACAAAGACTATATGAGCACTTTCCATGCCACATTTTCAGAGCTGGTTTTATCTAAGGTTGAGTAGAAAGCTATTTTGCTACAATGCTTTCAAGGGCAGTAAAAAGAGTCTTACATAGATTGCAATATATCTCATTAAACCTTTATAATTTCTTTGAGCAAAGCTTTTCATTCCATAATGAAGTTTTAAATTATTTTAATAGAAAGCTTAGAATAGCAATAGTCTCAGGAAAGATAATACATAAATTTAAATTGTAGACAGCTTTGTGTACTGAAGAGAGATCTACTTTTGCAATCAGATAATCTGGGTTCAAATTCTAGTTTTGACACTTCTTGGCTATGTGAAAATGTTCAAGGTATTTCATCTCTCCAAGTCTCAGTTTCATCTATAAAATGAGGATAATAGATTCAGGCTGGAGCCAACTCAAATTGGCTCAAGATAATAAGCATGTAAGTATAAGCATTTATATCTCAGAAATGAGCAAATGCTACAAAGTAGGGCTTGATTTATTGTCCTATTGACTGTTTAGACGTAAGAAAATGATAAAAAAAAAAAAAGATAGTAATGGTAGATTGAACTTAAAAGCATAATATGCATGCCTTTTTGTTGTTGCTTCAAGAGCCCATTGTTAAACATTTAACAGCACACTGCTGATAACAATACTTGCATTGATAAAGTCACAGGAATTATTATGAGGAAAGCATTTGGTAAACCTCAAAGTTACATTAAATCACTCATTTTTATTAGTTATATAAAATATAAGGTTTCTCTTAGGATAGTGTCTCATATATTAGTGTCTCACTGGCAATTAATAATTGGGAAGGCAATAGTTTCAGGTGTTTCATGAAGAAAGATGTAAAGAAGCGATAGGTTTCCATCTAATTCTCTAATTCTCAGTATACTGAATTCCATAAATTACTTTTTTTCAGCTACAGCACAGAATAGATACATCTATAAATGTCAAAAGAAAAAAAATCATTAAAAATACAAGTGAATTTCCTTGTTTCATTATAGAAATGAGGAATTATGCATATGGCTTACTGCATAGGATGTCAGAGTTTTTTATATATTGTTTTTTACAGAATTTGCTTTCCCTTTTTTTTTTTTTTTTTTAGTGTTCCAAGAAGGCTTTATTTTTTAAAAATTTTTTTATAATATTATCCCTTGTATTCATTTTTCCAAATTATCCCCCCCTCCCTCCACTCCCTCCCCCCGATGACAGGCAATCCCATACATTTTACATGTGTTACAATATAACCTAGATACAATACATGTGTGTAAATACCATTTTCTTGTTGCACAAAAAGCATTAGATTCCAAGTAACCTGGGCAGACAGACAGTAGTGCTAACAATTTACATTCACTTCCCAGTGTTCCTTCTCTGGGGGTAGCTAGCTACCTCTGTCCATCATTGATCAACTGGAAGTGAGTTGGCTCTTCTTTATGTTGAAGATTTGCACTTCCATCAGAATACATCCTCATACAGTATTGTTGTTGAAGTGTACAGTGATCTTCTGGTTCTGCTCATTTCACTCAGCATCAGTTGATGTAAGTCTCTCCAGCCTTCATATACCATAATTTACCCAACCATTCTCCAACTGATGGACATCCATTCAACTTCCAGTTTCTGGCTACAACAAAAAGAGCTGCCACAAACATTTTGGCACATACAGGTCCCTTTCCCCTTCTCAGTATTTCTTTGGGATATAAGCCCAATAGCAGCAATGCTGGGTCAAAGGGTATGCACAGTTTGATAACTTTTTGGGCATAATTCCAAATTGCTCTCCAGAATGGCTGGATTCTTTCACAACTCCACCAGCAATGTATTAGTGTCCCAGTTTTCCCACATCCCCTCCAACATTCATCATTATTTGTTCCTGTCATCTTAGCCAATCTGACAGGTGTGTAGTGGTATCTCAGAGTTGTCTTAATTTGCATTTCTCTAATCAGTAGTGATTGGGAACACTTTCATATGAGTGGATATAGTTTCAATCTCATCATCTGAGAATTGTCTGTTCATATCCTTTGACCATTTATCAATTGGAGAATGGTTTGGTTTCCTATAAATCAGGGTCAGTTCTCTATATATTTTGGAAATGATACCTTTGTCAGAACCTTTACTTTTAAAAATATTTTCCCAATTTGTTACTTCCCTTCTAATCTTGTTTGCATTAGTATTGTTTGTACAGAAACTTTTTAGTTTGATGTAATCAAAATCTTCTATTTTGTGATCAATAATGATCTCTAGTTCTCCTCTGGTCATAAATTCCTTCCTCCTCCACAAGTCTGAGAGGTAGACTATTTTCTGTTTCTCTAATCTATTTATGATCTCATTCTTTATGCCTAAATCATGGACCCATTTTGAGCTTATCTTGGTATATGGTGTTAAGTGTGGATCCATATCTAAATTCTGCCATACTAATTTCCAGTTTTCCCAACAGTTTTTTCCAAATAATGAATTTTTATCCCTAATGTTGGTATCTTTGGGTTTGTCAAAGATTAGATTGTTATAGATGTACCCTTTTTTGTCCTTTGTATCTAATCTGTTCCACTGATCTACCGGTCTATTTCTTAGCCAATACCAAATGGTTTTGGTGACTGCTGTTATATAATATAGCTTTAGATCAGGTACACCTAGACCACCTTCCTCTGACTTTTTTTTTCATTAGTTCCCTTGCAATTCTCGGCCTTTTATTCTTCCATATGAATTTTGTTGTTATTTTTTCTAGGTCATTAAAATAGCTTCTTGGGAGTCTGATTGGTATAGCACTAAATAAATAGATTAGTTTGGGGAGTATTGTCATCTTTATTATATTCGCTCGGCCTATCCAAGAGCACTGAATGTCTTTCCAATTATTTAAATCTGACTTTATTTTTGTGGCAAGTATTTTGTAATTTTTCTCATATAATTCCTGACTAATCTTTGGTAGATGGATTCCCAAATACTTTATACTCTCAACATTTGTTTGGAATGGAATTTCTCTTTGTATCTCTTGCTGTTGCATTTTGTTGGTGATATATAAAAATGCTGAGGATTTATGTGGATTTATTTTGTATCCTGCCACTTTGCTGAAATTCTGAATTATTTCTAATAGCTTTTTAGCAGAGTCTTTGGGGTTCTCTAAGTATACCATCATGTCATCTGCAAAGAGTGATAGTTTGATTTCCTCATTTCCTACTCTAATTCCTTGAATCTCTTTCTCGGCTCTTATTGCCGAGGCTAGCATTTCTAGTACTATATTGAATAGTAATGGTGATAGTGGGCAACCTTGTTTCACTCCTGATCTTACTGGGAAAGGTTGCAGTTTATTTCTATTGCATATTATGCTTACTGACGGTCTTAAATATATGCTCCTGATTATTCTAAGGAATAGTCCATTTATTCCTATATTTTCAAGAGTTTTTAGTAGGAATGGATGTTGGATTTTGTCAAATGCTTTTTCTGCATCTATTGAGATGATCATATGGTTTTTATTAATTTGATTATTCATATGGTCAATTATATTAATAATTTTCCTAATATTAAACCAGCCCTGCATTCCTGGTATAAATCCTACTTGATCATAGTGTATTATCCTGGAGATGATTTTCTGAAGTCTTTTTGCTAATATCTTATTTAAGATTTTAGCATCAATATTCATTAAGGAAATTGGTCTATAATTTTCTTTCTCAGTTTTTGATCGACCTGGTTTAGGTATCAGTACCATGTCTGTGTCATAAAAGGAGTTTGGTAGGACTCCTTCATCCCCTATTTTTTCAAATAGTTTATATAGCATTGGGGCTAATTGTTCTTTAAATGTTTGGTAGAATTCACATGTGAATCCATCTGGTCCTGGGGATTTTTTCCTAGGGAGTTGATGCTTTCCCTTTCTTTATACTTTAGGAAGCATATCCCTCTGGAAGAGAATGAGTAGAATTTAGGCAATATAGAAGATATAAAAAGATATCAATAAAACATATTTGATAAAAAAAAATGTAGAGTATGTGCCAAAATGTTTGTGGCAGCTCTTTTTGTTGTAGCTAGAAACTGGAAGATGAATGGACGTCCATCAGTTGGAGAATGGTTGGGTAAATTATGGTATATGAAGGTTATGGAATATTATTGTTCTGTAAGAAATGACCAGCAGGAGGAATACAGAGAGGCTTGGAGAGACTTACATCAACTGATGCTGAGTGAAATGAGCAGAACCAGAAGATCACTATACACTTCAACAACAATACTGTATGAGGATATATTCTGATGGAAGTGGAAATCTTCAACATAAAGAAAAGCCAACTCACTTCCAGTTGATCAATGATGGACAGAGGTAGCTACACCCAGAGAAGGAACACTGGGAAGTGAATGTAAATTGTTAGCACTAATATCTGTCTGCCCAGGTTACATGTACCTTCGGAATCTAATGCTTTTTGTGCAACAAGAAAATGGTATTTACACACATGTATTGTATCTAGGTTATATTGTAACGCATGTAAAATGTATGGGATTGCCTGTCATCGGGGGGAGGGAGTGGAGGGAGGGAGGGGATAATTTGGAAAAATGAATGCAAGGGATAATATTATTAAAAAATATATTTAAAAAATGTAGAAACCCAAAATGAAGAATGAAAAAGCTTTTGTAAATCTCTCATAATTGAATTGATAAATTTCAAAGTTCACAATGGCAAAAAATGCTAGAACTTTTTCTCCCCACTCACATTGAAAAAAAAATGATTCTGGAATGGATAGTGGCATTCATAGCAAAACATTTCAGTGGATTGATTATGTCATTGATGTGGGTACTTCCTCCATTAAAGCTGAAGGGACCAACCTTATCTTCTATGTTTTACTCTAAATGTTCCAAAAGAAATATACCTAAGATAGTAGAATTTTTTGCTTTATTTTGTCTTGATTTTTTAATGACTTTTTTGATTTTATATCACTTCCATTCCTGTTATTCTCCCCTGCCCTCCTCAGCAAACCAAATTTATATTTATAAATATATATACACATGTATGTATATATACACATATATCCAAAGCGCTATATATATATATATATATATATACATACACACACACACACACACACACACACACACACACTCATATATATATATATATATATATATATCTTTATAGAGAGAGATACCGCTATATCTATAAACATAAATGCGATGGAGCTCTATAGCTATACTTATAGATATAAATATTAAAGAGAAGGTAGAAAACAGCAGTTTAGCACAACTAAGTAATACATCAATACAGGTCTGCAGTATATGCCAATATACCATACTTATAGATCAACTTTTCCAGTGAAAGGAGAGGTATATTTTAAAATTTTTTCAGGAATAAGCTTGATCATACAACAGTATTCCATTTCTTTTTGTTATCATTCTTTCTATAATAGTTCCCCATTTTCTCAGGAGCCTGACCCTTTATGCAAGCTCAGATGCTTTGATCAGAATTCCAACTTCAAAATAGAATGGAAAGAGGAAATTACAATTTCCATCCTATCTTTGGTTTTTTGGAACAGGTCTATCCCACAGAAATCATCTTCAGGGGAGGCTAAGGGAGGGAAAGAAAACTATACTCATGAAAGAATTTATAATTTTGTGATTTTGTACCTTTGCTCCTCAGACAAATTAGACATTTCTCTTTCTATTCAATTTTTCTTCCTTGATTTTATTTTGAACATATATCTTTATATTGCGGAAAAATATTGTTTCCCTGCTTCTCTTTATCTCACGCTATATTAATTCATCTAAGTCTTCCCAAACTTCTCTGGATTCTTCATATCCACTTTTTTTACAATGTAGTAAAATTCCATCATATTAATATACTATAATTTGTTTAATCAGTTCTCAATCAAAAAGAACCTAATTTATTTCCAATTCTTTGACATCTTAAAAAGTGGTGCTTTGAATATTTTAGGAATATATGGAACACTTTGACCTCCTTGGGACAGAAACATTTCTATTTGTGTGTATTTAAAGAAGAATGTGTCCCAAGTTTATGGAGAAAATATTTTGTAACTATTATCTTTACTATGCCATCAAATAAATTACCTTTGCTTCCAGTTAATTGTGTCTATGAGATAACTGTTAATAAAAAGGATACTTGTAAGGGCTCATGTGCTAATAGCTTAGGAGCCATAGGATTCCTCCTAAAGCCCAAAGTAGCAGAGACACCCTGGGGATGTAACCTACTAATATAAATTGGGCAAGCATCCCAGAAGGGATGCTATGCAAATTACACAGGAAACTAGCATAAGTATGTAAGAATAAAAGTCATCCCCTAATAGTTAAGTGGTCAAAACACATAAACAAGAATTTCTCAAAAGAAGCTGTTGTTCAGTCATTTTTTTCTAGTCATTTATGACTATTTGGGGTTTCCTTGGCAAAGATACAAAAGCAGTTTGCTATTTCCTTCTCCAACTCATTTTACAGATAAGTAAACAGAGGCCAACAGGGTTAAGTGATTTGCTAAGGGTCACACAACTAATCAGTATCTGAGGACAGATTTGAACTCAGGAAGATGAGTCTTCCTTCCTAATTTCTGGCCAGGCATTCGATCTAAGCTGCCACCTAGCTAACCTAGTTAAAAGAAATGCCCATAAAATAAATACAAGTATCTATTTTATATTTTGTCATTTGGAGGCCTTTATTTAAAAAAAAACAAATTCAAACTATATTGAACTTGGTTAGACAAATGTATAGGAAAGTCATATCTTTATGGGTAGACAACCATAATCAATTACAAAATTGTGACAGAGATGGAAAAAATATATATATTAAATTTCCCTATGCTTGGATGTCACAGAATTATTAAAATTTTAGGAAAGTTTAAAAATTTACTCTAACATCTAACCAACCAGATTTTTAATCTGTTTTCACAAGACTACATTATTATTTTACTCCAGAGGTTTATGGTAAAAAAAATAAGTAAAATAAGCCAAAACATTTCCTTCTCTGTCTTCATGACTAATATTTTAAGTCATATTTTTACTATAATTGTTGCTATGGAAATAGAAGTTGAATATCAAATTATAATTTCTTTACAAAGGGAAGCCAAAGAACTCCAATAGAGAGGGAAATAGTTCTGTTACAAATTCTGATATCTTCATCAAGAAAATATGACTTGTATCTAATCCTTGTTCTCTGAAAGCAATAGTTGTAAAGAGAAGACCAGTTTTGCTCTAGGCTGCTACTTTGAATGTAGATTAAATATCATGAAGTCTGCTTTATTTAACAGCTTTTCCTTGGGAATATTTTTAAAACAAATAAAATCTGAAGGTTTAAATAGGAGAAAACAACCCATCAATTGATTACACATTCTAAGATTACAAATATGGGCTGATAAAGTGAATTCACATCAACTAGCTACCTACAAATGCCTACCTGTTTGAATCACAATTGCAAACAAATCACTCAGGAGTAGTTTTGATTGAAATGTACAGACAGACATCTGTCTTATTCATTTTTCTTTGCCCAAATAAGATCATTTAGGCTTAAAAAAATTCAAATTATTTCACGAATAAATTGAATTAGCTATTGGCTATTGACCTAGTTGTTAGACATAGAGCTAAAAGGAACCCCATAGACCATCTGTATTGACCCCCTTATTTTTATAGATGAGGAAACTGACACACAGAGAAGTACCTTGTCTAAAGTCACTCATGGAAAAAGTAGCAAATCTGGAATTTGAACCTAGATCCTTTTACTCAAAATGTAGATGTTTTTCCACAGCACTATGTTGCCTCCAAGTAATGGCTTATTTTTCATTTTATTTTGTATTATATACAGTGTATTTCATCTATGGGAATTTCCAATCTATTTAATCCCCCAAACTTTTAGTCTTATAGAACTACCTTGTGTGACATAACTGTTAAATATAAAGAAAGGACTTAAACCTGAATTTTTACTCCAAATTCATTCTATTTTATCATGGGGCCTATATTTTAAAAACATTAGAAAGGAAAATCAAGCCTAATTTTTTCACCTTTCCCACTAGAATTCAGAATAGAATTCATATATCACTATCACTTTCAATGGAAATAAAATTCCAAAATACATGAAGGGATAATTGGCCTGAACCAATTAATAAAGGAATACCAGTGATGCATAGCTTTCAATTAGTGAGTTTAAGAGATAAAATAAAATCATTACTCAGCAATATCTTTTAACAAGACTTTAACAGAAGTGAATGTTTGGGATAGAGGGAGAGAAACAATCACCTAAATATAATGAACTCTAAACAAATTTTTTTCAAACTGAGGACAGAAGGACAGGACTCTCAAGAGCATTTCAAGATCAGGGAAACCAGAATTGCAGGAATTCAAATAAAATTTTTGTAAGGATAGCTGTATCCTCATACATATTATATTAACCATTCTAGGACCTTACTAGATCCTTACCTAACTCTCTTTCCAGACTCTACATTCTTTTTTAAAGTATTGTATTTATTTTACTAAGATCAAACTCATCATTTCTTATAGCACAGTACTATTCCATCATAGTAATATACCACAACTTGTTCAGCCATTTGCCATGTTGTAGGCATTCCTTCAATTTCTAGTTCTTTGCCACTACCAAGAGAACTGCTGTAAATATTTTAGAAAATAAAGGTTGTTTTTCTTTTTCCCTAATCCTCTTTGGAAATAGATTTAGTAGCAGTATTGATGGGTCAAAGGGTATATAGGCATCTTAACAACTCTGGGCACAATACCGGATTGCTCTCCAAAATGGTTGGATCAGTTCACAATCTCGACAACAATGAATTTACCTTCTGATGCAATGTTAAAAGGATGACAATGCTAAGAATTTCCAAGAAACTCTTTGAAAGTGATATCAGTGACATCTATATGACCATAAAACATTCTTGCAATTAAATACAAGTTAAGTCTGGAGAAGGACTCATGTGATAAACACTCTTTTATTGTTTACTCACTTCAGTCATATCTTAAATTCATGATTCCACTTGGAATTTTCTTTGCAGAAATACCAGAGTAGTATTGCCATTTTCTTTTCTAGCTATTTTATAGATGCAGAAACTGAGACAAACAGGACTAAAGTACTTGTCTAGGGTCACACAACTAGTAAGTGACTGAGGTCAGATTTGAACTAGACCCAGTACTCTATCCACAATCCATCTACCTGCCATAATACAACACAGATAATATCAATTTGTGATTTTTTATGTCAATATGAGGCCAGAAGGAATTTGTTTCTATTTGAGTTTGACACCACTGAATTTTAGACATCTCCTTGGTGGCAATCTGTGGTAAATCATCATAATTCTTTTTGATAAACATTTTAAAACCCCATAGCAGCCCTGTGGTGATGAGCTTGACACTTTTGATAAATAATAAACTTTGAATTACATGAGAAAGCCTAGACAATGATACTTACGGAAAAGAGTTTTCTGCCAATAGGAATAGATAAAGGTTGTTCAGTTTATAAAAGGCTCCAATGTTTAATAACATATATCAGTTCAAAAGAAACTTGATATTTATTTTACAGAGTTCGTATCTTTTAAGAAACATAGTCAAAGATCAATCATGTCAAAAAAGGAAAAAAAATGCATTAAGGAAAATCAGGGGGAAAAAAAGACCAAAGCCATCTAAAACTTCCATACATGTGGAAGACCATATACAACACTGGTATTACTCTTATTTTACAGATGAAGGAATTAAGGCTTGGATAATTCAATGAATATTAAAAAGTTAAGAGTACTGTATTACATAAAAAGATTAATTCACGGTCATACAGCTTTTTCTTAAGATGGTCCCTTCTATATTATATAAAATATACATACCTTATATATAAAATATTATATAGTATGTATGCATTATATATAATAGCTAATATAATAGTTATTATATATAATGTATACAAGTTATCCCAAATTTTAGCATTAAGATTTTTATATATACACATACACATATAAATATATATATATACATACACGTTTGTATATATGTGGGTATGCATAGTGAAAGTTCACCTTTCTAGTAAGTTAACTTGTACTATTGAAATCAGCCAAAAGACATTTATTTGCTGTCTATTGTATGCTCAATACTCTATTAGGGGTGTAGAATAAGAAGAATAAGCTATGCTCTTGCTCTTAAAGAACTTACAATACAGTTGGAAAAACAATACATAATTGAGTGCTAAATAGTATAATATTAATTGTAAAAATGTTGGTAATTTAAAGGAAAGGGAAATCAGTGAGATATAATGAAAGACACAGAAGCAGGACTGATTCTAGAAACATATATAGAATTTATTCAAGGAGAAATTTATTTAAGCACTGAAAATTTTAAAATATGTAAAATGTCTTATATTCACTAAAACACAGTCACAGAAGCAAGAGTATACTTACCTGTTCATAGGCAACACATGTTCCACTGATCTTGCTTCACACCAGGGGCCTTTTTGGGGTTCAGCATATAAGAGTGACGACTGGCAGTGTAGTGTTAAAGGAGAGAGGTGTCCAGGAGTTGGCCACAATATATTGGGGCTGGCTGTCTGTCTGACAGCTCCACCTTCTGAGTCACTGGCATTGCTGGGAATGCTGTAGTTCATCACAGTGGGACTATAGAAGGCCATCGCTGAATACTCATGGCAGCCTTCAACATAAGATGAAGGAATATAAAGGGGATTGTGTTCCAGGGGCAGAACAGTTTGGCTGCAGTTGTAGGGAGCAGGAGAACTAAGGCCAGATGGTGAGCTTTTGATCTCAGCTTTGTTACATCCAATATCTTGAATGGGGAGCAGCTGAGAAAACTCCTTGTGAGAAGATGCACAAAGAGACATTATGAAGCCAAATATCTCTTCCTCAAACACTTATCAGCAGGTATTTCAGCTAGAAAAACAAATACAGCAAAATACATTAGAATTATATTTCTAATTTATGCATAATTGCTAAGGAGATGACAAAGACATTTGATGAAACATTAAAATAACTGGAATAATTTAAACTGAAGCCAAGGCTGAGCATTTACTATTTTAAATGAGAAAACAGAACACGAGGAACTAAGTTTCAAATGAAAATAAGGGTTGCTAGCCAGCAAACATGAACATCTATTGTATGCAGTAGGCACTGAGAATATAGACATATAAAAAAATTCTGCAAAACAAGATTTTACAATCTACCTGAAGGAGGTAGGCCCCCAACTCCATCCCTATTCTCTTTATCCTGTTATACCTGTTAGTCACAAACTCCCCAAAATAAAATTGCTTTAGAAAGAAAAAGGTGTTCAGACGAATATAATACCATTTGCTTGACTGGTCTGGCCACCCATAGTCAATAGGTAGCTTTCAGAAAAAGGCAGCTGGAGATCTATATACATATAACAGGGCAGTTAAGTGGTGCAGTAGATAGAGCACTAGCTCTCAGAGTTCAAGTGGAACCTTGGACATTCAATAGCTATGCTACATTGAACAAGTCACCTATCCAGATTGGGAGGGAGGGAAGGGAAAAAAGAAGGAAAGGGAGAGGGAGAGATCAGCAAGTATAAATATTCAAGCTAATTTGGGGAATGTAAAATACAGTCTTAGGTGCATCCAAAACAAGACCTGAATGACCCAAAGCAAACAACAGAGAGATCCAAGCATCCCTTACAGCCATAGGCTTCTTGGAGTATCTGTGAGATTAGCCTGACCTCTACAATAAGTGTTTGTGTCTAGTCACACTCTGCCAGGGTCAAACAATATAATAAATAATAATGTTTTCAGAACAATATAATAAAATATTTTGCACACTCCCTCAAACTATTATCATACAGCTCTCACTCCATATACTGCCAAACATATAGAAATAATAACCTGTTCTTGCTGCTTCCATTTCACCACCTACTCACTCCTCAAAACCCTACAATCTCTCTTCACTGTAATTACCCTGAAATAAGTCTCTCCAGCATCACTCATTACCTTCTTTGATTGTTTTGTGGCATTCCCTTCCACCTTCTTACCCTGG
Organism: Sminthopsis crassicaudata; assembly: GCF_048593235.1. Classification (NCBI taxonomy): domain Eukaryota; kingdom Metazoa; phylum Chordata; class Mammalia; order Dasyuromorphia; family Dasyuridae; genus Sminthopsis; species Sminthopsis crassicaudata. The sequence goes on from NC_133618.1 coordinate 330,472,319, forward strand.
TACCAAGAAGAGAGTACTCTTTCTTAATTCTTCTTTCACTGTATTCTAAAGCGTAGGAATACTCCAAGGCTCTATTCTCTCTACCCATTCTCTTCCTTGGTGATTTCTTCTACTAATATGACTCTTAAATATTGCTTCTCATGCAGATGACTCTCAAATCTGTTATTTCTATTCATAATATCTCTTCAGAATTACAATTCTGAAATTTCAGCCACTTACTAAACATTTTCATCATAATATTTTGATAATATTACAAATTCAGTGTGTCTATATCTTAACTTTGCATTAAAAAAGTAAAAGCAAATAAAAACCCTATGCTACCTCTTCCTTCTATATTTCTTCTGATCATACAACCATTTTTCAAGTCACCCAGGCTAAGAACTTCAAAATCATTTAGAACTTCTTTTCTATCCATATCAAATCATTTGCAAGTCCTGTTAATTCTGCCTCCAAAATATATTTCTAAAATCTATTCCTTCAACTGGACTACTGTAATAAATTCTACATGATTTGCCTAAATTTACTCCATATTTTCACATTGCTACTGGAAAATTCTTCCTAGCACATAAATATATTACATGTACATATGATATATATTTACACATTGATATACAAACATATGATATATAACACATGTATATGTTTGTGTGTATATGACTATATATGTATATGTTATAACTTGCTTACTCAAAACCCTTCAGTAGCTTCCAGGAGAGTTGAACATAAGAAACATTAGCAAGAATGACGAAGAATTAAAGATCTAACTTCTGGAAAATATAGAGAATTAAGAGAATTTTGCAGTGACTACAAAGAGTACATGACAGTTGTTTCTTGGTTATAGCCAACTATTTCAAGTAAATGCTTCCCTAGAAGAGAATGAAAAAGAGATATATGCATGTAAGAAAATCTAGGAAACAGAATTTTTTTTAATGGAGAGCATTAGTAGAAGATCAATACTGGCAGAGAGAGAAGCAATTCTGTCACTGGAATATACTATATAGCAACTGGACGTAAAGAAAATAAATGAGTTAGGGAAACAGATTCGCAAGCCTGTCATGAAGGCAAGATATAATAGTAATGGGAATTTCAATGACCCAATAATCTGCTAGAGCTCTCTCTTTAGATAGAAAAGTAGCATCACAACAAATAAATTGCTTTGTTTGCCTCAATGATAATTTCAACATTCAAAAGATGGAGGAAGCATTAGAGAAGGGGAAGCATTACTTGGGATATGGTTCTCATCGGTAAGGAAAAACTAGTTGCTGATGAAAAAAATTATACAAATCTGGTGGAAACAATCAGAAATATTAGGAAAAAATCAAAAGACTGAAAAAAAGGAAAAGAAAATGATCAAAAACAAATGAACTGGAGTAAAAAAAAAAAAAAAGGTTAATGAGAGTTCATTTAAGAATCACTGAATGCCCTGAAAACTATGACCAAGGGGAAAGAAAGTGGATGGCATATTTCAAGAAAATGACAAGGGGAGCCTGAAACTGAAGGGGGGACCCTGAAACTCTCTGAAAACTCCTTCAAGGAGAAATTCTCCTTGAACCCCGCCTCTGTGAGACCCACCCCAGGGAATCAAGACAAAAGTGGTTTATTTTGGTGGGATTAATTGAAGTAATCTCATTTAGCTGGAGTTCTAGAGAATTCCTGTCTTATTTACAAATATCTCTGGAACCTCTTGGATAATATCTCTGTGCAAATGTTGTTTTGATGACCCTAGTTATGTATAAAAGGAAGGTCTAAAAAAATGGAATCTTTGCACTCTGCACTCAGTCTATATCTGCCTTGTGCCTGCCAACTGGCATCCCCTTGCAGGCAGTTTGGTCTTCCTGGAGGCCAAACGCCTGTCTATCCCTTTACTATCAATAAAGACTTTGTTTTGATACAGCATTGAGTAGCGAATTCATTTGCTACCGAACCTGCCCCTTGGGATTTTGGGAAGGAAAGGGATAATTAGACATCCGGAAAGGAACTGACCTATCTCAATTTAGAGCCTCAGTTTACTCCTCATCATTTGGTGGCCCGGTCTTTCGAGGTAATTTTTACTGAGGTAAACTGGCAATTCTCCTTTTTATACTCGGGGGCAGATGAAAATCAAAATCCCGGGAAAAATAGTGGTTTTAAACTGCAGGGAGCTGAAATAGCTCTGTTTGACCTAGACGCCGGGTACAAACGAATTCTAATTTTTTTGGACAAATGATTCTCCTGTACAGAGGCAGGGGAGCATTTGTGGAATCTGACAGAGATGTCTGATCAGGTTGAGCCATAGAAGTGGAGATTTTCAGGCTTGTATAGTGGTAAAAATGAGTCAGAAAGATTCACCTCTGGGATATCTCTTGAGAAGCAGGAAAAAATTAGGCCTCAAGGCTTTAAAATTAAAAAGTCTTATTCACTTCTGCAATAAATTATGGCCCCTCTATAAAATGGACAAAGAGGAACAGGGGCCACTATATGGATCTATTAATTTCTCTACTATTAGGGAATTAGATCTACATTGCAGAAGACACAGTAAATGATCAGAAGTTGCATATGTACAGGCCTTCTGGGCCCTCTACAGCGATCCCAAACCGCGGTTAACTTGCAGGATGTTTCTGTCTAGGTTTACCGAGGTGGAACTGGGGAGAGACGCTGATCCCCAGCAGGACCCTCCTAACCAGAGCTGGACTCGGGGTTAACTCGGGTGCTTTGCCCTTCTCGGCTGGGAAGCGGTGATCCTACCTCCTCACCCTGCTCCCTCCCGGCTCCTAATCAGGTTTCCCTGCCCCAGAGCCTCCACCCTCCTACCCTTCCCACGCAGCCTGACTCTACTACAGCTGCGGCCCAGGACTCTGATTTAGCTATCTCCTAAGCCTTGCCTCTTGAAAGAAATGGCCAGCTCTTTGGGGGAAACGCTTAGAGTGCAAAGGTCCCTCCCTTCTTGGGATTTTTCCCACAAAATGGAGAGACTTATTGAGGGGCTTACAGCCATTCCTTTTCAGAGTCATCTGTCCTGGGGAGATCTTATCTCTTCTTATTGCACAATAAATGAGATAAGTGATTTGGGAGCTAATGCCGAAGTTTGCAGCTAACAGGACTGAGAAGTACCAGGCGGGCACCCTTGCTATTATTCCCTTTGCAAATTCCCAGGGGTGGGGGTGGGGGAACTCTGAAGAGGGGAGTGGGGACAGAGAGGAGGGGAGTGGGGACAGAGAGGAGAGGAGTGGTGATACAGAGATGAAGGATCATTGTCCCATTGAAGGAATGGAAAAGGGGAATAAAAAGCAGGTAGATTATGAGAAGCTTATGCAAGCAGCTGATAAGAATCCTACTTTATTTCAGGGTCTTCTTGTAGTAGCTATTAGAGAATTCACTAACCTGCACCCCACTTTTCTAGAGGGGATTCCCGTCATTGCCATGCATTTTTTCAATTAGTCTTCCCCAGATATAAGACGCAGAAATTGGCTCTAGAATCCCAGACTTCCACGACTCAGTTATCAGAAGTCGCCTTTGGGGTATATAGGGATTGGGAGAAAGGGTTGGAGCCAAGAGCAGAGGGCAGGTGCAGATTCTGGCTACCGCTAGTTTCCATGGGCCCCAAAGCTTGTGCTTCAGATGCAGTCAGTGTGGCCACTGGGCGAGGAATTGCCCTCAGACTCTAGGCCCTTGCCCTGAATACAAACGGAAAGGACACTGGAAGAGCGACTGCCCAGAGAAGGAAAGGACCACGGGCTCCAGCCTCACCCCCCAGGCCTCTCCAGACTTGAGGTGGCGTGCCCCTGGACCAGGCCCACCTTCTTCTATCAGCAAAGCCAAGCTGCCCGGGGTAAATTTGGACTTAGCAGGTACGCCAATCTCGTTTTTTTTTTTCATACGGAAGCCTCTTTTTGTTCTGCTCCTCCATTCAAATCCTACTCGCCCATCCCCCCCAAGGTGCTGGAATTGAAAGGAGAAATAAAAATTGTTTGGAAACCCCACCCTGCCTTGCTGGCTTGGGGACCTCATGTTTCCAACTATCCCTTCCTATCCTAGCCCATTGATGGGTAGGAATTTGATAAAGGAAAGTAGGAGCTCAATTCTCTCTGATTAAAATCTCCAAATAATCACCACACCCTCTCACATTCTCTGTGAAATCTGGGAGGAAATAGAAGTTTTAAGAACAAGGATTAAGAAATTTGGGAAATGGTATTTACTTGTCATTTTAAATTTTGACCTGTTGTACTAATTCACTAATAAGTGAATGGAACTTGGCTATTTTAAACTGACAAGAAAGTTTTTCCCTTAAAGCAGACTTTAGAGCCTGCTAGAGTAAAGGGCAATAAACCCTTACTTGATCGAACTCAGGCAGTAGAAAAACATTTGATTAGGGGAAATATAATTTGGCTATTGCTTTTACATACTAAATTGTTTATTCTGAGAATTTGTTTGAATATTGATGCATTTACTGCTAAAGACGTTCAAACTTAAGCCTGAACTAGGAGAGAGATGCTAATTGCTGTTAGGCAAACCCTCAGAAAGAAAAAAATGTTTGCTTTGATTCAGTTTATTTGTTAACCTGAGTTAATCTTACAGGTTTTGAAGGAAAAAGGAAAGAGGAATGCAGGTGATGCTAGGAAGGATTGAGCAATTAAAGATTTGCAAAGTATTTGGGAATAGGAAGAAGAGGTGGGGGAGGGAGACTCACAAACCCCCCATTGCTTTCTACATCTTTGGTAGTGGAGCATCTAGTCAGAAAAGTTGTTGGAAATTAAGGAAGTGAATAAACTGATGGGAAAATGAAAGGGGGGGAAGGGTGACGACATAGAATCCTCATCCCCTCCCCCAAGTGGGTTTCTGCTGTTTTCTTTCGTCAAGTTGCTGCCATAGCAATAAAAGAGTGATTTAAAGAGACAGGATCCCGTTTAGGTTAATTAATTGAATATTTGTTTCTTGATACATAAGGGTTTTATTGTTTAAGGAATATGGTCATAAATTGGTAGAAATTTAATTGTTATTTTAAGAGCTTCTTTTATTCTTTTGTGTGGTATTTGGATGTTCTGTATAAGTTTAAAACATATACGTTTAATAGATTGTATTGTATTGGGTCATTCTGAGATTATTTAAAGAACCTCTAAAATAATAGTTTCTTTTTCTTTTTGTTCTTTTGAAAATGTTTCTGTTAAGGACAATATGCAATTTGGGATATTTTCTATGTAATGGGTATTTTAAAAGCAAACTGATTTGTATGAATAGTGCTCACTTATGAAACATCTATTTGGATATGATAATTGTTTAAGTTGTGAATTTATTGAGACATTCCTTTTTGTTATCAATATAAAGTTATGATAAATATTTGTTTAGAATTATCAGAGATCTGATTAATGGAATCTGTTAGTGGGAATTAAAATTTTCTTGAGCTTATAGTTAATTAGTTAATGCTTTGGGGGAGCTTCAAAGCTCCACCCTCTGGCAGTTGGTGGGACAATTGATTGGAAGTTGAATTTTAATTATTAAATGTTATAGTTATGTTTTTGCATTTTTTTCCTCCTGAAACTGATTTTTATGATCAGAGCAATGGGCAATAGAATTGCTAATATAATTCAATTATATCATACCTCGCTATTTTCAATCTGATTACATGGAATCACTGTATCCTAAATACTTGGGCAAATAAGTTTTTTGCCTGGTCATTTGTCTGCTACTGGATATATGTGCTTTGGGTTTTTTTTTGTTTTTTTTTTTTTTAACCTTTATTTGTTAGATTTATGTTTGTGCTCTAGATTTTGGTCAAATTACAGATATTGACTTGCTTCGGGGACCTAGATCAGCTTTGATCAACTTTGATTGTCAGCACAGCAGACCCACCCTCTGCATGGAATGCAGACCAGTTCTTCAGAACCTCCAATCATATCTCAGCCAGCATCAGCTTTAGAAGAGACAGTAGACTTAAAACCCTGCTTCTAGTGAACTTTGGACTGATGTGGAGGACTTTGGGAATGATTGATGAATGACTGTTAAACCTTGTCTGGGTTATCTATTACTGTGTGTTTAAAATTTGGAATAGGAGTTGTTAAAACGTTGGCTATCTCTTTGAGACCTCAGCTATCCCCCATTCTTTCCCCCGCCCTTCGATGCCCCTTTCCAGTAGGAAGCAGCTGGATGATCTTCGACGCCCATTTTCCCTACCCCCAAAAGAATTTGGGTTCTATTATTTGAGGGGGGAAGAAATGATGAGATATGGAAAAGAGATAGGCCAAATACCAGCAGGAAATTCCTTTTTGGGAGAGGTGGAAGGAGATAACAACAGAGAATTCCTGTCTTGTTTACAAATATCTCTGGAACTTCTTGGATAACATCTCTGTGCAAATGTTGTTTTGATGACCCTAGTTATGTATAAAAGGAAGGTCTGAAAAATGGAATCTTTGCACTTGGTTCATACCAGCCTTGTGCCCGCCAACTGGCATCCCCTTGCAGGCAGTTTGGTCTTCCTGGAGGCCAAATGCCTGTCTATCCCTTTACTATCAATAAAGACTTTGTTTTGATATAGCATTGAGTAGCGAATTCATTTGCTCCCGAACCCGCCCCTTGGAACTTTGGGAAGGAGAGGGATAATCAGACCCAGGAGGAAAGGAACTGACCTATCTCAGTTTAGAGCCTCAGTTTACTCCTCATCACTGATCACATTACTTCTTTCTCCACCTCCTTCTTTATAAAGGAGAGAGAAAGAGGAAAAACTGTAATGGAAGTTCCATAATCAAAATCATAATTAAAATGAACTCCTATTAAATGGTGGAAGATATTATAATGATTTAAAAATCAGACTCTAATACTGTTATTTGCAAAGAATATACCTTAAAAAATAGAGGTTCACAATGAATTAAAATGATGGACTAAAGCAGTTTTTATGTCTCAAATTCCAAAAAAAGGAAGGGTAGCAATTATGAATTCAGACAAGACAATAAAAATTAACATAGCTAAAAGAGAAAAGCAGAGACTACATTATGATTAAAATTACCATAGATAATGAAATAAAATTGATAACTCACTATGTGTGAATATATATGTATGTGTATATGTATATACATTTACACACACACACACACACACACACACACACATATATATATATATATATATATATATATATATATATATATATATATATATATATATATACACCTAATGACATAGCAGCTAATTTTTAGAGTTAATAATTAAAGGAAAATAGATAGCCAAATTATAATAGTTGAGAACTTTAGCGTATGTTTTTCAGAACTGGGAAAAATAAGTAAGGGCCTGAACAGAACATTAGAAAAGTTGGGTATTAGGATATACTATAACATATTTAACATGTATAAGACTGCTTGCCATCTAGGGGAGGAGGTGGAGGGAGGGAAGGGGAAAAGCCGGAACATAAGTAAGTGCAAGGGATAATGTTGTAAAAATTACCCAGGAATATGTTCTGTCAATAAAAAGTTATAATTAAAAAAAAAAAAAGAAAAGTTAGATATGTTGGCTTTTTTAAGATTACTAAATAGGAATAGAAAGGAATATACATATTGGTCAATAACATATGTCAGGGTATTTCAGGTATGTTGGATATCCCCAACTTTGATCTACCAAATCTGACCCAGTTTCCATATAGAAGTGTGGCAAATTGTATCTGCCTATCCCAAATCTATTTCCTTGTTGAAAATTCTTTATATGCACTGGCTAAGCAAGTTTCCTTTAAAAAACAAAAAACAAAGCTTGATAATTTATAAGTGCCTCATTGTATTCCAGTATCAGACCTAAGTAATCAGCAGACTTGCCAAGTTAGATCAGTTTCACTACATGAGAAATTCAATAAAATTGAAAAAATTCTCAAAGTATTTTTATTTTAGGGTTAGATATAGCTTGACTTTCTCTCTGGTTCCATCTTTAGCTGTGCAATGAGGATTCATATTAATGCAGTATGTGTTCTAGGCTTTTCTTCTTCTATCCCTATTCCTACTAGCAAATGATATTTCCAGAGCAGCCAATCTCAGGATTCTAGGATAACCTTGAGGGTTTAGGTACTATAAATCATGAGAACTCCTATCTTATGTTCTGTCATTGCTCATCAATTAATATCAGTTAGCAGCCAGACCTGATTAATGCTTAGAAGTAGATATTTCTAAAGTGGCATAGTAAAAACACTTTACATACAATATCCTTCTAAATGAGGAACACACTCCCACAAGAACATACAGAATCCAAAGGAAAATGAACTCAAGATTAAAGAGCACAAGCAAAAAAAAGGGATAAATTACAGCTTTTGATTGATCAAAGTAATTTTCTTTCCTTTATGGAGTCCTTATTAAGTTCCTATCATGCAACTTTCTGCTAGGAAAGCTGCCTTTCCCCAATGTGTCTAGATTGTCCTTGGTATCCAAAGCAGACATTACCATCAGCCATTGCTGTTCTTGGGACCCTACTATCACACACATAGGAAGTTAGAAATCTATTGACCTTTTGAGGTTCCCAAAGTTATCACCTGATAAAGAGGGAGAAGGAGACAAGGGCTCTTCCTCCCTCTCCTGTAAGCTATTCTTTCTCAAAGGTTTGACTAAAGTAGCTTCCCTTCCTGGGCTGGCCCAACCTTAGAATGCTGGGTTATAAACTGGTTTGATATTTTATTCAAATCTCACAGGATTTTCCTTATTGAGCAATAAACTTCCTATGTAGCATCATTTCATTTCATCCAATGGTTTGGACTCCTTCCAAATTGACTAAGAACTTTTATCAACCAGTTTAGTGCTTTTTTTTGTTAATTGGTAGAGTCTATTGAGACATTCTTATCTAATAAGGATACTTAAACTAATCAACTTTCTCTCTTGGATTCCAGTATTTACTACCCTCATGAAAATGACTTCAGTAGGTTTAATAAAAGTCATAGCTCCAAATCTTAGGTACTTCTCTAGTAAACTTGGAGAGTCCTTTTCAATGTCTTCCTCAGTGCTCTATACTAAATAGTCTCAGTAAAATCTGTGGTAGAGTTTGTAATCAAATTTGTAATAAATGTTTTCCCATACTTTCAAATAGCATCATTTCCCAAAGTTTTAATGCATAATTTTTTTGTCTTGGTACCTGCAAAGGGCTTTTCCCAAATCCAAAATAATAAATAAAGGGAAAAAATAAAGATAATCACATAATCATATCTATCTTCTCAGAGGGAATGTCTCAGCCTTACAAAGTTCTTCAGAATATGTGGGGTTCTTCTCACAAGGATTAAGGATGTGGGATCAATCTGACCCATAAAAGGAATAGTACCCTAATCTTTGCCCCCATGCAAGTTAGACTGCTTTTTCTCAAAAGGGACTGAAACTATGCTTAAGACTTGGTTGACACAGAAGACTAAAATCTGAGGATCTTTCTAGTCACCAGAGTACAAAGCAACCACAAAGAACTCTAGGAGTTCTGATACTTGGTTAGTAGATTACAATGGGCAACTCTGGCAAGAGTGCATTGTTCAGAAGAATCAACACAAGGCATTCTCAATGTCTATTATTGAATATCATTCTCCCATTGTAGCTAAGTAAATCTTCCTCTGTTAATTGTTAAACAACCTATAAATGAGTGTATCATTATGTTTCTCTATTGAACCTAAACTACCAAGAGATTAGTCTGATACAAGTTCAACCCAGAACACATAGGCTGACCCTTCAAGTGAGAAAAAAAACCCAAACTTCTTGTATAAAAACTCTTCTATAATTTCCTCAGTGCATACTTTCATGCAACAAGGATATCTGTGCAAAATATCTGTACAAAATTTCCCTTTCCACATGAGGTATACCAAAATTTCTCTAATGGTTCCTGTACCATAAGAAATACCCTTGCAGATACAGGTAAATTTCTTCAGGATCCCTATGCTAAAAGAAGCCTGAAGTTTCTCCATTGGATCTCTGACACTGTAAAAGCAATCCAAATATAATTTGCTCCCTTCTTTAAGAAAGCCAGGTCAACTTAAATAAAACTATACTAAGAAATGTCTTCAAACAAAGATGTATGGCTCTCCCAAAAAGGAATTAAATACTTAAGGCTGATTATACAGGATTTCTAAACTACAAGACAAACCTTATGGCATGGTCCTGCAATCTATAAGTAATTCGGACAGTCTCATGTCACAAACAAGGGAAGGATCCTAGGTTTACTTAAAAGTTTTAGATTTTTTAAAAGACATTTATGATCTAAAATAGTATGCTTTGGACTAGGGATGAGGAATGCCTGGCTTGTGAAATCATTTGATAAAGCAACTGCAAGCAATAATGAGCTAAAATTTAAGTACAACAACTTTCCACTGCTTGAATTCTATAAGTTGACCATTTTTTATGATCCAAGAATTATGTTATGAATATCCAAATAGCCCTTGGCAGAAAAATGATTCCCCAGCCTTGCTCTAGACAAACTGTTAGGCACCAGTATTTTAGAGATATAAAAATTTATTTAGCTACTCACCTTGATACTCAAACTTAGTATTCTAATACAATAGATTTTGTTACATAAGCATTCATGCAAGCAAAAGTTGTCATGTGGAGAAAGTCATCTGCATCCAGAGAGAGGACTGGGGGACTACGTGTGGATCATAACATAGTATTTGTACCTTTTTTGTTGTTGTTTGCTTGCTTTTTGTTTTTTCTCATTTTTTTTCTTTTTGATCTGATTTTTCTTGTGTAATGATAAATGTGGAAACATGTATAATAGAACTACACATGTTTAACATATATTGGATTACTTGCAGTCTAGGGGAGGGGATGGGGAAAGGAAGGGGAAAAAATTTGGAACAAAAGGTTTTCAAGGGTGAATGTTAAAAATTATCTTTGCATGTATTTTGAAATAAAAAGCTATTATTAAAAGTTACCATGAAGAACTAGTTTGACTTATAAGAAAACACACTGGAAAACTGTGCAATTATAAACAAAAAAAAGGAGGAAATGAATTGTTAAATAAATCCAATAAATACAGTGTTAGTTGAAGAATATCTTTAATAGGATCCCCAAAATATAAAGTGCAATGTCTATCACAGATGAGGCTCATTTTATAACACCAGTTGGCTTATAGATAGTTTAATGGTGGTGACTGCCCTCTCTTCCTTACCAACTTTCTCTTTGGAAATTCAGTCATCCATATTGTTACAATAATTAGCTATGTTTGTGGTTGTTGCTCAGTTGTGTCTGACTTCCTAAATTCCATTTGGAGTTTTCCTGACAAAAATACTGGAATGGTTTTCCATTTCTTTCTTCAGCTCTCTTAGATGAGGAAACTGAAACAAACAGGGTTAAGTGACATATCCAAGGTCACATAACTAGTAAATGTCTGAGGCCAGAGTTGGACTCAGGAAAATGTGTCTTCCCGATTCCAGACCTGGTATTCTATCCACTCCACCATATAACTGCCTCAGCTATTTTTTTTAGCCTGTCCCATTAGGCGTCTGTGGTCCCTTCCTCTGCATCATTACAATAAAAGGCATACAATCAATTTCTCAAAGCCTCCAATTCAGAAAATTCTTAACATTTAGGCAAAGTTTTGACTCACAGACTTCATCTAACTTTGTTTATCTCCAGCTAACTCCTGACATTTTTACAACTGAAACATAATTCTGGTAAAGAATTCAGCAGAGTACTTTCTTGTGACTATTAATGGACAGGTACCAGGAAAGAAAAGTGGAGAAAGAAAGATAATAACTTTAAAAAAAAATACCTCGGTTTTAGAATATCAAGATCAATAATCAAATAAACATTAAATTACTGAATAATGCTACAATTAAAGACAGTAAGGTAGTCTGATGAATTTTAGACTCAAGAATTCAAACCTTAAAAAAAAATTCTCAATAAATGCAAAAGTTATCAGAGTATACAATTCTATACACACTTTGGTTAATTGCAGTTTTATTGTATGTATTTATTGATCTTTCAGTTCAATTTAACAAGATACTAAAAACAAAGAGGAAAATGATAAAAGATTTTTAATTAAGCCAGAATAATTTAATAGCAAAGAATCAAAATTATTAATGGCTTTCCTTGTATTAACAAGCAATCTTCTTAAATAGCAAGTGTTCTGCTAAGAATGGAAACTCACATATTATAGTACTTTCAAGTTTTCAGAGGCCTTTCTACTCAACTATCCTTTGAGGGGGTGAGTACAAGTAATGATACAGAGAGCAGTAAAAAACAGAATGTAAATTCATGAACTTGAAATGACACTTCTCATTACCTAGTTGAAGAGTGAACACAAAATTTAAGATGTTATATTCATCTCTCTGGGGGACAGAATCAATCATCTCACTCATTTTCACCTAGAAGTGAAGTTTTCATCCTCAGCACAGCAATACAGAAATGACCTGACTTGAAAATACAGAGTTCCAAAAGGAGAGTGCCATGATTAAGAGAGTTAATAAACAAAAGCTGCCACACTAACTTGATTGATAAAATAGTGATTTTTACACCCATTCAGTTAATATTGGATTTGGAGTCAGAGGACTTAAGTTCAAATTCTATTCTGTTTCTTACTACCTGTGTAATCTTGGAAAAGTTTTTTCGGTTTTTCTGGGACTCAGTTTCCTTATCTATAAAAGGGTTGGAATAGATGGTCAAAGAATCATCAGTTTAGAACTAAAGCTTATCTAATCCAACCTTTTCATTTTATAAATAAGAAAACTTGAAGCCCAGAGAGATGAAGTAGTTTGTCTAGAATCACATAAGTAGTAAGTATTTAAAGCAGAATTTGAACTCTGGTCCTCTGACACCAAATCCAGCATGCTTTTCACTGAAATGTGCTGAGTTCCACATGTGTGTTCTCCTTTCTAGAGAATACTGCCATACAGGCAAAAACTCGATGATTTCTTTTATCGGATCCCAACTCTTCTGAACCCTCACTCCAATCCTAGAATCCACACCATAGAAGTACCATCCACTTCTACAAGTACCATTCTCTCCCTCTGATTGGTTCCTCCTAGAACTTCCATTTAAGGAGGGAACCTAACTCAGGAATGTCTCATGCCTCTTCAGGTTGAGTTCTAGACTTTCTCTATCATGCTCCCATGTCTGGGACCTTTGTTCCCTCTGAATGTAGTGTCTTTCTCCATTTAAAAGAAAAGTCCTTTGTGGCTCTGTTGGAGAGAACCATCTACACTCAGAGAGAGGACTGGGTCACAATATAGTATTTTCACTTTTTTATTGTTGTTTTCTTGCATCCAATTTTCTTTCTCATTTTTTTTTTGCCTTTTTGATTTGATTTCTCTTGTGTAGCAAGATAATTATATAAATATGTATGCCTATATTGGATTTAACATATATTTCTACCATGTTTCACATATATTAGAATACTTGCCATCTAGGAAAGGGGTGGAGGGAGGATGGGGAATTGAAACACAGGGTTTTGCAAGGTTTAATGTTGAAAAATTATTCATGCATATGTTTTGAAAATAAAAAATGTCAATTAAAAAAGTAAGCTCTTTGAGGGCAGAGAATGCCTTTTCTCCTATTTATATTTCTATTCTAAGCATAAGATAAGTGCTTATTAGCTATTAATAAAAGCTTTTTTGGTAAGTGATTTGAAGTATTTGGGGTATACTTTGTGGAGATGACATGATGTTATCAGCAAGTTAGTAACAATGCAATCACAAATGGCTTTTGCTTTCTTTTTCAAGAACAAAATGCAAGAGAGCAACAGGATAAATGTAGGCAAAATAAAAATTCTTAAGCTACAGAAAGAAATACAGTATCAGAATTTACAGTAGGATTCAGAACACTCTATCCAATTCTGTATGCCATATTTTAGGATTGTTAACAAGCCAAATTATATAGAGAAGGTGAGGAGAATAGAAATCATAACATATAAGGATTGTTTTCAGAGTTAGTAGTTTGGCTTGCAGAAGACCAAATTTAGGTGATGGAAAGATAATTTCTGTCTTCCATTAGAAGATGGAGGCTTGTTTCACCATTAATCTTGTGTAGTCTTGATTGGTCAATGAAATCTTTCAATGTTATTTTCTTTTACTTATTGTGTTAATCATGTAATTTTTTCTCTTCATTTTTTTTTTGCTTTAAATCAAATCCAACAAAATTTATAGTACAATATTACAACATATTCATATGGTACAATTTGTTCAATCATCTTTCAAAAGATAACATCTTGCTTTTTTCTCAGTTCTTTGCTAATACAAAAAGTGATGCTATATGTTTTATATATATGGGACCTTTCCTTCTATTTTTGACATCCATAAAGTATATAATTATAAGTGATATTACTGGGCCAAATTTGTGTTTTAGTGACTTTTTAATATAAATTCAAACTGTTTTCTAGAATAATTGGACCCAATCACAACTTTACCAAAGGTACATTAATTAGTAATCTATTTGCACATAACTCTTCAAATATTGGTTATTTTTTTTTTGTCAGTCTGAGATATGAAGTGAAACCGTAGGGCTGTTTTGATTTAAATTTCTTTATTACTGATTTGGATATCTTGTTGGTTGTAGTTGCATTTTGTGTTTAGAAAGTGCCTGATTGCTTATCCAGTGGGAAATGGCTCTTGTTCTAATATATTTTTATGATTTATTTATACATTTTAGATATCTTTATATATCTGATAACAGATATATTTCAGAAAATGTTTCCCTTCTAATTCTAACTACATTGATTGTGCTTAGACTTTTCAATTTTATGTCAAGGTGGTCCATTTTATTTTTTATATAATGAGGATTTCCTATCACTTAAAATCTTTAAGCAAAAGTCGAATTTGTTAAGGATGCTGTGCATTCACACTTTGGGTTGTACTTTGGGGTTGAAGTGAATGACCTCAAGTCCTTTCCATCTTCTGATTTTTGTGTGTCTGGGTTTTTAGCCCTTTTCTTCCAAATAACTAAGGAGAAACCAGATATAGCTTACAGGTACTTGCCTCTTCACACAAAGAGAGTTATCTGTCATTATCTTTTATTTCTGCACATATCATGAGGGACTAGCGCACGCACAAAGCATTTCTAATGCTACTCATCATGTGAGAGAGATTTAGGAGATTGCTTCTGGGATAGCCATGATGATGTATAATGGAAGTATCCTGGAAAGATTTAAGCATAAAGCATATATAGACATTCTGTTACTTATTCCCATCTGCTAACCATATGGATAGAAGAAGCCTTCTCAATTTATTGCATAGCCAGAACTGGGTAGTACCTTTAAAAGGTAAAAGCAAAACTTCAGCCATTTTTCCTTGCCTTCTCTCTTTTGATCTGACAGCCAATAAGAGATAATATTATGACAGTAGAGGTTCTAATCTTTTCTCCTTTTGAGACTGATAAGTGACTGAGAAAAATGGACATTGGTTCATTTCTATTTAAGACTAAGGGCTTGGAAATTCTGACCTTCTCAACTTTAAGAAGTCAGGAGAACAAAGCTCTTCTGGATATTTCCAATGCATCCAAGTCCCAGAGTGTAGTTTCTGCATCCAGCACTGCAACCAAGAAGGAGTGAACCTCAGAACTCAGCTCTGTGTAAATTGCAACAAGGATTTATCTAGCAATCACTTCATATTTGGACATGATCTTGTTGAGGGTGGTAGCCCCTTGATATTCCTTGTTTGATCCCCAACTCCATTTGGGACTTGGACCTTTGATACAAGATCTGTTCAAACTAGTTTGGGCTATCTGAGCTGGCCAGGGTTTTACAGCCCCCATTCTAATCTGCTCAGATAGACCAAATGCCATCAGGAAATTCCTTTTCAGGAAGAGACTTCTTCTATCCCCAAAAGATAACAAGAGAATCCTTATCTTATTTACATCATTCTCTGGAACCTCCTTACATCACTGCATCTGAATGATTGTGCTCTTGTATAAAACAGAGTCCTCAAAAATCTATTCTTTGCAAAATGGGCCTTGTACCTTGCAGCCATTTTGCCCACCGGCTCTCCGGTGTTTCCATTCTAATAAATAAAGACTATGTTTCCATACAGCATTGAGTAGCAAATTCATTTGCTGCCGACCCCGCCCTTGGTTACTTTGAAAAAAGGAAGGAGAGAGAGAAAAGGAACTGACCCATCTCGGTTTAGACCTCAGTTTACTCCTCATCAATCTTAGTTGGACCAATGTTATATTGGAACTCAACTAAGCCTGAACATATTCTCCAGATACTGTTGTACCGCAGTTCTCTTTTATTATCCTGACTCAGTTCCTAATTGTTCTGGTCAATATTGCAACACTACCCTTCCCTCCTAATCATGATGATCCATATAAGGAGAAAGACCTATCAGAATGTTGGATGCCTCTCCCCATTCTGTAATCCCAATTTATCAGATGTCCCTCATGCGTCCTCCCACCCTGTCAGAACCGGATTGTTAGTCTCGTTCCAGCTCTAAGCACTCTGACTCTGCTCCTGCCTCAGTTTACCCCTGTAGCTCTGCCATGTGTGTGTGTGTGTGTGTGTGTGTGTGTGTGTGTGTGTGTGTGTATGTATGTATGTCATTGAGAACTCACATTCTCACAATGTTGCTGGATTCTTGGAGATGATAGTCTCATTCATCCCTGGAACCAAACCGTGGATCAATTTGGTCCCAGTAAATCTCTCCCTTTCAAATAAAATATTAAAAGCTCTCTAATCTCTACCTTGCCTCAGTTTCTCGGCATTATAATACTAAGGTGATATAAGGAAGAGTATGATCCCAAAGTGTTAAAAGTATTTGTACTTCTGCTATTTTTTTCTTCTCAAAATAAATATACCTTTGTAAAAACTAATTGATATTAAGTGAATAAATAGAATTGGGGTACTAGTCTTTGGCACTTAATAATAATGGAAGGAGAAGGAACCCAACCAATAGGGACTCAAACCAATAGCAGTTGAGAAGAGATATTCTGAAACCCCTAGAGCTCTACAAAGGTGATGTGGCTAACCAGGCTCTGAGAGAGTAAACCAGAACAGATTCATTGTATCTAGAAATGGACCAGGGGAAAACTTTGTTCCTTAGTTCTTTGTCCTTAGTTCTCAAGTCATCAGGAGGGTGGTATCATACACTTGTTAAGTGAACTTGATTTAAGTGAGGGAGGATTATGCATTCACCAACTTCACTTTCGCCTCCATATCTGGAAACAGTGGCAAGATCAGAAAGACTATGCAGTGGGGGGCATTTCTTTCCTATATCTTTCTCAGATCCCAAATCTCACGTTGTCTGAGGCAAGTCTAATTTCAGTAATTAAAACTAGATAAATAATGAGGCAGAGAATGGTCTTTTAATGGCCTATTTTAAAAAGCAGAAACAAAAAACAAAGATGATCTAGGAATCAATTCTGGCCAAAACAAAAACAATTCTTATTTATACTCCCTCTAAGCCATCAAAGCCCAAATAAGGACCAATAAAGCTTGGGCTGGGACCTATTGTTGGCCAATCAATGAAAGCCAAAGTTATTTGAGTTTAAGGTTATGGACCTTAAACCCCATAAACCCCAGGATATTTAAAGAGTTTTCAGCAATTAAAATTTATATTCCTTCAAGCAGAATATCAGAAGGTAAGGATATGATTACCTATGTGGACAAACGGAGACAAGGGAGGGAAGGAAAGATACAGGGAAGGAAGAGATGAAGGAAGGAATGAAGAAAGGGAGGGAGAAAGAAAGGGTAGAAGGAAGGGAAGGAGGGAAGGAGAGAAAAAGGGAGGAAGGGATGGGGAAGAGAGGAAAGGAGAAAGAAAAGAAAGGAGGAGAAAATGGGAAAGAGAGGAGGGGAAGGCTAAGAAGGGGACAAGGGAGGGGGATGGAGAGGGAGGAGAGAAAAGGGTTGTGGGGCAGCCAAACCTACTCACAGATTATTATTTGCCCTTCATTCTTGAATCAGAAAGTGTCATCATGATTTGCTAATGAATTGGATTTAAATAAGAGAGGGCTGTGCAAAGTTACCAACTTCACTCTCTTCTCTAGAGCCATATAGATCAGGAGATGGCTCCGGATGTAATAGGAAACTTTTGGCCTTTTTCATCTGTTCTCCCTAACCAGCTCAGAATGGGAAGATTTATCGGATAGAACAAAAACTGATCTTGGAAACAAAAGAATTAGGTTTGATTTCTGCTTCTGATGAGTCCTATTGTACTAAAGCAAATCACTTAACTTCTCAGGGCTTTGAGCAATTCTCTAAAACTGTAGATTGCATAATAGGCATTAATCTGTCTAGGTAGAGGAAGTTTTTGCATAGAGGACACTTCCTATACTGATAAATATCGAACATTAAGTCCAAAAGAAAAAATTAATTATTGCTGATTTTTTTTCCCCAATCTGAGGATTTTCATCCAAGCTTATAATAACACCAGAACACAACCATAGCCCCCGGCATCATTCACAGATTGCTAGAGGTTTTCTAGATTTACTTAATAAATCAGCAAAACATTTATTGAGCACTTATTAGGTGGTACTGTGCTAAGCCAACAAACTGTTGGCTCTGGAAGGCAAGATACCTCCTCTGGCCAGCTACAGGGAGGGCACACACCCTGACATCTTCATTTTGAGGATTAATTATCCCTTTGCACATGTAATATTCCTCTATTAAATCAGCATCTCCTAAATTCTTTGATCCTTAGTTATTTATTTGCTAAAAACCCTTTCCATCTGCCTAAAGCCATTTGCATCCCACTCTCCTGCTACACAAATCTGTATTTGCCTTGTATGGGGAATAATGGAGGCATCCAGTGGGAAAGCTTTTTATGCATATAAGATTATACAAGAAATAAAAGGCTTAATTTACCTGAACAGTAAGACAATGCAGAAATTATGGTCAAAAGGGGAAGCACACAGCTATCCTCAGAGTGATCTATATTTTTTCTTCTGCCATTTTTCCAGTTTTATACTTACCTTGGGCACTGGATCTGGAGTTGGAAAAACTCAAGTTCAAATCTGGCCTCAAACATTAGTTGTGTGACCCTAGAGAAGTCATTTACTCCTGTTTGCCTCAGTTTCCTCTTCTGTAAATTGAATTAGACAAGGAAATGACAAAACCACTCCAGAATTTCTCAAGAAAACCCCAAATGGGGTCATAAAGAGTCCAACACATCTGAACAATATTTACTTTGACAAACTTCCACTTTCCTTCTCCTTCCCCCCACAACCTAATAACTTTCCCCACTAAATAATAATAGGAAAATATTTAAATATTTTAAAATAATGCAAAAATAATATTTTGTCTGAAGTCCTTGGTCCTATCAGCAATTACTCAGAATCCTAAACTGAATATTAACACTTTAATCTTCTTTCACCATTTAACATTATTTTTAAAGGCCTAAACCCCATTCCAACAGGAATCCAAGTCAAAAGTCAGGGAGGAACTCTATTCTCCAGAAGATCAAGATTAAGGTAAGCAAGATTAAGGTACAGATCAGAGCAGGAGACCCTTTATTAATCCATTTTAAGGGCAGTACCTCCATTTTCCCAAACTTTGACTGGATTAAGAAAATGGTTCTGCAGGACACAGAAATCAAGTTAAATTAAAAGTTAAGTCCTGCTTGAAAAATAAAAAGGGTTGCCTAGACTTTTGTCCTATTTAATCTCAGTTATGGAATTTGTCTTTGTCTCAATCCCTATAAATTACAATTTGAAAATGGCATGGATAAAGAGATTTTTCAAAGGTAAGATAAATGTTTGCCCCTTTGGATTTTTTCTCTCTCTCAGTAAAGATTTCTAGAATCAGAATTATGTTTTATGTTTTATATATATATATATATATATATATATATATATATATATATATATAGAGAGAGAGAGAGAGAGAGAGAGAGAGAGAGAGAGAGAGAGAGAGAGCATTATTTTTACACATAAATTATTAAACTTATCTTTGATAAAAGTTTGTGCCAAAAATGCAGAAGGTAGAATTTTTCTTCCAGGATAGGTATAGTGGTTCTCTAAATAAGAAGGCAGTACTTAAATAGATATTAGGAAAGCACAAAGGACTCAAGGGACAAAAGTAACAATTCATTCTTGAGTTTGTGGGAAAATTCCTATTGAGTCTAATTTAAACTAGATTTTTCTCCTGTATTCTAGCCAGCTTCTTAAGCTGTGAGTGGCAACCCTTTTTGGGGGTCTCATAACTGAATGTGAGAGTCACAAAGTTATGATTTATTATCAGTAAATGTTTGATTTGTATACTTATTTTATCTACCTCTATATCCAGGAAAATGGTAAAATTTCTTGAGTGAAAAATGAGTCCCAAATGAAAAAAGTTTAAGAAGTCCTGATCTAAAGTAGCATTTTAAAAATTATTATGTTTTGAAACATGACCTAGAAAGTCCAAATTTGTATGTATGTATTTGTGTGTGTGTATATATATGTATATATATACACACACACATACAGCTTTATACAATATATAATCATAATGTATGATTATATATTATAATTATTATAATAACATTACATCTTATATATACCCAAATATATTTATATATAAATTTTTGTTCTCCTGAGACAACTTTCTCTTTAAAATGTCATCATATTTTCATTTGAGATCTTCACCATTACATGCTTATTTCCAAGCAACTGTCTCAAACGATAAGTTATTGCTTTGAACTGGTAGAAAGAAAGGATACATCTTCAGTGGAATCTTTGAGCATCAGTGGTATCAAATTTAAATAGAATCAGGGGCCACTAAATTGTACAAAAGGATTCCTATGTGCCACATATTGACTTAAAAAAACAATGTATATATATTATCTATGCTTTATTATATTTTTGTGTAAGTAAATATTTCCCAACTAGTGTCAGGCACCACTCAGAAGCGACCCTAAGTAGTATACAGCCCATATGCTTGACATTTATGTTCCATATCAATGAGATCATTCATCCAGATTTTATAGGAAAATTCTTCTCCATCATAGAGAATCAACTAAAAAATTACTAAAAACAATTCACAACTTTAGCAAAGTTGCAAAATACAAAATAAATCCACATAAATCATTAACATTTCTATATGTTCTATATGGACAAAGTCTACCAGCTAGAGATACAAAGAAAAATTCCATTTAAAATGACTAGATATAATATAAAATATTTGGGAATCTACCTGCCAAGACAAAGTCAGGAATTATATGACTACAATTACAAAACACTTTCCAAACAAATAAAGTCAGATGAAATCAATTAGAAGAATATCAAATGCTCATGGGGGCTGAGCTAATATAATAAAAATGACAATTCTACCTAAATTAATCTATTTGTTCAGTGCCATACCAATCAAACCCCCAAGAAATTATTTTACAAAGCTAGAAAAAATTATAACAAAGTTCATCTGAAAGAACAAAAGGTCAAGAAGTTCAATGGAATTAATTTTTTAACATGCAACTGAAGGTGGCCCAGCTGCTATATTATAAGGCAGTGGTCATAAAATTCATTTGGTACCAGTTAAAAAATAGAGTAGTGGATCAATAGAATAGGTTAGATTCATAAGATACAATGTCATTACAGCAATTTAGTGTTTGATAAACCCAAAGACCCAATTTCTGGGATAAGAATTCACTATTTGAAAGTTGCTGGGAAACTGCATACCTGTCAGATTGACTAAGATGACAGGAAAAAATAATGATGAATGTTGGAGGGGATGCAGGAAAACTGGGACACTGATGCATTATTAGTAGAGTTGTAAATGGATCCAACCATTCAAGAAAGCAATTTGGAACTATACTCAAAACTTATCAAACTGTGAAGGCCCTTTGCAAGAGTGTTACTACTGGGCTTATTTCCCAAAGAGATATTAAAGAAGGGAAAGGGACTTATATGTGGAAAAATGTTTGTGGCAATCCTTTTCATAGTGGCTAGAAACTGAAAATTGAAGGGATACCCACCAATTGGAGAATGGCTGAATAAATTGTGGTATATGAATGTTATGGAATATTGTTCTATAAGAAATGACTAGTAGCATGTATACATATATTGTATTTAATTTATACTCTAACATATTTAACATGTATTGGTCGACCTGCCATGGGGGGGGAGAGGAGGAAGGAGGGAAAAATTGGAACAAATGATTTGGCAATTGTCAACGTTGTAAAATTACCCATACAAATATCTGGAAAATTAAAACTATTAAAAAACAAAAAGAAAAGAAATGACCAGTAGGATGAATACAGAGAGGCCTGGAGAGACTTATATGAACTGTTGCTGCGTGAAATGAGCAGAACCAGGAGATCATTATACACTTCAACTATATGAGGATGTATTCTGATGGATGTGGATATCTTCAACAGAGAGGATCCAAGTAAGTTCCAATTGATCTGTAATGAACAGAAGCAGCTACACCCAGAGAAAGAACACTGGGAAATGAGTATGAACCACAGCATAACATTTCCACTCTCTCTGTTATTATTTATTATCATTTTTGTTTTTTTCTTCTCAGGTTTTTTTTACCTTCTTTCTAAATCTGATCTTTCTTGTACAACAAGGTAACTGTACAAATATATATACATATATTGTATTTAACATATACTTTAACATGTATTTAACATGTATGGGACTACCTGCTATCTGAGGGAGGGGGTGGAGGGAAGGCAGGGAAAAGTTGAAACAAGTTTTTGCAAGGGTCAGTGCTGAAAAATTACCTATGCATATGTTTTGTATATGAAAAGCTATAATAAAAAATAAATGAAAATAAATTTTTAAAAAGTTGCTCAGAAATTAGTACAGCTGAAACTAGGCATTGACCCACACCTTACAACCTATATCAAAATAAGGTCTAAATGGGTTCATGATTTAGACATAAAAGAGTGATAACTGTAAGCAAATTAGAAGAACAAAGGATAATCTACCTCTCAGATCTGTGGAGAAGGAATGAATTTATGGCCAAAGAAGAACCAGGGTACATTGTGGAATGCAAAATGGATAATTTTGATTATATTAATTTAAAAATTAATTTTATTAATTAATTTATTGATTAATTAATATTAAATTAATAAAAATTAATTTTAAAAAGTTTTGTACACAAAACTAAAATTAGAAGGGAAGCAGTAAATTAGAACAGAAATTTTTGTATGAATTGATTCTAAGTGAAGTGAGTAGAACCAAGAGAACATTGTATATAGCAACAAGATTATGTGATGATCAACTGTGATGAACTTGGCTCTTTTCAACAATGAGATGATTCAAGGCAATTCTAATAGATTTGTGATGTTAAGAGGCATCCACATCCGGAAAGGGAACTATGGAGACTAAATGTGGATCACAACATAGTATTTTCATCTTTTTTGTTGTTATTGTTTCTTTGTTTTCTTTCTCATGTTTTTCCCCCCTTTGATCCAACTTTTCTCAAGCATCATGACCAATGTGGAAATACTTCTAGAGGACTGTATATGCTATACAACCTATATTTGGATTGCTTGTTGCCTGGGGGAGTAGGGAAGGAGAAAAAAAAATTTGGAACACAAGATTTTGCAAGGGTGAATACTGGAAACCATGATGTGTTTTGAAAATTAAAGGCTTTATTAAAAAATAAAGAAAAGAAAATTATTCTCCATCTATCAAATCCAAATGATTTCTGCTAGAAGAGTATACTAGCGGAGCAAAGCAAGAGAAAGAGAAGGAAACCACTAGACATTTTTAATAATTATTTTAATAATAATATTAATTTAATAATAAAACTAAAATTATTATTTTAAAACTATAAAAATAGTTACCTATTAAATGAAGTTAAAAGAAGTTTTGGAGAAAAGGTACTGTGTTTAAATTCTAGCTGTCTTAATACCTGGGTGTCCTTGACTATTCAACTTTCTTATCTATGGAGTTGGACCAAATGATCTCTAGCTTCCTTCAAATCATCAAATTATTATCTCTAAGTTTCTTTTCTCCCAAATAATTGCCAAATGAGAACCATTGCTAATTGAATAATTAGATATTAAGAAAACACTTCAAATGAGGAAGATCAATAAGCTTCTATACACTTTCTTCAGCAAAAACCTAAATTTCACCATAAATCAAACAATGATCAAGAAATACAATAATATTATGTCAGGAATGCAATTCTAAATACAATTAGCCATACTATCAAAACAACAGAAATCATATAATTTATCAATAGAAAAAGTTTTTTGAAAACATACACCAATTATTTTTAAATGAGAAAGTTCTTACATATTTCAAAATTATTTTTCTTTATGATGTTATTGTACAAATTTGTTCTGCTGCACATTTCATTCTTCAGTTTTTTTAAGAATCCTCAGAACTATTCATTTTTATGATACATATTGTTCTGCTTCTGCTCACTTCACTCTTCATCAGTTCATGTAAATTTTATCATGTCTCTTTGCAATCAACTATTTCCTCATTTCTTACAGCACAACAATTGAATTCAATCACATTCATTTATCCTAACTTATTCAGCCATTTCTCAATTGAGATGCATCTCTTTAGTTTCCAATTTTTGCCACCAAAAAAAAAAAAGTCACCAAAAATATTTTCATACCTATCAGATCTTTTCCTATTTCTTTGATTATTTTTGGGTACAGGCCTAGTAATGGCATAGCTAAGACAGTAGGCATGCAGTCTTTAGTATTTTTATTTATAATTACAAATTGTTTTCCAAATTGGTTGTAGCCACTTATAGGTCCACTAACAATACAACAATATATAGTACATAGTCCCTCCAACATTTATCATTTTCTTTCTTTCTTCCTTTCTTTTTTTGTCATCTTTGTTATTCTGATGGGAGTGAGAGTGGATCTCAGAATTGCTTTAATTGGCATTTTTCTAATAGTTGATATGATGCATTTTTTCTCAGATAGCCTGGATTTCTTCATTTGAGAACTGCCTATTCATATCCTCAAATCATTTATCAGTTGAAAAATAGTTCTTATTCTTATAAATTTGATTCAGCACCTTATATCTTAGGAATAAGACCTTTACCAGAAAAAAGCTTCAGATCTTCCCCCCCAGTTCCACTTTTTGTTTCGTTGGATGCTAAACCTTTTTAATTTTATGTAATCCAAATTGGAGGACTAGGTGGCTCAGTGGATAGGATGCTGGGACTGGAAGCAGGAGGATCCAAGATCAAATGTAGCCCCAGATACTCACTAGCTGTGTGACTCTGGACAAGTCACTTATCTCTGCTTGCCTTAGTTTCCTCAACTGTAAAATGAGCTAGAGAAGGAAATTGCAAAGTATTACAGTATCTTTGCCAAGAAAAACCCAAATGGACTCATGAAAAATCCGATAGTATTTTCTACAATTCTCTTATTTGTTAATGATTTGACTACATTTAAATCACATTCATTTTTCATAAAATGTTGCTCTAAGTCAGGGCTTCTCAAATTTTTTCCACTCATGACTCCTTTTTGCCCCAAAATTTTTATGTGACCTTGAATTATATAAATATATAAAATAAGTACACAAATCAAACATTTACTAATAATAAATCATAATTTTGTGACTTCTACATTCAGTTATGAGACCCCCATTTGGGGGTTGCAACCTACAGTTTAAGAAGATGGGCTTTTAGTCACATTTCTTCCCTATTGCTGTCCAATTTTCCTAACAGTTTTAAGAAGCCTTTTCCAGGTCCCCTTTCCAATCTCAACCAGCATTTTTCATGCTTAACAATTTAACAGTTGTCTTCCTTTTAAGATTATTTCTCATTAGCTCTATATCAGGCATAGTTATTTGAATGTTGTCTACTCCATTAGAATGAGTTCCTTGAAGACAGATACCCAATTTTTTGGTCTTTTTTTCATCCCCAGCACTTAGTATGAGTACTTAAATATAATAAGAGCTTAATAAATGAATGCTGCCTGAAAATGTATCAAATTTTTTACCTGTAAATGGGTAAAGAGAAGTAAAGTCTTGGTAACCAAAATATGAGGGATTCTAAGATCCAAGATTAATAATCTATCCAGATCTATATCAGATAATAATCTATGCTAGTTCTAATATTATGTATTTCCTACCTCAGATGAATAGAAAAATGAGCATTCTTTAGCCCTTTCTCCCAAGCATCATCTTTCTGGCTTTCTGTGTTTATGTCTCATTCAATTCCTTTCCTCAAGAAATTAACCCAATGAATCGATGGGCATGATTCTTCTCACTCTAGCCTCCCTCTGTCCTTGTTATGGCACAGCACAGAGTCTCACCAGCTGGCTAAATGAACTCTTTAAAATTACATTCCAGTGCCATCTTTTACTATAGGATACGTACAATGTTTAGCAACATGGTGTAATCTAATTAAGATGATAAAAAAACATACATCATCTTATGTAACTTTTGCACCCTCAAATGTACTTATACCTTCAGTTTCAAAGATAAACCTTTAAACTTCAGCTAACAGCCAAGACATCAGCTAGTAATGCCATCTTGGAAAGCTATTGGACAAATCCAAGTTACTTTCATGGACAGTGATTTGGAGTGAGGGGAAAAGGGAATGACAGAGTTAGCATTTATCTAAAATACCAATGCTATCTTATTTTTCATCTCACAAAAATATGTGAATTTGAATTATATATATATGTGTGTGTGTCTGTGTGTGTGAACATATATGAATAATATACATATATACCCATATGTATATATAGCATATATGTGTATACACACATTCTTCCATATATATATATGAATAAAAATATTTGAATAGCCTAAATATCTTTCTTCTCTCTTGACATACTATATTTGTCCCTTGAAAATCATCAGATACTTGAATACCAGTGTATGTGTGAGGAATCAGCAATTTAGGGAGAGTATATAATTGAACTCTTAACAGTGTGCATTGGCTGGCTGTGCAGACCTGTTCTAATTTCTTTTCTGGGGTAGGCAGTATCGTAGTTTTCTTAACTATTAAATTTAAGATAGATAGATAGATGGATAGATAGATAGATAGATAGATAGATAGATAGATAGATAGATAGATATTAATAGCTGTTTCTCAACTGTGAACTTTAAAATTTGTTTAATAGCTGTATTTCAATAATAGGCTTCCTTTCTAATCCTATGTTTTGCTATGCATTTAAGAAAATTATCTGAAGAATCTATAGCATTTAACAGCCTATCAAAGGGAGATATGGAACAAAAAAGATTAAGAATTTCTGCTATAAATTCTCCTGTTCCTTTTGTCCTTATTCGCCTTGACTGTGGAAAAGGAGTAAAAGGTCGGGAGCTCTGCCCTGGTCCTGGTGCTGAAACCGGGGTCTATTTAGTTGCTAACTTGGGAAGAACCTAGCCAATTTGAACTTTCTGAATCTCTGTGCTTGCTCCAAGGTTTCGTATATGAAGTGTCTCACATTTCCTTTTTGTGACGAAAAATAGCAGTACTAGCATATTAAATAAACGCTTCTGTTATTCACTATACTTGAAAACAACTTGGATTTGCATAAACACTTTTAAATGAAACCAATAAATCAGTCAAAATAAAAACATAATGCATTATTTTAAACCTTATGCAAAATCCCCCAAATCGTGTTCTTTTATAATGACCTCTAGTTCTCAAAGTACCACTCAGAAATCCAAGCATTAATACAATGAGTAAAATTAGACTAATAGGAATAAAAAAAAAAAACTGTACCTAATAAGAATACAAAATGGGACAATTTTATTCCTAAGCAGCCTCAAAATATACACATCATTTATTTTAATCTTGAGTTTTAATATTAAAAGTTGTCATTTTACAACCTCTGCTTTCTACTATTCAATTAAATACAACTTTAGGCAACTGTCTTTGTATCAAACATGATGAAATTACGTTTAAAATACCAGGATTGCAGTGGGATCATGGAAATCAGAACAAAAAAAGACATAATATTTTAACCCAGGAAAACTAAAGACTTAAAAGCAACTTAATTTAATGAGTAATTAAAAATTAATATCCCAACAGGAATTTTAAACTAACAATACCTTTAATATTGAGTACCATTTCCCTATAATGTTATTAGTGGTTTAAACATCTTCCCAAAGATCATAAAATTAAAAAATAATTTGAACATCTTCTCAAAATTCAAAATGTTATAGCCTAAAATGTCACATTCAACAACAAAAAAATAAGCATTTTCTCTTAAAGACAATAGGAGCAAAAGATATGAGCCTAAGAAAAGTGAAATAAGGCTCTGAATAGAGAAACATTGTTCTAATTAAAAGTACCCTTGAGAGGCTGACCAAATCCAAAAGTTTGTTGTCTTTCTAATACTTGATGCACTAAATGTGTAACTTTCCTTTTCTTTTTGCATTAACTTGATTCTAAAACAGCACAAACTTTTTCTCAGAAAAAAAAAAAAAAGTAGACTAATGGCCAGCCACTAGTTTCTTAAAACCAAAGTACACTTTGAAGACAGAGTATTTTAAGTGCTTAAGGTCTGTGCCAAGAACTGATAAGAAAATAAGACTATGTCGAATCAACGATGTAATTCAATAAATGTGCAGTTAACCTTTAGGACCAAATCATACATTCCCTTTACTCCTTGTATCCCTGTCTCACATATACAGATTAAAAACAGACATTTAAAGATAGCTAATAAAAATAATAATTTCTCCAAAAGAAATCTTGTCAGATTGCTAAACAAGATTCTAAGCTATACATATCTATCCTTCTCCTTGAACAGATAGATGTAGACAGAAATAAAACCAAGTGATATTACTCAATAGCAATAAAGCTTCTTTAAAATAAAAAAAAAAGAAAAGTATACCACTTGACTATCCTGAACTGTGATTTCCTCCCCTTCAAAAATAAATAAATAAATATAGCCCACTAGAAACCTCACTTTCATTTTCCACAAAATAAAATATTTATTCACCTAAATGAAATTCTCACTCTATCCATTTCACTCTATCAGTAAGAAATAAATTGACTACTGATAAATTTCCAATTTCTTCTAAAGCTTGTCTTCTTTCTCAAAGAGTAGAATTAAGCAATCTTACCCAAATCTCTCAGAATAAAATCCATCTACCTTGCACAGGAAATATCATTGATTGATTAATTTAATTCAGCCAGAACAACTGCCATCTAACCAGCTATCCCATCAGCAATCTCCCTAACCCCAGTGAAAAAAAAATTAAGTATGCATTCAAAAAATTTTTGAAATCATAAATAAAGTGGAGAATCTCTGGAAAATCTATTTTAGAAGAAAAAAAAGGGAATTTTTTAAAAAAGCATTTTCTTGTGCACAAGTCAACACAAAAGTGCTCCTACTCCACAGATGGCACATGCAAGTAGAAGAGATTAACTTTTCTGTGCCCTAAATGAAAAGATTGCATAATAGCAGCAGATATTAGTTTTCAAAACGTTTTGCTTTTGGCTCTCAAGATACTTACTAGTGTATCTCCATTCCTGAATTTCACATTTTAATCCAAGCAATTAGATAAAGAATCAGCTGTGGTACCTACCTGCTCGGGGAAACAACCAGTTTCTTCAGAACAATATAGCCAAGCTAAGCATGCACATGCTTATCTTGCAAAAATTCTCGATGCTCTAGGAATCCCAATCTCCCCAAAGCTGGCTCTCAGTCTTAGGAAGACTCCTTCCCAGCTACCACGACTGTGGGAAACGTCCAATCCCCGCAAGCACAAGCTAGTCAGTGGCAGCTATTACTGGGCAACAAGATGCCAAGTCATCAGTCCAAGTCTGTTACACCTACAACAGACTTCCTCACTGCTTGCCTTCCAGGGGAGGAAAGCAGAGTTCCATCCTCCTCCTCCTTGCTAGAACAAGTTTCAAAAACCAATTCGTTTACAGCAATGACAGCTTTCTCTTTCTCAAGCATCAAGTGGTTAAAAAAGAAATAATAAAAGTCAAGAAAGCTGAGATCACTGTTGTCTGTGATCATCCCCTCTCCCCCAGCCTTCCCACTTTCTCTTTACAGATAATTACATTGATACTCCCAAATAACTAAGCCCACCATTTCTCTTCTAGAACACTTCACTTCCCTCTATCTACAGCTAGGACGGAACTCTAAAGAGCTGGCATTGTCATTTGGGAGAACCAAGAATAATTCAACTGCTCCCCTAACCACCCCCAAGAGTCTTGGAAGGACCTTAATAAGTCCCCTAGCCACCTCCAATAAATAGATTTGGGACAAACCTGTGCCATGAATCAATCAAGTTTCTGGCTCCTGGAGCTATAAGCCTTTTCCAACGGCCCACTTCCCTGCAATTTAAAAAAAAAAAAAAAAAAAAAAAAAAGGCAGGATTGTGCTTCTGTATGGTACAATACACACCTGAGGAGCCTGAGGCTGAAGAACTCAGCTCCAAAGTACCTGAAACTCAGGTTTAGAAAGGGGCAGAGGAGCATGTTTGTTTCACTAATGAGCCTCCACAAGAGGCTCAAAGAGCAGGCTGGTCATTCCAGTCTGAAGCTGTGCATGGCAGTAATGCATCTGACCCTAACTGCTGTTCTTTCTGGTGGAAGTTAAGACTGCTGAAAGTTATCCCAACCCCAATAGTTTATTAAGGAGCCTCCGGTGTGGAAGCTGCTGCCCCCTTGTGGCATTTTAGATGAATCATTTTGGAATTGGGGGAGAAAAAAGTGACAGCGACTCTCAGATCCAACAAGCCCTATCAGTTTAGGTGATGGTGTTAAAATACTCCGTTAATCATATAATGTTAGAAAGGATCCTGAAGTTATACAGTTCAACAGCTTTGTTAAGTGAAGCAAGTGACAAAGCCAAGAATTAAATTCAGAGCAGATTTTTTTTTTCCAGAGGGAGCTAAGGTAGCACACTGGAGAGAGTACCAGACTGGAGGCAGACAGACTCATTTTCTTGAGTTCAAATCTGGCCTCAGACACTAGCTGTGTGATTCTGGGTAAGTCCCTCAATCCTGCTTACCTCAGTTTCCTCATCTGTAAAATGAGCTGGAGATGGAAATAGCAAACCCCAAATGGGGTCAGGAAGATTCAAACACAACTAAACAATCCAAATTGTTCAATTTATCCATCTCTTTATTTTGTCATGGATTTTTCTTCTACCAACTGATCTCATACATAATATTTTCCACATTTCTCTAATTTTTTTAGTGATCTGACCATTTATGTTTGGTTATATCCATAAATAAATTAATGAATGAACATTTATTGTTTAATATATGGAAAGCATTGAAATAAAAAAATTGAGTACACAATTGGAAAAGCAAAGCAGTTTCTACTCTCAAGAAGCTCACTTAATGAATAACAGAAAACTATGGAGGTAAATAGGTGTTACAATAGAGTGCTTAGGCCTATAGTCAAGAGGACTCATCTTTCTGAGTTCAGTATCTTTGCTGAGAAAATCCCAAATGGGGTCATGAAGAGTCAGGCATGGCTGAGCAATAACAAAAGAGTTCTTTCCATTGTAGTTTTAAACAATACAGTTGTATGTGTTCATTAAAGAAACAAATGACTGGGAATTGTGAAAAGACCTTGGATTTGTAGTCAGGGAACATGAATTTAAATTTCAGTTCTTCTGTGTTACCACAGACAAGTCCCTTCCAGTTCTAAATCTGTGCACATTTTTATGTGGAATATCCGATAAGAGATACAACACTCGAGCACCTTTGTGAAGGAAGGGCAAATGTTCCCAAGTACAAAAGTCAGAAGGCATCAGACTTCTGATCCATCTATTTGTGACCTGATACTGCCTCTTCCAGAGGGATCGATGGTTATTTAATAGTTATTCTCTGTAATACCAACCACAGGAATGTAAAAGAGAGAATTCAGTCCTACCCCCTGGATTCAGGATTTCCAAATAAGTTCTGACTGTGCAGAGGATAGGGTTACTATCCTCAAGGAGCTTACAGCCTAATAACAAAGATAAATTACGTACAGAATAGAATCAGCGAATATATGAAAAAAGCACAAGTCTTATGGGAAAGGAAGGTTAGAGATGATAGAGGTGACAGAGAGCACTTCATGGAAGGTGAGGGAGTTTGAGATGGTACTTGAAGGATCTGATAGATTAGGAGTAAGCGAAAGAGGAAGTCAGACATTCCAAGGAAAGGAGATGCCATGAGAAAAGGACCCTGAGACAAGAAAGCACAGAATTTATTTGGACAATGAGTAATATATTTTTGCTGAAACACAGGTATACAAATAGGAAATATAGGAATAACATAAGCCTGAAAAGATAGGCTGGAATCCAAGGATAGAGGACCTTTAGTGATAAGACTAGGGGACTTAGGTTTGTTAATTATCAATAGTTAGCTATTGATTTTTTTTTTCTTGGTTTGTTTTAAAAGGTTATATGACAAGACAGAAAGAATGCTAGACCTGAAGTCATAAGGCTTGGTTTTACTTTCTTTGGGGCCACTAGATAATACACTGGAAAGAGCACTGGGCTTAGAATCAGAATTCATCTTCCTGAATTCAAATCTGGCTCCAGACACTTACTAGCTGTTAACTCTGTTTGCCTCAGTCTCCTTATCTGTAAAATGAGCTGGAGAAGGAAATGGCAAACCACTCCAGTATCTTTGACAAAAAACAAAAAACAAAAAGCAAAAACTGAACAATAACATATTTTGAGAGTCTCAGTTTCCTCATATGCAGAATGGGAATAATTCTTATACTCCCTAACCTCACAGGATTATTATGAAAAAAGTCTTTCACAAAAGTTAAAGTAATCTATAAATATAATTTTTCTGGGAAGTGGGAGAGTATCATGTTGAAGACAACTTCTACAAGAGTATTAAATTTTCAGCATTTATACCTTAGAAATCAGCAAGTGCTACAAATCAGGGCTTGATTTAATTTTTTGTTGGTTGGCTAGATTTAGGAAACTGATGAAGAAAATGTTAATGATGCAAATAAAATTTAAATATATTCTGTGCACATTTTTTTGTTTGTTTTTGGAAAGCTGGTTGTTAAACACCAGCACACTCCTGCTCAGGGATATATACACATGTAGGTGTGCATTATATATGTATATATATATGTATATATATATATATATATATATATATATATATACATATATATATATGTATGTATGTATGTTTTCTTTCTACATTACAGGGGATATAGATCTGGAGGGTCTGCGACAGAGAGAAATAAAAGATAATGAAAAATTGAATTAAGATGATGGGAATGGGAGTAGAGAGGGACAAATGCAAGATAATAACTCTTTGCTTTCTATATTGAGTAACTTAAAGCAAAGGTATCTTTAACATAAATTAAGTCTTTGGGCCTACATTTTTAAAAGAGAGGCAATCTCTAGTTCTAATAGTCTGAGATTTGGTAGTTTATTCATGTTTCTTTATAATTTTATAGAATTATAAAATATAGAAGAATGACAAGTCCCAAGTGACCCAGAAAGAGTATTATAAGGCATCTAGTGAGTAGGAAAAGGTAACTTAGGGCAGGATTGGATTGGGGGCCAGGGCAAGGTAAGAGAGTGGGGATAGGGCATATCCTAAGCAATGGACAGCTCTCAAATTTCTCTAAATATAAGGCTCAAGAACCCACCTACCCCTTTCTAGTTTCTTTTTCACTTTTGACTCCACACTGCACTAATATGGGCATAGGTTCGAATATAGAATGGGCTGAGCGTCTATGCTCCCCAAGAAGCAATGTTATAAAGTAAAAAGGGCATTGGCCTTGTCAGAATAACTGACTTCAATTTGTGGGTCTGTCACTAATTGTGAGATCTTGGATAGGTTAATTAATGTCTCTGAGTCTCAATTTTCTTATCTGTAAAAGGAAATAATGACTGTCTCACTTTGCATCCTAGGTCAAACCCCTTGAGGAGTTTACACAGTAAATATAGCATCTGCTAATATATAAAGCACTTTGTAAATATAAATAACCATACATTACATTTTTAAATATTAGCTACATGAACAAAAGAAGAGAACCAAAGTGTAATGGAAAAAGTACTGGACTTGAAGTCAGAAAATTGGATTAAAATTTCAGCTATGTGACATTGGGCAAGTCATTGATCCTCTTTAGGCCTTAGTTTCCTTATATGTAATAAAGAAGAAATTAGGCTAAATGGTTTCTAAAGTCCCTTTTATATCTAAATCCAATAAAGTATCTCCTAAGAAAGAGTATCTGAGAAAGCAGAAAAATAGGGAATAAAAACAATTCTATCCTATAATCATAACCTTGTCATTTTACTCAGGGTCAATACTATGTATAATTTGTCATTACTATCCAAGAGAATCAAATGCCACAGTATATTTTTAATTATAATGTTTTGGAAGTGTCCGTTTTATTCCATAAATTAAAAAATGACTAAAAAAAAAACCCCAGTGTCACCCAAAACTATTTTAAAAAACAAACAGGTTTCTTAGGGTTGTTATAGGGGTCAGATCAACCTGTAAATAAAATTATAATACAGAGAAACCCTGCCCAGCCTTGTAAATAAATCTTAAAAAGTTTAAAGCTGGGAGGAACAATACCCTAGGGCTGCCAAATTTGCATTGGCCTTGACGACATTTACAAATGATAGTAACCAGGATTGAAAATCAAAGCTTGGCCTCCACTCTCATTTTCCTTTGCTCTGTGCTCACTTGTTGTGCTAAGTAACTAAGTTACTTAGTCAGATATGCCTTCCCTCTGATCCAAAACTATTGTCTCCTCTACTTCTGCCCCAACTCAAAATTCCATTCTGTCAGTGCCCCAATTTCAGAGAGCTATCTGAGAGATGAAGGAGCAGGAGCCACTGGCTTCACCAGCTGTGTGACCCTGGACAATCCATTGAATTTTTCTGAGGCTGTCTATATAATAAAGATAATATTTGCCCTACCTGCATTCACAATGGTTGTTCAAAAGTCAAACAAGATAAATAAAACTAATTTTTAAGCTGGAAAGCAATTCACACAATTTTTTTTCCACATCAATTCAATAAATGTTTATTGTCTACTATGTACAAAACCCTGAATCTGGTCCTGAGGAAACTACAAAGACTAATATCGGCCCCTTCCTTCTGGATCTAGGAATATGAGTCAAGTAGTGGAAAATAAGACCTAAAATCAGAGAAAAGAGTATCACAGGAGAAATACAGAGGCTAAAGAACTCAAAAGAGTAGGAAATTGCTCAGAATTTGAATTTTAGAAGATAAGAGAACAGGCCATACTTTAACCCAAGGGCAAGAGGTGTTAAAAAAATATCTTAAGGTTGTTTTAAAATCCCTAGGAGTTTTCCACGTCCCAGGACATAGGTGAAATTGTTTTTTGGAGAGGGAAAAGAACAAGGAGACCTTCCCTCCACATAAACACCTAAAAATTCTGCCTCACCATGAGGAAAATCATGCTACAACTAATACCACCCACCTGCTTGACTTCATCTGTAACTCCCCAAATCATTAAAATGAAAGAATATAAATCTTTATTTGGAGAATAAAGATTCACCTAGAGCTTCCTCTGAATTCCCTGAATCCAGAAAAAAAAGGGATGGGGGAGAGGAGATCAATAATGAATAAATGAATAGAATTTAAAGACTTAGGTTTGAGCCTCTGATCTTGCCAACAGCTAGATTATCTCATTCTTTAACTACCCTATGCCTCAGTTTCTCTATCTTTAAAATAGAAATTAAAACCTTGCCTTACTTATTTCAAAAGGTTGATATATAGACCTTCAGGAGTATATACATGTTTAAGGATGTGTGGGGAAAAAGGTGAAAAACTTACAGGTTAAGCACATATTGATTAGGGACTGTTATCTAAAGCTTTAAGGCCTCAGTTGAGGAAGCATGTGATTTTAGATAAGGCCTGGTCTATATTCTATTGTTCAAAGACACTGATGGGAAAGCTATACTACAATCCACAGTCCAAAAGAAGGTCTGTAGTGAGAAAGCATGTGATTTTAAATAAAGCCTGGTCTATATTCTATTGTTCAAAGAAGGACACTGGTGGGAAAGTTATACATCTACTGCATTCCACTGACCAAATAGGGGAATAAAGACTATGTGACCAATCATACCATATAGAGGGTAGGATTTGAGGAGGTTCTTTATCTAAAATGTATAAAAATTGTAAAAACTCTCAATGGAATGACTCTCTTACTGTGGGTATCTTTGCTGTCCTTTCGGGCCCACAGGCCAGGATGGTCCGCTTCTAGAGATTCTAATAAATAATTCTGCTTTCTATGAGTGATTTCTGAGTAGTCAATTTGAGTAGGTCTTTTTGTCCCAAATAAGGAGGACTAGCACCTTTGGTGCTAGTGTTTGCTGAGCACTTTACAGGGATGCTCATCTACCTTTAGCATATACCTAGCATTCAGCTCTCACTTGTGGCTTCAAGAAGCTGGGGCATGACCAATGTCTACACGCTGGGAAACTGTCTGCACAGATGGGCTGAACCAGGCTAAGAGTAGCCAGCAAGCCTACAACTTGCTGGTGAATTAGGGGTATGTTTACCCCAACATGTGAAGATTTGCTCTGGTGAGAACAATTGATTGTAATGGCCATGAAGGTGGCTGAAGCAGGTGCTATGAAGTGCTTGGAACTTGACCAGACATGGATGCCAAGGTCATCCATCTACTGAAGCCCCTAGGCTTTTGCCAGATGCTAATTTTTTGTCTTACCACTGGACTTTGATGACTCTGGAATAGATCACAAGGCTGACAACTTTGTACAACTGCATCATTTAAATCCAATTCATGGGTAAGCCAAGACATAACCCTATGATGTCACTGGTCCTCTTCAAAAAACCCAAAACGAAATATAAACAGCACCAGAGACCTTCCATTTTTATAAAAAATGACAGACAACAATTTTGGGGTTTACCCCTATCAGTGATTTTTACATTTAAACAGGAATTGAAGTCTTATGCTCAAAGGGAAGACTCTGGTCCTAAAATTCTAAAGATGAGCTGGCAACTAAAAGAGAATAAACTTCTAAAGCCAGACCAGTCATTAGCAAATATTTATCCAGTACCTAAGATATTCAAGGTGGTGGGGGGCTGCCTATCCCATCTATGAGTAAGGCCTATTCTGGGACTTGGTCTCATCCATCACCCAGCTGGTGTTTTGCCAGCAGGGTCAGTACAGCTAGGACAGCTCCATGGGTGCTGTGGTTGTGAGTTTTTGTTTTATTTTATTTTAACCTCAAAATGTGTCCCACTTGTGAGAACAGGCTGTTCTTTGTTTAAACCCCTCCAAGAGGCATGAAATCTGTTTAATAAACTGTGAAAAACTCACTCCGGGAAACATTAAACAAGAGACAATGTGAGTACACATCATTTTGACTCATCCTGTTGCTCAAGAGAAAATGGTAATTCCTGCATTGACTCAAGTCTCACCTTCCTTCACTGGGACCAAAACTAGAAAAGTTTTAAAGGCTTCCTAGGACATACTACCCTCCTAAAAAGAGGATTAGTATGGACTTT
This sequence comes from Sminthopsis crassicaudata, assembly GCF_048593235.1. Lineage (NCBI taxonomy): Eukaryota > Metazoa > Chordata > Mammalia > Dasyuromorphia > Dasyuridae > Sminthopsis > Sminthopsis crassicaudata. The sequence goes on from NC_133618.1 coordinate 330,509,511, forward strand.
AAGCCTGGTACAGAGCTTCAAAACCAGCTAATTCTGACCTCTTTACTTTACAGATGAAAAGACTGAGGCCCAATAGGACTAGGTGACTTGGTTTAGGTCAGAACACAATGAAGTAGCAGACCCAAGAGTCAAATCAAGGTCTCCCAGCTCCAGGGTTAGTGATCTTCCTACTGAGATATTTGTAGAGTGCTTTGAAAACTTTAAAGCCTCATTTAGTGCTAGCCATCATAATCGTCATCTTTATTATTATAGACCACCATGCCACAGAACCTTAATTAGCAATTCTTATATTTGGAACAAGTACTGCAAAGAGCACCAAGAGCAAAGAATTTAAAAACACTCTCATGGAGGGAGGTAAGGGAGCAGGAAAAAAAAAATTGGAATGAAAAAAATCTTACAAAAATGAATGTTGAAAACCATCTTCACATATAATTGGAAAAAAAGATACTATTAAAATTTTAAAAAATGAAATAAAATCATACCATCAAAAATAAAAACAATATACTTTCAAATCAACTTTCTAAGACATGTTCAATTAAGGGAGGGGGGAGGGAGAAATCTCAGAGTTTGGGACAAAGAATATCACAAGCTAGTGGGGAGGGACCAGGATTGATCAAGGAAGAGCTCACCTCTGTATGGCAGCTTCCTATTTTGATGAATGTAACCCAAGTCATAAAGCCCTTTGGTACAGCGTTCTCTCCTCACTGGGGAAGATCAATGCCTCATACTTGTGTGAGGGACAGAGCAGAGTGGATGAGAGCAGGAGAGAGGAGAGCTCCAGTCTTCAAGTCTTTTTAGATTGAGAGAAATGATTATTAATAAACCTTATCTTGGGGAGATATGGAGCTCTCCCCTCCTTACAAAGTCCTGATTTTAATTTCAGTCTCTTAAAGAACATTAATGAGATATGAGATTGAATTAATACTCCTCAATCTTGGTCAGACCTCACCCAATCTTATAAGAAATTTCATCTAAGGTGAGGAAATCCATTGTGTTTTACATTGGATGAAGCAGATCCTTTTATGTAGCTAGCCCAAGATTGGGAAGTGATCTATGTATAGGGTTATTTTCTCTGCCCCAAGGCGGCTTATCACTCTCAGCCCCTCATTAAACACTATTCTTCAAAGGGTATATAACTGTGAGACCTTTACCATCACTGACTTTGGTTTAAGAGAGATAGCCAAATAACCATCCTTTTATTAATATTCTGTTAACTTTATTAATAAAATGATTAAGTTATCCAGTTATCTTTAACCATTGTAATCATCACAAGTCTCTTTAAGCTTTGGATATTTCTGGTTTCCAGCTTCAAGAAAGATAATCAAAGACACCAACCTCTCTTCAGATTGCTGAAGAGAAAGGCTATGGGAAGAAGCTGACAGGAGTATTCAAAAATCTTGGGTTATATAAATAATGCTTAATAACTAGTTTCTAAATTTTGTTGTTGCTGCTTGTTCTGTTGCTTCTTTAAGTGTTGTCAGCACCTTCCAATTTTTAACACCCTAGGACCAAGCTCCAGTTGTCCTGGCCTTGTTGTAATTCTGATCTGTTGATGGTAGAAGAAAGAATATGTCTAGACCTTTTAGGATCTTTGTTGACTGATTCCTAAAATAAATATAGATTCAGAAGAAGCCTTAGAGATGATCTAATTTCATAGGCTCAAGTAAATCTTAGTAAAACTAAGACTTAAAAAGGGCAAGGAAGTTGACCCAAAAGTATATGGGGTGTTCAGGGAGAACTAGCACTTCTAGTAGGAAGGCACTGCTAGGCTGCACTTCTATCTTTAGTGTCGACCTCTCACTCACCCATGGCTCCAAGAAGCTGTAGCATGCAAAGCAACAACACCTTGGTAAAAGCATCTCAGCAGACAGGCTAACCCAGGTATTTAACAGGCCTCAAAGCTGTCAGTGAGCTAAAGGGATGTAGACAGCACATGAAGATCTCTCCCCAGCAGCACAGGCTGAGATTACAGCAATGAGATGAGTGGCTGAGCCACGGAGCTCTTACAGCTCGGTAAGACAATAGCAGATGCAAAAGTCATTTCCCCAGACCATTGCCAGTTGTCCTAACTTTTGTCTTACTACTGGACTGCAATGACTCCAGAAGGGAAAATGCAATTCTATCTCACTTAAATCCAACCCACTGAAAGTCAAGACATTATTGATGTCATTGATTCTCTTCAAAAGTGAAGGATGAGCAACAACAACCAAAACTCATCACCTTTGCCTTTTATTGCAGTGCCCTTCCCAGCACACTGATAAAGGACTTCTCTGATTAGTCCCTTAAAACTAAAATAGGTCCTGGCAGTAGCACCCATTTTTTTCCAAAAGAAATTAAAAACAAGGAACTTATTTCACTGCCTGATTAAAAGGCCCAAAACAGAAATAAGTAAAGTCAAACCTCAATTGATAGAGCTGGAAGAAAGTTGGAACCAGATACCAACAACCTTTTGAGGTTGAGAAAGATACCTTCAAACCCAGGAAATATCTGTGATTTCATCAGTATGGAAAATTCCTGGTGAGCCTCCTTCCCTCTTCCAGACCACTGCCTAGATGATTCCAAAGGATTGACTGCTTAGGCACAAAGGACTAAGATATGGAATTCAAACTCAAGTCTTCATGAGCCAAGTATTTAATCTACTAGAGCCACTACACCATACTGTTCTTTATGAGAAATAAAAGAACAAAAAGGATTACGTCTTTTTAAATGAAAAGCAATTGTTTAAATTGCCTGAATTCAGAATGTTAAACTATATTTTAACTGCCTCTAGTTCCCCATTTCATTGGTACAGTTGAGTCAGTCGCAGCTAGCAGCTGAAATGAGCACAAGGCTCTGAGAAATTGGCATCATGAAGCCATCTAGCCTTTATCCAGACCATTACAGTAAACCACCCTGGGTTTCATCTGTCTTGATTTTAGGATTAATTTTTGATATTTGATTTTTTAAAATGATATTAGGACTGACTTCTACTTTTTTGGAAGTAGAGATGTATAAGTGAGATAGTATAACCATGGTCCTTGAGAGAGCATAAGAATATTTATCTGTCATAATTTACCCATGGTCTTAGATTACTGATTGTTTTTAACCAAATAACATGGAGAATTGATATTCTTTGAAAGCAGGGATTCATGCTATGTATGAGCTAGATCAAGGCAAACAGCTTGAGAATACAAAAAAGGACTCTAAAGATACAGTCAGAAAGAGAAATTGCTGAAGAATTCTTGACTGTGACATCAAATTGTAATTTGCAATTTTGTAAATGACTCAAATGCATTCTAAAAAGGTAGCTCTCTTACATCCTTTGGAATAAGATAAAACAGGCCAGGCAGAGCATCATGCTCCTCGTAATGAGGCCAGAAAAAATTGGGATTACTAACAAGATGATATAATTCTTTGCAATTTAGTGTTAAAAGAAAATAGTGTATGGATTTTTTTCTATTTTCTTCTATAAAATAATTGATATTTAGATGCTTCTGATACATACATCAGACTTTATTGGTGTGAGTCAGCACATAGAAACATTGTAATTCATACAGCATTTATAGAGGGTTGTCTAAGGCTCAGAGAAATTGCAATATCTACCTATGTTCACACAGCTAATAAGTGTCAGAGACAAGATTTAAACAGATAGCTTTTCCTAATGCATTTTTTTCAGTTGTGTTGTATTCTCTCACTTATTAAATAGAGCTGCTTGAGAGCAAAGGCCATGTTTTTGCTTTTCTTTGTTATGTGGTTGGATTAGTATAGTGTTCAGCACAAAGAAATTGTTTAATAAATGTTTGTTCATTGACTGTCCACCCACAACATAATGCTTTCTCTCTTTTAATTCAGAGTTACTGAAAATGTTTGATGATGTCCTAAGTTAGTCCAGGTACTACAACTTACCAGCTGTGTGATTTAGGGCAAGACACTTGATTTCGTCGACCCTTGGTTTCCTCTACCCTTGGTTTCCTCATTTGTCAAAAGTGAATTAAAAAATCTGCCTCACAGGGTTGTTATGAGGATATCAGATAACCATAAGTACTCTGGAAGCATTGGTTGTTTTTATTATTCGCTGTGTTGTTATTGTTTTTGTTACATGAATTGTTCCTGTTTTTAAAAGACAGACACTCCTTCCAGGAACCTCATGTTATATAAATACTAAATGGCAAAATCAGATCTCTCCTGATACCAGTATAAGGACTCCTTCCACTAAACCATTGCATGAAGCAAACATTTACTCTTTTGGTCAAATGGCACGACCAGGCAACCAAGGGTAAAAACAATTTAGAGAAGAATTTTCAACGATAAAAGAAAGAAGATTGCAAGTTTCAACATGCGCATGCGCGCACACGTCAAAAGCAAGTAAAGAGAAAAAAAGCCTATAGAGAGTTTGGCATGAGACCCGGTTAAATCCAATCCTTCTGAGAGAACTTAGGAGTGAAACTGGGGGAACAAATATACATAAAATGAAGCAGATCCTCTGGTATTGTGATCTATGCTCCTCAATAATAACAATGGAATCACCAAATTTGGATTATATTATATTACTAATATAATAATACCTTATGTACTATTATAAGGAAGTAATGTTTGTTCTTAAGAAAGATAAAGTTGAGAAAAACAACTGGGCAAGACCTAGTACACATACTGAAGAAATCTATTCTAGAAATGGCACAAAAGAATTGATTTTTAATGATTTTTGTGGCAACTGCTCCCTACCCTTACCCCAACCTCTCTGTGTTTCTGTCTCTGTCTCTCCCTTTTTGTCCCTATCTCGGTCTCTGTGTCTCTGTCTCTATCTCTCATAGTTCCACAATTCATAAGGTGAACCCCTTTATCAACCATCTCTCTATGCATAAATTGAATATGGATTGCTACATCAGCAGTGCAAGAGAGAGCACACATTTAGAGGGCACATGAGACTGAGGAACAAAAAAGAGAAAGGAAACATATGATCTATGTGCCAAACAGTTTGTAGAAAGTATATACATATGTAGTAAGGATAAATTACATCTTCAAAGCTACAGTGATATAGCTATTCCTTTTTCTTGTGATCTCTGTTAAATATTATATATCTGTTCTTCATGTCATCTCTTATGGATACTACGACGTTGGTTTTCTGCTCATCTAATTTCTTGGTCTTGGATACTTAATTTCCTCACAATTAACTGTTTTACTCTCAGCTACCATCTTCTAAGAAAAATAGTTAGAAAAAACTGTTCCTGGTAGAAAGTTCTATAGTCCTTTGATAGCTGGGGTTATGAGACATCATGTGCAGGTAAGCGATGCAATGGATAAATTACCCAATTAAAACAAAATTACTCCACCAGAGGTGTCAAACTCATGAAAAACTCCCAGTTAATCTGATTCTGGAATGAATCAGATTAAAATATAATTGGAATATGTTTAGCAAAACAGCTAACGACATAGCTGATATTAACTTGGGGTTTCTAAGTCCATACATGACCTGAAGGAATTTGTCTCTATTTTAGTTTTAGATCACTGCTTTAGGCAATGCAGCCCTGAGAAAGAATAAGAGAAAAAAAAATGTTGGCTAGAATCTTACTTGTACAGTATAACTGAATTCTGGAGCTGGGATTGTGGGGTGAAATGGAGAGAGGATTCATCTACAAAAAAGTCCAAGATTACTCCTGTGTTTAACTTCAATGTATCTTCATCAGAAATAAGCTTCCAGACTTAGATTTACCAGGGCTCAAAACAATATGCCTCACATGTGGTAGTATTATATGTGGTAGTAGCTAGATCTAAGGCCGACTTGTCTTTATACCACAGCTATTCCACTTTTCTTTAGATTAAAACTTTCTTTCAGAAAAAGAAAAATAATTAAACAAAACATCTGACATCGAGACTGTACCTGACAATACGTATAATATTCTGACCTTCCCCCATGTCCACCATCTTTCTGCTATTACACATTATCTCTTTTCAGGACCTTCATTACTTAGATTTCATTAATTAGATATTACTTAAAATTTATTTTGGAGATGCATTTCATTTTACTAATCTTTACCTTTTCATTGTTGTAGTGACTATGTATGATATTCCCTTGTGATGTCTGGGCTAGCTTTCTGGAGGGTCTTGGGACCAGCCTTGGTCTCAGCAGAATAATCACCATGATTAATAAATAATTTCCCCTTTCACAATCTGTATCTGTCATAGTCTGACCTAGTCTCCTCTGCCAGTCTACCAGTCTCACTTCTGACTTCTTGTCCCCAGTTCTTATACACCCTATTACAATTACATCATTACAGCATACTGAATATGTGCAAACTAGAGAACTATTACCTCACCACGCTAAGTATATGTAAACTAGAATATGTAAACTAGAAACCACTATCTCATCAATTCCTCTGAGTTAACAGTTTTAAGTATACTTCTTTCAAGTACACTTCTCCAGAGTTCTGGCTCTCTACATTCCCTCATTTCTATTTATTTTGTTCTGTGTTCCCCAAATTCTCACAGCACAATAATATTCTATTACATTTATATGATATAGTTTTCACAATCATTCTCCAGTCAATGGGCAATTACACTGTTCTTTGCTTCCACAAAAAGTGGAGGCATATATATCAGATCTTTGTTTCAGTTTTATTATTTTAGGGCTTGGTATTTTGACAAACATGTAAAATTTAATAGAAACTGTCAATTCTCCATTTTTTGGCCAAGATAAGAATATTGTGTAACGCAAGGCTTCTTAAACTGTTGGTCATGGTCCCATAGGATTGTGGGGGTCATGAAAAATTTGTTAACAGTAAAAGATTTCTGAATACTCAAGTCCTGCTGTATCAAATATTCCATCAAGATTTAATTCTTTATGTAAAAATAAAGCAGCATATCCATCTCATTAGTATGCAAATTTGCTTTCATCTTTAATAAATGGCAAAATTATATATATAGAACATATATATATATATATATATATATATATATATACCAACAAATTGTTTCAAAATAAAATTTTTATTATTTCTTTTCAGTAAATGTTTGATTTATACATCACTTTATATATCTATGTGTTTGGGATCACATAAAAAGTTCTCTGGTAAAAAGAGGTCAAAAGTGGGAAAAAGTCTACCAGTGGTCCTCAAATTTTTTAAATAGGGGGCCAGTTCATTGTCCCTCAGACTGTGGGAGACCAGACTATAGTAAAAACAAAACCTCACACTCTGTCTCTGCCCCTCAACCCATTTGCCATAACCTGGGGGGCCGCATAAACGTCCTCAGCAGGCTGCATCTGGCCCACCGGCAGTAGTTTGAGAACCCCTGCCTAAACCTTGGTATAATGGAGTAAATATACAGTACTCAATGGAATCATGTCTCCCTCTGGTGGCTGGCCATTCAAAGGAGAAGATAGAAATTTTTTCATATAAAATGCTTTAATTATAAAATCATAATCATATTTAAATCTATCCTAACTCATTAAGATACATACTCAAATCCACTGAACACCAGGGTTGATAACCTTATACTTATTGTTTCCAATTTTATCCAAAGATTTCATCATACTCTAGAACCTTAAATTTTTAGTTTTCTGCTCCTTTAAGGGCCAGTGGATTCCAATCTTTGGTGTTGGTTGGGTATTCAATGTCTTTTTTCATAGCTATTTTATATTATTCATATAGCATCTTATGATATGACAGATTGGATCCAATACATTTGCCATGCTTGGCCTTAACATACCATGAAATGATACATTTAATATTGCACAGCATTCAGTCTCTCTCTGCTGAAGTATTTAACATTTCCACAGAATTTAGGGAAGTTTCTTTGCCTTGCTTTTAAGGTTTCCATCTATGGTGAACTGATTTAAAAGAAAGATGTGAGGGAGAATTTGAATTATCTATAAATTAACATTGCATTTTTAGACAATTGTCCAGGACCTAGATGGTTTAATTTTATTTTCAACCACAAGGTGGGGGGAAGGAGGGAATAAGCTTTCTCATGGGTTTTTTTAAGTGAAAGAACCCCTCATTCCTTCCCATGTGCATATATATATACACATATACATATAAACATATATATATAATATGCATATGCATATGTGTATATGTAATAAAAATTTTATTTGTTTGCAGTCTTTTCTTCCTTTCTTTCTCCTCCCCAGGAAAGACCAAACACAGGGAAAGTTAACCTTTGATACTCTCAAACATCCTTTTTCTCTCCCAATGCCTCCTTGTCCCACCATGACATGCTTACTCTCAAGATTTTTCATTATTCCAAGGTACAAATGGGGATGACAAGTTAGAGTGTTGAATGACTTGGGACAAAGTAAAATAATTAGATTTCTTCTCAGATATAATAAAACCTAATTTTCCCTGTTTATTTGTTAATTTTTTCTCAATACTTTATTTTTCTAAATACATGTAAAGATAGCTTTCAAACTTCATTTTTGTAAGAGTTTTTGTTCTAGTTTTTCTTCCATTCTCCCTTATCTCCCCACTCCATAAGATAGCAAGCACATGGATGTAAGTTAAACATGTGAAACCTTTTTAAACATATTTCCATATCTCCAATGTTGTGCAAGAAAAATCGTGCCAAAAGGAAGAAAGTCATGAGAAAGAAAAAGCAAACAAAAAAAAAGGGAAAATAGTATGTTTTGATCTACATTCAGCCTCCACAGTTCTCTCTCTGGATGCAGATGGCATTTTCCATCCCAAGTATATTGAAATTCTAAGACCTCAAATTTTAAGCTTTAAAAAAAAATAATATTTAGTATGGCATTTTGCTACACTCTTTTGTTCTACATGATTTGGCACTGAATTTTGACATGTATTTGATAAGAATCAAACATTCTGAAACTTCCAATCAGAATCAATCTATAGTAAGGTCATTTAAAATAAATTCAAAGTTTAGAAATTGAGGAAATGCCCATCAACTGGGAGATTGGCTGAACAACTTGTAATATATGAATGAAACTTAATATTATTGTGCTATAAGAAATAATGAACGGAATCCTTTAAGAAAAACTTGCTAAGACTTACATGAACAGAACCAAGGGAACATTGTACAGATTAACAGCAATATTGTACAAGTAACAAATATGAATGATTTAGCTATTCTAAGCAATATAGTGATCCAACATAATCCCAAGACTCATAATGATAAATGCTATCAGCTTCCAGAGAAAGAACTGGTGAAGTCTGAATACTGAACAAAACATTTTCTTTTTCTTTCTTTGTTTTGAGGTGAAATAAGAGGGCCAGTTTGCCAAATGGGAACAGGTTGAGAGCCAAACAGGGAGGGCACACCAATTATCATAAGGAGTCCAGCTGAGGAGTAAATTGCCTACTCTTTAAAGGGTTATATGATCAGCACAAGTTGGCATACCAGTCTCTACACTCAGTAGATGATAATAAGTTCACTCTCCAAACTCACCATTTCCATAATGGCTGTGACCTCATTACTTAATTCATCAGAGGGCATGTAATGTCTCCTATAGAAGCTCTCATAATGGTTAGGAGCCACCAGCAAAATTCTTCCCTTGATCCCAGATCCATGGTGTAGTGCAGGAATCAGTGAAGATAAAGATTCTGACCAGTCTCTTCCAGTTCTCTTTGTTTAGATCCTTCATTTCCCACAGTATCCCTTGTGATAATCCCTAGGAGTAATGAATACTAAACTAGTATGTGCTTCTTTTTCATACTAGGCAGAACCATTGGCAAACAAAGAAAAACTACATTACTCAGGAGTCAAATCGTCTTAGGCAAAAGGACATACAAGTAACATATGAAATAAGATACAAATCAAAGCTTGAATTGGAGGCTTCATTCTCTGGCAGAGTTTCAACCTGATTGAGAAGGGCACTACCAATACTCTAGGGACTTGGATGAGTATGAGGACATAATTTTGAATGAACCATTTTCATTTAATGATAGAAACTTCCTGTTTCCTATCCATCCTCTTGGAAAAACCATCTTATATCACCCAATTCGTAATAGCCAATTGTTACCTGATGTCTTGGTCTTCTTCAAGAAAAAAGGATGAACAATAACTAACAAGGGACCAATAACAGGCAAGCTACTATTTTTTTTCTTTTTTTCCCCTCATTCTCAATAGTATTTCCCCCCCAGTTACATGCACAGATAGTTTTCAACATTCACTTCTGTAAGATTTTGAGTTCCAAATTTGTTCTTTCTCCCTCCCTTACTTCTCCCCCTCTCCAAGACAGCAAGCAATCTGATATAGTTTATACATGTACAATCATTTTAAACACATTTCCATATTAGTCATCTTATGAAAGAAAAATCAGAACAAAAGGAAAAAAAACACAAGAAAATGCAAACAAACAAAAAAGGTGAAAGTAGTATGTTTTGATCTGCATTCAACCTCCATAGTTCTTTCTCTGGATCTAGATGGCATTTTTTATCAAAAGTCTATTGAAATTGTCTTGGATCACTGTATTGCTATGTGTCCAGTATTGCTAAGTCTACTACAGTAGATCATCACACAATCTTGCTGGTACTATGTATAATATTCTCCTGGTTCCATTCAGTTCACTCAGCATCAATTCAAGTAAGTTTTTCCAGGCTTTTCTGAAATCAACCTGCTCATCACTTCATATAGAACAATAATATTCCATTACATTTATATATCATAACTTACTCAGCCATCCTCCAACTGATGAATATCCATTCTATTTCCAATTCCTTGCCACCACAAAAAAAAAGAGCTGCTTCAAGCATTTTTGTATATGATTCCTTTTCCCTCTTTTATAATCTCTTTGGATACAGACCTAGTAATGACATGGATTAAAGAGTATGCATAATTTTATAGTTTTTTTGGGCATAGTTCCAAATTGCTCTCAAAAATGGCTAGATCAATTCATAACTCCACCAAAAACAAGCAACTATTTTTCAAAAATTAAAAAAAAAGGCTAAATTGGGAACCTTGCACTTTCAGAAACCTAAAGGTTGTTTTGTGCTAGATACTCCAAGGTGCCTATCTTTTCTCAGTCTGGTCTTTATGGACAGATATTTCCAAAAATATGGATTCCATAGGTTATTAGTGCCCAGGAGGATTGACTACTGAATGTTTTGTTTTAGGTTTTCCAAGGCACAATCAGAGTGCCTTGCAAGTGATGTGAGTTGTCCAAAACCTGAAAAGTCTAGTAAGCCTCTGATCTTCCTTTATTAATTGTAGGGAAGGAAGTGTCAATAGCTGACTCCAGATTATTTCTCAACATGTGACAAAGTGATTAGGCCCAGGACCTTGCTGGTAAATGTTTAACAATTAGTCCTTCAAAAAGAATTTTCTTTTTTATTCAAAACACATTTTTAAATTTAATCTGTATTATTTTTAATTAATTAAAGAAACAAAATATAGTAGAGTTATGATCAAGATCACACAAGATTTTGTAGCTAAAGGGTCAGAGGCTTAGGATGTGATATTCCAAAGCACAATGGAGCTAGGATTATAACCAAGAATCACCTATCCAGAAAAAGTGAGAATAATCCTTCAAGGGAAAAAGTGGATATACAATGAAATAAGAGGACTTTTAAGCATTTATGATGAAAAAAACCAGAGCTGAATAGAAAATTTGATTTTCAAATATAAGATTCAGGAGAAGCATATGGAGGTAATGAGGAAAGGAATAACATAAGGGACTTAACAAGATTTATCTGTTTACATTCCTACATGGAAGGATGGTACTTGTAATTCATAAGAACTTTCTCATTATTATGGCACTTAGAAAGAGTATATATAGATAGAGGGCACAGATGTGAGTTGAACATGAAAGATAATATTTTTTAAATTTAAGGAATGAGAGGAAGGTAATGGGAAAGGGAGAGGTGCAATGGCATAAATTATCTGCCATAAAAGGGTTTTTACAATGGAGAGGGCAGGAGGAAGAAAAGGGGTGTGAGTAAACTTTACTCTTGTTAGAATTAGCTCAAAAAGGACATAACAAACATACTCAGTATGGGTATGGAAATCTATCTTACCTTGCAGGAAAATAGGAGGGGAGAAATATACTAGGGGGAGGGTAATAGAAGAGAAGGAATATTGGGGAAGTGGCTAGTCAATAGCAAAACATTTTTGAGAAAGATCAGGGTAAAAGGAGAGAGAACATAGATTAAACAGGAGAAATAGTGATCATAATTGGGAAAAGATTTTTGAAGCAAGTTTCTCTTAGGAAGGTCTCTTTCTCAAATGTATAGGTAAATGTAAAGGTAACTGTGTTTAATATATAAAATAAAAAAGAGCCATTCCCAAATAACAAATGATCAGAAGATATGAACTATGTCTAAAAGGCTATAAAATCACCTACATCCTTTGACATAACTACCTACTACCCGTCATGAATTCAAAAGGTATTTTTAAAAAGGAAGAGAACCTATATGTACAAAAATATTTATAGCAGCTCTTTTCTCAGGGCAAAGAATTGGAAATTGAGGAGACATCTTTGGGGAATGGCTGAATAAATTGTGGTATATGATTATGATGGAATATTTTTGTTTTATGGAAACTGATCAGCAGAATGCTTTCAGAAAAACCTGGAAAATCCTCCATGAACTCAAGCAAAGTGAAATGTACTATGTTCAAAATAATAGCAATTTTGTGAGATGATCAGCTGTGAATGACTTTGCTATTCTCGGCAATACAGTGATCCAAGACTCATCTAAAGGACTTACGATTAAAAATACCCAGAGAAAAAACTGATTGTTTCTGAATACAGATTTAAGTGTATTCTTTATTTTTAATTTATTTTTCTTGAGGGTTTTTTTTCAGGGAGAGATGTTTTCTTTTATAACATGACTTATGTAAATGGTTTGCATAAATTCTCATGTGCCTTCTTAATGGGGGATGGAGTGGGGAGAAAGGGAGAGAAGCTAGAAATCAAAAAATTTTAATGTAAAAAATTGTTTTACATGTAGCTGGGGAAAGTAAAAATATTAAATTAAATTTTAAAAAGAACAGGATGTCATGACTACTCTCAATGATACCTTAGGATAGCTCAGAATGTCTGATAAGTTGAACTAGAAAGCTGAAATCCAATGAAGCCAGTCTCAGCACTTTTAGTTCTTTGTCAGTTGAAAGTTGGATTTCATGAAATATGTGTTTTAAATTACTTGGTTTTAAAAAATAAACCTTAACAAAATAATTAATAACTCTAATAACCTAGTGTTTGACAAACCCAAAGACCCCAGCATTTGGGATAAGAACTCAATGTTTGACAAAAATTGCTGGGAAAATTGGAAATTAATATGGCAGAAACTAGGCATTGATCCACACCTAACCCTGTACACTAAGGTCAGGTCAAAATGGGTTCATGACCTAGGAATAAAGAATGAGATTACAAATAAATTAGAGGAACATAGGATAGTTTACCTCTCAGACCTGTGGAAGAGGAATGAATTCATTACCAAAGAAGAACTAGAGATCATTATTGATCACAAAATAGAAAGCTTTGATTATATCAAATTGAAAAGTTTTGTACAAACAAAATGCAGATAAGATTAGAAGGGAAACAATAAACTGGTAAAACATTTTTACAGACAAAGGCCTCATTTCCAAAATATATAGAGAATTGACTCTAATATATAAGAAATCAAGCCAATCTCCAATTGATAAATGGTCAAAGGATATGAACAGACAATTCTCAGATAAAGAAATTGAAACTATTTCTAGTCATATGAAAAGATGCTCCAAGTCATTATTAATCAGAGAAATACAAATTAAGACAACTCTGAGATACCACTACACACCTGTCAGATTGGCTAGAATGACAGGGAAAGGTAATGCAGAATGTTGGAAGGGATGTGGGAAAACAGGGACACTGATACATTGTTGGTGGAATTGTGAATACATCCAGCCATTCTGGAGAGCAATTTGGAACTATGCTCAAAAAGTTATCAATCTGTGCATACCCTTTGATCCAGCAGCATTGCTACTGGGTTTGGATCCCAAAGAGATCTTAAAGAAGGGAAAGGGACCTGTATGTGCAAGAATGTTTGTGGCAGCCCTCTTTGTAGTGGCTAGAAACTAGAAAGTATGAGGATGCCCACCAGTTGGAGAATGGCTGAATAAATTGTGGTATATGAATATTATGGAATATTATTGTTCTGTAAGAAATGACCAACAGGATGATTTCAGGAAGGCCTGGAGAGACTTACATGAACTGATGCTGAGTGAAATGATCAGGACCAGGAGATCATTATATACTTCAACAATACTATATAATGATCAATTCTAATGGACGTGGCCCTCTTCAACAATGAGATGAACCAAATCAGTTCCAATAGAGCAGTAATGAACTGAACCAGCTACATCCAGCAAAAGAACTCTGGGAGATGACTATGAACCACTACATAGAATTCCCAATCCCTCTGATTTTGTCTGCCTGCATTTTGGATTTCCTTCACAGGCTAATTGTACACTATTTCAAAGTCCGATTCTTTTTGTTCAGCAAAACAACTGTTTGGTCATGTATACATATACTGTATTTAATTTATACTCTAACATATTTAACATGTGTTGGTCAACCTGCATCTGTGTGGGGGGGGGGGGAGGGAAGGAGGGGAAAATTGGAACAAATGGTTTAGCAATTGTCAATGTTGTAAAATTACCCATGCATATATCTGGTAAATAAAAACTATTAGATAAGAAAAAAAAATAAACTTTAGATGACCCTGACCAAGTTCCAGATCCCCTGGCTAAGCAATTTACACTCCCCTCCTCTCTCTCCAATCCCTTTTTTCTCTCTAATTTCATTATGCTACTGTTTACTTGGTTCCTGCTCCCATGTCACCTGTTCTTCATGTGGCTTCCAAGACGTCCCAATTTTTAATCCTAGTCTTCTCAGTTATAAGTCCTGTGCTTTCAGTAGGGATTCACATTTCCATCAAAGTCCTAAAGTCCTTCTGACTCAGCCTCATCTCGGGCTTTGGACTCTACTCAAAAGACAATTGAACTTGGAAATGACAGCAGATCAATATTCCACTATTGTTCTGAGTCCCTAGTTCTCTCAGAGTCCCATTCCTCCTAGACTCAAAATACCTTGTGGTTTAGAATCTCTCCAGAAGGCAAACATATTCTAGGACTGCTGACAAACAGCCCCCATTTGTCAAACCTGTAACATCTGATAACTGATGGTAACAATAGGAACACAGAATCTTTAGTCATTTACTGCTCCTCCAGCTTGGGTGGGAGCAGTATAGAGAATCTTCTAACTCCAAAAGTCAATTTGTTCAAAAATTCCTTCTTCTAGAAGACCAGAGCCCCAGACTCTCAAACTCATGAGTCAATGCATAAGGATAGACCTACCAAAGAAATCTCTCTGCTCTAGCTCAAAGACTAGATTCTGGTATCATACTTCTAATGAGTCTGAGATTCAGGAACCACATTTTACAAAAACTCCTCTGTTGATTTAAGTGGACAAAAAGGCATCAATCTCAGAAACTTGTCATTCCACCACTGCCCTGGTTGCTTTTATCTTAGTCTGAGAAAGTATAATCTCAAAAACTTTCCTCTTCAGTCTCTTGGATGAATAGAATTCCTTTATTTTTTCAAGGAAGACATTCATATTTCCTGGAGTATGAAAGGAAAAAATCCTTAACTCTTACCTCCCCCACTGCACTATAGAAGACCGACCCAAGGAAAAACATGAAAAGTAACTAACAAGGGCTGATTTCTGTTTTATAAGCCAGCTCCTTCCAAAAGTCTGAGACAATCAATCATTGTGGAGGAAGTAGACATGTCCATACTCTTAAGTGAAAGAGGCATAAGTCAAAGTTTCCTAATAAATTATCACCTCCCAGTAAATTTTTCAAATTAATTAATCAAATTAATCCCTAATGTGGAACTTTACTTTGTTTACAGTGAGTTAAGATTTGTATGATTGAACTTCTCCAATTTTATGTCTACTTGTTGATCATTGATCAAGAATCTCATGTTAAGAGTATCAATAGCCACATCAAACTTTATTGATGGCCAAAAAACTATGATCCTTACTGTCTTTTGCATCCTTGTCTGCCATTCTGATATTACTTAAATAGAAGGATATAACATAGGAATGAGGACCATTGTGGATATTTGTTTATTGAAGGAGTTACCATAGCCAAAAAATTCATCACCAAGTACCTATCTTACTGGCAATGAACATCTCCATAATTCACTAACAAAGTTCTCAGAAAGCTGACAGTCTTTTGCAAGAATTATACGAATATTACATTAACACACTATGCCATTCTGAATATCTAATTTTTGTATTAAAATTGAGCAGCTATAAATGTTTATATGTGTAGGTATACACACATACACACACACACATATAAGCTTTTTTCCCTTTTTTAAAGGATAAAGTCATAACAATAAAAATGCTGGGTCAATAGGCATAATTTGGTGTTTAGCTTTTCTTTTTTACATATATATTCTTTTGCTCTCTTAAATACATATTTTCTTTTGCTCTCTTAAATGTTTAGGTCAATATCTAATTCCCTAATAATAGATTAGAGTGCCTACTTCTTCTAAAATATGACTATTTTGATAGAGGGACTTAAAAATCTGCCATTATTGTTGATTTTTAGATCTATGTCTTCCTGAAAAAAAATTTTATGGCACAATTATTGGGTTCATAAATATAAACATAGACATAGAGATATACAGACATAAACCTATGTCATAATAAATCTGCAATTAAGAAAACTAGCATACAGACTCAAAATTCTAAGCAATCTATTTATTGGCAAGGCTAGCAACTACCAATAGTAGAGGTCAGTGATTCTTTAGCAACCAAAGACTCTTTTTATAATCATAGGAATTGTTTTTACAGTTTGGTAGTTGTATCAGGTTCAGTGATGCAAACTAAACTAAGTTCATGATTGGTCTACATTAGAAAAATGGGTTTACATTTGGCATAATCATATAGATTTGCAAAAAGGGTCTTCTGAATCTAAACCAATGGAAACACAAAGTTGCCTAATACTTTGGAAAATCTCAAACCAAATTCTCTCTCTCCCTAAGAAACTCAGTATTGGGGAAAACATCTCCGGACTAGGTTGAATCAGCCTCCATCCATCTTCCTTATCTCCCTCAAAGACAATACCAGTTTCAATTGAGCGCATAGTCTACTAAGGCCTATACAAAATAAATCCCAATCTAAGTCCTAGAAATTAGATACAGTGATTACTAAAGCTTAGTGATTTATCAATCAGTAATCAATAACCAATTTCACACATAAACAGATATATATATATATAGACAGATAAAGATATAGGTATAGACATATAGACCTATTTAAGATTATATACTATTGAATAGAATATTTTAGCATAATATAAAATCCCCTCTTATTCCTTTTAACACTTTCTAGTTTAAATTCAGCATCACCAGTGTCATTAGTGCTACTCTGACTTTTCCTAATTTGATGGCTGTATGGTAAATTTGAGAGCATCCATTTATTTTTTTAATGTATTTAAATCTTTATGAATTAAATACATTTGCTTTAAATAACATATTTTGGAGTCCTAAGGGGTTTTCTTTAATCCATTCTGTGATTCTTAGAGAATTTAGTTCCATTTTCAGTTAGCATTACAATTTTTTTTATGTATGGCTTTTTTCAATGATTCTATTAGAAAAAGATTTATTCTTTTTAATTCAATTATACAATAGATTCTATGAATTCAACTCAACAGACAGGCACTAGTTGCCTACTATGCTAGGTTCTGGGAACTCTCTTTTTTGCATTTTAAAATTTCTAAACTTAACAAACACCAACTAAAAATGAACATTTCCCTATAAGCAATAGAATAAAGATCATAGATGAAACTTATTACTATTCTGTAAAACTTGCTTTTCTTTTTAAATAATGAAATAAATGTATTTAATACAAAGTTAACTTTTGTCTGTGATTTCTTCTAGCCTTCTTTCTCTTCTCTTCTATCCAATATAATAATGTATTTCAATGACTCTCTTCTTTTCTTTTTTTTATAAACAACTCTATCCCTATCTCGCTTCCCCTTCCAATTTTCTCCTACTACTCTTCTGAACTGATAAAAAAAATTCTTGTAATAAGGATAATCAAGAAAAACAAATTCTCCCCTTGCTAGTATGTGAAAGAATGTCTTATTCTATAACTTAAGTCTATCAACTCTCAGGAGATGAGTAGCATGTTTCATCTCAGTCTTCTGGAATTAGGCCTAGTCATTGAATTGATCAGCTGTCAAATCTTTCAAAGTTGTTTATCTTTACAATACTGTTTTATTATACAAATTGCTCTCCTGGTTCTGCTTACTTCATTCTCTATCAGTTCATTTAAAGTCTTCCCAGGTTACTCTAAAACCATTCTTTTCATCATTTCTTATGACACAATGTTTCATTGCATTCATATACCTTAATTTTTTTTTAACAATTTCCCAGTTGATGGGTACCTCTATCCCTTACTTGTAGCTTTTTGCTATAATAGTGTTGCCATAAATAAACATCTTAAACTCAATATACCCAAAACAAAACTCCTTATCTTTCCTCCTAAACTTTATCCACATCCTACCTTCTTTATTACTATAGAAAGCAACACCATCCTCCTAGACCTCAGGCTTGCATCCTAGGAGTCATCATGGATTCCTCACCATTTTTACTTTCTTCCATGTATTCAACTGTCGCCAAGGCCTGCTGATGTCACCTTTACATCTCTTGAAAAATGTTCCCTTCTCTCTTCAGACACTGCCACCACTCCAGTACAGATTCTTATCACTTCATACTTAGATTATTGCAATAGTTACTTGAAGGTTTACTTGCATCAACTCTCTCAACTGCTCCAATCCATTCTCCATTCAGCTATCAAAGTGATTTACCTAAAACATAGATTTGATTATGTAATCCCATACTCGATAAATTGTAGTTGCTTCCTATTGCTTACAGAAACAAATACAAAATGATCTATTTAGTGTACAAACCCTTCATAACTTCACCCCCCCCTACCTTTCCAGTCTTCTGCATTGTGCTCTGAGATCAAGTGACACTGGTATCTTGGCTATTCTATGAAGAAGATATCCCTTTTCCTAACTCTGGGCCTTTTCTTTTTTTTTTTTTTTTCATTTTTTTATATATATTTTATTTTTTTTATTCATTTTTCCAAATTATCCCCTCCCTCTCTCCACTCCCTCCCCCCGATGACAGGTAATCCCATACATTTTACATGTGTTACAAGATAATCTAGATACAATATATGTGTGTAAATACCATTTTCTTTTTTTTTAATTTATTTTTTATTCATTTTTCCAAATTATCCCCTCCCTCCCTCCACTCCCTCCCCCCGATAACAGGTAATCCCATATATTTTACATGTGTTACAATATAACCTAGATACAATATATGTGTGTAAATACCATTTTCTTGTTGCACATTAAGTATTAGATTCCGGAGGTATAAGTAACCTGGGTAGATAGACAGTAGTGCTAACAATTTACATTCACTTCCCAGTGTTCCTTCTCTGGGTGTAGTTATTTCTGTCCACGATTGATCAACTGGAAGTGAGTTGGATCTTCTTTATGTTGAAGATTTCCACTTCCATCAGAATACATCCTCATACAGTATTGTTGTTGAAGTATATAGTGATCTTCTGATTCTGCTCATTTAATCATCAGTTGATTTAAGTCTCTCCAAGCTTCTCTCTATTCCTCCTGCTGGTCATTTCTTTTTTTTTTTTTTATTTTTTATTCATTTTTCCAAATTATCCCCTCCCTCCCTCCACTCCCTCCCCTCGATGGCAGGTAATCCCATACATTTTACATGTGTTACAATATAACCTAGATACAATATGTGTGTGTAAATACCATTTTCTTGTTGCACATTAATTATTAGCTTCCAAAGGTATAAGTAACCTGGGTAGATAGACAGTAGTGCTAACAATTTATATTCGCTTCCCAGTGTTCCTTCTCTGGGTATAGTTATTTCTGTCCATCATTGATCAACTGAAAGTGAGTTGGCTTTTCTTTATGTTGAAGATTTCCACTTCCATCAGAATACATCCTCATACAGTATTGTTGTTGAAGTGTATAGTGATCTTCTGGTTCTGCTCATTTCACTCAGCATCAGTTGATGTAAGTCTCTCCATGCCTCTCTGTATTGCTCCTGCTGGTCATTTCTTACAGAGCAATAATATTCCATAACCTTCATATACCACAATTTACCCAATCATTCTCCAATTGATGGACATCCATTCAACTTCCAGTTTCTAGCTACAACAAAAAGAGCTGCCACAAACATTTTGGCACATATATGTCCCTTTCCCTTCTTTAGTATTTCTTTGGGATATAAGCCCAGTAGTAGCAATGCTGGGTCAAAGGGTATGCACAGTTTGATAACTTTTTGGGCATAGTTCCAGATTGCTCTCCAGAATGGTTGGATTCTTTCACAACTCCACCAACAATGTATCAGTGTCCCAGTTTTCCCACATCCCCTCCAACATTCATCATTATTTGTTCCTGTCATCTTAGCCAATCTGACAGGTGTGTAGTGGTATCTCAGAGTTGTCTTAATTTGCATTTCTCTGATCAGTAGTGATTTTGAACACTCTTTCATATGAGTGGAAATAGTTTCAATTTCATCATCTGAGAATTGTCTGTTCATATCCCTTGACCATTTATCAATTGGAGAATGGTTTGGTTTCCTATAAATTAGGGTCAGTTCTCTATATATTTTGGAAATGAGACCTTTGTCAGAACCTTTACTTTTAAAAATATTTTCCCAATTTGTTACTTCCCTTCTAATCTTGTTTGCATTAGTATTGTTTGTACAGAAACTTTTTAGTTTGATGTAATCAAAATCTTCTATTTTGTGATCAATAATGATCTCTAGTTCTCCTCTGGTCATAAATTCCTTCCTCCTCCACAGGTCTGAGAGGTAGACTATCCTCTATTCCTCTAATATATTTATTAACTCTGGGCCTTTTCACTGGGTGTCATTCACGAGATATTATAAGGGGTTCACTTGACATAATAGAAGTCTTCCTTATGTTCTGCTCATATCATGAGGATACTACTGGACACTCCAGTCACCCACCTGTTATCTCTCACCCTCATTATATTCCAGCTCCTCATCTCTTCCTAGCCTGTTTTTGTTCTTGCTCTTCTTTGATATTCCTCATTAGTTGTATGTGGCAGCCTGCTTAGCCCCATCATACATCTCTCTATTGACCCTTGGATAATATTTACTTTAAGTTCTCCAGAGACTGTTCAATTTTCACTACCATAAAGCAACATTATTAAAACATTAAAAAAAAAGATGATGATAGAAGAAACTTGGGATCATTCTTCACAATTTCCTGGACATTTTCCTCCTACTCAACCCCTAGTAAGTCAAAGTCCATCTGTAAAATCTGTCCATATATTCTAATGGACAAGCTGTCCATCCAAATGCCTGGAGAAATCTAGGCAATAGACATTCTTCATCCATCAAATCTTTCCTATGGAGATTGTCATTCCATAGGCAAAATCTGGTTTTAGAGGACCAGCCTATCACTAAAATCAAAATGGCAGACTGGCAGAATGCTGGCAGAGGAGACTAGGTCAGACTGTGACAGATACAGACTGTGAAGGTGACAATAAAGACTTTGGACTTTATCCCTGACTATTTTTGTGATGATTATTCTGCTGAGATCAAGGCTGGTCCCAAAGCCCTCCAGAAAGCTGGCCCGTACATTACAATCCCCCATAGACCTATGGGCTATGGAACAACAGGAGTAGGAGAGTACTGAAGTGGATGATATTGTTGTATTGAAGAGAAGCCCAATTGGCTAGGAGAAAGAAGGAGAAAGTTGGGATCTTCAGACTTTCTGACTGGCCAATCATTTTTTTCTTGGGGTTGTTTGGAACACTTGGACCTACCCAAACTGACTACTCAGGAATCACTCCAAATGATGTACAGAAAGAATTTATTAGAATCTTGAGAAGCAGACCATCCTGGCCAGTGGACCTGAAAGGACAGCAAAGATACCCACAGTAGGAGAGTTATTCCATTGAGAGTTTTTACAATTTTTATATATTTCAAACAAAGGACCCCCTCAAATCCCACTCTCTATATGGTGTGATTGGTCACATAGTCTTTATTCCCCTATTTGGTCAGTGGAATGCAGTAGATGTATAACTTTTCCCACCAGTGTCCTTCTTTAAACAACAGAATATAGTCCAGTCTTTATCTAAAATCACATACTTTCTCAACCAGGCCTTAAGGCTTTACATAACAGTCCCTGATCAATATATGCTTAATCTGTAAGTTGTTCACCTTTTTCCCACTCAAGGTCATTCCATAGCTTCCTACCGCCTTATTAAATGACAGCTAAACTCCAAAAATATCTTGGTAGGCTAGAACTGAATCTAACAAAGTTAAATTTAATTGAAATAAGCAAAAATTCTTCCCCCTCCCCAGAATTTAAATAACTCTATTTCACAAGAAAAGTGTGAGGCAATGTGTTGTTACTACAAGGATCTAGGATTCTTAATGGATTGTAAGCTGAATATAAATCAAAGTTCTATATGACAGCCAAAATTTCTAATTTGATTTTGGGCTGGACTAAAAGGTCAGAAAGTCAACTATGGAAATGATAGATCTTCTTTTAGGCAAAATTGATAAACAGAGAGGCTGGCAATAGATTGATGAAGGAGCTTGAAATCATGGCATTCCCCTACTCAATAAACTCCAGGGGCTCCTGTTTGGTTTATAAAGCCCTTCACAAACTTATCCCTGCCTATCTTTCCAGCCTTATTTTAATTTCTCATTTGTGTTTCAGCCAAACTGGCCTTCTCTCTGTTTTTCACACCTAGCATTCCATCATCCATCCCCAAGCCATTACAGTGTCTAAATACCCCATGTCTGGAATGCATTCCCTACTTTCCTCTGTCTTTTAGATTATCTTACTCCCCTCAATACTAAAATCAATACAATCTTCTATATGCAGTCTTTCTTCATCTCTGCAACTCTAAGGGCCTTACCCCCCTAAATTACTTTATTCATTTTCTATGTATGTTGAATATATTTATATAGGAATGTGTTATTTTCCTCTGATAAAATCTCATAATGGCAGGGACTTATTAATTTTCATTTCTCTAACACACCTAAATAGCGTCTGGCACATAGCAGGAGCTTAATAAATGTTTATTAGTTAATTTCCTACAAGAGTCCTTGTAGCTGATTTGTCAACTGATATATAAAATTGGCTTCTTCAAAAGTGTGCAGTACTCATTTTAAAATTATTTCTAAGCAAATTAGTTTCTACAAGCCTACAATGTAAATAGATATGTTTAAATTACTTTGAAAACAAGCATCAGGGGCAGTTAGGTGGCACAGAGGATAGAGTACCAGCCCTGAAGTCAAGAGGACCTGAGTTCAAATTTGACCTCAGATACTTAACACTTCTTAGCTGTGTGACTCTGGGCATTAGCAAAATCTTTAAGAGATATATAAGCATGATTTCTTGGAGAAGCAATGTTAGGACATTAATATTAAAGTGTGCTATAAAGTATCTAAAAATTTGGCTTGTGCTGGGTGTGGACAGATATTTAGGATCTGACTTTTCTTTGTGGAGAGTAGGAAAAACATTCTAGCACCATCAGGAACTTCACAAAGGGGCAAAGCAAACAAGATCCAGGACCACCACAGTTGCTTGGCAATTTCTCCTCCATTTTCCAAAAGAATAGGAGAAGGTGTGCAGATGAACAGGAATGGAATAAAAAGAGAGACTGAAGGAGGAAGTTTAAGGAATAGTAATCATGATATCAAAATTAAAACTAAAATAGATTTAATCAAAAGATGAAAAATAGGGAAACTAAAATGTCAGCCATGTTAATCAATATTATTTTAGGCTATTTAAAATAACTAGATAGAATAAGATTGGACTATTGCTGTGGTGTAGGAAATGATGAATTGGTAGAGTTAGAAAAATAAGGAAAGATGCGGACTTATGAAAGAAGAGGTTATCCATTTTCAGAGAAGCAGAGGAAAAACAAACATTACAATTTTAAATTGATGCATATGAAAGTTCCAATTGTTCAGTGATAAAGAAAGCCATCTACACCCAGATAAAGAATAGTGGGAACTGTTTGGCCCACAACATAGCATTTTTATTCTTTCTGTTGTTGTTTGCATTTTGTTTTCTTTCTCAGATTTTTTTTTCCTTCTTGATCCAATTTTTCTTGTCCAGCAAGATAACTGTATAAATATGTATGCTTATGTTGGATTTAAGATATATTTTAACATATTTAACATGTATTGGACTACCTGCCATCTAGGGAAGGGGTTTGGGGGGAAAAGGGGAAAATCTGGAATAGAAAGTTTTGCAAAGGTCAATTTGAAAAATTACCCATGCATATATAAATAAAAAGCTTTAATTTTTTTAAAAAAGTGCATAGCAGAGTATAGCTCCCTGGGGGGCCTCAGGGTCAGTCAGAGTCAGGATAAATTAAAATCCTTGGTCTTTAGGAGGAGAATTGAAGGAGGCATGCAAGCTGCCTCAAGGCTTGCCAAAGATGTCTTCTGGATCCTGGAGTCCAGAGTTACCAACTTCTCTCCTTCTCTTCCTGCCACTAAGTGACTCTGCCTTCCTCCCTTCACCCTCCAATCCTTGTAGCAGAAATGATTATCTTAACACCAAACATTCAGCAAGCACCAACTATGAGAAGAGCCATTTATCCAAAGATATGCTAATAGAGTCATTAACTCACATGGAATAGGTAATTAGTCTTAAGTGCTCAGTTGTCTGATTCAAGCATACCTTTTTGGAGTTTCAGCCCTCTACAGCAGAGATCAAAAGAAAACCTACAAGGAAGCAAAGAAAAGATGGACAGTTCTGATCATATGGTAAAGTCTCTATTATATAGATTTTATTAAAACGGAAATTTATTGCTTTATATTTTGTATCTTCTCTTAAGTTTTGCTGTGCTGATGGTAATATTTTTTCTCCCTTTTTCTATTTACTATTTAAGTTAGAAAGAAAAGCAAGAAGGAAGGAAGGAAGGAAGAGAAAAGGGAAGAGAGGACAGGGAGGAAGGAAAAGAAAAAACAACAACTAGGACCTACATGATTGTTAAGCATAATGAATATTCTCAAAAGATGATCAGTTCAAGATAAATTAAATAAACTTCTCTTTCCTGGATATTTCTACAAAGTAGAAAGAGAAAGAGGAGAAAACTTTAGAAATAGTTACACTGTGGATAGACTTGCTAAGGAAAGAATCTTTTTTTACCACAAAAAAGAGGACATTGGGATACTTAATAAATGCCTTTTCATTAATTTCATTACTCATTCATCCAAAAATTGGTTGAAGGAACTCTGTATACTTAGTCTGGAGAAGAGAATACTGGCAGGAAAAAGGGAACCAGAGAAAAGAGTCTATCTGTCCTTAAGACTTTGAAAAGTCATGTGGAAGAAAGTCTTGCCCCAAAGCAAAAAGAAGAGCAAAAAGAGGGAGTTGTAGCTATAAAAGGATAAAATAATAAATAATAAAAGGAAAAAATGTGTTAGTAATTTTTAAAAATAAGGTACTTCTCTATACTCCTCCTTCCTATAGATGATACTAGCACCTACCTCCTAGGGTTGTTGTGAGGATCAAATGAGAAAATGTTTGTAAAGCACTTAGCATAATACATATATACATATTAGTTATTAAAGCAGAGATTCTTAATCTTTTCTATGTCATAGACTCCTCTTTGAGAGTCAGGTAAAGGCCATGAGCCCCTTCTAAAAATTCTTTTTTTTTCCTGTTGTCATATTCCATTTTTTTTTGATATATGCATGGGTAATTTTTCAGCATTGACAATTGCCAAACCTTTTGTCCCAACTTTTCCCCTCCTTCCCTCCACTCTTCCCCCAAATGGCAGGTTGACCAATACATGTTAAATATGTTAAAGTATAAATTAAATACAATATATGTGTACTTGTCCGAACAGTTATTTTGCTGTACAAAAAGAATCGAACTTTGAAATAGTGTACAATTAGCCTGTGAAAGAAATCAAAAAATGCAGGTGGACAAAAAATCCTTCTAAAAATTCTTAAAATAAAAATTTAAAATGCTTTTAAATGCATATAATAAAATACAAAGGATTACAAAGGGAAACAATTACATTGAAATGGGAAAATATTTAAAAAACAAAATTGTAATATTGCAATATAGTTAGTGCAGTAATTTCAAAATAATAATGAATGTGAACTACATTTTGAGATATGAACAACAACTATGTGATGAAACTAGTTTCTATTGGTGATAAAGTAATCATACTACTGTGGTTTGCTGAGATATGTATAAAGAAATGCTAAATTTTATTTAGAGGTTAGTGAAAATAAAGGCGCAATTTTTTTTCCCTTTCAAGTTCAGAGTTCCCTTAAAATCAATATTTGGGGAAACATGGACCTGGAAAGAGAAAAAAATATATTCTCAGATATAGTTATCTTTTTTTCTTTTTTTTAGTATGGGGGGAAGGAGAATTAATGTTTAATTAACATTTATCTAACCTAACACTAGTTTGGATCTGACAGCCTTCTCTTTTTAAATGAATGGAAATTTGACAGTCCAGTATTTAGAAAGAGAATTTTTCCAAATGACTTCAGAAAAAATCAAAGAATTAACATACAATAATAGTTACTCATTTAGGGCATCACAGTAATTGTTGGGAATGCTCTTACAGATATCCCAGATTCTAGATATGGCCAAGGTTCAAGTTTAATATGATAATTAATCAAAGATATCTTAGTAACTTATTAAAAGATCCTTCATAAAAAGGGAAAGACTTTTATGTATAAAAATATGTATATCAGGGTTTTTTTGTTTTTTTTTTTTTTTATGAGAGCAAAGAATTGAAAGTGAAGGGATGCCCATCAATAGGGGAATGGCTGAACAAGTCTGTGGTCTATGCATGACAGTTTCAGAAAAACTGGGAAAGATCTGTATGAACCAATAAAAAGTGAAATGAGCAGAACCAAGAGATCAGTGTACTATTAACAGCAATATTTGTAAGAATGATTAGCTTCGAAAGATTTAGCTACTCAGTTCAATGTAATGATTCATGACAATTTAACGAACTCATGATGAAGGAAGGAAAGAATCTGGAACTCAAAGATTATTTTAAAATAATGTTTAAAATAAATAATAAATCTTTTTTTAAAACCCTGCATTGTTATATAGAATAAGAAAAGCTTTTCATTGCAAATCCCAACTAAGTTCTCACAAGCATTCTTACTCCAATAAATGGAGAAATTCTTAATGCTGTGGCTAAGTTCACTTACCTTGGTAATGTACTTTCCAGGGATGCACACAGGCTCAGCATGACATGTTCACATCAAAAGATGCACTGTGCTCTATGAGTAAAGCAAAATTGCAAAGACACATTGTCAAAAATCGTGATGTCATTTTGGTATTCTCTGAGGAAGGACCAATCATCTCATTAGAAGCAGGTAGATAATATAGTGAACAGATAAGACTTGCCCAGGATCTTACAACTAGTGTCTCACTCTAGTTGTAAGATCCTGGGCAAGTCACTGACAATATAATATATTTTCCTCAGATGTAAAATGAGATTAATAATAACACCTACCTTAAAGGATGTTTTGAAAACCAAATGACATATGCAAACCTTAAAGTATTATATAAATTAGCTATTATTATCTCAGCTTAACTGAATTCTATTTCTGAGACTTTTACATTCACTAGCTTCAGGAAGTTTAACACAGCAGTTTTAAATCATGTTATATCATTATATCTTTCTTGTACTGCTCCTCTCTTCAAAAGTTCCCATTAGATACAGCTCAAATGGCATATTGATTTCAAGATCTCATTTACAGAGCATTCAAAATACTTAACAGCGCAATCTGTCTGACCTACTCATGTCTTCTGTTCCTGGTCATTCTCTGTCAATTATCTAATGCACCTTCCCAGCAAATGGAGTCATTTTTATGAGACTTTACTCACTATTCCCCTGAATATATATCATCTTACAGCTGGATTTAGAATCTAGGAAGGAAAAAGAACATTGATTTAGATGATATTTTTAGGTACCAATAAAAAGAAACTTTGAATGTTGTTCAGTCATTTCTGACTCATGATCTCCTTAGGGATTTCTTGACAAAGATACTAGAATGATTGTAATTTCCTTCTCCCGATGAGGAAATTGGGGCAAAAAGGGTTACGGGATTTCCCAAGAGTCACATAGCTACTAAGTATCTGAAGCAGGATTTGAATTCAGATCTTTCTTCAAAGCCTAACCCTCCATCCTCTTCTTCTGTGCCACCTAGCTGCTCATAGTCTAGGGCAGAGATGGGAACCATCTGGTCCATGGGCTGAATAAGGCCTGTTAGGTTTTTACTAAGTGCTAAGTCAGTACTTAACAATTCTCTAGTTCCGGCCTTTACTGGGAGTTTTACTCCTGGGGGAGGAGCTTGCATGCTTAGGAGGAGCAAGTTCATTGGTTGAAGTAATTTTTCCCAGAAGCCCTTGCGTTATCCCGCGCCCATTCTCTGGGAGGATAAAAGAGGGCAGCACTCCAGAGAGAGAGTGTCTTGTCTGGACCAGACTTGACGGGGCTCTCTGCAGGAAGGGAAGTCACTTCTCTGGACGACAGTTAACGGCAACTGTCTGGAGACAACAGTTCTCTACAGGAAGAAGAATCTGTCCAAGAGATTTGAGTTGACACAGCAGATCTCCTCCCAGAGAGCGATGGGCAGCTTCTGGAGACAACAGAACATTACAAAGGCCCACAAAACCATTTGCTCAGGAAACTGTAGGCAATGATGAACTGAAAACTAGGTACGACAATCTTCCATTGCTTGAATTCTATACATTGATAATTTCGTATAGACCATAAGTGATATTATAACATCCAAATAGCCCTTGACAGAAAAAAAAAGTCCCCTACCCCTGAACTAGGGGAAAAGTAAACCAATCTCAGCCAATGCAGATTTGTTAAAGAATTATTTTAGTGACTGTGAGGAATTAAATGATGCTCAAGAAAAATGACTTAACTTTGCATTATAGGGGAAAAGAAATAGATTATAAGAAACTTGAGTTGCAATTCAGTATCTGGGGTTTTTTTGTTTCTTGAGAATCTGTAGTTTGATTTCCAGACAATAAAGCAAACTTGCCAAGACGATTAGAGAATATGCTTACAATTCTCCCTTGCCTATACAATTTCTGTCTGCCCATTCCACACATTTGTCACAGCCTAAGAGCCAAAACTAGGATGAGGTGATTAGGATTTTATAGCTTGCACCAAAATTTAATGGCTACTACATTTAGAGGCAGCTGGTGGCACAGTAGATAAGGAACAAGGCCTAAAATCAGGATGATCTCAGTTCAAACATAAGCTCATCTACTTACTATAAGACCCTGGTCAAGTCACTTAACATGTTTGCCTCAGTTTCCTCAACTATAAAATTTAAGGACCAAATTAGGTAATATTTGTAAAAAAAAATACTTAGCATAGTGACTAACACATGGTGGGTGCTTAATAAATGCTTATTTCCACTCCCTATCCCTACTAAGTCCTTCCCTTCCTTCAGAAGCATAGAAACACCTGAGCTTAGTAATTAACCAGTATAATTAATCAACTATTAACTCTTTTATCAAAAGTAGGTGCCCTGAGCTTCTCCTTGTCTACTTCTCAATTTTATGGCAACCTCTCCAGCAATATCTGATGGTGTTTTGTAATACTTCTCTTACTGCAAAAACTGGTGTTCACATTTTTAATCTCTTAAATTGTGTATGTTCATTAAGACACTGGAATATGTAAAAATGGAACAGATATTTTTATATCCTGGAGATAGTCTACTCCAGGTCAATACTTTAAATTTTCTTTTTAATATATACATATTCAATGTATTCTGTGGATTTTTGATCATTCAATATGATTCAGACTCTAATTTCATAAATGGATTCTTCTGACAAGAAAATGGTCTCACTGTAATAGTGACATTTTATCTTATCAAAAAATGATGAGGCCACACTACTTTAATAAAACAAAAACTACACAATAACATCACAATTTAAAGATGAATAAATTTACTCAAGATAATATTCAATTACATGGGAAATTTCTGATTTTGCAGGTGGGTGGTTATTATTTCCTTCTTGAATGAGTCATCAAAATAATTGTTTTCTTCTACCTGCTATTCCTTTAAGGTCTAGTCTAATCCATCTAAAATGATTACAGCCTGGAATTCCTTACCATAGGTATTATCTGATTTCTACCCAGATCACAAATGTTCCCCAAATACCCTGGGACTTAGGGAGTGTGGGAAAGGGTCCTGAATACCTATATAATGCTGTAGCTTTATTTTGTTTTAAATAGTACATTCATTTTTGAAAGCCCTACCATGATGTGTGTGGAGAATATCTTTGGTGTATCCCAGCCTTTTTAATTGGTACCCAAATATATACAAAGTTCCTATGAGTGGTACTCATTATGGGACTTGTCTGACTTGCACTCAGTTTGGAGTCCTCAAAGGGCAGTTGCTACCTTGCGTTCTCATATAAGTTATTTATGTTTCATATAAAGGTCTCCATGTGTAATCTCGGCACATAGGATTGTATTCAAAAATGGAATGGTTTCCTCACTATAATACTGAGGACACAATAAATAAAAAATATTGAGGACATGGATTCCACATGTTGGGTTTAATGGATGTCACCAAGTTAAAGATTGTAAGGAGAAAGAGAGGCAAGTAGGTGGTTCAGTAGAGAGAAAGCCAGGACTGGAGTCAGGAAGACTCACAAGTTTAAATTTGTCCACAGATTTAAATTTGTCCACCTGTGTGATACTAGGAAAATCACTTACCCCTGTTTGCTCATCTATAACCTGAAACCCTCAGTTTCCTCATCTGTAAAATGAACTGGAGAAGGAAATAGCAAACTACTCCAATATCTTTGCCAAGAAAACTTCAATGAGTTGATGAAGAGTTGAACATAATGGCATTTCCTCATGTAGTATATTACTAGGATTCCCCTTCTGGCTTTGAAGTGGGAGGACTGTGTTGAGTTGCCTCTTCTCAAGAGCTGGGTAGAAGAAAGGTGGTTACCCTGATCTTGGTGGTTGGTAGTACATGGACCACCTCTTATCTCTTTGTGTTTGTTTTCTTCTGATCTCAAGCAAATAAATATTCTGAAATGAAACCATCCAGGTAACTTGGTAAGTTCTCATGGGTAGCTAGAACTAAATAGAGATGATTATAACATCCTCAAAATAGGACTGAATAGAGATGATTATAACGTCCTCAAAACAATAAAGAATAGTATAAGTGGAAGCATTGGGCACAGAGCCATATCATATTACTTCTTCTGGGCTCACTCTTCCAACTCACACTGGCACTAGCAGGTTAGATCCCCCAAGGAGTGATCAACTATTTTTTCCAGGGTTCTAGAGGTAACCAAAGTGTGTTATGGGCCAGAACTCTGAAACAAGGATTCTTACAAGGTGTTAAGATAGTGGAATTGATAAGACAATGGTTATGTAGTTTAGGATGGTGATTAATAGTTCTCTAGTTCAGTACATGTACTTAGTACTTAATATAGTTCTACAAGATTCACACTTATGATAAGAGAGCATATAAGCTCAGACAAACTTGGCCAGATTCAGAGCTAGAGAATACAAGCAGACTGGAGGCTGAAGCATAAGCCCTTGGACTCAGATTCATTCATCCCATCTCACACCACATTGGTGGCAGGCTCTTCCTTAGTTTCTCCACTAAAACAAAGTCTCCAGAAGGCCTTTAAGAAAACTAACTGGGCCCCAGGAAAGGAGACAAGACTTTGAAGGAGATAATAAAAGATTTGGACTTTAACACCTGGCTACTCTTGTAATGATTACTGAACTGAAATGAAGGCTGCTTCCAGAAACCCAAGAAAACTGAACCAGAGACCATTACAAGCAGGTCCAAACATATCACTTCCCTACTCAATAAACTCCAGTGGTTCCCTAACATTTCCAGGATCAAATACAAAATCCTTCATATGGTGTTCAAAGCTCTTAACAATCTTGCCCTTTCTAGTCTTATTCTCTACCACTAGCCTCCTGGATATTCCATAAACAAGATACTTTTGAGTTTCAGGCATTTTCTCTCACTGTGCTGGGATACACCAAAGATATTCTCCACACACATCATGGCAGGGCTTTCAAAAATGAATGTATTATTTAAAACAAAATAAAGCTACAGCATTATATAGGTATTCAGGACCCTTTCCCACACTCCCTAAATCCCAGGGTATTTGGGGAACATTTGTGATCTGGGTAGAAATCTTCTATGGCAAGTCTTTTCCATTACTTTTTTTTTTTTTTTTTTTTTTTGAGGCTGGGGTTAAGTGACTTGCCCAGGGTCACACAGCTAGGAAGTGTTAAGTGTCTGAGATCAGATTTGAACTCGGGTCCTCCTGAATTCAAGCCTGGTGCTCTACCACCTAGGTAGATTCACACTTATGATAAGAGAGCATATAAGCTCAGACAAACTTGGCCAGATTCAGAGCTAGAGAATACAAGCAGACTGGAGGCTAAAGCATAAGCCCTTGGACTCAGATTCATTCATCCCATCTCACACCACATTGGTGGCAGGCTCTTCCTTAGTTTCTCCACTAAAACAAAGTCTCCAGAAGACCTTTAAGAAAACTAACTGGGCCCCAGGAAAGGAGACAAGACTTTGAAGGAGATAATAAAAGATTTGGACTTTAACACCTGGCTACTCTTGTGATGATTACTGAACTGAAATGAAGGCTGCTTCCAGAAACCCAAGAAAACTGACACTGCGCCACCTAGCTGCCCCCATTACTTTTTTTTAAAAGGCAATTGGGATTAGATGACTAGCCCAATGTCACATGGCTAGTGTCTGAAGCTGGATTTGAACTCAGGTCTTCCTAAATCCAGCAGCTCTATCCAGTGAGCCACTTAGCTGTTCTTTCCAATACTTCTTAATACTAATATGTTGTTATTTCCCATTTATCCTGTATTTTTTTGGTATTTTTGTACTTTTGTTTATTGTCTCCCCAATTAGACTGTGATCTCTATAAGACATCATCCCTAGGAATTAACTAGTGCCTTGCAAGTAGTAGGTGCTGAATGATTGGCTGAAAATCCTGAGGGGCTATATTTCTTCCAACATCATTGCTCCCAAGCTCCTATTGATATACTTAACAATAATCAGCCAGTCAAACTTAATTAGCTTTTAGAAAAGGCAATCCTCAAACAGCATAGTAAGAAAATTTGGTATAACACATTCCCACCAAATCTGGGTCATGTTCTACCTCTGAGAAATACAACATCCAGTGGAGAGCTCTAATTTAAGAGTACGTTGGTGGCTAGATGCATGAATAGAGCAAAGGAATAACTCATAACTCCTGCACTGTCAGTCCTTTTCTTCCTTTGTAGAATCCTCGTAAAGTTCCCCTAAGTATAATTTTCAGTTAGAGTTTAAGAGCTGACTCTCTTCTAAATTTTATATAGGTACTTCTCTCTACCTTCAAAGGTCACTCTCTCAAAGCAGTTGCTGTTACCTTCACTAATATCAGCAAACTGTCACGTTAGGGAGACAGTTTTTTTGCCTCTAAGAGAGGCAGTCATTCAGCTCTTATTAATGAGACTTCAAGACCTTCTAAGCTAATCAGGTTATACAAATGTTCCAACTTGGAAGGTTCATTTGCCCAAGATCAAGGAGGCACAATCACAAAAACACGGAGGTACCATGTGTTTAGTTGCTGTAGCTGGGTAGCACATAAAGAGATAAGGCAGCCACTTATCCTCCACTTAGTGTTTCTAGCAACATTTCTGCTTCAAAGCTAAGAGGAAAAAAGAGAGACAGAGAGAAAAAGAGAGACAGAGAGAGAGAGAGAGAGAGAGAGAGAGAGAGAGAGAGAGAGAGAGAGAGAGAGAGAGAGAGAGAGAGAGCAACAGAGAAAGAGATTGAGAGAGGGAGAGACAGAGAGAGAGAGAGAGAGAGAGAGAGAGAGAGAGAGAGAGAGAGAGGGAAGGAGGGAGGGAGGGAGGGAGGGAGGGAGAGAGAGCGCAACAGAGAGAGAGATGAGTGACTCCTTTTATATGCACACTGAGTTCAACTTAAAAACTAGTCTTCAGTTCTTTGAGCCAGTTAGAAATTTTCTCCAGCATATAGCATGTGCTCCTTAATCAGGCATGGCCAGAACAAACAGACTTTTCATAATTTTCTACTTGGACTAGAACCAAGTAGGGAATGCCTGTGTATGTGCCAAGAACTGGCTCCCTTAAATCCAGATACCCATGCTATATTGCTATTAAAGAAATAATCAGCTTTGAAATATTTTAATGCTCTTTTTATCCCTTTTTATGCATGATTACCAAATGATCCTCTTTGTCAAAAGAGAAACATAACCCCCTAAAAAATCTTTACTAGAGATATTAAAGTAACTTAAATTTTCATCTTGGTTACACACGACTTTAACCATGGGTTAAAAATAATCTAACTATGCATAAAGAGCACAATGAAATATTATAGAATAAATGTCCTGCTTTTAACCACATTGTGTATTTTTAATGGAATAAGGATAGGCTTTAGCAACAGAAAGATCTAGATCCAAATTCTCCCTCTTACAAATACTATCTATGTGATTCTGGGTTTGCCATTTAGCCTATCTGCATCCCGAGGAACTTATTAAGACATTAAGTTACAAGTTAAAAACCAAACCTAAGCCAATACTATAAATTACTGAATTGCTGATATGTATTAGTAGAGTTCTCACACTGATAAAATCTCAGGTTCAGACTATCTTAAATAAATTACAGGTGACAAGTCAAGAATTAGGGTGAAATAAGAAAGAGGAAAAAATAAAGGAACAAACATTGCAGAATAGATAAATGAAAATGACAAACAAATTTTATTTATTCTCTAGCCATCTTTTCTACAGGTCTTATATTCAAACCACTAGAGAAAACAATCTATGATTTTAAGTCTAGTTGGTTGCAGTGAAGAAGAAAAAATAAGCCAAATGTCTTTTGTGTCATTCATTCTCATGGCCAGTCTTACAATCACCAACTTTTGATCTGCTGTTAGTTGTAATTAAAGAAATTTCATAAGCTTGTATGATGGGCTTGAGTTGATTAATAATTTCTTTGTCCGGAATTTTGATGTTAAAGCCCATCATCTTCATAATAGATTCTCTAAAATCCATGAGCTACAAGAGGGAAAAAGTCACACATACAAAAAAAAAAAAAAAAAGAAAGAAAGAAAAAGTAGCATCAGTGGCACAGGATTTTTGACATTTACCTGTTTAAGACAGCTATAAGAGAGCTACCTCTTTCATGAGTAAATGGTAACAGAACATCAAACCAGGTTTTTAAAATAATTTTTTAAGAAAAGTGTTCCTTTATGAAGTCTGGATAAAATGACATATTTTCAAAAATATTACTTAATATTTAATTCAAAATTTACCAGGCATCTATCTTCTTAGCCCAAGGGTAGAGTTTTTACTAGAGTAAATGTAGTCTGTCTCAAATGCCTTAAAGCAGATTTAAATTTTAATAATAAAAATAATAGCTAATGTTTTGATATCTTTTTAAAATAATATTTTATTTCCCTCTAATTATAAGACAATTTTCAATTTTCATTTTTAAAAAAATTTTGAGTTCTAAATTTTCAACCTCCCTTTGTCCCTTTCTTTCCCCCTTCCTGAGATTGTGAGCAATTTGATATATATACATGTTCGCTCATGAAAAAGGCATGTTGTAAATCATGTTTAATCATGAAAAAAGATATTGATATATTGTAAAAGAAGACCATATTCATACAAAAGAAAGAAAATAAAAAACAGTATGGTTAGATTTGCATTCAGACTCCATCTGTTTTTTTCTCTGTAGGTAGATAGCATTTTCTGTCATGAGTCTTTTGGACTTGAATCAGTAAGAATAAACTTCAGCACCTTAAAACTACTCTTAAGACTTTTGAAATTCCTATACAGTTCCTGTCCTCATGGAGTTCACAGTTTAGGAAAAGCTATATGAAACATACAAGCAACTGTAATTCAATTCTTTGTCATGTTTTGTTGAGTCTAACCTCAAAATTTCTTTTGCATTCTCTTCTCTATATTCATGCAACCACTCCTTCATCATCCCTAACTTTCAATACTGTAAGTATCTCCTGGATTCCATTTTGTTGCTCTTCCAATCTATCCTTGACATAGTGCCAAAATAGTTTTCCTAAGGCCAGAAACTATCCCTATCAGTCCTGTTCTCAAGAATCTTCAGGTTCCCAAATTATACTCCTGTGAAAAACATCTTCTGTTCCCATTTGTTAATGCATACTCTGTCTTCAAATTACCTTTTGCTTATCTATCTACACGTTATATCCTACTGTTGTTCAGTCACTTCAGTCATATCAAACTCTTCATGATCCTGTTTGGGGTTTTCTTGGTGAAGATATTGGTATGCTTTGCCATTTACTTCTCTGGGCTTTACAGATAAGAAATTGATTCAAACAGGGTCAAGTGACTTGCCCAAGGTCACACAGCTAATATGTATTTGGGACTAAATTTGAATTCAGGAAGATGAGTCTTCCTGACTTCAGACCCAGCATTCTTTCCACTTTGCCACCTAACTGTCTTATTATATAGGACATGTAGTATTTGGTTAATGTTTGTTGGACTAAATAATACCTTGTATTTCATAAAAAAGCATAAAGTATAATGAAACATTTTAATGTAAAATGGACTTAATTTCATTGTTGTTATATTTTTTCAAGAAAAAACTTTGGGGCATAGATTATTGTCTGTAGGTACCTAATAAATATTGAATTATATTGTAAGAAACATATTTGAAAATACAATGCTATTTTATGGAAACTTTTCATACTAGAAAAGAACAATTTTCTAGGAAATTTGGTCATATAAAAAAAGGAAGAATCCTTGACCAAAAAAGACTGTGAATCCCTAAGCAACACCAGAAACTGACTCTTTTATCAAAACAATGCTAAATTTTGACTAACCCTTTAGACATTAGTTTTTTTAAATGGTTCTTGTTAGAAAGTAGGGAGCAAAAAAGTACCTGTTTTTCTCGTCTTACTACTTCTTCAAGTGCTCTTTTTACTGTATATAGCTCATTAGTGACAGCTTCCAACATTTGATAGGCCATCTCTTTTTCCTCTCTGGCTTCTTGTTCAGTGTAATCTAATGTTGTTTTCAAATTGACTGCTTTTTTAGTTGCCTTCTCTTTAATTGTTTCAACCCTTTTTAAAGATTTCTGGAGCTTTTCAATGGTTTTATCCTGTGGGGAGAGGGGAGAGAATGATTATGATTCTGTGTCTCCTCTATCTGATAGGCAAGTTCTTATATCTTCCCTCCAAAATGCTGGGCAAATATAAAAAAAGGGGAAGGGAACAAGTATTATTAAGTACCTACTAAGGAGCAAAGCACTGAGCTAAACATTTTACAAATAACATCTTACTTGATCCTCCCAAAAGCTATGGGAAATATGTTTGAATTATTACTTCCACTTTACAGTTGAAGGAACTGAGGAGGAATAGAGTTTAGTGCCTGGGGTCACATAGCTAGCAATTGTCTAAGGCTAAATTTGAATTCAGATCTCCCTCATTCTAGGACCAGGGTTCTAGCCATTGTTTTACCTAGTTGTTCACAAGTAAGGAAGAGCTATCCACAATCACAAATATCTTAACTGACAGAAAAACAAAAGAAAAATAGTCATTAAGAATCTACTCGCAATGAAGTAAAATATAAAGTATAAAATGAGGTCCCAGCTTCAAACAGCTATGCTATGTCTATGTCTATGCTAGTCACACAAAGGGAAAGTCTGGTCAGACTATTGCCAGTAAACTACAAATTTCATAGTTGATCCATAAGTATATAGCAATAGCCATCATTCATTTAGAACTTTGTATTATCTACTTTAAGCTTCAAAACAAAAATTATTAGATAAGTAGTAGATCTGTGGTTGCCCCATTTTATAGGTGAGGGGACTAAGGATTGAAGCCTTTTTCATGGTCAAAGAGCTAATAATTCCAATGCAGCTCTGCTTACTATAAGTCTAATTCTCTATGGATTGTGCCAACTGTCTCTGAATTGAATGGTAATATCTAATTTAATGCAGAAGTTGATTTTTGGGGACCTTGGGACATTCAGTGGAGAACTTGAAGAAGGTCCAGAAGAAAACAACAAAATGACTAATAATTTGGAAATTTTCTTTTAAACAAAGAGCTAAAGGGCTCTTTAAACAAATGTTTGTTTAAATGACATAGAAGGGCTTCATGAAATACTAAGAGACAAAGAGCCTGGTTGAGTTTCTGAAACAACTTCACTTATCTCAACTTACTTTGAGGTCATTGACTCTCATCAACTGAGTTTTCATCTTGTGATTTGACAATTTCATTTCACTAAGCTCTTTCTCAAGTTTTTCTACCTTTTCTTCTAGTCTTCCAGTTGTTGAGTTCTGCAAGCTCTTCTCAATATTTAAAAGTATTTGCTGTCTTTTTTCTTTTTCTAATTGCCTGGCTCTCTTGCCAAATTCTTCAGTCTGTGAAGTCTTCATTTGGTTTTTTCCCCTTTGATTTTCTCCCTATATCAAAACAAAGGAATTAGTCCTTAAGAGTATCTTAAAATACTTAATACTTCTGTGATTCTCATATTCGAGTCATAGCTGATCAATATGTAATTTTCTTAAATCAAAGTTAATTTTTTTTTTTTTTTTTTTTTTGGAGTCACACAGCTAGGAAGTGGTGTCTGAGGTTGGATTTGAACTCAAGTGCTCCTGACTCCAGGGTGCCATCTAGCTGTGCCCCTCAAAGTTAAATTCTTTAACAGATATAATTTACATCTACTTCAGAAGTAAACTATGTAGAATATTAGAGAAATAATAAGATGGTCTGGGTTTTGAGTTGCAGATTTTTCTCAACTGCCTAGACTGCAGTTTCTTAATCTCTAAAATCATAATCTTTGCATTCCCTATCCCACAGGGTTATTTTGAGGATAAGACTGGACAATATATGTGAAATGACTTATAACAGAAAACTTGTTATTTCCATAAACTATAACTTCTTATTTTTGGTTCTATTTGTGAAAGGCATGTAAGTACTGGTATGATTAGCATGAAACCAGCCTTTGACTTGATTGGGATGGGATATTATTTCCAACTACTTCATTTAACCACAGAAGCAATGTTTTTATTATTTCTGTTGTCAAGTGAAGTGGTCACTATGACAGAGACAAAATCAAGGAGTCAAACTAGACCCAAATTCATGGAACTGAGCTCCAGGCTGGGGGAACTGAGGAATGGAGTCTTTTTCATGGGCCTAAATAAGACTAGATTCAATCTATGTAACATCAAAAATAATTTTCTCTTTAGCTTACATTGCTTCTATTTCCATGTCACCTTCAAGGAAATCTCAGCATAACATTTGAATATGACAGATACCTGGGTCTCTAGGATAAAGGCACTCAAGAAATGCACACTTTTGTTATAGGATAACCTTTGTTCCTTCCCTCAGAAAATATAAAAAGTATTCACAGGAATCCATAAACAAGCTCTACAATTCTCCTCCCCTTCTGATGAATTCCACCTTTTCCCCAGGCTTGTTAATGTCCTCCAGATTCATGAAAGAGAAAACATGTCATTTGAACTCCCTGTGGAAGGAAATTAATTTGGAATTGCTAGAAAAGAAGTATAATAATATTCTTCTTTCATTCCCCCCAAAACCCAGGCTTAACTCCACAGTTATGGTATTACCTGAGGGCTTTGCTCTTTTGGAAGGGGGTTCTGAGACACAGACCTACATTGGCCAAGTAACACATGGTAATATTAGGGTTCAAAGCTTCAGGTCTTTTGCTCCCCCATTTTTTGGTATAGATTTCCTGCTTCCATGTGTATGACCCTCTTCCCATATCAAGACTACCCCAAAGCTAGGAAATCACATTTTCTTCATAAAAATCTGGATTGTGGGATCATTCTGCCCAAAGAATTCTTCTCCTCTATTTTGCCTTAGAGTATGGGGCTTTCTTCTCAAGCCATATGGTTGATAGCCCAAAGAACTCATGTGTCTTTGACTCAAGAGATATATTAATAGATTCCTGGAGGAGTAATATCCTCCCTTCTTCTACCATTACCCCTCCCTGACTACCAACAGGATTTAAGTTCTTTCTATTATGCCAGGCTACATTCTAGAAAAGAGGGGAAAAAAAGGAAGAAGTTGAATATAAGGTTGAAGACTCAACTCAGGCCTTTAAAGGTCAGCACAAAGAGATCTCTTTGACTTGGAACCCTGGATCCTAACTAGTAAGCCTCCAATTCTCTCAACTGGACTCTAGGAGAATCCAAACCACTAGATGGTGGTAAAGTTTCACCAGTGGGCATATTCATACTCTCCATAAAATATGGATCAGCCCCAAACAAAGGCTTACCACTCTGTAAACTCATCAAGTTGAATAAGAGACCTGACATTTCTACAGTGTTTTAAGGTCTGCAAAGAAGTGTACATAGATTACCTTATGAGAAAAAAAATAGTCCAAACATTTATGTAACAATACTAGAATGGACACTGAAATAATTATTTTTGATGAAGCTTTTGTTGATGCTGAGTTGAATTGGGTTTTGAGAGGGAAGAGGAAGAATATATATATATATATATATATATATATATATATATATATATATATATATATATATATATTCCTAAAGTGTAGCATAAGCCAGCTTTCATTCACAATGAAATCAGAACTTTAGTAGCTCTTCAAATAAAGGTTCATAGTAAAAGAAAAAAATTAATCTGGTAAAAGTAAAATTTTTCCAATCTAACCTTCAAAACATTGCTCCAGATTAATTTTTTTAGTTATATACATAGACTGTTTAAAAATAAATTCATAAAATTTATTGCTAGTGCATTACCTATAAGGTAATCACTTTTTTTGTTGGCACAAAATTTTCTTAGATTAACACTTTCCATTTTCAGGGCACTTAAAAAGCGTTTTAGAACCATTGACTCATTTAAGCCTCACTACAATCCTTTTAATTAGTTAGGTCTTATCATCTCCATTGTATAGAGGGGTAAATCCTAAGAGTTGAAGCACTTTTTTTCAAGGTTACCCAATCCTCTCATGCTGCCTCTCATGATGGCACGAACAACACTGTAAAATGGATGACTTGTAACTGTTTGAGACTTGGTTAAAAGTGGCTTCGTTTGGGGCAGCTAGGGTCACACAACTAGGAAGTGTTAAGTGTCTGAAACTAGATCTGAACTCAGGTCCTCCTGACTTCAAGGCTGGTGCTCTATCTATTGCACCATCTAGGTGCCCCCAAAATAAAATTATTTTTGTTAATATAATTTTTAAAATATTAATTTTTTGCTTGCTATATAGGTGAATAAAGCTTACTTTCTTCTTGTCAAAATCCCATTTCCCTTGAAAGAAGTCATCAGTGGCACCTATCTGTTCCCAGAGCTTCAGGGATTTCTTTTGCTCCAGATGCTTTTCTTCAGTTTGGGATGAATCACATACAGCCTCTTGATAAAGCTGATGCAACTGTTCAATCTGCCGAGTTAGCAACTGTATCTCTTGCTGAAATACATCCGTTTTCTACAGGTAAATGACAAAAGTGGTATTTGTTCCTATAATCCATGTTTTCTCCTTCCTTTCAAAGCCAAACACATATGCAAGTCTGATTATTGTAAGTGAAATATGGATTTCATTATGCTGGAAAGACATTCCCTTAAGAAAATCTGTGGTGTAGATCATTGGTTAAAGTGAATAGGAGAGGTATGAAAATAGAATGCTTCCATTTAAATATAATAACAGAACTATCTAATACATTTTCAGAACACCAAAGAACTCTCCCCAATGAAAAAAGCTAGAATACTAGATAAAAGCAAAACTTTTATGGAAGTTATCTGTAATGCTCATTCAATCCAAAGTAAACATAGTTTTGCTATGATGATTTCAGGATTATGTATAATCTATGTGAGGCTTTTGATTTAACTGTACTGATTAAATTGAACAACCAGTTAAATTTTCAATAAAGTCTTATTGATATTTTAAGGGTTTTTATATAGTAGATAGTTCTAAAGGAAAAAAAGTAAAGACTATTATTATATATTCACAAGATATATTTTCAAGTAAATTTATGGGAGTTCTCTGAAAAGTGATATAAACAGAATTATTGGGTTTTAACAACTGGAAATATGGTAATGTTGACTTTATAGATTTTTACTCCTTTGCTTGCCTGTTATAAAAGTGTAACAACAAAAATGGGTTCATAATTTAAAATGAGGCACACACATTTGCTAAATTAAGAACCAACTTAGACCTTGTGACCAGAAAATTCTAATATGATAACTTTTCTGCCAACATACTCACATAATTCCAAGTCTGTTCATTAGTACTGATTTCTTGTATTCTTTCTCTCACAGCTTCCTCTGTAGCTGGTACAGTGATAAGGGTATTGCTTAGAAGAGTAGCAAGTTGATTGATGAAACTCTGGTACTGGGTCTGGGTAGTTTTTGTTTCCCAATTGAAGGTGAATGGGGTTTGGTCTATTGTTGACATTTGCTTTTCCTTGTAAAGTGAATCATGTTGACATTTATCCCAAACCTTCTGCCCGTTTTTCATTTTGTCTATGAGAATGTTTTCTCTTTCCAAGTTCTTGGCCAGAAAAGCTTCATCACTATCCTAAACATGATAATATATACATTAAATCTCTGACTTTCAAACTGAGTGATTTTGCAGTCATTTTATTACTTACTCTCTTTAAGATTAAAGAAGAATGTTCTATATCTCTTTTCCTGAATATAAAAATGGTCATAGATTTTTATTTGAGAGTACAAGATGATGGATCATGCATAAAGAATTGGTAGAGTCTTCATTTTTAGAGCTGGAAGGATCTTAGATATGATGCAATCTAATCCCTTAATTCTTTTAGATGACAAATTGGATGCCCAGAGCAAGTAAGTAGCAAAAAAATACTGGGCTAAGAGCCAGGAGTCTTGAGTCCAGGACCACTCTTACTTGACTTAAATGAATTATTTAATTTCTATGTAACACACTTTTCCTAATCTGTAAAATAGGAATGAAAATACTTGTATCATCTTCTTCACAGAATTGTTCTTATAAATATACTTCTTATAAAGTAAAATGACATAATAAATGAAAACCTACTTAAAAGGTTCAATACTTTCAAAGTACTATATGAATGGAAATATTTTTGTTCTTAATCATTATCAATGAGGAGACCCAGAGAATCAACAGAGTAGAGCAAAATATCTATCAATCAATGTTCACTTTTTTGAAAGGGTTATTACTAAGTGGAAAAGTAGGAAACAAGCATTTATCAAGAGCTTTTTATGTGTCAGACACCATGCTAAACACTTTAAAATATTA
This sequence comes from Sminthopsis crassicaudata, assembly GCF_048593235.1. Lineage (NCBI taxonomy): Eukaryota > Metazoa > Chordata > Mammalia > Dasyuromorphia > Dasyuridae > Sminthopsis > Sminthopsis crassicaudata. Next base: position 330,552,814 of record NC_133618.1, read on the forward strand.
TTTCATTTGATCTTCACCCTAGGAGGCATTCATTATAATATCTATAGCAACAGTAGCTTTGGGAGCTATTACTGAATACAGAAGACTTTCTCCTGGCCCTGGATACAACTGGAACTAACAGGCAACTCTATTATCCGTAAGCAGTTCTGGGTTGCAGTTCCAAGATGAAGAGGAGTATGTGTGATCAGTCACAAGATAGCTAGAGCCCTAGTCATAGTTTCAGAGCCAAGAGGAGTACAAGTGCTTGCAGTTGCAGGGGAACAGACCAGAAGATTAATGATCATACCTCTCCCAGGATAATATCACCCGAGAAGTATCAAAAGCTTGCAGACTCTCAGAATTAGTTCTGAAAACAGCATTAAGAAACCTGAAGATTGTACACAGGGTTTCCCCTATCCCTATGTGAGCAAAGCCCAATTTTAAGTTGAAGTTCAAGGTAAAGAAATAAGTAGGGAAAAAAAGGAAAAAAAACAAAAAACAACTTAAGCACAAAAAGATACTATGATGTTCAGGGAAGATCAAGACAATCTTACAAGATAACAACAATGTAAAAAGAGTTACAAGTAAAGCCTCAAAAAAAAAAATGCTAATTGGATCCACAGCCAGCAGGAATTCTTCCTGGAATTCCCTAATGGATATTGATGCAAAAATCTTAAATAAAATATTAGCAAAGAGATAACAGAAAGTCATCCCCAGGATAATACACCATAATCAAGTAGGATATATACCAAGAATGCAGGGTTGGTTCAATATTAGGAAAACTATTAACATAATTTACTATATCAATAACCAAACTAATAAAAACCATATAATTATCTCAATAGATGCAGAAAAAGCATTTGATAAAATCCAATACCCAATCCTATTTAAAAAAAACACTAGAGACTATAGGAATAAATGGGCTTTTCCTTAAAACAGTCAGTAGCACCTATTTAAAACCATCAGCAAACATCACATGTAATGGGGGTAAATTGGAACCATTCCAAATAAGCTCAGGGGTGAAACAAGGTTGCCCATTATCACCATTACTATTAAATATTGTATTAGAAATGCTAGCTTTGGCAATAAGAGAAGAAAAAGAGATTAAAGGAATTATAATAGGTAATGAGGAAACTAAATTATCATTCTTTGCAGATAATATGATGGTATACTTAGAGAACCCTAGAGACTCAACTAAAAAACTAATAGAAATAATCTACAACTTTAGCAAAGTTGCAGAATATAAAATAAATCCACATAAATCATTAGCATTTTATACATCACTAACAAAGTCCAATAGTAAGAGATACAAAGAGAAATTCCATTTAAAATAACTGTCGATAGCATAAAATATTAGGGAATCTATCTGCCAAGGGAAAGTCAGGAACTATATGAGCAAAACTACAAAACACTTTCCACACAAATAAAGATCTAAACAATTGGAAAAAATATCAAGTGCTCTTGGATAAGTCAAGTGAATATAATAATAAAGATTACAACATTCCCTAAACTAATCTATTTATTTAGTACTATACCAATCAAACTCCCAAGTTTTTTTTACTGACCTAGAAAAAATAACAAAATTCATCTAGAAGGACAAAGAATTTCAAGGGAATTAATGAAAAAAATACAAATGAAAATGGGATAGCTGTACCAGATCTAAAACTATATTATAAAGCAGCAGTCCTTAAAAACATTTAGTATTAGCTAATAAATATAGTCGTCAATCAGTGGAATAGGTTAGGTTTACAGGACAGAAGTAGTCAATGACTACAGTAATTAACTGTTTGACAAATCCAATGACCCCAGCTTTGGGGATAAGAATTCACTATTTGATAAAAACTGCTGAAAAAAACTGGAAATTAACATGACAGAAACTAGGTATTGACCCCCACCTAACACTATATATCATGATAAGGTCAAAATAGAATGACATAAACAAATTAGAAAAACATAGTATAGTTTACCTCTCAGATCTGTGGAGGAGGAAGAAATTTGTGACCAAAGAAAAACTGGTAATCATTATTGATCACAAAATAGATAATTTTGATTATGTTAAATTAAAAAGTTTTGGGAAGCAATAAACTGGGAAAACATTTTTATATTCACAGATTTTGATAAAAGCCTCATTTCTAAAATATTTAGAGAACTGATTCAAATTTATAAGGATTCAAGCCAAATTAAGATAAATGAGACCACTACATACCTCTCAGATTGGCTAAGATGACAGGAAAAATGATGAATGTTGGAGAGGATATGGGAAAATTTGGACACTGATACATTGTTGGTGGAACTGTGAACGGATCCAACCATTCTGGAAAGCAATTTGGAACTATGCTCAGAAGTTACCAAACTGTACATACCCTTTGATCCAGCAATGTTTCCTCTGGGATTATATCCCAAAGAGATCTTAAAGGAGGGAAAGGGAACCACATGTGCAAAAATGTTTGAGGCAGGCCTTTTTGTAGTGGCAAGAAAATGGAAACAATGGATGCCCATCAGTTGGCTGAATAAATTATGGTATATGAATGTTATGGAATATTATTGTTCTGTAAGAAATGACTAGCAGGATGATTTCAGAGAGGCCTGGAGAGACTTACATGAACTGCTAAGTGAAATGAGCAGAACCAGGAGATAATTATACACTTCAACAACAAGATTATATGATGATCAATTCTGATGGACTTGGCTCTCTTCAACAATGAGATGATTCAATTGGTTCTAATTGTTCAGTGATAAAGAGAGCGTACTACACCCAGAGAGAGGACTATGAAAACTGAGTGTGGTTCACAACATAGCATTTTCACTCTTTTTGTTATTGTCTGCTTTCATTTTATTTTGCTTCTCTTTTTATTTTTGTTTTTTTACTGGTTTGATTTGATTTCTTATGCAGCACAATAACTGTATAAATATGTATGCATATATTGAATTTAACATATATTTCTACCATATTTAACATATATTGGACTACTTGCTGTCTAGGGGAGGGCATGGGGGAAAGGGAGAATTGGAACACAAAGTTTTGCAAGGAGCTAATGATGAAGAATTGTTCACACATATGGTTTGAAAAATAAAAAGCTTTAATAAAAAAAAAGAAAATATGTTCCAATATCTTAGATCCAGAGAGTAAAATAGAAATTGAAAAAAATCAACCAATAACCTGCTGAAAGAGATCCCAAAATGAGAGCTCCCCAAATCCAGAACTTCCAGGTCAAAGTCTGCATGCAGCCAGAAACAAACAATTCGAATTATCCTGGAGTTAAGGTCACATAAGATTTAGCAGCTTCCACAAAAAATACAGTACTGTGAAAGACATGACTACTCTGATCAATACCATGATCCAAGACAATTCCAAATTACTTATTAGAAAGAAAAATGAGGCAACTAGATAGAGCACAGACCCTGAAGTTAGGAAAACCTGAGTTCAAATCCAGTATCAGACACTTAATACTTCTTAGCTATGTAGTCTTGGGCAAGCTACTTAACCCCAAATGCCTCAGGAAAAGAAAAATGCTATCCACTTCCAGAAAGAGAGAGAACTGATGAACTCTGCATAGAAGTTGAAGTATATATATATATATATATATATATATATATATATATATATATATATATATATATATATATATATATATATATATATATATATATATATATATATATATATATATATATATATATACATATATATATATATATATTCTTGCTTTCTTTTTTGTGTGTGATATGGCTAACATGGAAATGTTTTGTATTATTTCACATGTATAATGATATATAGTTTGCCTTCTTAATGGAGGTGAGGGGGATATATAGGAGGGAAAGAGAATCTGGAACTTGAAATTTAAAAAGAATGTTGAAAAAATAAAAATTTTTAAAAGAGAAAGGTCTAGCATATAAGATTAGGAAAGATAGGCTCACTGTATCAAAACACATTTTGAGCATTGTGTTCAACTCGTGAGAGCTACTTTATAGAAAGGATAGATGAAAAAGCAGGGGTAGGGAACATCCAGTCTGTTGTTATACAAGAATGTATAAGGCCATTTGCTAAAGCAACTAGAGGTAAGAATGAGCTGAAAGGTAGGCATAACCCACTGGTTGGGTTGTATAATTTGATAATTTTATATGGTTCGCACAAGATGTCATAAAAATCCAAATAGTTCCTGGGAGAAAAAAAATGTTGCAGAGCATCCAAAAGAAGGTAACCAGGACAATGAAGGAATGTAAGGTCATACTTTTTGAGGATTAAATGGAAGAATAAATAGTAGCTAACATTTATATAGTTCTTACTATGTACCAGATACTGTGCTAGGTAACTTACTTCACAAAGCTTATCCTTTTTGTTCCTCATTTGTGGTCTAGTAGGTAGGTATTATAATCCCCCATTTTGTAGAGGAGAAACTGAGACAAATATGGGTTAAATGACCTCCCCTGAGCTATCACACAGCAAGTAAGGGAACATGAACTCATATTTTCCTGACTCCAGGCCCAGTGCTCTAGCCACTGAGCTACCCTGTCCTAATGCTCAGAGCTAATGAAAAGTACAATGATACCCAAGCTGCCTCAGAAAGTTTATGGTTTTTTTCCCCTCACAAAAGGATTTCAAAGAAAGTGGGGATGACTACTCAGATTTATTTCAGGTTTGGATTGCATTAGATGGAGTCTGAGGTCCCTTGCAACCTAAAGATTCTGTGATTTGATTATTACACTTTGGTTTAATCATTCAAATTCCAAATCCATCTTTATAATTATCTACCTTTCATGATTACAAGTATGTCATGAGAAACTATCAAATCTTTTGTTGAAATCTTGGTAACCTTTATCTGCAGTGTTCCCATGATCTATAAGTCTAAAAAGGAAATGAGATTCGTCATGAGTTATTCTTCCCTGTTGCTATTGTTCAGTCATTTTTTCAATCATGTCTGACTCTTCATGACCCCTTCTGGGATTTTCTTGGCAAAGATACTAGAATGGTTTGCCATTTTCTTCTCCAAATCATTTTATAAGTGAGGAAATTGAGGCACATGGGGTTAAGTGATTTAGCCAGGATCACATAGTGTCTGAGGCCACATTTGAACTCAGGCAGATGAATCTTCCTGACTCGAGATATATACTCCAGTATCTACACCACCACCCAGCTGCTCAACTGTATTAAATTGATTCCCTAAGCTACTTTATGATTGTGAAAATAACAACAATAGCAATGAGAGTAATAGAAATAGTTGAAGTATAAAAGTAATTTTCACCTAATATCTCATTTATCTTTATAGCAAATGCTAACAAAGAAGAAAGTGTGAGTATTTTTAAAATTTTCTTAATGAGGAAAGCATAATGCAAATTAAAATCTGCAGTATTCTCATGATCCATCAGTCTAAAAAGGAAATGGAGTTAGTTTTGAGCTGTTCTCCTATATTGCATTGTTAAATTGGTTCACTGAGCCATTTCATGATCACAATAATAACAGCGAATCATTTACCTTTATAACAATCCTAAAACAAAAAGAAAAGTATTTTATTCTAATTATCTAGATGAGGAAAACATGATGCAAATTAACTAACTTGACTAAGGCAGATGATAAACTAATTAAACACAGACTATAAACTATAGTCCAAATCTTCTGAATTCTGGAGCTTTTTCTATCCCACTCCAAGCTTTGATTTTGCCTTCTAACACTTGCTTATTTCCAAAGGTGCTTGAGAGATGGGAGAACACCTAGGGATGTTTTTCAACTGCTTTCTTCCAGAGTATCTGATGAATTCCCTTGACACCACAGAAGAAATCCTAGAGGCCCAAATAAAGGAACATACAAGGGATTTGGTTGGTTTGGAAAAGATCGACTAACTCAAGGGTCATTGGACATTTGCTCAGTTTTCTGCAGAACTAGTCACTAGAAATAGGATAAAGATAAAACATAGAAGATTAAATTATTACCTCTTTGTAAATCCATAATGAGTAGAATGTTCTTACCTTCATCCCTAAAATCTCAAAGGGATCATCTGGTCCTTTCACTTCCAGATTCATAAAAGAGGCTAATTTGTATGTGGCATCCACCAACTTTTTCTCCAAGCTGGCTGCTTTCTGCTCTGCCTTTTCTCTTTCAACCAGCTGTACTCTGTGTATGATATTAACAAGTCTTAAACTTATACATTTCTTACATGCTAAATGGAATATTTTTTCCTTTAAAGTAGGAACATTTCCATGAAAGGAATGTGGATTCTTTGCTATGTAAATAGTTGGCAATTTAACTATTTGTGGAAGGAAGCTAGGAATAGCACAAGAAATGCAAAAAAAAAAAAAAAAATAGGTCCAATATAATCATCTCTAAGTGAGATATAAGCATGTGTATGCATAATAAGAAAGGGGAAAATAATATTTATTAACATTTATATAATGCTTTAGGGTTGGAAAGGACTTTACAAATATCTCATTTTATCTTCCCAACAACCCTAGGTACATGCTATTATCTATATTTTACAGATGAAGAAACTGAGGCAGAGAGAGGTTAAATGAATTGCCCAAAGATACATAGCTCCTCCTCAATTGGGCTGCTATATACAAAACCACTTGAATCAAATGGTAACTTTTCATTCCCTATGTACTCAAATTCTTTTCTACACATTATCCTCAGGAAAAACACAAGAGCCTGACTACTTCCAACCATTTCTATTCCACCAGTTTTCAGCATCAAGAAAGCATCCTGATGTTCTTTTATGATCCCAGGAGAGCAATCTACTACTAACTCTGTGCCCTTTCCACCCTATTCCACAAAAACTTCTGCTGGCCATTTTCTTTCTCATTTAAACTGTGACACACTTCTAAAAGAACAATAATTCAACATAGAGAGAGCATTCAAGCACTTGGTGAAAATGTAAATAGTGACTCACATTATACTTTTTTTTTTTAAATTACAATTTTTATTGAAGCCTTCTCTATGCCAAATGGAAGAGCTATGCAGTTCCAGACATGGCACTAAAGTAGAGATCAAGCTGCTACAAGATGTGATTTATCTTCAAGAAATGATCTGCCACATAAGGATCATTCTAATGATAGCTGCCTTTATGGGTCCTTTTTTCTGGATTTTGTCACTCTAGTTTCAGACTGTCTGGACAACCAGACACTTTTTATCCTCCTATTGGCCCTTACACTTAAATTGATCTCTTGATCCCAATAAAAGTTTGGTTCTCAATTCAATTTTAGGCTCTTAAGTATTTTTCTCTTCTAAAACAGTTTGGAAAATGCAAGTCTCAGAAGAAAAATCAGACTGTTAGATGGTGTGACATATAGAACACAATTCAAGTAACCAGTTTGGACAGAATCATTTCTAGGCCTCCTCTTGCTGATTAAGATGATAGTAATTCCTAGGATTTCTTCAAGTATATCTGGGCTATAATCCACCCTCCAACACCCAACACCCATCCCACACACAAGAGACAGAGAAAGAGATGAGAGACAGAAAGAGAGAAAGAAAGACAGACAGAGAGAGAGAGAGAGAGAGAGAGAGAGAGAGAGAGAGAGAGAGAGAGAGAGAGAGAGAGAGAGAGAGAGAGAGAGAGAAAGAATGGTTCTCTATTCTCCTATTAACAGCCTGGGGCATAGTTTCAAATCTTTTATCTCTATACCCAACAAAAACTGGAATAAACATTTTACACAAAACTGAATCCAAAATCATGTGCAATTTAACCTGATTTAAACTCAATGATTGGTAGTAAGTATGGAGATCTTGGGATATTATTAAGCTGATAAAATATTTTACAGAATGAAGGAATTTTTTAGAAATAGTAGAGACCTTAAGCATTCAACTCTCTCCTTTTATTGATGAGGAAATTGAGTGTCAGAGATAAAATAATTTGCTGAAGGTCATCAAGCAGTAGGAGCCAGGTCTCTTCCATACATCTACTGAAAATTTCACCATTATCACCTAAGGTATCGGATACCAATTAGAAATACTTGCCTTAGACGACTTTCAAGTTCTGCAACTCTTTCACTTAAATCCCAGTTCCCTTTTTCAAGATTCAGAATGCTGGCATTTTTCAAAGACTTTATTCTGGTGGCCGAAGCATTGATTTCCTCCAGATCCCTGATATGATCTTTCAAGGACAGAATCTGGGAGGATTGTATGGCATTATTCTCTTTGTAATTTTCCAGCTCAGATTTCATCTCTTGCAATGATGTTTCTTTTGTGAGAAGCCTAGTTTGAAGATTCCTTACCTACATAAGAAAAAAATATTATTAGCCTTCATCCCAGAAATCTTTAAATAGCCTTTTGTTGTAACTTTTAGAAATTCGTCACCAGCAAGTAGATACTTAAAATAAGTTAGCCATATTTTAAAAATAAAATCAATGAAAATAAACATCATGAGTAAAATTATTCCTATTAACACTATTACTACTACTTAGTGTGGACTAAACAGAGCTCACAATTGCTATTTTATTTAACAGAACCACAGAGATAGGAAGCCCCAGAGCTCATAGCCTAATTTACATCTAACTAAATTATTTCTCAAATATCTGTAAGTGGTCATCTAGCCTCAGTTTAAAGACCATTAGGCTCATCCCACTTTTGGCCAACTTTATTAAGAAGTTGTTTTTTGTTTTGTTTTGTTTTTTTACATTAATGTTTTTATACTTTTTTACATCTCATTTTTACATTGTTTTTATATAAAATACATTTTATATGACGTGTGTACGTATGTCACATACATAATTTTTTTACATTAAACCATTTCTCTAAATTTTTTCATCTATGGACCAAGCAGAACAACTTTAATCCAATGGTGAGTCTTCAAGTATTTCAAGATAATTACCATTTTGTTTAACCCTAATGTGGAATAATCTTACCATTCTGGTTATAGTTTTTTGGATGTGTTGTTTCTAAAATGTGGTATCTAGACTTGAACACAGTACTTCACATTTGGACTGACCGTGTTGTTTTGGACTCTTATGTCTCTTCTAGTTATTCCTAAAATAACTTAAATCTTTTGGACTGTTGTCACATATAACATACAAAATATAATGGTTCCAAATTTTAGGGGAATTTCCTTCTATCACAGAAGGGAAAGAAAAGGGCACATGTGATGTTTTTCTCTAATAATAATAATAGCTAACATTTACATAGCACTTACTATGCATTGTGCAAAGAACTTTATAATTATTATCTCATCTGATCCTCACAGCAACTCAAGGAGGTTGTTCAATGACATTCAACTCTTTGTGACTGAGATTTTCTTGGGAAAAATAGGGAAGGATGAAAAACAGGAAATATATCTAAAGAAATCTTTAGTCCAATCTGGGAAGTACTTCACTCAAAGCACCACAGACAGCTAGCTCTTTATTTATACCTTTCTTTTGAAAATTCTGGAAGAGATTTCACAACCATACTGAGAGTTGTTTATATATATAAAAACAACCCTCATTATGGTTGTGAATTTTATATATATATATATATATATATATATATATATATATATATATATATATATATATATATATATATATATATATATATATATATATATATATATATATATATATATATATATATATATATATATATATATATATATATATGGTTGTGAATTTTATATATATATAATTACTTAAGTTTGTTTTTTTTTTGCTAGACCAATTTATTTATTGGTATAAAGAACTCACATAAGAAATACATCTACTAATGAAAATCAATAGCTCCCCTTCAACTTAGAGAAGTGCCTGGGACACCCAAGGTCTAGTATGTTTCAGAATTAGAACTTTCACCCAACTTTTTTTTTTACTTCAAGGCCAACAAATCAATCAAAAAGTATTTATTAAATTCCAGGCACTGTGTTTGGCACTGAGGTTACTAGTATAGAGATAAAGCAATATGTCTCTGTTTATAGATAAAAGAATATTGATATTAGACTTACAGATGACTTCCATAATGTAAGCCTATAATATAATTTAAGCCAGTCATGCTATGGCATGCTATATCCTGACTGACATCTTTCGTTTTATTTTGGATAAAGGTAAAGATGACTATGAGCTCTTTGAACTCAACAACTAAGGAAATGGTCACCTTCCTAAACATAAAATGATTGGGCCTCCTATGTTAGTCATTATTAGCCCTGAATTTCCTATATCCCTCTCTCCTCAAATGTTCCTCTCTAGACCCTTTTTTTTCCTTTTCTTTCCATTCTTTTCTTTCCCTTCTCTCTCTCTCTCTCTTCCCCTACCTTATCTTGCTCAATAAGTTTTTTTTTCTTTTTTACTCTCTTTAAAATATATGATTTAGTATTTCCAGAGAAAGGTACCTCAACTTCTTCCAATTAATTTCCTTTTCTATGACCACCCCCCATAACCATCTGCCTTTTTAGGATAAGTCATAATCTCACCTCATAATAAATAAAAAGGATGTCCTTTCTAACAAACTGTTTTCTCCTTTACTAGCCCCATGTACAAGATTTACCAAGTTCACTCTTTATGAACAACATTAATAAATCTTGAGAGTTGATCATCTCAAGAGTAATAGGTTATCAGAACTTATCTTGGGAAAAAATTTTAAATCTCTGCTTCCCTGTGTCTGAGCAAGTGAAAAAAGTCTTCTAAATGAAGGAAAATTGAGCCACCACTGCATTTAGTTGGCCCTTAACTATGAAACCCTAATCTAATTTTCCAGTTTAAAATTTCTTTATTAGACTGAGTGTGATCTTGAGAACTAGTAAGAGAGGAGAAAAAAAGACAAATTTGCTTTTACTTGACATTGTAAAAGGACATTTGCTTTATAACCAGAAAAAGGTCAGGAACATTTTGTTACTGGAAGAAATTGCATCAATTACAAGCATTGTAACCTAACAGGAAAGAATGACCTAGGTGCTTTGCCATAGATTTTTACTTTAGACTGCATTTCGGGAAAAAAATAAGGACAGTCCCTTTTTCTATCTTAAGAAGTCTAATAGAAAAATAAAATTAGATAAAATGTACTGTATGCTTGTGATATATACAGAATAGATCTTATGTTAATATTCTATCAATATAAAAAATTGACATTTGCAGAAAGCACTTAAACTGTGCATATCTCATTTGATATGAAGTCTTATAATAAACATTGGAGATAATAACTCATTTTACAAATAGGGAAACTGAGGTTCAGAATTATTTTAGGTGATATGCCCATGGATAGCTAGTATGTGTCAGTGGCAAAACTGGATGGACTTTACAAGGGCACTAACCCTGGGAGACCAGTAGAAACCAAAATCCACCAAAGAACAACTTCTTGAGGACTGTACAAAGGGAGAAAAGACACCAGGTGCAGTGTGGTATTCTTTTGTCACATACACTCTCTTAAGTTTGAGCCTACTTTCTCCAGGTTTTATATGTACTTGTGGGAGTGTGTGCCAGGCTTATGCAGAAGAATTGTATCAACTACATATACTTACAATATATACCATATTAGTAAAAACCTTTTTCTATAAACTAATCAGTTTCAGCTGGCTAATTGATAATTGAGGAAACAAACTGGATAGGGGCAATTGCACTACAAAACTATCCTGATCCCTCAGACTTACTCTAAGACAGAGTAATTCACTATCCTCTGGGAACCTAGCCAACAAATGCAAATGAGAGCTGGGACAGTGAGTTTGGAGTTATAGAGCGCTGGAAAACTACATTGCAATACAATATTTTATGATATTGATGAAATATAACATTTTAAAATATTGATGAAAGCTATCCAAGAAACAAGATAGGGTTTCCATGGGTTGCATTCTATCCATACCTCATATTGTGTTGGACACTCCTATTAGACACCGTTAGGTGTCTGATTACAGAGAAAATTACTGATTATCAATTTATTGATTACTAGCTAATTAATTATTAATTATCCAAAAACCTTGTCTCATGATCTTTTCATTCATCTCATATTTTATTTTCATAACAATCCTGGGAGATAGATGCTATTATCTTCATTTTACAAATGAGGAAACTGAAGCAAATAGAGATTAAATGACTTTCCTGGGATAAAAAGCTAGGAAATATTTAACTGGATTTGAACTTAGCTTTTTACCAAAGCCAGTAAGCTCTCTATTCACTGAACCACATAGATCTTTTTCATAGAACCTTGGAATTTCATAGAGGACAAGTAGAAAGCCATTATACTAAAACATCTGGAGGTAGGATATAGTGTAAGTTTCAGAATTCAGTAATGCTACTCTATTATTAACAATTCTACCAAGCAAAATATTAGTAGGATATGATATTTAAGTAGCTGATGTATGAGCAGCTAACACAGAATAAACATAAAGGCAATTTATGAAAGAAATTAAAACATCAAAGCAACTTTTACCCTCAGATTAGGAATAGATTAGTCTGAAAAAACATAGCAGCAAGCCAATTAGCCTGTCATGGCAGTGACTAAAAATGGGATAACTTTTTTTTTGAGTTGTGTCCAACTCTTTGTGAGCCATTTTGGGGGGTTTTCTTGACAGAGATACTGGCATGGTTTTCCATTTCCTTCTTCAACTCACTATTCAAATAAATTCAAGGACTACCTTGCTTATTTTTATTTGTATTCACTGGGCTTAATCCAGTCCTAGAACATAAGCACTTAAAGCTTTCTCATTCTTTCACTAGCTTTATTTCATCAATTTGTTTGGCAATACTACTCATAATTTTCTGTCATTCTCCATAATGTTTTATAAATTATTGAAATGAATTTATTTATTGAATTCTTAAGTGGCATTGCATATGTTTGCAATATCTTTCTTCATGAGAAAGAGATAAAGAGATAAAAGTGTCTGTGGTGATTTCTGGACCTTTTGGTCTTCTTGCTTGGAAAGCAGTTTTGTGTATGTTGTCTCTAAGCAATGGTATCATTATTTTGGTCCACGTCTTATTTTTCAGATTTGATAGCCTGTTTAGATATATTCTCATCTTTATCCTTTCTATTTTGTATTGATTTTGGCTTTTGTGCTAGCAATCAATGTTATGACTAAACACAAATAGCTCATTCTGAAATAATTCCTAAATTGGCAACCAGATATTTTCTGTATGTTAAGATATAGTTCATTTTGCATTTTCCAGTTAAGATGATGAAGGAAAAGTCTTGAAAAGAGCCGAGCTCTTCATAAACCTCTGAAAAATTACAACAATAGAAATACTGAGAAGAAAAGCAGCTTTTAAGAATATTCCTAGAGGGGCAGCTAGGTGGTGCAGTAGATAGAGCACCAGCCCTGAATTCAGGAAGACGGGAGTTCAAATGTGATCTCAGACACTTAACATTTCCTAGCTGTGTGACCCTGGGCAAGTCACTTAACCCCAGCCTCAGGGGGGAAAAAAAAAAAAGAATATTCCTAGAAAAAATAAAAATCAAACACAACACAAAATGAAAAAAAATAAGGGCTGACTCAATTTTTAAAATGGAACAATGGAAATAACTAATGTACCAAAAAGAATATTGATGGGGAAAGAATCAAGACAGAACCTTAAATGTATGTATTACTCTTTTAGTATATTAATCCAAATTTAATACTAATATGAAAATCAGAAGACAAAATTGAAGAAGCACTTGTAAAAGTAAAAAATCATGACAATTGCTGAAGTTAAAAATAAATTCTTTTGAAAGATTATAAGAAAATATTCAACCTTAGTCAATTTCTTAAATTAGTAAACTGAGTTTATTCTATTAATATCATTATATATAATCTTTATATATAATATGAAAATCATATATATATGCATATATATATATATATATGATATAAAAGTTCCCTAGAAAGTTCAATTTAGGAGATGATATTCTTGACAAATGCCACTCATTCTAGCATTCAAAGGAATCTGATATTGGTTTTGCATTCATTTAATGAAAACTACAATTTTTTTGTTTATTTGTAAGCCTTGTTCCTGAAACCATCATTCCAGAAAGCAACCCAAGGAGGAGATGGGTTCTGTCAATTACTTATTAAGGAAAAATTTCTCTCAAAAACTGTGTATTAAAGGATTCACACACCTCTGTCTGAAGACTCTTGTTTTTCACCAGCAAGGCTGCATAGTCTGTATGGACTGGGTCGGCTCCCCTTTTGAAGTACAGCATATGATTTGGAGAGGAAACTGCTTCAAGGGGTGGGTCAAAAGAAGACTGAAAAGAGAAATGCAATTCAAGAATTTGATCTTTTAACACCAACTTTATGGATAGAACTAAAAATTTACTATTCCACCACAGTCTTTCAAACAAGAAATATTACTATTCTTCTCTGTTAACCTAGCACACATTAACATTCCCTCCCCAAAAAGTCCTATCCTGACTATTCAGCACAGGGTCCTTAAACAAGATGACTGAGACACACAGTTAACACTTGTTAACAACAATGCTGGTTAACTTTACTTGACCTAAAAATGAATGTGTCCACCTACATACATTTATGAGGTAAAAAGGACCATGGAAATTTATATGGAAAATCTAAGGAAAATTTGTCTAACATCCAATAAAAGTTTTGCAGTGCTTTTAAGATGATTAAATGATCCCATTTAACTCTAGGGATCATAGGATTTGAAATTGGAGAGGACTTTACAGGGAGAAAATGAGAGAATATGTGAGAAAAGTGAGGATGAAAGATAGGAAGTGGCTGGCTTATGTTGTTCAATCTCCATCTAATTTAATTAGAAACATTTACATATTAGAGCTAATGATTATTATTATTATTATTGTTATCATCATCATCACCATCACCACCACCATCATTGTTATGAGCCAGTTTTATATTTCTCTGCTTATTTGCCAAGATGTTTTCTTTTATTCCAAGAGCTCCTCCTAATGTCAAATAAGAGAAAGAACAATTTCTAAACTGTCAGTTATATTAATTTTTTTGTTTTATGAAACTAAAATAAAAGGAAAAATATTCTAAAATACTAAATAAAATATTCTAAAAAGCCATCAGAAGATGAATTGATTACATGAAACTTGGTGAAATAAAAATTTCAAACCCCCAAATACATTTCCCTAAAGTTATTAGTCTTCAAGATTGTAGGCTTATTAAAGGCTAATAAAACTGCAATGACCAACCCCAATTGCCTTAGCAAAAAAGAAAACAAAAGCAAAAACAAAAACCTATAATGACCAATACTGGTATTATAGAACAGATAATCAAATATTCCTCTCAAAGAGAAAGAATATAACAAAAGCAGAATATAGATTATGTTATCAGGTTAGATTTCAGTTATGATTAATTTTCCTTAAATGATTTTGCGTGTTACGAATCAACCTGAAATACTTTAGGGACTCTTTGTGGCTTCTGACTTGAACTACCCAAGGATCTTAGAAAATTCAGTGCTTTGTTGTTGTTGCTGCTGTTGTTCAGTCATTCAGTTATGTATAACACTATGCAGCAAGATTCCACTGCCTAAGAGTGCAAAAGTGGGAAGAAGCTAACCCTAACAAAAGTTCCAATTCAGGAAAGTCTGAAAATATGAGTAAATATATAAACAGATGACACTGACAAAAAAATAAATTTTATGGAACTATGGATGTCTAAGATACAAAGAAGAAGATAATAACTCCATAATGTTTTGAGAGAGGAAGAGAAGGCGTAGAAGGAGGAGGAGGAGGAGGAAGAAGAGAGAAAGAAGGAGAAAAGGAGGAAAGCAAGTGAAGGAGGGGGATAACAATGACTTGAAAAATTCTAGAGGAGAAGACTGACCAAATTCACTTTTGGGGAAGACTGAGTTGAAATTGTAGGGGGATTTTTTTATGGCCAATTACATAAATATTATCTTTTGTTTGCTGGGTGTTCTATGCTCCACAGTTGTATTTGAGCAACTATTAAGAGTTTAGAACCCAAATTTTAAAGCCATCAACCAAGCACACAGCAATAAAATAGGGACAACAGTGAGAACATTAAAATATTAAAAAAAATTCAGACTAAGCACTTTTCAGTCCTGAGTACTGCTCTTGCTTCTCTTTTGACAACTCAGGAGATTCTAATTATTTATGCTAAAGTGAAAAATTACAAAAAAGAAAATGAATTATACCAGTAAAAAATTCTGTTTGTTTTGTTTTTTCCTTTTAAAAATTTTGTTTAACTTAAAAACAAAATAAGAAAAAAAAATCATTGTCACGTGCCCAGCAGAACATCAGAGAGAATTCAAAATATGTAACAATACATTTCTATTTTGCAAAAACATATATAATAATAGAAGACATTATATTCACAACTATCCATCTTTTCTTTGCATTAATACATTATTTAAAAATATAGAAAAATTAAGTTTGGATTGCAAATTATCTCAACAATATTCAGAACTATTTTTCAGAGATCTTGTGGAAATATTTATTTGTTTTCTTAAAGTCTTTTAATGTCTCTTAAGATATCTGTAACTTAGAGAAGATGAGATAGCAAGAACAATGTTTTTCCTGTGTGATCTTTTTTAAGTCACTTAATTTCCCTAGGTCTCAATTTTTTCACTTATAAAATGCAGGGATTGGATCATATAAGTACTAGGGATATGTTAGTCGCTATATCTATAATCTTAAGATCCTGATATCCTAAAGGGATTAATTTGTATTAATGTATTAATTCCAATCAAAAAAGGTCTTCCTCTGACTCAATCTTTTAGCCTCAATCATAACTGCATTAAATGGGCTACAGCATATTATCAAAGGAATAATGCCTATCAGAAGCATCATAATAGATTTCAAAAAGAGATGTACAGTTTGAAAAGTAGGTAGTATCTCAACTTACAAAAACAAGGAATGAAATAGATAGCCCATGTGCTCCATTGCTAGATAAATAAAATCAAAGAGACCTAGAATAAGTCCTGAGCATCTTGAGTGGATCACCTGATTAGAATTTATTCTTATAAATGACAAGCCACATATGTTGAGAAGGTGCAGCTGGGATGCCATTTACCACAGAAGGAACACTCAAATGGATGAAAGCACAAATCCATCAAAATAGGAATACACTAAAGAGGTAGAATGATGATAAAAATAATACTTGGAAACAGAAAATTTGTATTCATATCTTGGCTGTGTGACTTTGGGTAACTTCTAATTTGTATAACTCACTTATAAACTTGTTTCCCTATCTGTGAAAAATATCTGTGAAACAATAATTATAATATACCTAATCTCACAGAATTGCTTCAATAATCTAATGAGAGTAGACAGTAGAAAAGAGTCATTGAAGGACTAGAGAGGAATGATTGCTAAAAGCCAGTATTAAAAGCAAGGTCTTCAAGACTGAATTGAATGCTCATCATTAGGAGCATCCTTCTTCACTTGTCTCCTCTACTGATTCCAATCCAAAATTCATCCTGTACAGTCAGTGGATTATCTTTCCCCTTTTCTCCATCTCTCTTTAACCTCCTCAGTATAACCCATCCTAAATCCTTTTTGGGCTGCTTTACTACTAAAATAACTTTAAAAAGACATCAGTTAGCAACCTCAGTTCTTTCTGGTGAAATAGAAGAATACCATCTACCTTTCTCAATGTCTTCCTAACACATGACATTATCACTATTGTCTGACCTTCTTGTACAGTATCAATACTCCTGATGGGGGTCTTGACATTTCCCCTGGCCTACCCCATTCCTGAATCTTTAAAACTTTAAGTTTTTCCATCTACATAATAGTTGAACTTTATGTATTGTTACCCTCAATTAAAGTGTGAATTAGGAAGTATGTTTTACATAACAATACATGTATAAATTATATCAAATTGACTACCATGTTTGGAAGGGGGAAGGGAAGGAAAGAGAAAATTTGAAACTCAAAATTCTATAAAAATGAAAGCCAACATTTTTCTTAACATGTAGCTGGGGGATAATAATATTAGAAAATTATCACCTTTAATGGACTTAAGATAGGTAGGAAAGGAGGTAAAAGGATATCTGGAAATCAATCTATTGGTTCTCCATTAAATTAAGATCAATAAATTAGATTAATATCATCATGTGTACACTTGCATATGTTTGTATAACAATGGGAGATTATTTGAGGTGGAATTAACTGAGATTTGAACAGTGAATGATAGAAAAAGCAGAAATATGACATGTGTATAATGTTTCTGAGGGAAAGAAAGGAGAAAATAGTAAAGAAGCATTGAATTAGATATACCAACTACCAACTGGCATCTTTAATCTTCTGTCGGTAAGTTTGGTCAGGCTGCTGAGAGGCCTCTGGTAAATAGTGAGAGGGAGAAATAATGCACAATTTAACTTTTATAAACAAAAGATGTTCACAAATTAGATATTTACATGTTGGAGAATAAACATACTGTACTTTATTTCAACATAGACCTATGATCTCTTAATCTATACCACAAATACAAATACAAATCTGTTAACTTTTTTTCTGGTTGTTGATGAGATAGTGAATATCTATCTTCCAGTTTTCTCTATTGAAGGATATAGATGGGATTTCATAATCTTATATCTTATACAGGAATATAAAAGATATTTGTCTGTTAATCAATTTTCATCACATGTTATAGCTTGTCAATGGCCAAACTAACCCAATTCCATTCAGCCTTTCATAGACATATAGGGATTAGAAATACTTCCAAAGGGAATTTCATTCTTTCACAGAGATCAAGTTTATCCTAAATCATTATTAATATCCCTGACCACAAGCAAGACATAAACAAATCACACCTCCATGGATATAGTGGATAGTATCTAGACAGGGCTAAATGCTTCAGCACCATGGCTAGCAATCATACCATTACTGATGGGTAATGTCAGTAATCCAAGAGTTCCAATAAATTTTCAAATAGTTAATAAAAATGTCTTAAATATCACAATTATAAATTTTATAGTCCTCAAGAAAATCTTCTAGGCTAGGTACAAAATTATCTTTAGTTATAGAACATGCGTTGTGCAGTTTGTTTCAGTCATGTTAGAATCTTTGTGACCCCATTTGAGATTTTCTTGTAATGATACTAGATTGGTTTGCCATCTCTTTCAGCTCATTTACAGATGAGGAATTGAGGCAAATAGGGTTTAAGTGACTTTCCCAGCATCACACAGCTAATAAAAGTCTGAGGCCAAATTTGAATTCAGGAAGATGAGTCATCCAGACCTGGATACCCTTATAATTACAGAGAGTTCATTTTTATCTACAGAGGGTTTCTTTCCCTCAGAAAATTGGAAATAAATTATAACTAATTTCTTAACTGTCTTCATGCTCAGACTATAAATTTTTAAGGTAGAAACATTTGCTTCTAAAATTACTTAATTTGGTGAATTGTCTGCTTAATCAAATTGAGTTTTTAGCAAGAGAAAGAAATAAATAGAAAAAAGAGGGAAATGAGAGAGAAAAAGAAATAAAAAGCAAGGAAGAAAGAAAGAAAAAAGAGAAGGAAGGAAGATAAGTATAAAGAAAGGAGAAAACAAAGAAGGAAGGAAGGAAGGAAAAAATAGGGGAAAATGTTATATCCTTGAACAAATGTCACTGAATAGTAGACCTTTTGAGTCTCTAAGAGATCACTATTTTATGGACAAAAAAAACAATCACACTGTAACAGAACTGGGGTTCTAAACTAGGTCTTCTAAGATTAATTTTTTAACTGTTTTGATGCTCCGGCTATGAATTTTTAAGCTAGAAACTAACATTTGCTTCTGAAATTACTTGACTTGCTGAACTATTCAGTAGTCAAATTGAGTTTTCAGCACTTTATATTATGCTTATATTATTATGCTGCCTCTAAATGAAGAACCATCCAAAAATATGGAATTAGTAAGGACCTCAGAGAATATTAAGTCAATGGAGTAGGGATAAAATCTAGATGTTATCTCTTCCTGGTGACTTAGATTAATATTGGATATTATTTCTTTTGGTATAATTCTAGATCAAATAATGGAACTAGAACATTTTAGATTGGCTTACTTTTTTAATGTATACATGCATATAGTAATTGATTAAATGGTAATCTCTGAGGTGGGAGGACAATCACTGGTCTTAAGGTAAGATAAAGAGTAAACATTTTTAGCCTTTTTATATATACCCTTTATTTTTGCCTCTTGTGAGCCATAAAACATACTGATGACATGAATGAGTCAATATTAACTGATTATTTCTACAATTAGAGACAGCTATAAAATGTATCATAAAAACTGAAGCAAAATTAACTCTGCTTTAATTTCATTGGAAGAAAATGTTTTGTTATTAATTGTTTCAGAGTTGCTTGCAATCAAGCCAAGGATTCAAGGATTCTGGGCAAGGATTCAAAGAATCTTAACTCTAATAACTTTTACCAGTATGTGTGAAGAAAAGTAGTTGTAAAATACACAGTCACACCAATTATGGGGAGATGGACATTCAATAGAACACTTTTTTCTTTTTCAATGAGAACATAGGTTAAAACCCGGAATCAAATTTGTAGAAAACTACCACACAATGTTATATTTTGTAAGGATGTGGAAAATAGGCATTAAAAATATCAGAGTACCTGACCCATCACTGCGCTGTTTTTTCGAGATGTGTGAGATGATGGATATCTGACTTTTGACATCATAGTATCAAGTAGTGCTTTGCTTCTACTAGCAACAGATTTCCCTGAATCGGATTGACTTAAAAACTGGTGAGGATCTGCCATGCTCGAGATAGCAGATTTTCTGGTGATTCAGGTGGTTCTGTAAGGAGACAAAATATATCAGTGATGAGGAGCCACAAGGTCCAGCTACTCAGTAGCAATGTCTTCAGAGAAGTTCCGTTGCACTCTCTTTCTCACTATTCAGCACATTCTCACAGGAGCTATCCCAGCTGAACTGTGCTACCTGTGATGCTTAGGCCAAGAAGATGGACTTTATTTTCTAAAGAGATCATCAAAACACAGTTTTTAGATTATAACTTTTGCAGTAATTTGTGTTTATATGCACACGTATGAGTATATTATTTATATATATACATACTGGGCTACATAGCTAACTACATATAAATGTGTATAATATAAGCAACACAATACATGAATTTTTATACATTAAATTATTATATTAACTGTAGAATTCTGTTATAGGCATTGACTGTGTTCTCAAGAACATATCCTTTGTTCTCAAGAAGGACTAGTGACAAGAAGGTGATATCTTGACTTGCAAGTGAAATAGATTTAAGTGAGGCAGAGCTGTACAAAGTCAGCAGTTCCACTCTCTCCTACAGTCATTGGAATCTGTTGGCAAGACATGGGTCTAGGTATCTGATAATGGTTCCTGATGCAGTGGGAGACCTTGGGTCTTTTTAAGCTAAGGTCTTTACCAGGTTTCAGTTTGTCTGAGGCCAACACCTATTCAATAATTAAGGATAGGTAAGAATTGAGGCAAAAAAAATGAGGGGAGAGAGCTTAGTATGCCTTCACAAAAAAAAATCAGTCTGGGAAGAGAAGATCTTCAGTTTCTGGTCAAAACAAAAGGTGCCTATTAAATAAGGATAAGCTTCTATAGCTAAAACAAGTGCCATTTGTAAGAAATAACAATCAGTCATTTATGTCTTTACTCTAATTAACCAATTCCTGAGAACAAAGGCATTAAAATTTTCTGGATGAGAAGGGAAAAATGTATAATCCAATCTGGGGATTATACAATCTAAACTGGAATTTTGTTCCCTAGAACATGTTTAATATATCAGAAAAGTCCCAATATAATTCAGTTGTCCTATTTGGCAGATTTTCATCCTGTCTCCAAAAACTAGCACTATGAAATTGGCACTAAATATTAACTGAATATTTTTTGGAAGCTTTCCAAATATAAAGTTTACAATACTCACCAGTTATAGGAAGTATAAAACAGAAAGCTGCTTGGAGATCAGATCACCCTCCCGTGATCTTGATGGTAATATGTCTCTTCTACCTTTTTCCAAAGTAGTCTTACAAGTTGTAAAGACCTGAAAGTAGAAGAATACACTTTATGTAGAAAATAATTGAATTCAGAAGTTTTTACCATATCAGGTAAAGTAGAAAAATGCAGATCTAAGAACAGTCTCCAGCCTTATTAAACGGCTGCACTGCTATGCCTATAGAATGTTGACATTTCAAAGAAGTGGTTGCTGAGTGATGACATCATAAGGATCAAAGGTCAGCAACACTTGCCGTGATTTCAAATCAATTCAATTCAACTGATACTCATTAATTGCCTACTATGTGGCTGGGGATCCAGAATTAAGTAAAATAATAAGGCTCTGGATTCAAGTTATGAATCATGATTATTTAAGTGGACATAAACAAATCAGTTCATCTCTTTTTTTATTTGAGGTTTTTTTTTCATTTGTAAAATGAGTAGTATAGAGTAAAATATATTTGAAATCTCTTCTAGGTTCAATTTCTATACTTAACTATCCTTGCCCTCAAGGGGCTTGCAATTAAACTAAGGGGAATAAGAGACACAAATGGCTGTAATACATAGTATAACGTGTCAAAGAGAGTTAAAAACAAAATTGTTAAGAAAAAGATTATATCAATTTAGTGGGGGGGGGATCAAGGAAGTTTTCATAGAAGAGATAGAACTTCAATTTTGAAAGATGAAAAGAATATCACTCAGAAATAATTGGCTTTTTATGTAGCAAATTAAAATTCTAGGTAGTTTCAATAAATTGCTTCTCAAAAAAAAATCATCTAACTGACCCACTAAAATTCAAAACACAAGGAAAAGTAAAAATTGTGGTTTGGATCTTTCTTCCTTATAAAAGATATTTTTCCTTTAGAAAACAACTAATAAATAAAATAAAATAAAAACTTAAGCACTCACCCTTCCATGATTTACCAAATGACAAAAAAAAAAAAATTTAAAAAATTTTTAAAAATAACAAGCTCATGAATTGACAAGAACGTACCAACATTATCTGTTGTAACTAAGAGTTCTGAAGCTATTTGGTACTCTCTTTTAATTAGTAGATATTAGTATGTAATTGCTTTTTTGGTCCTGTTTTTTGAGGGGTCTGATCTGAGCCTAGAAGAGAGAAAAGTAAGTCCATTGTTATTCTCTGTGGCTCAATTATGCCCTCAACTTGAAAAAAAATTTTGAACCTTAGTTATGTCTCATATCTAGAGTTTCCCAAAAAGGAATTAACAGGATTCCATCTAGAAAAGTTACTCAATGTAAGAAGTCATTATCAAGTAAGTATAAGACAGCTACTGCTTTTTTCTATCACAAAGCAAATGCTTAAAAATGAATTAAAAAGATTCAAAATTGAGCATTAACAGATATTTAAAATATGAAACAATGACATAGTGATTAATTTTTCCCCAGGAGATAAAGCTAACTATGGAACTGATCAACAAATATTTCATATTCATCTCAGATCTGACTCTCTGAGCAACAAAGTTCCAAATTTTTGGTCTACCAGGTATGGCTCTTTTGTCCCCTTCAGACACAGAAGCCTGATGATGGTGCCCTGATAAATCCACTCCCCTAGCTAATATCATGATTCACTCCTCTCTTTTGTAGCTAATTTCTTTAAGAAGGCCATCTACAACTTCTCTCCTAAATTCCAGACTCAACTATCTATTGGCTATATCAAACTGTCTGTCCTATGTCCAAAACTAAATTCGTTATCTCTCCCCTCTCAAGTCCTATGATAAAGTAAAGACTATATCATATATATTCATATATGTTCAAATATGATTATATCACAAAGTATAATCAATAATATACTTTACATTTATACTTACATTTAAGAATCACAAAACTATATTTAACTACTATTCAACAATTAAAAGAAATAAAGATACTATCAAGGATACCACCATCCTTCTAAGTCATCCTGTTTTGAACCTAGGTCCTAATTCATTCTCACCCATACTCCCACATCCAATCATTTGCCACAACTTGTCAATTCTACCATTGGAACATCTCTCTTAAATACCCGACTCTCCTCTGACACAGATACTATCCTAATCAGTTCATCTCCCAAAATACAGCATTTTCACTGGCCATCTCCTAAGCCTATAATTCTTTTCCTCTCTATTTTCCCTGGCTTCCTTCAAGTCTCAACTAAAATTTCAACTTCTATAGAAAACCTTTCTTAATCTCCCTTTCCAGATACCCCTTAATTCTAATGACCTCCTTCTATTGATTGTACAAATGACATATGTACAGTATAAATTAAAGAGGCATTGCATATTATCTCTTCCAAATAATTGTGAACACCTTGGGATTGTCTTTTGCCTTTCTTTATATCAGTGCTTAATACAGATACTTAATAAGTGCTTGTTTGACTGAATGACTGCCTAACATGACGTTGTAGAAATCACTTTCTTTTTTTTTTATTTTACCTTTTTATTAACAAAATATATGCATGGGTAATTTTTCAACATTGACCCTTGCAAAAATTTGTTCCAATTTTTCCCCTACTTCCCTCTTCCCTCCCCTAAATGGCAGGCAGTCCCATACATGTTAAAGTATATGTTAAATAAAATATAAGTATACATATTTATACAGTTATTTTGTTGCAAAAGAAAAATCAGATTTAGAAAGAAAGTAAAAATAACCTGGGAAGAAAAACAAAAAATGTAAGCTAACAATAACAGAAACAGTGTACATGCTATACTCATTTCCCAGTGTTCTTTCACTAGGTGTAGCTGATTCTGTTCATCACTGATCAATTGGAACTGATTTTGGATCCTCTCATTGCTCAAGATAGCCACTTCCATCAGAACTGATCCTCATATAGTATTATTGTTGAAGTATATAATGATCTCCTGGTTCTGCTCATTTCACTTAGCATCGTTTCATGTAAGTCTCTACAAGCCTCTCTGTATTCATCCTACTGGTCATTTCTTACAGAACAATAATATTCCACAACCTTCATATGCCACAATTTACTCAGCCATTCTCCAACTGATGAACATCCATTCAATTTCCAGTTTCTAGCCACTATGAAAAGGGCAGCCACAAACATTTTTGTACATTTTCTTTCTTTAATATCTCTTTGGGATATAAGCCCAGTAGTAACACTTTTGGACCAAAGGGTATACACAGTTTGATAACTTTTTAAGTATAGTTCCAAATTGCTCTCCAGAATGGTTGGATTCATTCACAACTCCACCATCAATGTATCAGTGTCCCAGTTTACTCACATCCCCTCCAACATTTGTCATTATCTTTTCCTGTCATCTTAGCCAGTCTGACAGGTGTGTAGTGGTATCTCAGAGTTGTCTTAATTTGCATTTCTCTGATCAATAATGATTTGGAACACTCTTTCATATGACGAGAAATGGTTTCAATTTCATCATCTGAAAATTGTCTATTCATTTCCTTTGACTATTATCAGTTGGAGAATGGCTTGATTAGAAACTACTTTCTACTCACCATCATTTACAGTTAGTGAGATTGTTGAAAATTAAAGTTGAGCATAACTGAAGCCAGTCTCAGATGTGGTGAGCAATTTTTAACAGCAACTAATCAGCACAGTGGGTATAGTCATAATGGGACTTATTTCTGCTCTGGGTGACATTTCATCTAGTGAGCGAGGCTAGGGACTTCAGTAAAGCATGGCTGGAACCAATCCATATACTCCCAGATATTGATTTAATTACATTTTCTATTAAACCACAATCCAATTTTTCCATCAGTTTTTTTTTGTTGTTGTTGTTGCATAAGGAGTTGTATTTAACTACTTTTGTTCCCCTAGTAATTCCCCTAATAATATGTTGGGGGGGGGGGTTGAATGTTAGACTTTTGTGTTCATTTGGTTCTAAATTTTCATCATCTAATTTATTCTTCTAATTTTCAATTTAATAACAGAATTTCTTGATAATTACTGAATTCTTATGTACTTAAGAGATCTTCATAATTTTTTTCATTAATTCCCTTGACATTCTTGTCATTTGCCCATAAGAATTTTGTTATTATTTGAAGAACTCAAAGCTCTCCCATCTCATCAATAGCTTGAATTTTATTTGCAGTACTTATATTCAAGGTACTATAATTCATCCTTTTCCTCTTTTCAACCCTGTGAAAGGTGATCTGTTCTTTTTTTTTTTTTTTTAAATCTCCTGTGAATTACTACAAATCAGTTTTTCATTAATCAGTCAGTAAGTATTAAGTAAGTGCCTTTTACCTGCTAGGGATAGAAATATACAGAATGAACAACACTCACAAAGAGTATACAACTCTTTCAATAAGGGAAACAACAGGCACATATAGAGTTATTTGTGGAATAAATATTTAAAAAATGAAAGTAGTTAAATACAAGATAACTAGGAAGACAATATATTAGTAGTTGGGGAAGCAGAAATAAGGAAGGGTTCATGTAGAAGGTGGTTTTTGAGCCCAGTCTTAAATTAATAGGACTCTTTGAGGCATAAGGAGTATATATTAGGAAGTGGTTGTGGACAGTACAAAGGCACAAAGCAAATGGAGTAGTTTTGAATAATGTGGAAAAATTCACTTACCTTAGTAGTACACTTTCCAGGGATATACACATTGATAATGCGTCTTGACACATGCATTTCCAGAACTAACTCAGTGTTTGATAGTCTCCAAAGGAAAGTGTGAGAGAAGAGATGTTAAACTGACTACTAACTGAAGGTCTGCAGAGCCCTTGTGCTGATTTTATTGCTGTGTGCCTGTGAAACCTAGAGAGAATATTAGCACCATGCCAGGAAACTGAATCACTTCCATTTGAATCGTCTTAGGAAGATTCTGAAGATCAGCTGGCAGAATAAGCTATCCACTGAGATCCTTTCTCAAACTAAATTGCTTAGCATTCAAACTACTGCAGAGAACACAATTCCAATGGGCTATCATTCAAATGCTAAATATATATTGCTTTCATAAAAGACTATTTTATAAAGAACTCATACAAGGCAAGTGCTTACATGGTGGCCAGAAGTGATACAAGGATACTCTCAAGGATTTTGGAATTGTGTGACATGGGAGATACTGGCATAGGTCTGCATAGCACCACCCAGCTTGTATGCCCTCATCAAAGAAGATGCTGAGCTCTATGAGGAATGCAGAATTGAAGTAGCTCAAAAGAAGTGTGAGATGCACAAATTAGGGAATACACCCTAAATCAGGGGTTCTCAAACTACAGCCTGTGGGCCAGATGTGGCCTGCTGAGGACTTTTATGTGGGCTGGGTTTTGGCAAATGGGCTGAGGGGCAGAGACAGAGTGTGAGGTTTTGTTTTTACTATAGTCCAGCCCTCCCACAGTCTGAGGGACGGTGAACCGGCCTCCTATTTTAAAAGTTTGAGGACCACTACAAAATGTTCATATGGACTATTTGTGTGACTATTTGTGCCCAACATTTTGAGTTTATATTGGTCTATTGGAAAAATGTAACTTGACTCATATAGTGATGTCATAAAAATGACAGACATGAAAGACAATAACCAAACAACACCAAAGACACAAAGATGAGAAATAGAATAAGGAACAGCTAGGGGTGCCATGTTGATTGGATTGTAGAGTGTGATGGGGGAGAAATGTACAATGGGAATGAAACTACATAGAGTGAGGCTAGGTGGTGAACGTCTACCCAAAAATCAGTCAGAGGAGTTCATGTTTTATTCTCTAAATAGCCACTCCAGATGAGGAAAACGAGGTTAAGAGATTTGCCCAGAATCACATAGTAAGAGTCTGGTGGTCACATTTGAACTCAGGTCTTCATGACTCCAGTGCCACACCTTATTAGCAATAACATAACCACATTTTAGCTGGAATAACTTCAGAGATACTATATCCCAACTTGCTAATCTTATATACGTTAACATATAAAGGGCATGGTGAAGCACAGGGTAAGCAACTCGTCCAACGATAAGCATTATTTAACAGTATATTTGGGAATATTTTTTAAAGCAACTATCATTGCAAAAATCTACAGTAAAACTTAAAAGGTTCATGACTCACTATTTTCTCTGCATTGAGATCACACAATTCTACTTCTGTCTGGAAAGAACTTTGAAGACCCATTTCCAATACCCTGCCCTCACTATGCCTTGCAAGATCTACTTTCTAATTCCAGTCTTCTAACTCCAAATCTACTTGCTGTCTAGTAGTGTTATTAAGTGCCCCGCGTGGAGTCCGGAAGAGCTGGGTGTGAATTTCATCTCATACCCTTGTTAGAAGATTATTCCTGCGGTGGAAGCTGAAGCTGCAATCCTGCAACTGTTTCCACTTTGGTCCTTGGTTTCCTCATTTGTAAAAAGGGTGTGACAGCTCTGTTACTATTACAATACAATGTCTCTAGCTATCCCGTTTTCTCTCCCTAATCCTGATCTGGAATGTGTGTGTAAATCTGGAGACCTACATTCTAATGCTAGAGTTTGCGGAATCAGGGAACCTAGTTTTTGTTTTGTTTTGTATAGGAAATAACCGGCCTTCCTCCTCCACTAATGATACATAGGAAAAGGCCTGTCGCAGTTCTGAACAGATCCTTGGGTCAGTTTAGCGGCGCGTTATATCGCCCGTTGCAACAACCT
The DNA here is from genome assembly GCF_048593235.1 of Sminthopsis crassicaudata. Lineage (NCBI taxonomy): Eukaryota > Metazoa > Chordata > Mammalia > Dasyuromorphia > Dasyuridae > Sminthopsis > Sminthopsis crassicaudata. The sequence goes on from NC_133618.1 coordinate 330,581,170, forward strand.
CCAGGTGAAGGTGAACGTTTTCTCAGCAATCAGAGACAAAGTCCACGGGGTTTTCCTGACAGGACTGCTTCTGCAAACCAAACCTGGGAGCGACGGGGCAATAGCCACATTTGTTCCTTTCGCGCTCCCGTAGTTGAGCGCCAACGCCGCTATAGAAGAAGGTTAGCCAAGAGTCAGCTAGCGGGCACCCAAAGTCCAGACTGCTCACTCTCTTCCCCCGGATATACGGACGTACGCACAACACGCACTCCGCCTCTCCCCAAGGAACCCACCCCCAACCAATCCTGCGTTCCTTTCCGCCCCTTCCCTACGGCTCCTGATTGGCTAGATTCGAGGGAGAGCTAGAACACTCTCTGGTCTGTGGAGTCCTTTACCCTCCTCCTCCCGCTAAAATGACGTATTCTGAATATCACGCTCCCTCCAGCCAATAACTGGTGGTTTCCTCTTTCTTGTCCGTCTCTTCGCCACTGCTTTTCTCTTCCCACCCGACCCCATCCCCGCCTCTCGGTCGATTTACCGCGCGCGCGAGCACTCTGGGGTCTAGCGCCTGCGCAGTAGATATCAAACCTTTTGGTGGCCAGCACGTGGGGTCTGTTGGTCCTGCGCCGATCGAGAGTGTCTTGCAGCTGGAGGACTGAGGGACCGAAAGAGGGCTGTGGACAGAGACGAGCAATGGCACCAGCAGAAATTCTCAACGGGAAGGTGGTCTCCGCGTAAGCCACAGGACCTTCCAGCTTGGGGGCAGGGTTGGGCTGCGGGACTGTGGGAAGGAAAGTGAGTTGTCCGGGGCCCCGTAGGAACATGATCAGGGTGTTTCCAGAGGTGGTCCCGGGTAACAAGGATTCCCCTTAGGATCTGTTTTCCTGTCCCCTCCCTCCCCCAGGTAGTGGGACACACCCTCGGTGCCCTGGGCGATGAGTTGCCCTTTAATAAAATCTTCGCCTTAGAGGTGAGGATCGTCAGGTTGTTAATTCACTTCTCGGGGATTACCCCTCTATCTGTACTGTCTGGAATCCAGGGAGTGCTCCGGGAGCACTCCTAGTACTTAAGGGGAATAAAAAAGGGCGATTTTACGCCTCTTTCCCTTCCCCAATACTGAAGACGGCCCATAGTCATTTTCGTTGTTGCTGTTCTTCTGAACCTGGGGAATGGTAAAAATCTGCCATAGTCCCGACGTCCACCTGTGGAGATGTGATTGTCAGAAACTTATCTTAGAATCATGCCTTATATTTTCTCTCCACGGGTTATATCCCTGAGGGTTGGATTGCTAGGGGAATGCTTTAATGCATTATTGTAGATGTGAAGGTTGAAGTTGGGGGTAGGAAGATTTGTGCTTTTCGAAACCTGCTTCTGGGACTCTTGACCTTGTCTGTCACTTAATAACTGATCCACTTTTTAAGTAGCAAAGTACCACGAAACCTGTTCTTAGTGTGGTAAGAATGTAACTGATAGCATAGTTGCTCCCAAACCATGCTTGAGGGGTTTATAACTGAAGCAAAAAATGTAATCCGGATGTATTAGACGTAGCTGGTTAGCATAAAGAAATTCCAGTTTCTTTTGGACTGAAAACTTAGAAGGGAGAAAAGGCGACAAACGATGTAGCTAAGGCCTAGGACTACTTTTTTTCCCCTCTTTATATACATAGTGGGCACATAATAAAAGCTTGTTGAGTTGAATTAAATCAGTTGGAAGGTTGTGATGTTCAAAGGGATAAATTTATTCTGCTTGGCCATAAAAAGCAGTACTAGGAGCAATGGACATACAGAAAGGCTAAGACCTGATATATGAAAAAGCACGACAGAAAATTGTTCTTGCCAAAGGTAATATGAACTGCCTCTTCCTTAATGATTCTCATGATGTCAGAATTTCAGTATTGTTTTTGCATTTGTATTTATTCTGATTAGATTGAGTTGAATTATATCCTACAATCTCTTTCCCCCCTTTTCCTAAAAGTATAAAGAACTTTTCCATGGCTCTCATCAAACTTCCCCCAGGGTTGCAAATCAAAGCCAGACTGAAGCAAGCAATAACTCATTTCTCTCCCAAGTCAAATAGATATTTAATTGTGAATGTTAAGACCTTACACTGATTTCTGGCAGGCAATAGATCTCAAATCTAAAAGCCAGGTATATTTCTCACATTCTAGGTCCCCTCTTCTACCTGAAAACTATTACTAACAAAAAGCTATTTTCTTCTTACTTTTCAAATCACCAAATCAGCACCCTACCTTTTTGTATCATATTTTGTTTCCCTCTCATGAGTAATTCTTCATACATAATGTTCCAGGTTTCGTTTTGACCAATATTTTCAACTTCTTCCATGTTCTTACAAATAGATAAGAAAACAGACTGGAGATCCCTGTTGATCCCTGTTTATTGGTTTCAGAGTTGCTGATCAGCAATGAAAGGTTTAAATAATTCCCTAAATGGAAACTTAATAGGAGAAAAATGAAGGTTTGGTGTATGAAATGTTACTGTAAATTAATGAGGCTGATTTTTGCTAATCATATGAAAATCAATTTTATGACTTTAAACTAAAGTCTTAAATATCATTGGAACTTAATGCATAGAGCCTTGGAGTCAGGAAGACCTGAGTTCAAATTCAGCCTCAGATACTTATTATCTTTGTGGCAAAGTCACTTAACCCCAGTTGCCTATCTCCCTAAAACTCTTCCACTAAATAACATCCCTTCCCTTTAAGTAGATATTGTTCAATGGTCTTATGGTTGAATTTGCTGAGAACAATTTTCATAAGTCCTATTGGGCTTCAAAATATGTTACAGCTTTATCAATGCCTTATCTAACTGGTATAATACCAAATACTGTGGAAAATGCAATTAAACTGTGTTTTAATTGCTATATACCAAGATAGTACTTTCACCATCATTGTCCCTAACTTTTTTTGATCTTCAAGATTCCTTAATGTAGTTTTTAATTCCATGTGCCTTTTATCAGTGGCCGAAACTAAGACATAGTTACTATTAGATTTCTGCATCAAAGGGGGGGGGGGGGGGAGTCATAGGGATAGACAATTTAATTTAGAAAAACTAAGAGTGTTAACTTAATATTGCATAAGTAACCTTTAACCTTTGGCTTGCCTATCTTTAACTGCAGATATACTTGTTGGATTAGATCTTTTTCTTCAAATTCCTTCTCACTTAGTTGGATTGAGAGTTATTTGAAATGCTTTGTGGATGAAGTTTAAACAATTTGATATCATTTTAGGGTGTCTAGAGACTGAATCTGTAATAAAAAAAAAAATTTATTGAGCACCTACTTATCCCATAGTATTATAAAGAACTTGACAATTATCTCATTTAATTAATCTCAAAAGAACCTTGGAAGATAGATGTTCTCATTTTATATTGGAGGAAATTAAAGCCAAGGTTGATTAAGTGAGGTGCCCAGCATCACACAGCTGATGAGTGTCTAAGACTTGATTAGAACTCAGGTTTTTCTTATTCTAGATCTGTCTCTAGCCACTGGGTCACTCAGCAACTGAATTCAGAGTATTTACAATTTGATATAGCTTTATAGCTAAAGTATGAGCTGATAGATAGTACAGCAAACTAGAATACCTTTAACCCTGCTAGTGATCAGAAACAAAACCTGCAGGTGATGCCAGCTCTCACTGTGAAACTGAAAAGTCATTAATTTATACTTCATAACATTCAAAGCTTTTCCTTAATGAATGAGGTGAGATCTTTCAAGACAGTTGTGAAAATCGAGTAAGGCTTTATCTACTTCAGACTTGGAGTAGGACTTTGTAGGACTTTGAGCATTGATTCAAGGGCATACTTGAGTCCCCTTCTTGCTATACTCCCATGACATCATTTCCTCCCTTATTTCAGTCAAATATGGGCAACTATGTACTTATTGGTCAAGATGAATTTCGTGGGTAGATCTCGCTTTTAGAATGTAAGACTCTCAGCCAATGAGGATGAGGATCAGTGGTGGGAGGGGGTATTTACGTTAGGAATTAAAGGTGCTAATCATGCCCACAGGAGGCGCTTCCTCCCTTTGTCTGCTCAAAGGGGTGGGACACCCTTCTCTCGAGAATGTACTATGAACTTTGCCTCGCTCTAGAGATCTCTCCAGCTTTTTTATTAGATGGTGATCTCCTCACCATTTCTGTACCATACATTAAAAAACCAACGTGGCAGATACCGGAGTATCTGCCTTTATGCTGAGGAGATTTATTTTAAAAGCACTTGGAGATATTATAAGTCAGAATGTAAAATACTAGCTCATTTGACCTTAGTAGTTGGTCTTTTATATGGTGTCAGAGAATTTAGGCATTTTTGTTAATTTGGGAGTGAAAAGTTACAAAATATCCATTTCTGAGTAAATTGGTTAGTTTTTATTATTTACTTTTATAATTTTATTTTTAATTTTTTTTTTCTCTGGATGTGCATTTTGGAATTATCTTTAAGATCATTATATTACTGAGAAGAACAAAGACTTATCAAAGTTGATTATACCTACAATGTTGCTCTTATTATATGCAATGATCTGTTTCTTTTCACTTCACTAAGCATTAATTCATGTCTTTCCAGGTTTTTCTGAAATCTGCTCATCATTTCTTATGGAACATAGTATTCTATTACATTCATACACCATAATTTGTTCAGCCATTCCCCAATTGATGGGCATCTTCTCAGTTTCCAATCCTTTGCAACCACAAAGAGATGTGTATTTTTTGTACATTTTTATACATATGGATTTTTGTACATGTGGATCCTTTTTCATTTTTTTATGATCTCTTTGGAATATAGACCTAATAGTGATATTGCTGGATCAACATACAAGGAAAATATTTCATTAATTGCCAATTCTTTATTTTATTGATCAGTATTTTAAAACTTTTCTGTCATATTACAGAAGCAGACTAAGAGATAGTTTTTTCTACAATGTGGACTTAGTTTGGGAAACTTCTTTAGTTAATTTTGGGTTTTGATAACTATATGTATTTTTCAACTAGAATAACTAAAGTTTATATATATATATATATATATATATATATATATTTGCACTTCATTGAACACCAGATGGTGTCACAGTCAGTGGCTTCTATTTATATATGTTTCTGTTTTATTATTATATTTTATATTATTTTTAGGCAGAATTGGATTGTGGAATCAGCTGTAAGAGGTGAAGAGTTAGAATGAACAAAAAGATTTCTAAAAAAGAGTATTGGGGTCAGCTAGATGGTGAAGTGGATAGAATGCCAACCTTGACCTGAATTCAAATTCTGCCTCAGACACTTAACACTTCCTAGCTGTGTGACCCTGGACAAGTCACTTAACCCCAGTTGCCTCAACAAAAAAGAAAGAAAGAAAAATAATGTCATGAACTCTACCTTTGCAAAAGAAACTAAGTCAATTTTACTGTATTTCAAGTAGGAGTATTGGGTCATGAATATTAGAATGACAGTGGCAAACTATTAACTATTACTGTCAGGATGGAAAGTTTCAAAATTCTGTTTTGGACATTTGCATTTTTAACAGACAGCTTTTTTTTTTTTTTTTTACTTATCTATAGAATGTCTCACAAAGTGATCTTATTTACTTGTATAGCTTTTCTTCTCAGGTTCTCTATTATGTAAATTATGGTGCAGTTATTTACTATTATTACTGGCTCCCCGCCCAAAAAAAAAAAACCAACCCCAAAATTCTTGGCAACATAAAGAATAGATTTGAAAGAGGTAAATTTTGCAATCGATTCCATAAACACTGATTGTGTATTTGTATTGGTATCCAGGGTTCCACTTTTAAATCAGAAGTTTTTATATAATCCCTAGCTAAGAGCATAATTACTTTAGTTACTTTTCAAGACCTAGCCAAGTTTTAGCTCTATGTGAGCGAAATTAAAACCTTCTAAAAATAGGATGTCCAACTTACAGTGAATTCCTCAGGACTGGAAATCTTTTGGTGAAAGTTGGATGACCTATTGAGATTTTTCTGGATAGGATTCATACTTTGTGTAGAATTATAGGGTGACCTCTCTGGTCCATTCCAACTCTGTAATTCATTTAACTAGGTTCTTTGTTGCTGCTTTTGCCCTTTGAACTCGTGAGTAATTCTAGCTCTAAATCAGTGTTCCTATCCTAATTTATCTGATTGGATGTGAAGTGTTTTTAACTTTAGGCTCAAATTTATGCAAAGTTCTTAAAATGTCCTTTTTTTTTTTTTTTAATAAGAGTTTGGTTTTTGTTTTTGTTTTGTTTTGTTTTTAGAATGTTGGCACAGTATTCTATTCTAGTGTTTCTCATAACCAAAGAAAGAACCTGTTTTTACAAATGAGATTTCCAGAAGGCATAGATGTAAAGTGAATTGTTTAAAATGAACTTTACTCTAGATACTTCAGGCCCCTTCAGTTGAGAATCAGAATTCCTAATATTATCCAGATAAAATGGAGTAGAAATACAAAGAAATAATAAGACTGCATTGCAAAAAAGATTAGTATTCATTTTAAATACAGGAAAAACAAATACTCAAAGTGGTTAATTATATATGTTATTTGTATCTGTATTTTTACTGAAATGCCACCTGTCCTGCCTGTTTGCAGTTTGTTCAACAAAACTGACCAGAAAAATAAAGAACTAAATTCCAGGTTCATGAAAACCAAGTTTCAGTTGGCTGAGATTCATTTGATTGCAATAGGAAAGAAAGAAAAAAGAAAAAAAAAAAGAGTTGTGTTGTTTGCACTTTGATCTGTTACCTTACCAGCTTTTGATCAGGAAGTTAGCACCCCTTAATCCCAAGACCAGTAAAAATATTTGTCTTATTTCAGGTAATATCTGATTGAGAACCAAATATTATGGTTTAGTCATGTGAAGAATTCACAGTGGCTATTCTCTTTGGCAAAATGAAGAAATACAATAGACTTCAGGAATAGTAAATATGAAATAGAGTTGAGAGCATAGAAAGAAGTTTTACTAATGATGGAAAAAACAAGTTTCTTAGTGGAATTCAGAATTACCCAGAGAACACTCCATGAGGTTGGGGTACCCAACTAAATCCTGAAAGGGATTTTGTACCCTAAAACAGTTATTAAGAGTAGGAATACCAAGAGTGTGAATGAATATCTGAGGCCAGGTGGAAGATAGGCTTTGCGATCTTCATTTATTAATCTGAGCGTCAGGGTTTATATACTGTTTAGACTAGTGTTACATTAACTCCTTAACTAGCAGTAACAAGATATCTATCGTAACAGAAATTATCAATAGCAAGATATTTGACAAAACAGAGTTGTAAGTAGTAGAAATTGTCAATGGTAAGGTATTTGTCAAAACAGAGTTGTAAGTAGCATAGTTGTACTGCTTTCTTCCTGTCATATGCATTCTCTATCAAGATTATCTTAAATTTATCTAGCATATGGCTTTCCATAATTGTTAAAGAGATGGTGAGCCAGTGCCAAGCAGAGCCTCCAAGCAAGGTTCCAATACCTGGACCAGACTCCTTCCATTCATGCGCCTACTCAATACTGGCCTTCTACATTATCCAACTCATACACAAAGAATCTTCACTATATGAAACAGGATGAGAAGCTTCTAATCTGTTTGAAGATCTAGGGGAAAAAAAGCCCTCCACCCCTTAAAGAAATTCCTCCCCCTTTAAATCAAACTTAACTTTGTCTCCATCCTCTACCAATAATCTAATTCTGTTCCTTGAGGCCAAATTAAACAAGTCTAACCCCTCTTTCACATCATAGCTTCTCAGACACTTGCAGAGAGCTATCACTTCCTCCCCGACTCTTTTCTCCAAAGAAAATATTCCTAATTCCTTCAGCAAATCCTCAGATCATATGGACCCAAGATCCTTTGCTATCCTTGTTGCCTTTAGTCTATTAAGATCCTTTTGAATCCCGATTCAGTTATTCACTGTGGCCAGCTGTCTTCCTCTTAGCTTTGTGTCTTCTATAAATTTGGTGGTTGTAGTAATAAATATTTATCCATTGTTTTTTTTTTTTTTTTTTAAAGTAGCCAACATTTGGCTAAGCACAAATCCCCATAGCCCTCCAAAGGAGAATTCCAATCACTTTAACATTGAACAATTAGTAACTGCTCTTGTGAATATGGCCATCCAACCAGTTCTGAATTCATCTTATGTTGTTACATATACATTTCTCTTTGTTGTTACATACACATCTCTTTTCTCCAGAAAAACAGTATGATTTGCTTTATCATAAGGTTTATTAAAATCTAAGTAAACTCAATTCACAATCACCTCGCCATCTATTTTTTTCTAGAAGTTTATCATCTTTTTAATGGTTTGTGCTAGAATTTTTCTGGAAATTTAATTTACTTCCTTGCTTCCTTTTTTAAAAAAATCAAGACATTTGCCCTTCTCCAGTTAGTTCATCTGGATCAGGTGACTTGAATTTATCTACAACTAAATGCTCATATTACTTATTTGGGATATCAGCTTCCTGTTAGTCATTCCACTGCAATCAATATCTTGTACTGGTGTTTATATTCAACCTTTCTTTCCTCACCTTGTTTTTATTTTTTCTACATTTCTTTCATAGCCAAACTGGTTGATAAATTTCCTTGGGTGTAATCATGGTTAGATCTCATTTTTCTTCATTTTTGGAATTGATTCTTTTTGAGTTTTCAGACTCTTTAGCATTTCCCATTTTCTCTAGTCTTGTCTTTGTGAAATTTTAGTCCATCAGAGATTCTATCTATCTTTCCCCTAAACTCTGTAAAATATGCTTTTCTAGTTTCTAGGATATGTGTTAGACTATGCCTAGATTTCTTTTCCTTCCCTGAAACAAATTCCAAGAAGATATCACTTCCCCTCAGGTTCCCACCATCATTTTCATATTCATAATTGCTCCATTTGAAATAACAATAAATAGAAACAACTTATGTGACTGTAATTGGAGAATAATACAATAAGTTATGTTAATAGAATGGAATGTTATGGTGCTATAAAAAGATTAATGTGTAGAATACAAGGAATATGAGAAAACCTATACAAGCTACTTAGCAGCCAAACCAGTATTGGATCCATAATAACTGCAACTATATAAAAAAGAAAGATAAAGCCAAAGGCATCAGAACTTGAGACATATATAAGGGAACCTTAAAGCAGAAATAGTTTTATTTATTTGTTAATCTCATTTAATTCTACTTTGGTGAAGGCTAAGAATTTAATGTAGGATTTTACCATTTTGTTGTTGTTGCTGCTGGATAAAAAACACTTTTTTGTTTTATAATTTACATTTTTGGAGTGTTAATCATAGACATTTATAGTCTATAATTCCCACTTTAGGCACAATCAGTATTTTTAAATTAATGCCTCAACTATTAATATGATTTTCATTGGCTTATAGACCACTTCTGGCCCACAATATCTCTCCAAATACTTTCACAGGTTGTGCACTAACTTGTAGAACCTCAGAGTTGGATGGAATCTCGAAAGGTCATCTAGATCAAACAGTACCTCAACAAAAATTACATTTACAACATCAGTGAATTTGGCTCTAAAGGGCTGCTTTGTTATTGCCAAAGTAGAGCCAGATAATATCCACAAAGTAGTCAAGGGCCTGGATGAGTAGTGTAGAAATGTAGATTGAATAGCCTGTAAAATAGTCAATCTTTCCATCACCTTTACATATGAATTTCCCTTGGACTTGAACTGTCTTTTTCTTACTCATTTTAATTGTGAAATGGTTTTCTTGTAAGTTTCTGCTTAACCAGTGAGGACAAGGAAACTTGAACCCTGAAACAATGCAAGGAGCCTAAATTTAGTGCCAGGTGGAATATTTACCTTTGAGTTTCATTTCTATTTCAGGTTTGAATGTTCAATTGCTTTGAAATTCCAAAGAGAGTGTGAGGAGACTGGTCTTTATAATAATTTTAGTTTTAATTTCAGAGAGAAAAATACATCTTAATTTCCTAGATTGTGATTTCTGGTCAGTAGTTAAGGGGCTAACCTTTTTATTTTCCTCCCTAGGCAAGTAAGAGAGAGACTGAAGAGTCAAGTTGCTCAAATGAGGGAACAGGTTCCAGGTTTCAGGCCAGGCCTGGCGATTATACAGGTATTATGATGTCTTCATTAAAATAATTTGACCCATGGGAAATAAGCAGTTTTCATTTGAAATATGAAATTGTAATATTACCTTACCACACACTATACATACTTTCAGCTTCCAGATATATTATCTTACTCCTTGTGAAATTTTTATTAGGAATGGATACTGTGTAACATAATTTTCTTTCCCCATTATCTTGCCACTGTTGCTTTTTGTTGCAAATTATTCCCTATTAGAAAGGTTGGGGTTGCTAAGAAGGAAAGACAATTTGAAGACCTATGGTTATATTCCCGACACATGTTCTCTTCTATGATTTTGTTTTGTTTTGTTTCTTACTTTTTCACAAATTGCTGTGAGAATCAAAAGTATGTTATAGAACTGTGCTTAGAATATCCAAGAATTGGGGAGGTTTATTAAAGAGAGAAGACATATGTCATGATCAAGTCCAGGTTTCCATAATAACATTTTTCTTTATCAATACTCTGTTTAAAGACTTCTATCTAACCTTCTCTACCTTCCTTGTTTGAATAGGTTAATCTACACTGTTTTCATAAAGCAAAAAAAAAACCCATTGATTCTATTTAGCTGCTTTGTAGGTATTTACCAAGATGCATATCTTTGGTGGATTTGCCTCAGATATTTGGCTCTTGTGATATAAAGGATAGTGGTTCATAATATGAATTATATATGATTAGACAAGGCATTGGGGAAATAAAATTAATTAGGCTTTTAAAACAATGCTTACCCTTGCTTTGTATTATGTATGTCTTGAATGAACTGCTTCCAATTCACAAGCAGGTATGTGTGAAAATAGCTGCTTGATAGTAATGTTGAGTCTTAATAGACAATTAACCCATGATAAAAGTGAAGTATAAGGCATTTATTAGTAATTCTGGATTATTTCATTCATATATAATCAGTGATATCAAATTTGGATTTTATATGCATTATATAGGAATAAGATTGCTGTGAAAACTCAGGAAAGAATCTGAGATATTTGTTACCATGTTTTGATGAGAGAAGTGCTTTGAATTTTCACATATATGAATAAAATTGCCTTTTCACACTGAACCATATGCTTGTATAAAACATCATTTCTATGGAGAAATAACTCATAGATATTAAGACAAGTTAAAAACAAACTTTCAGAATAAGTAAAAGCAAATCTTAACAAGGCAGTAGTATACAGAAAGGTATTGAATGGAATTCAAGATTTAATATTATAATAATAAAACCCAAAGGCATGCAAAAAATTAAATAACAATCAAAGATTTTTTAAACAATTCAAGACAGTACTAGAAGGGGTGTTGTTAGATCCTGCATGATTACATAGTAAATAATTGAATTTGACAGATAAAAGTGAGTTCTATAGGAGTCAGGGGAAGGTGTTTTAAACTGAAGGAAAGCAATTTATGTATAAGTTTAGGATTGTCTGATATGCCAAACATAAGGTATATGTGTTATAGTGTTCCCCATATTCCAAAAAAAAAAAAAAAGATAAAAATTAATCATTAATTAAAATATTGATCAATTAAACCATTAGTCATTGGTTATTTATTCACTTAGAAACAATTGTTTCTTTTTGTTGAGGGAGTTAAGAGAGAGATGATAGACACTTTGGATCGTGGTAAATAGATATGTTTTGAATCTTTGTAGTATAAATAATAATAATAATAGCTCGCATTTGGGGGTTTCTAAATTACATTTTCCTTTCTATTCCTCTTATGAGAATCTCACAACACCTTACTGATCAGGTAATACATATTATTACCATATTTTTGGTGAGAAAAATTAAACTCGGGGCTGAGCCATCCATACTTTAGAGCCTAAAGGAATCTCAGAGATTAATCTGATCTAGATGATCAAGGCCATGGAATTTCAGCCTAGGTATTTTTACTACCCATTGTTTTGGATTTTTTTCCTGCTCCACCACTATACTACATAAGAATAGTAGCAACTGAGTAGGAGGCTATATCAAATAGAGTTAAATCTAGTTGGTCAACCCTGATTGTGAAGCTTTTTTTTTTTTTTTGCCACTTTTATTTACAAGATTTAATATTTAGTAATGTAAAATGATAAACTGTGAAAGCATAGAGAAAAAATAATCTATATTGAGTCATATTTTTTGTCCAAGAGAATAAAATACACAATATCAATGATGATGCCCATTTTTAGAGTAATACATCTTTCTTTGGAATCTAAATAAAGGAACCAGATTTCTTCTGAAATTGATTTTGGCATCTTGATTGTGTGTAGTTCAGTCAAATTATATTCCTTTTCTTTTTCCTATAAAACCCAGTACAATCCAATACATAATTTCCATGACCTCATTCTTATTGTTAGTTGTACATTATGCAGGTTCTTTACTGATGACTCATGGCACATGAATTTTAAAACAGCAACTCTTTTTTATAGCTGGACCTGGGATTCCATTAGTACTGGGAGCTTCTGATAAGGAATTCTCTCTGTCAATACAGGTTAGAGTTGTGTAGGGGCATTGAGAGATTTAGTCTTGTAAGTGGTACATTTTTGTGATGGCAAAAAGCTAGAAACAAAATGAATTTCCTATAAAATGGAGAATAGTTGAATAAATTGTTATACATAAATGTTAGTTGGTCAACAATATTTGTTAATAAATGCTTGCTTTATTTGGGGTGCTGTGTTAAGTGCTAGGGATATCCAAAAAAAGGTGAGGAAGTGGAGACATGGCCCCTGCCTTCAAAGATCTTATGATCTAGTGGAAAAAATATGAAAAAAAAATTTTTTGCATATAAAACGTATACAATGTAAATGAAGATTAATTTCTAGGGGTTTTTGGTTACTGAGTTCCTTTTATTCCTTTTAATCTTTCCTTTAAGTGCATGTCTGAGTTAGGTTAACAATATTTGTAATAGAGTGCTAGTGTGTGAGTACAACTATTTGTTTGATTAAGTAGTAGTGGTTGTTCCAGTAGAGTGAAAGCAGGAGCAATGGGCAAGACTATAAAGGGCCTCCTTCAGAATATAGGTTCTGAACTTGAGTCTTGGAGGATTCCATTGAGGAAAGTGAGAAATCTGGGTATGGGAGATTGCTTATGAAAAGGTGAGGAGGCTAGAGATGACTTGTTTTTGAGGAAATAAAGACAACCAAAGTAGCTCACTTGTAGAGGGCATAGAGGAGAGTATACTGGAACATTTGTTTCTGTGAGAAAGGATAACTCTAAGGGATTCAGAGAAACATGGGAAAGCTAATATGAAGAGATACAGGACTACAGGACAAGGAAAGCAAAACCAAGCAAATCAGTGGTAGAAATGGATCCTTGGCCGAGGGGTGGGGGAGGTTGGGGAGTTGTCACATATCGACTAAAAAAACTACAAATTAACATTTTCAATGTTATATTGTGTTTTTATTTTCTTGAATATTCCTAATTCTATTTTGATCTGATTCCTGCTGAAGTTCTATATGCAAGGTGTTTGACAATTCTAGTATACACTGTGACAGCTATTATGTAAATTTAAAAAAAAAAAAAAAAAACACTAAAAGGTAGCTGAACTCAGATAAATTGCAAAGCAAATCTTTACATTTACATTATTTAAATCATTGTATATATTATTTTCCTTGTTTTGCTTACTTTACATATGTTTTTCTGTATAAAATAATAATACTGTGTAAATAATGATTGTTTTATTTTCCTGCCAGTGTTTATTACCAACAAGAGCTGCACAATTCTTTGTCTTAGGAACAAGTTAGAGGGTAACAGATTTCTTAAAAGACAAAAACAATACAAGCAATCTTCCTAATTTCCTCAGCTTTAAATGTCAGAAGGGAGAAGGGAATATTAGATTCTTGTTTATGTTTATTGAATATGTCTTTCTTTGCTCAGATATTGGAAGATAGCACAGGATTATAAACTGTATCTGATTATTGATTTCCAAAGGTTGTATATTTCTGTGTTAAGTTCTCCTAGATATATAACATTCCCCAAAACTAACTGTAATAAGGTTTGTTTCAATTAAAAACAAAATCACAACTTTATCAAACTAAAATCTAATGGCTTTTCAATATATTATACCTCATTAAATATCTTTGTATTTGTTTATTCTAGGTTGGAGATAGAGATGATTCAAATCTTTATATAAGTATGAAACTAAAAGCTGCTGAGGAGGTAAAATCTTAGCTGATTCTGATAGTTAGCACAATGATTCCAAATCACCACTTCTCTACCCCTCTCCTTCCAATTAAAATTCTGATACCTTTATCCTAATTTGACTTGTATTACAAATTAGAAATAGGTGGCTTTTAACTAGAGACTCTGGTTTTTTATTATTTGCTTTGCTCTTAAATAGAGAGCTAGAATGGAAAAATTAAAGAAACACAATAAATCTGAAGTACTGTGGGAAAATAAATAAATGAGTAATTTTATGACAGTGGTTCTTGAACTTTTTGGCTTCTGAGCCTCTTTATTTTCTTAAAAGTTATTGAGGACCCCACATGAAGAGCTTGTGGACTATATACTGTCATTGTTGGCCATCTTAGAAATTCAGAGTTTTATTATTGTTATAAAAAATAATTTTAAGTTTGTGAACTCCTTGAAACGGTCTTCAGGACCCTCCAGGGGATGGTTTATCATAATCACTAGAATGCTACAGATTCTTTTAGGACATAGAGGATATTATTTATCATTAAAATCCTATCTTGCAGTTCTTCCATTTTGGCTAATTAGATCATTAAATATGTTTTACATGTTCATTCTTCCAGATTGGAATCAAAGCCACACATATTAAACTACCAAGAACTTCAAGTGAGGCAGAGGTAAGTTGTTGGGCCCATGTGGAACAAACTTCCTTATTGTTCCATATGATTATGGACATGTATAGACATTTTCAGGACTAAAGGTATGTGTGTGTCTGTGTCTGAATGTCCGTCTGTGTGTGATATATACATACCTCTTCTCATATCTTAGGGCCATAGGAAGGAACTCAGAAGAAATGATGTAGTGCTTTGATCAGGTTATTCATCATTGAGCACACATCTATTTAGTGTCTGCTGTGTTTAGAGCATTTTGCTAAAAACTGAGGGAAATAACAAAGAAAAATACCAGATCACTGCCTTCATAGAGCATACAGTCTAATAAGTAAATATGACAGACACAGTTATCGTATAAAATAACTCAAACACATAAAAGGTGCTATATATGAAGTTATATAAGAAGTTAAACTCCATATTGAATCCATTGTCTCTCTTAAATATCCTCTCCTTTACCCTCAAGAGTTACCACTTTATTTCAGACCCTCATACTTGGAATGTGGAATGTGTTTCTAATTGTTGCCCAAGCAGCCATTCTTTACCTCCTCTCTCATAACGTAACATCAAAGTGGCCAAAATTATCTTCCTAAAGCACAATGATTCTGTTTCTTTTAGAATAAAATAAAAACTTCTTTTTGGAATTGAAAGTCCTTTCCAATCAGACCTTAGGTGATTTTTCCAGATTAGTTTGCTATTCTTCCCTTCATTTAATATATATTCTGGCCAGATTTACTTACTTTCTTGTTGCTCATATATGACTTGCCATCCTATCTCCTTACCTTTGCACAGGCTGACTCTTATAATTTGAATATGTTTCCTTCTCACCTTACTTCTACCTTTTAGAATCCCTTGCTTCCTTCAAAACTTAACTCATTTAATGCCATTCCCTACATCAGGCCGTTTCTGGACCTTATATGTTGTCTCTTATAGAAAGGAAATTCTGAGGAACTATTTCTTTTTTATCTTTACAAACTTTATTTTGTAAATTTTTAATAAATGTTTGTTGATTGCTTGATAGTATAGTCTTAATGCTTATTCAAAGCATTCCAATAACAAGTTATTAAAAAGTAAAGCTGATGATAGGGTCCTAAATGAATGACTAAGTAAGAAGACAGGCCAAGAAGCAGAGTAGTATAATAGAGAACCAACCTCAGTGCCAGGGAAACTGGATTTAAGTCTTAGCTTTGACACAAATTTACTGTGTAACCTGGGCAAATTACTTAACCTCTCAGTGTCCTAGACATCTCTTTAGAACTATAAACTGCAGAAATTGCAGTTTTCATCTAGCTACCTACATTTGTAGGAGCTTCTTCATCAGGAATATCTTAAAACAATGAAATAAATCATTGATCTAGACTATTTTCCCTCAGAGATTTCCATGCCCACCTCTCCTGTCCACTTTCGAAAACCCCTTTTTAAATTACTATCTCAGCATACCTCTCTAGTATCTAGAGATATTATTAGGAGGTGTTTTAATCTAACAGGAAAGTTATATGCAGGACCTATATGATAGTGGGGTTTTTTTTCTTGGAACTATCTAAACCAGAATTCTTGGAAAGCAAGTGAGACCAATAGTCTTTGCCTTACAATAATTTCCATTCCAACCCTCTACCTTCATTAACTTAAAGAAATTTTGTTTTTAGGTTTTAAGGTGCATCACATCTTTGAATGAAGACCCTGCTGTTCATGGACTCCTGGTCCAGTTACCTTTAGATTCAGAGAAGACCATTAACACTGAGCTGGTGACAAATACCATTGCTCCCGAAAAGGATGTGGATGGGTGTGTTTGCCTTTTTGACTCACTTCATTTTAAAGTCATTGTATCTTTAGAACATGTATTAATTATTCAGGGAAACTTCTTGCCACTGTTTAAAAAGGTTCAAAGACCTTAATTGCCTTGTTCTTATTTCTTCTGCCTTTAATTTAATGTTTCAGATTAACTAGCATCAGTGCAGGAAAGCTTGCTAGAGGTGACTTAGGAGATTGTTTCATTCCATGTACACCAAAAGGATGCTTGGAACTTATCAAAAAGACGGGTAAGGCTAATTTTTCAGAGCCTCTTTCTTTTTTGTTTTTTGGTTTTTTAAAGTCTTCTATTAATATTTATATTTTTCATTCAATGGTTCCATGTAAGACAACCTGGCATTAATTTAAGAACTTATTCTACATTTTATACTAACTACAAAATTTATATAAAGGACATCTTTCCTCAAGCTCATATATATTATAACCATCAGAACATATTTGTTCATAACAAATTAATTAAAAATCTTTGTTTTGAGTTTTTTTTTTTTTTTAAGAGTAATGGATACTTTGATTTAGTTATTTATATATATATATATGTATATATATATATATATATTTTGGTCTTTACATTTATTCATCAGTCAGCAAGCATTTATTAAACATTTTGTGAGCTTAATATTTAATACACTGAGCAAAGGGTTGGGTGATTTTCAAAGAAAGTCAAGAAATTGTTCCTGGTCTTTAGAAACTTACAATCTAAGGGCTAGACTCAACATATAAATAAGGAGTCAGCATATAAATACATATAGCTGCACATGAATGGAATGGTAATTAATTTTTCCTAAAAATTTTTAATATTATTTTTTAAAATATTAAGTGTTTATTGTATTTCTTGGTTTGTTCATATTGGCAGTCTTAGGCTATCTAAGTTGGGGGTAAGAGAACAGTGGTCTATGGTTGGGTCAGACATGGTTCTTTCAGGACTTGTCTGGTTCCATATGCAGTGAACATGATTAGAATGTACCCTCAAGTGTCTTCAGTGTTGCCTTAGTGTTGGGCTCTGCCTAGATCCACTTCCTTGCCACATAGCTCTGGTCTGTTCCCCTGCCTTAAATGCAGTTAGAGCTGTTCCCACACTGGGTCCCTACAGAAGACTTTGGAGTTGCACCCAACCACTTTTATTTGAGGCTTTTCTGCCAGAGGGCTTCTCAGGCAGGACCAGACTAGTCCTTTCCAGTTGCCCAGGCTTGATTTGTATTCCAGTTGAATTCTCTCAACTGGCCCATTCCAAGGTTCCTACAGGATTTTATCAGTCCTTCTATGTATTCATAAGTCTGGCATAGGCTTTCATATGTGATTTCTCTTTATTTCACCAGATAATGGGGCATTTTTTCGTTTGGGGCAGGGGAATGTTTGGGGAACCTGGGCTCCTGTGCATCACCTCCCCTTCCAGGGCCCTGGTTTCCTCCTCTGCAAAATGAAGGTGTTAGACTATGTATGAGATACTTTCCAGATCTAAATCTCTGGTCTTGGGATCCTTCTTTTCCATCCATAGCCTCTGTCTATACTTATTTCTCTCTTCTCTTTGCTTTCTAACTCCCTCACCGTCTTTTGTTTCTTGTAATTTAATCTGGTCCCTCTACCATATTGCTGTTTAGTTATGTCAAGTTTTTCTTTTTCATATGTGTAGGTTTTCTTCCCACTCTGCTATGACTCAGTGAATGAATTTTGCTTAAACTGCTTTCAGAAAACCCACAGCAAGAAAGAGCACATATCCAAGTCTCAATTTATTAGTCAAACTTAGAAGGGGGTGAAGAAACTTAAAAAGTTTTTGACTTATAATAGAAACCCATACATGAACATTTATTCCCTCTGACCCTAGTAAGATGTATATTGCATTAAGAACAAATACCTCTTGCCTTTGTGTCTGAAATTGATTCTGGGGTTTCTTTCAGGAGTGAAAATTGCTGGTAGACATGCTGTGGTGGTTGGACGCAGCAAGATTGTTGGTGCTCCAATGCATGACTTGCTTCTATGGAATAATGCCACGGTGACCACATGCCATTCAAAGACTGTCCAGTTGTCTGAGGAGGTAAGATCTTTAGGGAATAGTGCACATGTAACGTTTATTATTGTTAGTTGACCAAAAAGTATGCTTTGCCATAAGGGTGCAGGAGATTGGGTGTCACAAAATAGCACTTAGACATTGTTTTCTGACAATATTGAAATCCCTAGTCTAGCATAAAATCTAAGTTCTGATTTAATGTCTTTGTAATCATAGGCAAATGTCTAAATTAAGGTGTTCAAGAAGATTTCTTTATGCATAATAAGAAGAGGCTAATCCTTCCCTTCACAGAGAGAAAAGAGAAGTATCAGAAATAGATTTTTTTAGTTATGTCTTTGGCTCATCTTTAATGCTTTCTTCCTCTCCATCCTTCAACCCAAATGCCCCCAGCAAATTTCTTTTATAATGTCTCTGCAAAGGACATGCTCATACTCCTGGTTTTAGACATGGGAAAGTTGAGGTCCTAAGAAGCTTAAGTGACCTATAAAGTTTACTTAATATAGCTTAGAGGAAAAATACAAGATTCCTGGTGGTATTTCAATGCCCTAAAATACATTTCTAGTATCTATTTCTATTTACTGCTATGATTGTTTCTCTCCCCCCCCCCCCTTTTTTTTTTGATAGGTTAATAAAGCCGATATCCTTGTAGTTGCAACTGGACAACCTGAAATGGTGAAAGGAGAATGGATTAAACCTGGAGCTATAGTAATAGACTGTGGAATCAACTATGTTTCAGGTTAGTGCTCCATTCGTTATTTTTGGAATATTGGGGAGGGTAAAGGAAGATTCTTTGATTCATTGGAAGTAAGCCATGAATGTACATATTGAATGAAATGGTGATAAGTGAACTCTTCTAGAATTTGTGCTGAAATGGAACTTTTAGATAATGTTGATGAAATCTAGTATTATTGAATAAATATAAAGTATAGCTTCTAGATTTTGTTTCAAGTCTTAAAGAGATAATCTTTTCCCCCTCTAATCTTAAATATGAGGTACAGTTATTAAATTGCTAGGAAAATTATTCACTGTCAAGTTTTCACCATATTTAATCTCCCTCCCACTCTCTCACCATGCTTTTAAAGCAGTAACTCATAATTGATAGCTCATTTTTCCTGCAGTGCAATTATCTAATGGATTATAAAGAAATTGCTCTCCTACAACTCATCACTTTCACTGCTTCCTGAGACATTGGAGTTTCTTCTGCTTAAGATTTTATCTTATGCCCTCTGTGTAACAAAATTTCAGTCCTTGCCATCCTTTACCTTTATTCTTTTTGAGATGGAGTGAGATGGAATAACAAAGTTGATAGATAACAGCCAGTTACTCTTACAGGTTAAGAGTTATCATAGAATGTTTACTTGAACTTTAAGCTTTTATCAGCCTCCCCTACAATTTGCCTTTTGCAGAGTCACTATGAATAAAACAAAAACAGCTCTTTCTTGATGTTGTTTTTCTGTGGATTGTTATTGGGAATACAAGACCTCCATCAACTCTGCAAAACTGGTTCTTATGCTCCATGAAAAAAGTAATAATAATACAGAACAGTAGTAGAGAAAATGAAAACAAAAGTTGAACTTTCCAAACATTCTTTTTGGATACATCCTTGTTCCCTACAGAGTGATCTTCTTATCTTGGTTCTTATTTTGATTATTACTTTAATATTAATTTCTTGATTTAAGTAATTAAATTTATGTTAATTTAATTACTACTTTTGCTTTATTTAATTATTACTTTTGTAGTACATTCAAAGCATAAAATAAGATCATCCTACCAAAAATCCAAGAGGCCTATACCAATTAAGAGTTGAAGAGAGCGACTGGGATATTGAGAAGATGGGAACTATGCCATATGGGGATCATCTAATGGAAGTGGGAATGTATACCCTGTAGAAGAAAAGACTTTAGAGGGGACATGATAACAGTTTCCAAGTATTTGGAGCGATGTCATGTGGAAGAGAGATTAGACTTCCTACGTTTGGTTGTAATAGGCCAAACTAGGAATCAGAGGTAGAAGTTTCTGGAAGGCAAGTTTCAGTTCCATGTAGAAGAATATTTCCTGACAAGTGTTTCCCCTCATTGTCTGAAGTTCTTTAATCAAAGGCTGGAGGGCTATTTGTTGGGACTGCTCTAAAAGAGATTCTTCAGCTTGTGGATTGGATTAGATGGCTTCTGAGGACCTTTCCAAACTTTAGATGCTGGAATTCTGTAAATGTTTCCACATCTTCATGTTGAAAAGTGTCCATTATGGCAATCATACCATTCCTAAGGCAAAGAGCCAACAGAGAGAAAGAGAGAGAGAGAGAGCGTTAGCTGTCATAAACCTTAGGTTTTATGGAGGAAGAGTAGATTTTGGGAACTGTTGAGTGTTTGCTATTTGTTGAGTGAATGCTATTTATTATTTATTAAGAATTGGGGAGGAGAGGGGTTTCCCCTGGAAACAGGGAATCAGTTTGTAAGCCTATCTCCTTATTGGACTAAATTCTAGAGTACAGAAAAAGAAAAGTTTTAAGGTGAATATAAAAACCAGTTTATAGATAATAGTTGACTGTCATGTGCTATAGTTCTATTAATCAGAAATGTTACTCTGACAGAGCCTTTTACCATAATCTCAGAAATAGGTATTCTTTCCCACTTTGCTGCCTAAAAACAAACAAAAAGCCTCACAATCTAAAACTTTCACAGGAGACTTTTTTTTATCAGCAAAGACCAAATTATAATTAAAAAGTTATATGATACATTGATAGTCATGGTTTCTATAGATGAGCATCTTGATGATCCCTTAAATTTGCATAGTGTTTTATTTTTCAAAGCACTTTCATTTACATTATCTTACTTAGTTTTAGAAACATCCTTCTAAGTTTGTTAGGGAAGATAGCATTTCCCAACATCACAGAAGATGCTATGAAGTCAGAGCTTGGATTAGAACCCAGGTCTTTTTGACAAAGTGCAGTGCTCTTTCCCATATAGCCTTCTTATCCTCAGAAAAATTAAAACTAAGAAAAGTGATGACTGAAACAAGGTTACATGCAGATGTTGAAAGGCCCCACTCACAATGGAATTCCAGATTCTGGCTCTGAACCTTGTAGCTGCAGAAGTCTAGACCTCCTTCCCTTTTTTAGGAGAAGCAGTGAAACTAAGTGTGGGAGTTGCTTTGTGTAAGGAGTATATGGTGTATCCTTTGCTTTTGTTCTCCCAAATAATTATTCTTTGCTGGTAAGATTTGTAGTTGTTCTTGGCATCCTTTTGAGGAAAGCATAATTACATTCTTTGCCTTTTGCATACATTTATGGAGCTGCTCATCTTTGGAATTGGATGTTGAATTATTCTTCAGATCACGCAGGGAGCTTAACAGAATTCTGACAGTTGCTGTAGAAACGGGATTTGGCAGCTGTGACAGGGTTCAGGCTTTGTGCACCTAAAAAACTCCCTTTGTAGGCCTTGATAAATTAACATTTTAAGAAGGGTTCATTATGGAACTGTTAATTGGCATAAAGAATAAAGAGCAGTTTTGGTTTTCTTTAATGCCTGGTATCTGGCAAAAAAGTTTCTCTTGTTAGCCTATCAAAGCCTAAGCATTTTATTATGTTTTTCCATCTTTTTGTATTTGTTTATTTTAATAATTTAACAACTACTGTTTATCCTATTCTTTAAAGAGAAAAAAAGGAATTATACCTGGTAGGACCCAAGATTTTAAGCCCATTTAAGTTTTTAGTACAATTCTCAAATAACTGTTACTCTATCAGATATGGTAAGAAGCACAGAGTTGGTAAAAACACAGGATGAAGAACTGAAAATTCAGTCTGGGTTATTGTAAGGATTTTTCTGTTTTTAAAAATTATTTTGTAGATAATACAAAACCTAATGGAAAAAGAGTTGTGGGGGACGTGGCTTATGATGAAGCAAAAGAGAAGGCTTCCTACATCACCCCAGTGCCTGGTGGAGTTGGACCTATGACCGTGGCAATGTTAATGCAGGTATTTTCATTCACAAAAAAGTAAAATAAGAAAAGTTTTATTTCATAACAGTTGCCACAACAGACAATGGTTGTTTATTTTATCCTTCAGTTTCAGAAATGGTTTGAAAATATGCTTAGAAAAAAATAAATAAGTATATGAGTCTGGCAGAGGAGTTTATGTGGAGATTAAGATAACATAAATGTAGAGTAAAATATTTGTACCACAGGAATGGACCTATGGCCAGATTATCTCTAAATGTTGATTTCTTAACTTTCTTAAAATACATTCCAACTATGAATGATGGGAGGCGTAGCCCAAGAGCCTGCTGCCTAGTATTCAACCTAGCCTGGAATGAAAACTTTGAAAATAAGGCACAAAGTTGGGGCAGCTAGGTGGTGCAGTGGATAGAGCACCAGCCCTGAAGTCAGGAGCACCCGAGTTCAAATCTGACCTCAGACACTTAATACTTCCTAGCAGTGTGGCCCTGGACAAGTCACTTAACCCCAATTGTCTGGGGGAGGGGGGAAGAATTATTCATTTTGTGCCTTCTTTTCTTTTCTTTCTTTTTTTTTTTTTTTTTTTTTTTTTTTTTGCTGAGACAATTGGAGTTAAGTGACTTGCCCAGGATCACTCATCTAGGAAGTGTCTGATACCAGGTTTGAACTCGGGTATTCCTGAGTTCAAGGCTGGTGGGTGAATAATTCTTTATTGTAAGGTAATGGAAAGAGCACTAAAGCTAGATTCAAGCAATTTGGGTCCTTGCCTTGATTCTTATAACTCAATTTTTAACCTTGGGAAAATCACTTAAATTATCTGGGCATTTCTGTTCTAATCTGTAAACTGAAGAAATATGACTAAATGACCTAAGATCCCCTTCCAATTCTAAAATGATATTATTACAAGAATCTTGGATCTCTCCACCATAGAGTCAGATTAGACGGAAGAGGAGAATGGGAAAGTATTTACTTCTAAAATTAGACATAGATAGTATATCCTTTATTGTATGCAATTATTACCTCTTTTCTAATCTATCTAAGATAATTGGGAAGTTTGGGGGGCTTTTTTTTTTTTTTTTTAAATCAGACCCATGATTACTTTTGAATAGGGAGCTCTCAGGAAGGTAAGTCCCTCTACTTTTGAAGTGCAGGCTTAGAAAGCTGTCTGGAGAGCAACTGAAAAGTTGTTTCTAGCACACAATCCTGTTGCAAATCTGTGTCCAGAAAGGAGACTTGAATTCAGGACTTCCTTATTATTTCAAAGCCAGCTCTATTGATGGAACTGCTTCTCATTCAAAAGTTGACTATAGCAGTAACAATTGCTGACATTTATATTGTACTTTAAAGCTTACAATGCTCTATATGTGTGTGTATGTGTGCATGTATATATATATATATGTCACATAATCCTAACAAGCCTATGAGATAGGTTTACATATTAAGTATATTAACTCCTTTATATAGGTGAAGAAACATATAACTACTAAGTATTGGAAAAAAAGATTCAGACTTAGGCCTATCACTGACTCTACATTCCATGTTCTTTGTCATTACATCTGGGAGAATTTTATTTTTTTTCCTGAGGCAACTGGGGCTAAGTGATTTACCCAGGATCACACAGCTAGGAAGTGTTAAGTGTCTAAGGTCAGATTTGAACTCAGGTCCTCTTGACTTCAGAGCTGAATGTCATTTGTCTTTCCATCATACATGTGACTGTGGTATGATGTCTTGGAAAACAGCATCCCTTGCCGTTTTAATAGATTGTATCATTTCTTCCCATTGATATCTTATAATGTGTGCTTTCAACTAAAATAGCTTGTACAAGCTTTACCAAAAAAAATTTACTGCTGCTACAAAATTAGAGCATCTCAAATTCAGCAGATGAGTTTAAGGAAAGGTAGGAAAATGTTTTTGATCATTTCAGGGAGTGATGGGTTTTTTTGTTTTTGTTTTGTTTTTTAATTTCTAGTATACAAGAGAACGGAAGGAAACTTTATGTACCTTTTTCTGTCCTTTATATGTGGAAATGTTCATGTTGTTGATATTTTAGTGCCTGATTTAAAATATATGTACTTTCTGAAAGTTATGCCCCAAAAGCAGAAAAGGGAACAATTATCATTTTATCATTATCGGTTATCATGTGAAAAATCAGATAATTACTTTCTTTTGGAAGGTTATATTAATCTTTTGTGTGTTTGTCTTTTTCTTTTTATTTAGAGTACAGTAGAAAGTGCAAAGCATTTCCTAGAGAAATGTATACCAGGAAAGTGGAATATTCAGTATAATCATCTTAGCCTGAAGACCCCTGTTCCAAGGTAATTTTCTTCCCTGAAATATGTAATTAGTGTATCTTTATGGTATTTCTAGAAGCAGCTTACTCTGAGAGAACAATTTGTTAGATTGAATGAAATGCTACATAAAATTTTCCTCTATATTTCTTCAAAGTGACATTGAAATATCACGTTCTTGTACACCAAAGCCCATTGGTTACCTGGCTAAAGAAATTGGCTTGCTCTCTGAAGAATTGGAAGTATATGGTCACACAAAAGCCAAAGTTCTACTTTCTACCTTAGAACGCCTGAAACACCAACCTGATGGAAAATATGTGGTTGTAACAGGGTATGTTTTTCTGATATATTTTACTAAGTTGATTGGTAACCCAAAATCTAATCATAGATTTCCACACACACACTTTTATTTATTATGAACTTGACAAACATGAACATAGATGAACATTTCATTGACTTTTTTTTTTTAGCAGCATTCTTATTCTTCCTTGTTCCTTTTTGAATTTTCCAAAGCCCTACCAAAAAGAAAACCCTCCCATCGTAAGAAATAGTATGAGCAAAAGAAATTCACATAATAAGCTTCATTTTACAAGTATCATCCATTACTTCTTTGCCAAAAGTAGAGAAACATGTTTGATAACAGACTTAATGGAGTCATGATTGGTCTTTACAATGTTCAGAGTTCTTAAAACTGTCTAAGCTCTTGTCCTTTACACTGTTGTAGTCAGTGTCAAAATTGTTCTGGTTCTGCTCACTTCGTTCAGCAGTAGTTCATACAGATCTTCCCAGATTTCTTTAAACTCCTCTTGTCATTTTTTACTCTCATATGTAAGAATTTGTACAATTCTAGTTGATAGGTCCAGCTTTGTTTCCAAAATGATGCTCTAAATAATTTTTGTACATTATAGATATTCATCTCTTAGATGTATATTTCTAATAGTTATCATCATTGCATCAAATGATCTGCAATTTTTAATGAGTCAGAATTTTAGAGCTAAGGAGACTAGTTCTTGCTAACATAATTGTCAATATTCAGCTTTGCAAAATTTTGTGTTCCAAATTTTTCTCACTTTCCAAAGACAACAAGCAATCCATTTTAGGTATATAAGAAAAATTAGATTAAAATGGAAAAAAATAAAAACAAGCAAACGACCAATAGAAAAAAGGAGGTGAAAACACTTTTATCCACATTAAGTCTCCATAGTTGTCTCTGGATGTGGATGGCATTTTCCATCCCAAGTTTATTGGAATTGTCTTAAATCACCACATTATTGAGAAGAGCGTCATCACATAATCTTCTTGTTGCTGCATATAATATTATCCTGGTTCTACTCACTTCACTCAGCATCAGTTCACATAGGTCTTTCTAGGCTTTTCTGAAATCATACTGCCCATCCTTTCTTATAGGTATGCCTTAGTATGCTATAACTTATTATACCAACTAATGAGCATCCATTCAGTTTCCAGTTCCTTGCTATTAAAAAAATGGTCTGATATGAACATTTTTGCACATGTGGGTCCCTGTCCCTCCTTTATGATCTCTTTAGAGACACAGACTCATTAGAGATACTGCAGGATCAAAAGGTATGCACAGTTTAATAGCCCTTTGGCCATAGTACCAAATTGTTCTCCAGAATTGTTGGATCATTTCACAACTCCACCAACAATATATTGCCCTAGTTTTCTCACTTCCCCTCTAATATTTCTTTTTTTCTCATCATAGCCAATTGAGACTGTAAGGTGGTATCTCGAAATTGCTTTGATTTGCATTTCTCTAATCAATGCTAATTTAGAGCATTTTGTCATATGACTGGAAATATCTACCCTCATTTTACAGATGCTGAACTATCTCTAAGGAGGTGAAGTGATTTGTAAGGTTAGCACTAGAGCATAGATCTCAACTTCAGTTCAGTGCTTTTTTTCCCCATTGTACTGTAGAAAGAAAATCATATAAGTTAAGTGGGAAAATCGTGATCTTTATCTAATTTGAGGCTCAGTTTCCTGGACTAACCATGACCATGGTTTCTATTCCTCCCCCCAAAATTGTAGTAGCTACTTCATAGAGAATGGAGACACACACAGTAGAATGTTAATTTCATTTCATAGTTTTAGGAGCTATATCAGATCCCTAAAACGAATGGAAGTGATGCCATTTCAGGCATTTCCTTCTCAGATATTTTTTTGTAATAGTAGAATTATTTCATGCCACAAATTCTAGTAGGGTAGTAAAGTAGTCAGTGAGTGAGTTCTCTATATCTTTTATTCCATTCACATGACTGTAGTTTTCTCTTTTGTCCCACAATAGTTACTAAAGTATTAGCAAAAGATTGAATGAAATTCAAGTACTGTAAACAAGTTATTTTGTTTCTGTTTTGTTTTGTTTTCCTTTTCCTTGTTTCATTTTTATATTGAAGAATAACCCCTACACCTTTGGGAGAAGGAAAGAGCACAACCACTATAGGTCTGGTTCAAGCTCTGGGAGCACATCTTCACCAGAATGTGTTTGCTTGTGTTCGACAACCATCTCAGGGCCCAACCTTTGGAATAAAAGGTATTCATTGATCTTTGATCCTATGGTCACTGGGGACCTTTTCATTTCATTTGATTGGATTTTTGTTCCCTGAAGTAGAACCTTTAAATTCTGGGCAGGCCAGGCATCTTCTTAATGGTTTTAGAAATCCCAGTTCTTTTCTTCTCCAACTGCAATTTGAATGGGGATTCTTATCAGATTTTAACCAGGAGTAGTCTTATTCCTTGCCTTCTGTTGTGGTCAGTATTACAAAAGAATCCTCTGGGATTTTATTTATAGGAAGTACTAACTTATTGCTCAAAGACGAATTATATTCAATTTTGTAAACATATTACATATTATATATCATATTGTCATATAGGTAATATTAATGTAGTGCTTCTGAAATGTTACAAAGTACTTTCCTAATAGCACTTTTGTGAGATAAATAGAATTATTTTCTCCATTTAAAGATAAGGAAACAGATTCAGATATTTGACCATGGTCATATAGTAGAAAGTGTCAGAATTGTCATTCAAACTGGTCACCACTACCAAATCCATTATTCTTCCATATTCTTCTGTCTTGGTCAGTTATTACTTATCTCTAATAATTGAAAATGAACCCCAATTAAGATTTGCACCCTTCTCTTAAAAGTTTCTCTCAACATAACTACTACTTACTTTTAATTATTAAGAGCAGAAACCTTTTACTTTGAGCTTGTAATTGACTTCTAATATAATTCCCAATAATTACTAATTTAATTTCATCCTTGTTTATATGAGTCTGTTTAATATAGCAATTCTTGTTAACACTATTCAGTGTTCTTAGCTTCATATCTTAAATATTTTTATTAGTTTGTTTACTTTGCAATTCTGCATTTACCTCATCTTAATCTTTCCTTAAAAGTATTATTATTACTATAACTAAAAAAGTGAAATGAAAGCAGAAAAAACTGGTTTCTTCTTTCTAGCCTTGCTTGCACCTTCCTATTTGATTTCTCAGTCCCATTTATTATTATCTTTTCAATAATCATTGACTGCCCTGATTTCAAATATACCTCCTTAGGCTAAATCCCTAGTATATCACAGTAGTTTTACCTTTCTTACTCATCCATTGGTTATAATTGAGAGGCCTTTGGATCCAACTAAAATCATAGCAATAGTAACATTTCATGAGACACTTCTTCTAACCCAAGTCAACATATTTAGATAGTTGTTTTCTTTTTTGTTTCTTTATGCATTTCTAATATCATTATGGAAGTTCTGCTTTGTAATCTAATTAAAGAATGTTGGCATCTTTTTAAAAGGGACCTTGGAGAACATGTACTCCAAGATACTCATTTTACAGTTGAAACTGGGGACCAAATTGATTAAGGAACTGTGAATGCTTGATCTTTTGATTTAGTCTTATATAATGTTTCTCAAAATTGGTGCCATTGGGGAATATAATTCCAGTGATAATGATCTTATTATTTTTATTTTTTATATAGAAGACTTTAATTTTACATTTATATATTGTGAAATATTAACATTCCATAAATTGAAAGCAGACATAATCATGAATAGATTTATCCAACTCATTGCAAAAAATACATAATCAGGTATCTTAATTAATGATAGAATATTCAATTTTTTCAGATTTTTGCAGAGATATTTCAGTGTAGCTACTGATTAGATTATTTTATTTTTGATCTGACTTCTAGGTGGAGCTGCAGGAGGGGGTTATTCTCAGGTTGTTCCAATGGAAGAGGTAATTTACATTTTTCTTGGTTTTCTCAAGCTGGATCTTTTTTACTTTGCAGGTTCTCTCTTTTTGTTAATATGTGAGCAATTTGCTATTCAGCAAAACATCCTGAAAGTAGACACTTTTTAATTTGTCAACTTGTTGGCAAACTTACTTCATTCACATGCATGGTCTTTAAGATTAAGCATGTCTTTTGTTTAAACATTAATTTTTAAAAGTTTCTAAGCTAGTGAATATTCTGGAACATGAGATTGAGAAAGAATTTATAAATGAAAGAAGATATCAGTGCTCAGAATTTTAAAATGTGACTCAAGCAAAGAGTGAGCTAGTTCATAAATATTCATGAGTTGTGCTGAAATATAACTACACAGTGAAATGCTAACCACAAAACTTTATTATTCACCTATGAAACATGAAAGACAAGTACACATGAGTTTTTTAAATGGTTCTATAGCTTACTCTGTGTATCTTTTTTGGGTTCTGGATCACATTATTTTTAAAATGACCATATTTGAGAAGGGGCTCTTTATGTGAGTAGATTTTTTTTTTTTCACAAGTTCTATGGAGTACTTTCCCAATACCTATGCTCCCAATTACCTGTGTTAATTTTCTACTGGCTTTAGCATAGTAGTTGGCTTATTTGCCACAATCTGAATATTATAAAAATGCTGGGAAGTTAGAAAACTGATATGAAAAAAAATATTTTTTTTTGTAGTTCAACCTCCATCTCACTGGTGACATCCATGCTATTACTGCAGCTAATAACTTGGTTGCTGCTGCTATTGATGCCCGCATATTCCACGAACTGACACAGACTGATAAGGTACAGTAGAGTATTTGGGAAATAAGACTTTTCCAATAAAACTAAAGATCCAACTGCATTTTGAAATCTTGTTTATGTAGCTTTTGGTAATGATGATAATAGGAATAAAATAATGTCTTCAAAAATCCTATTTCTTCTTCTTTTCAAGGCTCTCTTTAATCGCTTGGTGCCCTCAGTTAGTGGAGTGAGGAAGTTCTCAGATATTCAAGCCCGTAGGCTGAGGGTAAGTTTTCATTTTGTTTTGTGATTTGAAAGAATTCTATTGGAGTAGGAAAAAGAAGTGAAGCTTGTAGTGGTCTCTTGTTCTGTCAGTTTAGAATTGGAGTTCTAAAGACCTCATTTTATTTAAATGGTGCTTTAGTAAGAATTGATATAGGCTATTAATGATTTCAACCACAAATTTCAAACAGCCAGATCTCAAATAAAACATTGATGATTTGTGTATAACCTAACTAAAAAGAAATTATATACACTAAGGATAATAATGCTTTTACACTTTTTTCAATATTCTTACAGCTTTATTTTGCTTTCACAACCATGTATTATAGTAGGTATTATTCAGTTTTACCTGAAATAGAAATAGAAACTGAGGTACAAAAAGATGAAGTAAAATACCCAAGATTATGCATCAAATTGTAAATAGGACCTGCACCTATGTCTCCTAAGCCCTAGAGCTAAAAGAAATACCAGAGGCCATCAAGTCCAGATTTTTCTCTCATTTTAGACAACAGGAGCCCTAGTCATTCCTAAGGATAGTAAATGACCTGCACAAGAGTGCACAAATAGTAAGTCCTAGAACTACACAAGATCTTTGAATGAATGCTCCTTCCTAATTGAGGGACTTTATGGGAATATTATTATGTCAGCAGAAAAATTCATGAGATTCCTATGTGAGAGACTAAAGATAGGTAAAATTTACTTTTTAGATATTGTGGGCCCAAAAAAACATGGAGTAAGAAAGCTTACTAAGAAAAGCTTGCCTAAGAAAGTTTAGTTCTTGTCTGCCACAGAATTGGAGCAAAGGAGAATAAATTATTTATTTTTTTTAAAACAAACAGGTATATTTCTTAGATCCTTGTAGTTATGGGAAGGAGGCAACATATTGTGCACTAATTATATTGTTTTGTTGAAATTATTTCTTCCCCATTAAAAAACTTGGCAAAATTGCCTATCTTTCATTATGTTCATGTTTGGAGCTTTAGATGAGTGAGGTTTGTGTATGTACAGGTGGGAGAGGAATGTGGAGCCATGCTTTTCTGGAATGTTAAATGCCTCATAATTAAATTTTGTTTACTGAATGTTTTAGAAAAAAGTCACAAAGAGGGTTAGAATGGGAGACAGGGATGAATTCTAAAGGAATAGAGGCAAATGTATAATAACCAGTAATATGAAGATTTATGGAGTTTAACCGAGAATGAAATTTCTGTTTCAAAAATAGGTCTTGTTTCTCAACTGATGTTAACAATCTGGTCTAATAAGCAGAACTGATCTCCTAAAGTTCAGCATAATTCCAGTGGCTTATCTTAAAGTGATTTAGAAATATTGCTTCTATCTCTTAACTTTACTTGAAAAGTACTTATTTCCCAAGGGAAAAAAGATTTTTTTTTTCTTCTCACTTACTCAGAGACTAGGAATTGAGAAAGATGATCCTACCACCTTAACAGATGAAGAAATAAATAGATTCGTGAGATTGGATATTGATCCAGAAACCATAACTTGGCAAAGAGGTATCAGAATGATGGACCAGTCTAGTTTTTTATTGTTTCCATTTAAGCCAAGAAAAGTGAATGTGTGCAGATTTAAGATGTTCCTTTACCTTTGTGTGAGTGGCAGCCAGAATAAACAGTATTATCCTCAAATAGCCTTTAAAGTGATATATGTAGTCCTGATTTGACTGGTCCTTGTTAATCAGCTGTAATCAAGAAATATTTTGCTTGAATGGTTTAAGTATTCTTAAAATTCTAAATGTTCTGTATGAATTGAATGAGGGTTTCCAGGAGAAATTTCATACATAAATAGAAGATAATTTTCCATCAGTTTTTGATTTTATGTTTTAAAATGGTATAGATTATTTTTATAGTTCATTTAGAAAAAGACTGGCAAAATGTGAGAAAAGCAGAGGTTTTTCTCAGAACTTAAATTTAGTATAAGCAATTTTATTTTAATTGTTGTCTCAGCTTGCCTTAGCATTTTTATCTCATTTTATTCAAATGTATTGCCACAAACTACGAAGTAGACTTCAAGTTGCAAATCCCAGTTCCTTAGTAACTCAGTGAATGAATGCAAAATATGTCAATTATAGTAAGTTGCCTGACTTCTCCATATGTCCCTAATCTTTTATGCAAAACTAGCATGACCTAAAATTTTGTTTGGCACATTAGCCAGTGTCCCTTTCCACTTCCTCCTCTTTCACTTCCACATCCCGTTTACATTTATCCATTGGGGAAAATTTTCTTTTAGTCATTATTTTTTGCAAACTTAAGCCAAAATCATTGACTTATTATTATAGTTGGCCTGGTGACTACTTCTAGATAATGGCAATGTAATTGTTTTAATGTCAGAAACAATATTGGATAGTTTTCAACTCTCTACTAGAATAACTTAGAACAGATGGCACAGTGAGTCATCAAGGAATATTCTAAGGATTACTTTTAAAATTTTATTTCCCATTCACTTTATTTTTCTCCTTTATGTGTAATTCATACATTCTGTCCTAAATTAGAGGTATTAGGAAAAAGTGAAGATTTGAAGATATGATGGTGCTCACTAGTTCCATTGCTGACTATGATTAACTAGGAGAAATACTAAAATTCAAAAATATTTCTTTTTTTATCCAAATCTGACCAGATGCATCGATAAACTCCATATCTTCATAGGACATATTATTCAAATTATGGTCACGAGACTTCCAGTTACTTATTCCCAACCAATTCATTCATTTTTGCCCAGTTTATGACCTGTATAACTTTTCATCATCAATAACCATTATAAATTAGCAAAATAATTTTTTGCTTTGGAAAAAAAAGTTAGTTAATCTCAATTTTTCATTAAACAGGATATATTTGAGGGCATGAATGGAACCCATTTTCTGTGAAATATTTAATAAAAATAATTATTTTAGGGGGGTCAGGTTTTAATTCTTGTGAGCTGAATGAAACATATAGTATACCACCTTCTTTAGCATTTTGATTTTATTAATATTAAATATTTCTGATTTCTTATTCCATGTTCTGTTGTGTTCTCAATAGGCCATGAATTATTGATTGAATATTATTTTTTGTTTGATCATAAAGTTTAAATGGTTTCTTAAACATAACTCATATTTGATTTTTAAAATGCTGCTTTTTCTGTGTCTTCACTTATTTTGGTAGTGTTAGATACCAACGACAGATTTCTGAGGAAAATCACAATTGGTCAATCACCTACTGAAAAAGGACACACAAGAACGGTGATTTTTTTTTTTTTTCTTAAAGTAAAAACACTTATGTGAATTAAGTCCTCCTTCCCTTCTGTACCCTCCCCCACCTCATACCTACCCCTGTTTTAACAAATGGTTCTTTTGCTTTCTCCTTTTTAAAATGAAAGTGAGTAGGTGTGTGTGGCAGGGAGCTCTGACAGCTTTTGCATGAATTTCCATTTGCCACCTGAAAAGTTTTTCCCAGAATATTTTCGTGAAGATGGATAATCTTAAGTGAATATCTTTGCATGTCAATTGGTTGTAACTAACTTATAAAAAGTAGTTGTATATTCTATCAAATTAAAGAGCTTCAGGACTTTTCATTGAGTGAACACTGTCCTTCAATGAAACAGCTCCCTAAGTGGGTCTCTATTTTAGGGAAGTCGTGACTTCACAGATTACTAGTATGCTTCCCCCTTCCCCCTCTCAAATTAATATAATTTTAGAATTAATACAACATTTTACAAGAGCTAGAATAATTATTTGCTCTATGTTTTAATATTCACTTTATTGGTACAAGTCATTTCACTAATAATTCCAAAACTTAACTTTCATGCAGTTGCTTGTGTGTTTTTTGTTTTTGATCTTCTTTTCCATGTTATCTTCATGGTATCATTCCACCAATAGTTCCTTTTGATAAGACTCCTCTGGAAATACAATCTCTGTTCCTTGGGCCAGAGAGCTGGAGAGTCATCTTGTTTTTGTTGTTGGTTCTTTACCTTCATATAGTTGGCTTCCCCCCTCCCCCCCTAAATCATTATTTCTATCCCCAATAGACTCAATTTGACATTTCTGTGGCTAGTGAAATCATGGCAGTTTTGGCCCTTACCAGTAGTCTGGAAGATATGAGAGAGAGACTGGGCAAGATGGTGGTGGCAAGTAGTAAGAAAGGAGAGCCGATCAGTACGGAAGATTTGGTAAGGCCCATTTTAAATTCTTGAAGTCCTTTTGTCTACTTTGATACATGCCATTTGTCAAATGCATTTCACTTTTTTTCACAACACATGTTTATATTGTTTCATTTATATACTAGTAATGACTGTAAGATGGAAACAAACTGTGGGTTGTTTTGCTGCAGGTGAAGTTTACTAAGACTCAGCGCTGTTACATGACTTACCTGAGTAAGTCATTCTAGGAAAACAAGGAATGGGATTCTCTTTCTGGATTTTAGATTCTTTTTTAGCTTTTGGTGGATCCCATTTACTTCAACTGAGATATTTTGATAAGTGATGAGAAGAAAAAAACTTTTGTTGAAAGCTAGCAATTTAACTCTTAGGGGATTTAGACTTTGCAATTGCCATTTTGATGGTGGCATTAGGAATTTTGGCATAAATGATTAGTAAATAAACAAATATATTAACTAATTATTATTAGCCTCATATTTTTGAAATCTCAGGATTTGTGTTCTGTGTTTAACATCATGCTAAAGACAAGTGGAAAAGTGACATATCCATTCTAGATGATATAATAAAAATTATATAGAAACCAAACAGTAATGATTGATAAATGATAATAATGGATTTAGAGAAAAGGAAGTTTTAAGTTTTTATTTTCCCATTTTGACAAAGTGTATTAGATTATGTAGACAAAACGAGAGTTCTGTAAATATCTTCTAGAATTGATTGGTATTTTGATGGATTTATGATTTTATCAAATTTGGGATTCCCTTCAACAGTATAGATTGCAACTGTCTCATCCTGAGTTATTTTTGTCCGTGTCTTCTAATAAATCCTTGACAAATGTCCCTCAGTACGCTATGGATCTTCCTTTAGATCCCTTATCATGACATAAGTACTAATATGGCAGCACATTGTCCATCCGTCACCATGACCATCCTGTCTTTTTTTCTGTCCCTAAGGCTTTGTGACAGGTTCCTTTTACTCTACTATTGGTATACAGTTATTCATTAGTAATTTGCTGCTCTTTGGGTAATTTGAAATTTTATATCTTTGAAGACACATCTATGATGCCATAACTTGGAGGCATATGATATCATGGGATATTTCTTGGTATTAAAAAGATAGAGTTGCGTTTCAGGCTGAAACTTGGGTTCATTAAAAGCATAACATCATTTCCAACTCTTTTCCTCTTATATAATTTAAAAATTCTCGGCCCTCTTCTTTGTCAATCATCAGGCTGTATCCAAGATACATGTGTGGACACACCATTTCTCTGGGCTCTGTCTAGTTATAAACTGTTCTCACTTTTCATAGTTGTTCCAGAAGCCAATAAACCTTTACATATTGGGAGAATAAGTTCTTCCTTTTGGGGGGAAAAAAAGTAGGCCAATCTCAATTTCACAATATTTAGTAAGAGATAGTTAAAGGTACAGGTACAAGTGAAACTGAACAATAGATTTTCTCTACCCATTGGAGTTTTTTTTATCTGTACAATTATTCTTTTCCTTTAAAATGATTATGGATCTTTTAGGAGTTCTTTGTAGTCAGCACAATGTCATCAGTGAATGGAAAGCCTTATTACCCATAAGGCATCTTTCAGTGTGAAAACTGCCCTGGATATCCAGCCACAACTAATCAACTAGTGTTTATTAAATGCCCTACTGGGTGCCAGACCTTGACTAGGTACCAGAAATACAAATAGAGTAAAGGAAATAGTCCTTGTTCATCAGGAATTTATATTCTAATGGAGGAGACATGTATAAGTATATAAAGAATGAAAATATTTTTTGTTATGCTTCTTATAAGGTACTAAGACAGTGGAATTGATAGAGACAATAATTATCTAATTTAGCATGGTTCAGTATGATTGATCTGATCCTCCAAGGAGATGTTATGGGTCAGAACTTGAAACAAGGTACTAAGTGGAATTGAGGAGACAATAGTTAAATCTAATTTAGCATTGATTTAATCCTACAACAAATAATGGTTTCCTAGTGATGTAATGATTGGTGTATACTCAGTGCACAGCATATAAGCAAGAAGCTCTTAGGGCCAGACACAGATGCTCTCAAGCCCACTCTTGGAGGCAGAGTCAGATTTATTCCATTTTCCACCTTTGTGCTGGCTGGAGGTTTTGGATTCAGAGGGAGCTAGAGGTAGAAGCTCAAAGAGACAAAGGACTACCACCAAGAGCTCTCGGAACCAAGGAGAGAAATAGGCCTCTAAGAAAGCTAACCAGGCTATTTTGAAGGAGACAATAAAGGATCTGAATTTTTAGCTCCTGGCTGCATTTGGGGTGATTATTGAATTGAACTGAAACTAAGGCTACTCCCAGAAGCTCCCCAAGAAACCTGCTCCCAGAGAATATTACAGTTTAGAGAAGAACATTACAACTTTTAATATTTTGACAAGTGTATATATAGATTATTTAAATATTTCTGTTTGTAAATAGTTATGTTATCTAAATACAAAATAGTAAAATACAAAGTAGTTTGGAAAAGGAAGGCACTTGCAATTGAGAAGATTCAAGAAAGTGGTACTTGAGCTTCTTGAAGGAATACCAGGATTCTATGAGAAAGAGTTGAGGAAAGAATATATTCCAAGCATGAGGAACACCTGGTGCAAAGGTATTAGGTAAGGAACAGAGAGGCCAGTTTGACTGGATTACATAGTATAGGACAGAGAGTCATGTACAGCAGGGATGGAAGATAGATTTGGGTTAATGAACCCAGAATTTTTTTGACAGAGAAAGGAAGACTTTGGGGAAAAGGATAATAAGCTCTGTTGTACACACATTCATTCTACTTAATATAAGTGATATATTAATATATTGGTCTTTTCCAGATGCTTGTCTTGTCTCTATCTCTCCTGTTTTGTTTTTGTTTTTATAATACATTTTTTACTTACTCATGTAGTTCTTCACTAAATGTGATATTGAATTCAAATGTGGGGGCTTCACAGGCATTTAGATCTTTCAGATTTCTTCCTCCCATCTTTGTTAATCTCCTAGTTTCATCCTTAAATACTCTGAGGATGATTTGGCAACATTGGGTTTCTCACAAGCTTTCTATAAACTTGTTTTTCCTTCTACTGCTTCTTCTTTTAGGAGATAACACTAGTTATATTCTTCCAATTTTCTTATCTAGAAGATGTTGCAAAATAGTTTGTTATAAACATTATTTTGTGATCTGACTTTTGCTTGGCTAGGAATTCTTTTATGTAACCAAAGCCATGAAAGATAATTTCTTCTGTTCTAATATTTTGTAACTATAATTCATTTGTATATTAATTTTTTAATATTGAAACCTCTTTCTCTGTGCCTACCTTTGCACTGG
Source organism: Sminthopsis crassicaudata (assembly GCF_048593235.1). Classification (NCBI taxonomy): domain Eukaryota; kingdom Metazoa; phylum Chordata; class Mammalia; order Dasyuromorphia; family Dasyuridae; genus Sminthopsis; species Sminthopsis crassicaudata. The sequence goes on from NC_133618.1 coordinate 330,618,814, forward strand.
ATTAAATGAGCATTAAAGTATATATTGATTTAATCTGGTGGATCTCATAGAAAATTATGTTGTGTTACATTTTGTTTATTTTGTAGATATCTTTTATTTTTACATTACAGTAATTAAAATGATTAAAATTCTTTCAATCCTATTAGTTTTTGTTACAGCACATATTTGGCTGTTTTCTTTGTGGTGATCTTGCATGTTTTACATGAGTATTATAATCCAATGACTATGACTCTTGGAGAATTCCAGAGTCACTTCCATGTTGTGATGTGATATCAAAGCAGATATTTAGTAGAGAAAGCAGAAATTAACTACTGTTCAAACCAATGCAAAAACAATTCTCATACTTGTAGGTATGCTTATTGATCACTCTTGCTTCCTAAGGTTCATTTCTCAAGAATAGATGGCTTTTCCAAAAGTCTACTTAAATGTTATTTTTGTCTAAGAACTTAGCTTTCTTATTAAGAGAACAAAGGTAACTTCACATATCAAAGCTAACTTTTAAAAGGTATGATTTACTTGAAATTAATGAAATATGTTAATGTTTTTTAAAAGACAGAAGTTGCTAAAAATTCATAATTTATCTTATTCTTATAGGGAGTGAGTGGTGCTTTGACAGTGCTGATGAAAGATGCAGTCAAGCCCAATCTCATGCAGACATTAGAGGTGAGCTTGGCAGTTTTTAATCATCATATGGCTTTAGCATAGAATGAACCCTGTGAGAAAGAGACAAATTTTGTCTATTGAGAGATTCCACTAGAGTATAGCATATTCTCTTTCTGCTCACCCCCCCCCCCCACTGATTTGTATGTATTTTCTGTTTTCTCAAATTTTTCACAATCCACAAAACAAAAAACAATTCGGCAAATATCTATTAAGAACCAGCTTTGTGTAACAACTGTACCAGACACTGGGGATTTGAAGACAAAAATGAAAAAGGCCCTTTCTTTGAGGAGTTTACATTCTAGTGACATCTCATCTTGATTTTAAAAGATAGTACTAAATAACTGCCACTGAAAGTCAGTTCTCCCTGGTTCTCATTTAGAATTAGTTGGGGATTTAAAACTCTAAACAATATGTAGTCTAGTCTTTTCTTTGAAAGATTAGTAGGCAGTCCCAGAGAGGTCTTGTGACATGCTCCTGGTTGCCCAGTAGCAGGGATTTAAACTGGGCCAGTTGTAATCCAGTTTTTCCTCTAAAAATTATGGATTAGAAGTATATCTCATTGTTATCCCCTAATTTCCATAGGGGACCCCAGTGTTTGTTCATGCTGGACCATTTGCCAATATCGCGCATGGAAATTCCTCAATCATAGCTGACAGGATTGCCCTGAAGCTTGTTGGCCCTGAAGGATTTGTAGGTAAGAGTCTGTTTAATTTTCAGAATAGAAAAGGTAAGTCACCTCACTTTTGAGTTTATAATAAACTAAGCAACAGTAGGAAAAGGTTGAGTTTTCTTTTGCTTTTTTGCAGTGACTGAAGCAGGATTTGGAGCAGACATTGGAATGGAAAAGTTTTTTAACATCAAATGCCGATATTCTGGTCTCCGTCCTCATGTGGTAGTACTTGTTGCCACCATTAGAGCTCTCAAAATGCATGGAGGAGGCCCCACAGTAAGTAGTGAGACTCAGTGACCTTTAATAATAATAGTTCATTCTTTGAGCACTTGGTGTATACTATATAAAGAGTGTTTTGCTAATAATCACTGCAAGTGGAGCACCACCATACTCAGCATCATGAGATAAAGCAGTGAGAGTAAAAGGACAGAAATGGCGCGCGCGCGCGCACACACACACACACACACACACACACACACACACACACACACACACACACAAAGATTACCCTTTCATAGTACAAAGTTTCTTGTGAACAGTGTTAACCAGAAAATCTCACTGACTCAATTTGGATGTCCTCAGAAGTGGTTGTGATAATGGTATTTAAATCTGATTTCATACACTGCTTTCCTAGAAAAGATTCCTAGGCTTATCTTACTGAATCTTCTCTAGCTTAAGTGATTTGGTACCCATAATAAATTAATAAATAGATTTACAATAAATCAGAAACTCCTCATTTATGCCCAGGCTATTCTCCTTGATTCCATTTTCTCAATAGCTGAGAGGTACCACTACCACTAGCAGACCTAAGATCCAGGTGAGGAAGAAGAAATAAGAAGGTTTAGCAAGAGAGACAGACAGACATGCTGGGGAATGGCAGAGTAACAGTCACTGAAGACATCTGTACTACAAGTTGCCTACCCCCAGCTTAAAGAGAAAGTTCACAGAATTTCAGAGTTGGAAGGGACCTCAGAGACCATATAGCCCCACCCATATGTGAAAAGAGAAGACCCTCTTCAATACCTAACAAGTAAGTCATGCGACACTGGCTTGGAATCTTCACTGAAGGAGGAGGCCTCCTTTTAAGAGAGCTTATTCATAGTTAGGAAGTTTTCCATGTATGGTTATATTTCTGCCTTCTAGGACTAACCAGAAAAAATGTTAATCCCTTCAAATACTTGAAAATGGTTTGATTTTGTATTAAAGGGCTTAGTTTTGATTCCTTTTTCTTGCTACTTCTATGTCTATTCTAACTTTCTTCTTAAGTAGGCTTATTGTGTGTGTACAGGATTTCTAGTTCATTTTGTATGTTAGAATTCAAATTGCTTGATAGTACAACTTATTAAAGCAGTGGATTGAGGCTTTAAAAAATTGTCCCTAAGTCCTTCATACACGAAATTCTGCACATAAATGTATATGTGCACACATATTTGTGGGCACTGTAGATAAACATTTAACTTTCCTTCTCTGGTACTTGTTTTATCTTTAAATCAATTTGTAAGTTATTGTGCTTTTTAAACATCTACTATGTGAAAGATAACTTTTATATTCTTATAACAGAATAAAAGTCTTCCTGTTTCAAGTCTTTCCTTATTCCAGTTCATCAATATCTCATTGATTGTCCAAAAGACTAAGTATGATTGCCATTGCTGCTCTCATCCCCATCCTCCATATACATATAAGTGAAAGGAAACTACTCAGGAAACTAGTGGTTCTTTTTCACCTCCAGGATCAAAAATCTTTGGTTATAAAACCGCACACAGTCTAGTCTCCTTCTACCTTCTAGTGTTCTTATTCCTTATGTTCTTATCTACTATATTCTCTGCAATCCAGTAATACTGACTTTTTTGCTGTTTTCACATAAGATATTTCATCTTTTTAGCAGCGAGGTAATACAATGGATAGAGCATTGGATCTGGAGTCAGGACTTCTTTTGGAGTTCATATTTGACCTCAAATACATACTAGTTGTGTCATACTGGGCAAGTTACTTAACCCTGTTTGCCTCAGTTTCCTTATCTGTGAAATGAATTGGTAGAAAAAATAGAAAACTATTCTTATCTTTGCCAAAAAAAAATTCCAAATGGGGTTTTGTAGAGTCAGACACAAATAAAAATGACTGAATGTCAACAAAAACCCCATCTTATGACATTTTTGTTGGCTGTCCTATCTATGTGTATTGTTGTTTTGTTTGCATATTGTCTTTCTCATTAGACTAAAAACTTCTTGAGAGCAAGGTCTGATTTTTGCCATTCTTTGTATCCCCAGTGCTTAGTACGTGGTATAGACTTAATAAATGCTAATTGACTTGTTGATTTGACAAGAAAATAAATACAAGACAAGAGTTTTAAAGAGACTACAACCAGATAATTCTTTTTATATATTAAAATAATGAAAATCCAAAGAAAACAAAGTAATGATATTTTGATGGATGATGAATGTTGACAACTATTTGTGGTAACATAATTTATTCTATCAAGAAAATGAGCATTTTGATCATTTGGTTTGGGAACCTTAATCTTTGACTGGAGGTGCCTGTAGACAAGACATCCTCCTACCATTCCATTGATACTTGTATTTTTTAAATACAATGCTAATTTTTGGTTTAGTTAAAGCAATCGACATGTTTGTGTCAGTACTGATATACATATCAGGAAATGTCAAGCTACTTCCATTTGTTTTTCTGTGTTCTCAGCTTAATATGTTTGGGAAGATAAAGAATGTGTTGTTCACAGAGGAAACCATAAACTCCTTAGCATGTGCCAGTAAGACCCACAACTTCCTTCTCTGATCATTCTTCCATTCCCCTCTGCACTGTAGTCCTCGATTCTAATCAGACCATATCACCTCTAATTTATACAGTTTTTTCAGCCTTGAATCATGTCGTTCTTCTGTCGGTCCAAGTTTTATATAACTTTACTTTTCCACTTTTTCTGTGATAGTTTCTTTAAACTAGCCCATTGGTTTCCCCCTTATGAATATACAAATAATGCTGTTTCTCTTGTCATTGTGTGATTCTTTGTGAAGATATGCCTTTGTTTTCTCAGCTAGGTTGCATGTGTTCACAGCCTAGATTTCATCATGTACTGCCTTGTGTTCCCTGAGGTTCTAGCTTGGTGCCTAAAACATAAGAGCTGCTCACGAATAGCTGTTGCTATCCATTTACACGTTTCAGTACTTTCCACCTCTGATTTCAGTGGCATATGTGTTCCTGCCACAACTTCTCTTTTCCTTAGATTTTCTTTTTGAATTGATGTGGCCAAAACATGAGTTACCCATCAACTGACCCTTTTGATGATTCGTCTCTCTAAACATTTTTAGGTTCATACTAGAATTCAGGGCACTACCGTATCATGGGAAAGCATTTAAAATAAGTGCCAAATAATGTGAAAAGTAGTGAAATGTTGTGGATTGAGAAATACATGGCCTTGGCAGAAAGGACCTAGATGTAAAAGCTAAAATAAAGTTAATTGTGGAAAATGCTTCAATTTACTGATAATTGGTTTCTCTTTCTCTCTTTCCTTCTCTCCCCTTCCCCCATTCAGGTCACTGCAGGAATGCCTCTACCAAAGGATTACACAGAAGAGGTAATTTTGAGTTTGAATCTTAGACTGACTATTTTTGGAAAAAGCCCTAGATTTTAGGCCAGATGGTTCAAATTCAAACCCCAGCTCTTATACTAGATGCAGAATTGTGGGCATATTGTTCTGCATTTCTGAACCTCAGTTTGTCTATCTATAAAGCGATTATAGTTGCATTCTTAATCTCACAGCACTTTGCAAGAAAAGGCATAAAATGCCATAAAAATATGAATATTGGTGGTACAATGGAAAACCTGGCTGTGTGACTGTGGGCAAATCACTTAACCCTGCTTACTCCAGTTCCTCATCTATAAAACAGGAAGGAGAAGGAAATGGCAAACCCCCTCCAATATCTTTGCCAAGAAAACCCCAAATGGAGTCATAGAGTTGGGCATGATTGAAATGAGTAAACAAGATCTGAACAGAAAATACACCAAAGAAGACATGTTTTTATTTCCATGTAAATTCTCCCCCTCCCCCCCGAGGCTAGAGTTAAGTGACTTGCTCAGGGTCACACAGCTAGGAAGTGTTAAGTATTTGAGCCCAGATTTGAACTCGGGGGGTCCTGAATTCAGGGCTGGTGCTCTATCCACTGTGCCACCTAGCTGCCCCTATTTCCATGTAAATTATCAAGAAATAGACTTTCTCCCAACCCTCCAAAGCATTAATCGGAATACAGTTCATATTTGTGCTATCCACTTATCTCTTGCATTTTCCAGAAGCAAACTGAAATGTTTGTTTAGAGGTAGTTTGTTTGAGGGGGCAGAGTCTTTTGCTGTCTCAGATCTTTAATTCTTTGCATTCTACTGAGTTTTTGCAGTCATCTTAACTACTCAGTTTTATATCCCTACTCCATTTGAAACATTGGAAATAGGCCACCTGTTGCAAGCTTGGGTCAATCTTACTAGCTTAAATTTGCCTTTTATGATTATTTTGTAAATTTGAAGTGTAAGAGATAAATATGACTTCTTGCCTCTCCACAGATTTCTTTCCTCACTTAGAATGACCAACCTAGCCACTTCAGTTTTTGTCTTCAGTAATAAACCTCCATCCTCAGTTAATCTTGGCAAACTAAGTGCTTATATATGTCGGGGAAGAAATATTCCTATGTCGGGGAAGAAATATTCCAACCAAAAATTGACTTTTTTTTCTTCCTTTTAAATTGTTTTCATTAAATATGAACAGCACTCCTTAGAAATAGAACCAAGATATATAAATTTGCCAGATAAATTTTCTGTCGGGGTCGGTCTATATTACTATTGTGCAGGTCATCCTGAGGGATCTGAGGTGGGTCCATTCATTTAAGGGTGAAAATACGTACAATTTCATCAGGGAATCCAAGTATTATAACTGCTATTTCTGGTCTAATTTATTTATATACATGTGTATGTAAAAAAAAAAAAATTAAATAGTGATAATAAATATCTATATGAGCAGCTAAGTAACTGAGCCTGAAATTAGAAAGATTTGTTTTCATGAGTCAAATCTAGCCTCAAGACACTTATTAGCTGTTTAGTCCACTTAACCCTGTTACAGTTTCTACATCCATAAAATGAGCTGGGAAAGGAAAAACAAACCATTTCAGTATCTTTGCAAAGAAAATCCCAAATGGGATAATGAAGAGTCAGATACAACTGAATAACAAATAACCATATATTCAGGAGTTTCAAGGAAGAAAGTTTAATTTTTCATTTATAATGGACATGTTAAACTCATCCCAAAATGCTGAGACCAGTTGAAACTGAGAATAAAGGACTTTGATTGTGACTTTGACCTGTTCAATTTCATTGCTGGTCATCAGAGCAACTTGCTTTGTTTCTGAGATATAAAATGTACATTATGTACAACAAGGCATTTTTTTTTAATATTTATTTAGCACTTTATGATCGGCAATTCAGTTAAATTTAACTGGTAGTTATTAAATATTTCTGATATGCCTGATGCTGGGGATAGAAAGACAAATTTTTCTGCCCTGCATTCCACTGGGGAGAAAACAAGTTTCTTTTTTTCTTTTTCTTTTTTTTTTTTTAATAATTTTTTTTCACAGTATATATGCATGAGTAATTTTTTTTAATAATATTATCCCTTGTATTCATTTTTCCAAATTATCCCCTCCCTCCCTCTACTCCCTCCCCTTGATGACAGGCAATCCCATACATTTTACATACGTTACAATATAATCTAGATACAATATATGTGTGTGTAAATACCATTTTCTTACAACAAGGCACTTTTGAAGAAGGCAGCTCAATACTTTTTTTGCCTTCATAAAACATTTTTCTCTCTTTAACTTTTACAGAACCTGGAATTGTTGGAAAAAGGCTTTTGCAACTTGGGCAAACAAATTCAAAATGCCAAGACATTTGGTATTCCAGTAGTAGTGGCTGTCAATGCATTCAAGTAAGTACATACAAGTAAGTGCATTCAAGAAAGATAGAAGATGGTTGCCAGGTGTGCTGGCACATAACCGCAATCCCAGCTACCAGGGAAGATGAGGCTGATAATTTTCTTGAGCTCAGGAATGAGCTACAGTAGGATAAGCCAATGTTCATACTAAGTTTGTCATGAACACAGTGAGCTTCTAGGAGCCAGGTTGCTAAAAAAGATCAAATTGAAGCATGTCAAAGTGATGAGTTTAGATTTGGGGTAACCAAATGAAAATGAGGTCTAGTGGTGGCGCAAGCAGTTCTCTGTAAAGGAAACCCGAAACCTAGATTGATAAAAAGAGGTTTATTATGGGGATTGGAAGTAAGGTCAAGGATATAGGTGAAGATAAAGAGAAGACGACACTGGAAACATTCCAGTAGGCAGATAGTCTGTGGGGTGCCAGGCATGGTGCTGGCATGTTTAGACTCTCTGCAAAGAGAGGGCTCCAGTCTGGCTCTTTTATAGTAGGGGGTTTTGGCTACAAGCTAAAGGGGGCTTGTGGGTCTCCACCCACCAGGTTGGCTCCTGGCTGGGTTTCAGCCAGGGTTAGAATTTGAATTGAATTATCTGGGTTCCTACCCAGATAACAAAGATGAAACTGACTGTGCTTGAGGTAGAGTCCCCTCCCTGAGACAGTCGAAGGTTTTCTCCTTTAAGGATTTTTCAGAGTTTTGGGGTTCCCTCTTCAAAAGCTCCTGGTAATTGGATCTGGCCTGTGAATTGCCTCTGCACTTGCAGCTTAGTTGACATGTGGAAACCCAGATTTAAAAAACAAAACAAAAGAAGCAAAAATCAAAGTTGCTCTGAAATGTAATTGAGTTATTTGTATGAACATAAAGTGAGACTGGTGATACCTTATAATAACCCTGTGAGAAAGTTAATTTATGTGCTTTGTAAACTTTAAAGCACTAAACAAGTGTGAGTTCTTGTTGGGTTAGTCATGAGAGTGTTTTGGAGGGTGTTCTCACTAGAAGTTTTGTTGTATGTGATCTGACTTTCCTAGAAGGTCTTGACTGCCTTTGTTGGGTACAAATATTTTTGTCAGAGCCAGAAAATTGGGTGATGGAACATGCCTTCAGGAGAGTTGATGTATCTTGCCTCCAGTCATATTGGGATTATCAGAATGTCTTCACCATAACAATTTCTTATTTTGCCACAGGGTTAGATGTGATATCTGCCCAAATAGAAGAAAAAGAAAACATGAATGTAGAAATCCTGATCCTAGTGCTTAGATAGGAATGAACAGCCTACCTGTGCAGATTTGCCAGTGTGTAGATTAATTAAGTCATGTTTCTGTCTGAGTGTTCTGTCACCAGGTTCCAGGGAGTGCTTTTCCTTTTTTGTTTATTTGTTTGGAATTATACAGAACTTCTGCATAACTAAATAACTCCCATTGAATGGAAAAGATGAAGTCTGTTGTTTTAGCTAAAGCCCTAAAGTAGAGGTCCCTTGTATTACTGGTGTGGGGGAAGGAGTGATGCTTTTGTATTATTATCTAACCGTCAGTCCCCAGTTCAGTCTTTAAATGGATATTCAAGTGCTGACATGCCTTGTACAGTGTTCTGACAGCACTAGATCTGCTGTAGGATCATATGACTTAGAGTTTGTCATATTTCACAGAAGGTATTTGGCTTTGTCATCTTCAGGTCTGTATCATAGCTCTTTACTATACTTAGTAGCAGTTAAGACCTTTTAATAATTTACATCTAGTAGTCAACAAGCATTTATAAAGAACTTACTATATACCAGGCACTATGCCAAGTATTGGGAATACAAATAGAAGTAAAAAGAGAGCCCATCTCTATCCTCAAGGAGTCTAGCCTGCATAAAGACTACCTTAGATCTATCTTAATGTGGAGGCTATTTGGCAATATTGAATGCTGTCTTTACAGGACTGATACTGAAGCAGAAGTGGAGCTGGTTGTCCGTCTGGCTAAGGAAGCTGGAGCCTTTGATGCTGTGAAGTGCACTCACTGGGCAGAAGGGGGGAAGGGAGCCACTGCCCTTGCTCATGCAGTCCAGAGAGCCTCCCAGGCACCAAGTCACTTCCAGTTCCTCTATGATGTGGAGGTGAGTGAGATCTTTTTGTGACTGACTATCTGATTGGGTTCTGTCCTGGGCACTCTGCTACTCTCTTGTTCTCACTTGGTTACTTTAATGATCTCACAAGAATTTAGTTACTATGGATCAAATCCTCTCCATCCCTGCTACTAGAATAGTGATACAGCAGGTTACTCTGGGGAATCAGTTGTGCTACTGAACAGCATTCTGCTATTCACATCATCCATTGGAGCAGGGATCCTCACATTGAGAGTTAAATTTAGAGCTCAATCTTTTGCATTTAGTAAGATATTTGTTCTTAATATGCCATACATACACGCAGAATGAGTGCCCAAATAGAGGCAACTTAAAGAATAGAAAACCTTTTTCTTACCACCATCCTAACATGAGAAGGAACTGTGCACTTTTCAGTTCACCTTCTGATTATTCCGTATCTCAAGAGTTCAGTGAAATCCTCAGGTGCAGAATAGAATTGCCTTTATAGAATTTGATCACTTTTGACATTAGTGGTAAATTAAATTTGCTCAGGCTCAGCAAACATGTTCTTATAGCATAAACTCTATAATAAGGTTAATTCACAGAGCAGTTTATTTTGTTTTCAGTCCTGTATTCTGGTCTGTTAGAATATTACTGGATATAAAACAAGATCAATAACCAGCAACTTGGTTTAGAACATAAGAATGATGTTTTAGTTCTGCTCAGATCTTTTATATAGGTTTTTGTTGGTGGTTGTGGTATTCATTTTCTATACCATGGACTTTGAAGTATGATGTTTGTGTAGAACATTTTGGCGGAAGAAACCATCTTGAACATTGAGAAATGCTCTTATTTTTTAAATTTGTCTACAATAATATCTTCTGTGTCAAGAAACCTCATTAAGCTAAGAAAATAGCAACTGATAATACAGTTATATGAGTGTGGTGATAGGGTAAAGGGAATAGAAGAATCCATTAGCCTCTCAACCTTCAGTTAACTGATCTTTTTCCTTAATCCTGCATGGATAGCTGGATCTCTTCTTTTTTGACTATACTTCACTAAACTACTATTTCTTATAGAAATGCCTTCATTAAATTACAGTTTATTGCCATACTTCAGCCTTTGTAGAGTTATTACCATGAGACTCATCTATTTTAATTTCTGTATCTAAGGATACACATACAAAGGATGAAACAAACACTAGAGTAAGCTTGCATTCTAATGGAGGACAATACAAGTACATTTCAAAATATATACATCATAAATATGAAATTTATACATATATGCATGCATATGGACAAGAGAGTTAAACAAAAGGTAGTTTGGGAGGGACGCCATTTTGCAGAAGATAGATGGGGTCTGGTTTACGTCTTTAAGGAAAAGAAGTATACTTATGAGATGGCAATGAGGAGGGAGAACATACTAGGCATGAGGCACAGTCTAGTCAAAAACACCAAGACAAAAAAAATGGAGTTAGAAACAGAAAAGGGACATTTTGGCTAGATCAAAAAGAACAGGAGTGGAGAATAATGTCCAGTGAAGCTGGAAAAGTGGATTGAAATCAGATTGTATAGAATTTTAAAAGCTAAACAGAAGAATCTTATTCTTGAAGCTATTTTGGTGTACTGGAAAAAAGGGCATTGGATTTTCAGTCAGAAAAACTGATTTCGAGCCCTAGTTCCCTCAAAGACCATAGACAAGGTATGCTTCCATGTAACATAAGGGAAGTGATCTAGGTGGTCTCTAAAGCTAATTTATAATCCTAGAAAGACACAAAAAATAAAATCAAAATTGTAGGTTATAGTCAGATTATAGAAAGTATGGCCTTCAGGGAAAGAATGTGATTTTATTTACAGTTTTGTATGGTTTTGTTTCTATTTTCTTTAATCAACAAAGCAATAGGATAAGAACTATTCTTTGGAAAGATCTTTTCAGGGACTAGTGTATATGGATTAAAGTGGTGGGTAGAGACTAGAAGGCTGATGCAAAAAACTAGTTGAGAAGAAATAAAGACCTAAATTAGGGTAGTAACCATGTGAATGAAAATGAGACTCATTTCAGAGGCATGGCAGAGATGAAATTAACAAGGATTTAGTGACTAATTAAATGTGGGAGATGAGGAGGAAGGAGTTGAAAATAACTGATATTTCTCTCCTGGGCAATTAGGAAGATTTCATGAAGCAGAAGGAAGAGGATCAAGGTTTATAGAGAAAATAAATTTAGTTTGGGATATGGTAAGCTTGAAATACTGGGTTAGTAAATCCAGGTGAAGCTGTCAGTTAGGCAGCCATGGACTAGCTCTCAAGACTTCCAGTAAGGTTTGGACATAATTCTCATAGAAGTGAACTAAAGCTGTGGGAATGGTATATCAGAAGAACAATTTTTAGATTAAATGAAGTCAACCAACATTTATTAAGCTCCTATTATATACCAGGAACTATGCTGAGTACTGGGGGTATAAAGAAAGGTAAAAATCATTATCTCAGGGAGCCCATTGTCTAATAGAAGAGGCAGCTTAAAAACAATCATGTTTGCACAAACAAGATGTATGTGGGACAAGCTAGTGATGATTGAACAAGAGAAGGCACTAGCATTAAGAGGAATTGAGAAAGACTTCTGGCAGAAATTGGGATTTTAGCTGGGACTTAAAGAAGGCTGGAAGATAGGGAGGAGAAGAATTCATGGGGAGATGGAGGTGAAGAAGGAAATAGTATCCAAAGGCCTCTGAGTGATGTGAGAGAAGGAAGAGGGGAAACAAAGGAGCTCTTAGGAAGTGAATTCGGTTTGCTTGTTTGGGGAGGAGGTTGTTAGGGGATTGCAGTTTTTTGTTGGTTTTTTAGCATAATATAAGGGAAAGGTCTCAACATAAAAAGTTGGGGAGAGAGGAGTCATGGAACAAGATTTGAGAAAGAGTATTTAAAAAGTACAGAAAGACTACTATGAGTGAGATGTTACAGATAAAGGATAATAAAAATAATGTCTTGCTGAAGTGAGGGCTCAATTGAAATAATATGATCTGAAGTTGTAATGAACCCAGTTGACACAGTAGAGAAAGGAGAGAAGATAGTGGATAGTGGGAGTAATCCAAAATGCATTTTTGTGAGGGCAAGATCAGCAATTGGATTACAGAATAAGGTCCCCCAGAGAACACAGCAGTGCGCAATGGAACTGGTTCCCCAAAAATGACGGATAAATCTTTCCAGGCCTTTCTAAAGAAAACTTGTTCATCATTTTTTTTAGAACAATAACAGTGCTGAAGGATTTTTAACTTTTAGTGATGCCTTTTGATTTTGTTTGGGTTTTGGGTGGGTTACCCTACAGATACTTTCCTTAATATCTCTTGTCCTCATCCCATAGAACTCTTTCTTGTCACCAAGAAAGAATTAAAAAAAAAAAAAAACACACATTAAGCAAAGCCAGTACATTTGTATTTATCATTTGGTACTCAGTCCTTATAAGAATGGTCATGTTTCCTCCTTTGTTTTGGTGGACATATAGAAGCAAAAGAAATGTCTATAATACTAGAACAGTATTTGGAAAATCTGACACATCTGAAAAAGAGAAATATTTTGTGTCTTTTTCTTTTCTCACTCTGTGAATGTTCTTATAAGTGACTACATGACAATCATTCCCTTGTCTCCTTCTCCACCAATACACCCACCCCCCCCAGCTCCCTGTTGTAGACAAGATCAGGATAATTGCACAGAAAATCTATGGGGCTGATGACGTCGAATTACTGCCAGAGGCTCAGCATAAAGTTGAACTCTACACAAAGCAGGTAGGAATTTATGGGTTTTATTCTTTTCTTTACTACTTTAATGAGAATGCAGAAGGAGCATTGAACTAGAAACTCTGTCTCCAGTTTTATCAGGTTGTTATTTTGATGGGTTTCAGGGTTTTTTTACCTATAAAATGAGGCACTTGGATGAGATGCTGTTGGAAAGCATTGGTAAAATATTTGAATCTTTTGCCTTATCAATACAGCTGCTACAAACTGTATAATTTGAATACTAGAAACAAAATACTTCAGCTATGCTTTAGATTTCTAAGTGTTTTAATCTCTCATCCAACTAGTATCTGATATATTTTTAGTCTTTGATAACTACATATAAGGTACTTGTTATTGAAGTCTTACCAGATGAATACAAAAGAAATTAAAATCATTTGGCTTTAGAAAGAAGTGTAAAGATCATGACAATTACAATGCTTAAATGATGTTGTATTCAATTAATTTAAACATTTCTTGATTATTCCTTCCTACCTTCTTCCTTGCTCTTTAGGGATTTGGAAACCTTCCCATCTGCATGGCTAAAACACATCTATCCTTATCTCATGACCCAGAGAAGAAAGGTGTACCCACAGGTTTTGTTCTGCCAATCCGTGACATCCGGGCCAGTGTTGGTGCTGGCTTCCTGTACCCTTTGGTGGGGACGGTAAGTGCTGCACAGAGAATGATGCTTGAGATGTTGTTGATTATTATGCCTCCTATTTTAAGTTTATTCCCATAGTCACCAGTAAGTAGCTAAATGGACAAAAGCTTTGTTGCCTAAGGAGGAAATTGGAATCAGACCTATCAGAATGATTACTCCTGCTGAGTACATTGTTTGGTTGCATTTAAGTATGGTGAGAGTGCTGCCTCTGCTGGATAATAACCTGGAGTTTTTTTACATCTATTGTGTCTTTGAGCTCAGGATGGGCCTTGTTCACAGAAGAAGTAGGTGTGGTGCATTATATGGGGACACCAGGAAGGCGCCATTTCCTGCTCCTACCCCCTACCCATATCTCTCTGAGTTTCATGGCAGGTGTCTGAAATTCTGCCATTAAAGTTTTATTTCTTTGGATTGGAGAATTGTCCCTGTTGAAAATGTAGGTCCCAGGAGGGATAAGGCATTAAGTTGAATAACTTATATTTTAGTGTGTTTGTTTTCTTGGTTCTTTCTAACTTGGAAGCCAACAAAAAACTTTTCATAAAGGGAATTAGAGATTGAGGGAAAATAGGATATTTAATGCACAGTCCTTATTTACAGTTTTACTTCAAGTAACTTCATTTACATTAACCTTTCTTTGTACCATGTGTATCTTTCAGTTCAATTTATTACCTTTGAGTACCATAGAGCATGAATTCAGTTCTTTTAAGCATTTATAAAATACATTCTACAAAAAAGTTGACATATTTAAGTCAACTGAAACTATACAAGTGAAAGATAACAAGTTACTGTGTTTTAGAAGACAAATTAATTTTAAATGAATTTTTTTCATTGGTATGTCTTACAATTTTAGTATTACTTACTGTCTTTTCTGAAACAATCCTAGTCTTAAAAGTTTGAGCCAGTCAATTGTACCAACAAATAAAGGTGATTTTTAAATGAACTTTTTTGTTGTTGTTGAGGCAGTTGGGTTTAAGTGACTTGCCCAGGGTCACACAGATAGGAAGTGTTAAGTGTCTGAGAACAGATTTGAACACAAGTCCTCCTGATTTCAGGGGTAGTGCTCTATCCACTGCACCACCTAGCTGCCCCAAATGAACATTTTAAAAGAAAATTTAATCATTTTAATTGCTTGCATTCATTTCTTAATATATTCCCTCCTCTCCCACTAGTTAGTAAACTATTTCTTGTAGCAAAAATAATTTTAAGAAGGGGGGAAGCAGTTTATTAAAACAATATGTTGTTTCTGACAATATAGGCAGTTCTTTACCTTTGTAACCAAAAAAAAAAAAAAAAAAGGTATATTTTCTAAACTCTTCTCCTGAGTCAAATTTGGTCATTATAACTACATAGCATTCAATTTTGTGGATTGTTTTTCCCATTTGCATTGTGGTTATTTTATATATTATATATATATTCTTTTTTTTGGCTTCACCTTCCTTCTTCAGTCATACAAGATTTCTCTTAATTCTGTTTAAAAAATTCTTTATATTTGTCATTTATTATTATCATTCGCTTGTTATTAGCATTCCATTACATTCACATACTACAGTTTGTTTAATTATTCCCCACTCAGTGAGTGTTCTTTTGTTTCCAAGGCTCTACAGCTACAGTGTTAATTTGAATATTTTGGAATATATGGGAAATTTCTTTCTTCCTTGAACTGGAGTATATGTCTAGTAAAATCTCTAGATCAAAGGATATGAAACATTTTGGTCATTTTTTTTTTTTTTTTACCTAATCTCAAATTACTTCATAATAGCACCTTCACAGTACATTTTGTTTTTCAAAGTTTAATAATCACAACTATATTATTTTGCATTGTTAAAGATAAGACATCAATATTAGTGGAGAATTAAAGACATAAAATAAGAGGTTAAACCAATTTATTTATATATTTATTTATTTTTAAGCCTTCTTCTTGATTGGGAGAGTAACAATAGCCTGTTCAACCCCTTGCTTCAGATTTACCATTTGGCCTGTATGTCTAAGTCAGTGGAGCATGTATCTTAAAACCTTAAATGAGTATTGACTATAACTGACTGTAAGCTTTTTGTCTGCTTGAACATAGTCTCAGCAGTAATTTTGTTTCTGAAATTCACATGTATACAATATTTAATAGCAACTCAAAGAATTCCATTATTGAATTGCCTGTTACCTAGTAACACTTCCTAAAGATATCAAGTAACAGATTTCTCAAAATCTGCCTGAGCAGTGGGTAGGTAGGTTGCCTTTTATTCTACACATTGATAACTTTTTGCCAAAGGATATGCTGGGAACTTCACAATGTCCCATCAATTGTTTTTAGCATTTATATGAGGTGTTCCTTATTTTACTAACATCTTTATGTCTTTATATAATTGCTAATTTTTACATCTTTATTTTCTGATTGATCCTGTTTTCCCTTTTTACCTTAAACTCCAACTTGATGTCATTTTTAAACTTCTGGTCATAGATCATAGGTGGCATTTGGCACTGAATGCTAACTAACTCAGAAGATTTCTGAGTCCCTGAATTTTGTTTCAGGAATTTCTGATTAGTATAGATGATCCCACTCACATAATAAATCCCATGAAATGGTTGCATCGTTTGAATTTGGGTAAGAACCAGTTACCATATTTACCTAATTATTATTTGGAATAATACAAATTCAGATACACAGGGCCACTTCACAGGATCCATTATTTGTAGTAATCAGGACTTAGTTATGCTTAGAAATGTCAACATTAGATGATACAGTTTTTAAATTGCATTGTATTACAGAAGATTGTTCAACTGATCCTTTAAGTATGTTTTTATACTTTTTTTTTGTTCAGTTTTTAGGAATTCCACTTCAGATGTTTTATATTCAGTCTGCATTTAAGGTAGCATTTGTGTATTTTACCATTATATAAAATATTATTAAAATCAAAATGCACGGTGCAAAAGTTTAATTTTTAAGCATTTTGATTTGTACTTTAACCTTGTTTTCCTGCCTATCCAGACCAAAAAAAAAAAAAAAAAAAAAAGGTTATAATTATTAGGAAATAAAAGCAAAGACCTCAATGCTTTAATAATGCATTTAAGTTATGGCTTGTCTTTGGTTTTTGGAAGTAAATTAAACTAGTAAGAACACTGACAATAAAACTATATGTTCTTGTTTAAAAAAACAAACAAACCTGTTTTTTACTTAAATACACGTCTTGAAGAATTATTAGGTAGATTTACATATATGTTCAGTTTTGTGAGTAAATTAGAAAGTCTGCTTACTGAGAGTAATCCATTCTTTAAAAAAAAAAAAAAAGCTTTTATCCTTCTCATTTTACTTTGTTTAAACAAGGAAAAAATTCCTTTTCCTATTTTATTCAACATTTGTTGAGCAGATATCAACGATTGGAAACCTTTATATGGGACAATTTCATGAATTCAATTCGTTAATTTTGTTGAAAAACTAAAAGGCAGGCTTACTTTACAGGTCTAGTGCTAATTGGGTTAATTATAAGAATTACACATTTATATAGGGTAGAGGTCTCTCAGTCTTTTTCTTTTTAAGTAATAGAAAGCAGAGTTGGCAAAGATGACAAAATATAATTATAATTGTAGTTCATTTTGGAGACTTTTCTGGAAGACATATGATATATTGTTAGTGAATGGTCTGACCATTCTCAAAAACAAATTGTAATAATGCAGAAAAAAGTGACTAAAATCTCCATCCCCAAAGATTCTCTCTTCATTCACACATATGCTAGAGAAATCAGAGGTCAAAAAGGTCCCCTATATACCAGAATATTTCTAACTGTAAGTCTTGTGGTAGCAAAGACCTGGAATCAGAAATTACCCACTCATTAAGAAATGGCTAGACATTGGGGACATGAATGTAATGGAATATTATTGTGCCATCAGAAATGACAAATAGGAGAAACATGGAAAAACTCAAATGAATTCATGCAAAAGAAAGTAAATAAAAACAAGAAAACAATATATGCAGTGACTACAAGAATGTAAATAGGAAGATTACTAAAAATAGAATTGAATTTTATGACTGAGAAGAAATAAGAGAATAATACCTTCCTCTTTTCATTGATGAGGGAGTAGGGGCCTATAAATATGGAATGTGTTGGTTAGTTTTGCAGAACTGTTGTTATTGTTTTCATCTCTAATACAAGGAGAGGCTTGTCAAGGATAGATGGGATTTACTAACACCCTTTTGCTTTTACAGCACATTTAATTTCTGATTCAGAAATGTGCTGTAAAAGCAAAAGATATTACTAAAACTATTCAAATAAATAAAAATAAAGCAAAAAGTAAGCATAGTGTTATAAAATATTGCATCAAAAATAAAGAAACCAGAATCAGAGTCTGGGCTTTTATTAACTAGTTGTGGAACCCTAGATTCCTAACTTTTCTTATTTCCTCACTTATAAAAAATGAGAACATTGGGCTTGATGAACTTTAAGGTTGTCTCCAACTCTAATATTCTTAATTCTGTAATACAGAATTTTTAAATGATAGGATATATAATGGATTCTTTAAGGAAATTCCATAACTATTCAAGTTGACTCCCTTGACTGATAATGAGAAAAATAACCACTTGACTTTATTCCTTAGTTTGGTTCTATAAGGTAGAGGGTTGTTAAGATTGAATTGCTCATTTTTACAATTCTGATTGTTCCTTAGATGAGTACAATGCCTGGTCTCCCAACCCGGCCCTCTTTCTATGACATTGACTTGGATCCTGTATCTGAACAGGTGAATGGATTGTTTTGAATTGGTAAGTTAAATATTCAAGGAAGACCCCTTCTATTTTTATGAAGATTTTAGAACATAAAATAAAGATTTTATATTGTAATGTTCAGCAGCAGAAAAGAATGATTATTATTACTTTAATTTTTCTTTTCTTCTCCAGATTAGGTGTACCTTCCAGAAACCACATTGGAAATTTACCCAGAAGCCTATATTTGTAGTGCCTGATTTACATAATCATGTATAGATTTGCTTACATCATGGAAGTCTTTATCAGTCCTTGTGCAATTCAATTAAATAAAATAATTTTAATATCTTTTAAATTGTTTATTGCTTATTTCTAATTCTAACATCTCTTCCCCCTTTTACTTTCTTTCCCTTCTTGATATAGAATCAGTACTACCTCTGCTATATGTTTAACTGTACCGGCTTCTGCTTTTGCTTTAATATCCCCTACTGAATAGGTGACAGTACAGGATTTTAATAAGGAGAAGATCCCAATCCATCTTGCCCATTTTACAGATGAATAAACTGAGGCTTCGTCATATGGCTTGCCCACGGCCACACACAGAATTAAGATCAAAGCCAACACTAGAACTTGGGTCTCCTGAGTCTGGGGTTCTAGAGACATATAGAAAATAACTTCATGAGAGAACAGATAGAAAACTACTGTTCCTTAGTTCTGTTAAGTTTCTTCTATTCTAGTACTTTTAATACATAATAATAAAATCTAATTATAACTAGCATTTATGTAATGCTTTAAAGTTTGCAAAGCACTTCACATGTTAACTTATTTGATCCTCAAAAGTTCTGGGACATAGGTACTATTATCCCCATTTTACAAATGAGGAAACTAAGATGTAGTAATCCCATAAAACTTGCTTAGGTCTCACAGCTAATAAATGTCTTATGCAGGATTCAAACTCGGGGCTTTCTGACTTGAAGTCCGATACTCTACAAATTCATCACCTAGCTTTTAGCTCGTATCACAGAAGCTGGTAGGTAACCCCAAACATGGAGAATACCAAAAAAGAATCTTGATTGGATATTACTTTTAGACAAAATATAGAGACTTCCCCCCCATGATTGCCCTTGATGACATCTGCTTCAGAAAACACTAATAATGCAATGCTTTTTGAGTAGTTATGTATTTAATAATAACCATAATAGCTAGTGCTTCTATAGATTCTTAAAAATTTGTGTAATTCAAAGGCAAAGCCTTTACCTAGGTAGAAATTCCTGCCCAAATCCACTCCCCAGTCCTTGTGGGTTTGATTCTGTTTTATCCTGTATTTCTCCTCCCTTTCCCAAACAGGAAAAGCTGTCTACATTCAGTGCTCTCAGTCTTTCTGGATTATCATCTGTACTTCTCCTTCCTGTCATTATAACCAAAGGCCCTATACTAGGTCTTCATTTCTACCTTTCCTCCTAGTGACCTTATCACTCTTATGAGTTTAATTATAATTGCAAATGTATAAGTATTCAACCCATATCTCCTAAATTCTGCTCCTGCATTACCAACTGCCTAACTGGATGTCCTAGGGTAGGCATCTCAAACTCAACTTGTCCATTGCATTTTTCTCTTGTTAGACATGTTCACAATCTTAGAGCCTCCTCTCCTGCTCATTCTCCTGCACCTAATCTATCCAACATAATGCCAACCTGAACCTGACTTCTGACGCCCTGTTCAGTCCTATTTATTTCCATCATGTCTTCATCACATAACACCTTGGCTATCATCTCTGTTGAGACTCCTCACCTCTTGGACTACCGCAATATCCTTACTGGTATCTCTCCATCATCTCTTTCCTCTCCGAATTATATTCCACACATCTGTGTTTACGGGTCTAAAGCTATCAAAACTCCAGCAATTTCTCTCTTGCTTTTAGGATAAAATACAAACTCATGTTTGACATGATCCTTCACAGTTGGGGCTTGGTGTATCCTTTCCAGACTTAGTACACCTTTCACATATTCTAGCCCAGTCTAATTGGTCTAGACATTCCTCTCACAGGCTACTCTAGTTAATACTATCTCTGCCTTTTTTCAATCTAACCTCCACTTTTACTTGTCTAACTCTCTGTGACCCCATTTAAGGTTTTCTTGGCAAAGATATTAGAGTGGTTTGCCACTTCCCTCTCCAGATCATTTTACAGATTAGGAAATTGAGACAAATGGGTTAAGGGACTTGCTCAAGGTTACACTACTAATTAGTGTCTAAGGCCAGATTTTAACTCAGGAAGATAGACTTTCTGACTTCAGGCACAGCCCTGTATCCACTGTATAATCCCCAATTTCCTTCAAAGCTCAGCTCAAGCCCTACCTCCTCCATGATGTCTTTCTAACATCCTCCCCACACCTGCCACATTTCATTATACTATATTTCTTTTACTTATATTTCATCTTCATCTTCCAAATTGGAGTATCAATTCCTCCAAGACAGGGTCTGTTTAATTTTCTTTATAATTTCAGTGCCTAGTGTTACTACTGGGCTTGTATCTCAAAGAAATCTTAAAGAAGGGAAAGGGACCGGTATGTGCAAAAATGTTTGTGGCAGCCTTTTTTGTAATAGCTAGAAACTGGAAACTGAGTGGATGCCCATTAATTGGAGAATGGCTGAATAAATTGTGGTATATGAATGTTATGGAATATTATTGTTCTGTAAGAAATGACCAGCAGGATGATTTTAGAAAGTCCTGGAGAGACTTACATGATCTGATGCTGAGTGAAATGAGCAGGACCAGGAGATCATTGTATACTTCAACAACAATACTATGTGATGATCAATTCTGATGGACGTGGCTCTCTTCAACAATGAGATGAACCAAATCAGTTCCATTTGTTCAATAATGAATAGAACCAGTTACACCCAGCGAAAGAACTCTGGGAAATGAGTGTGAACCACTACATAGAATTCCCAATCCCTCTGTTTTTGTCTGCTTGCATTGCATTTCCTTCATAGGTTAATTGTACATTATTTCAAAGTCCAATTCTTGTGGAACAATATAACTATGGACATTTACACATGTATTGTATTTAACATATACTTTAACATATTTAAATGTATTAAATGTCTACCTGCCATCTGGGGGGAGGGAGTGGGGAAAAGGAAGGGAAAAATTGGAACAAAAGGTTTTGCGATTGTCAATGCTGAAAAATTACCTACGCATGTATCTTGTAAATTTAAAAAATTGTAATAAAAATATTTCAGTGTCTTGGCACAGCACCTGGTTTATAGGCATTTAGCAGATAGACAATAAATTGGACCCAAAATTCATCAGATCAGATTAAGCAGTGCTTTTAATGGTCCCAAGCTTCTTCCTAAAAATTTTTTTAATTATTATCTTCTAGTGATTCTATATGCCAGTGAGTCATAATATACAAGTCTTTGAAGAATCTGGTGCTAGCCAACCAGAGTGTAATGAGAGATGCATGGTGAACATGAATGAAAAATTGCAAGCCAGAAGAAGCATATAGGATAGCTCCTTAGAGATATTTGAAAAAAAAAAAAAAAAAAAAAAAAAAAAAACACCACAAAAGTCATGTAATAAGAGCTCAGGATAACTAGTGGTCTGCCCTTATTCTTTTTATGATCTTCCCCTTTCCCCCATGGGGGATTTATGTTAGGACATGGGCACAGCTATATAGGATGATAGCGTGGATGATTTGCCATCTGCACTGCTGGGGAAAAAAAAATCATTTGGATGAAATAGATCCATCCAAGAAAGGACTTAGAAAATGCAATGGTGAACTATTGCTTATAAATCAGGATATTAAAATTAACTGCCTTTGTCCTTCAACTACTCCATTTGAAGGTTATTAGTTTCATTGCCTTGTGCAGAATGTGGGAGACTCCTGTTCTTGGAACATGCCTAAAAAGATGAATACTATTCCAAGCAGTAAATCTCAAGTGAAAATTTGTTGCAAGTACTGTTCTCCTGGGGAAAGAATGGTAGATCCAAGGCTACCATCCCATGCAGAGACAGCAAATTTTAATGAAGTATTCTTGCTAACTAGACAAGAGAGGCAAGCGAGCACTGACAGCAACTCTTAAATTTTAGATGGCCCTAGGGGAAAACCAGCTGCTTTCCCTACTTAGAGTTCTGGGCCTATTTTCTTCTCCCATTCTACTTAGTAGGGTATCCCCTCACTTTCTTTACAAAGCCACAGAACCCTTCTAGGACAGGAGCTGTGTTTTTGATCCCAAAGCCCAATTTAGGCAGAATATGCCCTCCTTGCAGAATAACTGAGGAAAGATTTGTAGCACTCCTTTTGCTAAATAGTAATCAGGATCATACTTGCATGCCTGTTTATCAGGAGTTGGGAATGGGTGGCCACATGAAACCTACAGATGTTTCCCATCCTCAGCCCCAGCTTAGACAAAACAAACATAGGAATTGATCATCTGATCCTCAGAGTGCTTGAGCTTTTCAGGAAGCTATCACCACTTGGTGTAGTGAGAAGAGAAATGTTCTTGGAATCAGAAAATAGGGATTTCAGGAGCAATTCTGACAGTAATGCAATCCAGCCAATCTGGCCTTCCTTCTGCTTCTCACTCATAACACTCCATCTCCTCCCTAGGTGCCCTTGCTTTGATCATGCTGCAAAATGTACTTCTTTCTTACCTGTCCCTATTTTTATAACTCAGCTCAATCATTATCTTCTGCATCAAATGCAATTACTGCCTTACCTCCTAAACTACCTTGTATTTAATGACTTTGAATATATTTGTATTTATACTATGCATATTTAAAAACTACTTGCTCACTGCAGGAAGGGAATGGTTCATTCTTTGTACTTTTATCTATATCACCTAGAACAGTACCTGGCGCGTAATAAATTATTTAATAGTTGTTCATTGGTTGCTTGCTTGCTTGACAAGAGAAGAGCAAGGCACGAATGGATCTCTGTTGCCTACAACTATCTTCGTGGTTATATTAGTACGGACCCCTTTCCTCCTGAGCTCTCGGGGGCTCTCCATTTCTGGCCAAATCACATGGTCTTGCGGCTCTAGGACCTCTCTTCCCCTCCCGATTTAGTGCCAGACGCCCATATAAATCCATCATGCATCTCATCTCACCTTCTTGCCACACCTTTCCTTAATCTTTCATTTCACCTTCCCCCCCCCCCCTTGGGATATGGATATTCGATATAGAAAAGAGCAATAAATTCAGCTCCTCCTAGGAGGGTCTTTTCCATTTCTTTGTTTTGAGTGGCATTTTCATGCTCTCAAGGGGGCTCCCTTTCCACGATCCTTCTCTATGTCCGCTGTCTCCCCTTTAGATGTCCTGGACGTCAGCCCCACCAGAATGGGGAGACTTAGTGCAGGGAGGGAGCTCCCGCCCCCTCTTCCTGCCCAGCCCCAGGCCCATCACCACCAGAGCTCCCTTGACTCCCCCCTGCTGTCAGACCTGGTCGCAGTCCCCGAAACATGGGTTCTCCCACCCTCTGCCGTCCTTCCTTCTTCCTCTCCTCTCCCTCCTTCCCTCCCTCCCTTCGTCCTGCTCTCCTCCTGCAAGCCCTGCCGCCTCTACACTTGAGGCTGCCGCCCCCTCCAATTGGGCAGGCTCCCCATCTATTGGTGCTGCCTCCTGCCAGTCTGTCGGGGCTAGCTCCGCGGCACTGAGCTGGGGAAGGGGCGTAACCCATTTTCGAGCTGCACATCTGTCCGAGGCTGCAATAAGAACGCTAGCGGTGGGCTCAGCTTTCCGCTCCAAGGAGCCGGGATTGCCAAGGCATCTGTAGCCCTGGGAAAGGCAAAAGGTGTGAATCGCGGGTTCCTGTGTGGTTTTTCGGGTACTCCGGAGTGCAGAGCTCCAGGATCTAGGAGTTTGCAGAGGCAGCAGAAAATCTGGACCTAGAAATTGTGTGCCCACCGTGCACCGGCCGGGCTCTGGAAACATGACTTTACCCCCTTGGGGAGGTAAGCAAGGAGCTGAGGGCACCAAAGGTTCCAGGGGCGGGTGGCAAAAAATACATGTGACTGTCATCTTGCGGGAGAGGGAGTGGGTGGGGAGCAGTACTTCCCAGACTATAGAGAGTTAATGGGGGAGATGGGGAGATAACCTTAGTGAAGTCCCCTTCCAGGTCTCACATATGGCTTAGGGGTAAATGGGCTCCTATCCAGGAGTCTTTTGTCCCTTAGAAAAGACCCCCACATTGTTAGGCATGTCTCCATTTTATCACTGCTTTGTAGCATCTCTGCAAAGCCTGTTAGATTGGGATTCCCTCTACCCCAATCTTCTTTTTGGAAAATGTGACACTGTCACTATAGCTAATTTGTAAAAGGATGCTTGATTAGCTTTGGGATTAATTAATACACTGTGTTGTGCAGCATCTCATTCTCCAAAAGTGTATTCTAGCTTATGTTTGTGTTTTCTGATGGAGTTGATTGGAACTGAGAAAATATAATTACATTAGATACAAATTCATTTTGATCAGAATTCAATTAAAATTCAGATGCATCTGAGGGGGAACACCTGTTACTATGCATTGTAATATGTTTTTTTGTATTTGTTGAATTGAGTTTTAGGCCCTCTGTTCTTGACTTTAGAAGGACCAAGTTGAAGTCCTTTCCAGGTCTAGATCTGTGATCTTATGTATGCTTTCTATTTTTCTCTCCACAAACCACAAGGTTAGTTGCAATTTGCCTTTTAATTGTGATTTCACCATTTTTTCATATGAATCAGTAGGATTCTGTCTGGAAGAAAAAAAATAGAAAATCAGATTCTTCACCATTTGTGCCCTCATTGTTTGAAGAAAGTAAGAGATTCCTGGAGGGGAAAGGGAGAGAGAAGAGAACCTTTAGTGCAAGTGTGAACACATTTTCTTCCAGACAGCATATGAAAACCAAGCTCCCATAAGAAACTGTGATAGAATAGTTATAGCCCAGGGTTGGAAATTAGGCTGGCTATGTATCACACTAGCTCCATGACTTTAGATAAGCTATAGAATCATAGACCCAGAGTAGAAGGGGCTCTCAAATACCAGTTTAAGATTGTATAGGTGATGTGGAAAGTAAGATTTAAATCCAAGTCTTCTGACCTCAGGTCTCTTCACTAAATTATGCTTGCATCTGTGAAATGATCTCTAAATGACCTTTAAGGTCACTTGCCAGTTCAGATATTTTATGATTCCACAAAAAAAAAAAAAAAAGCAGCTGATAAACATTATTTGAAGGGGGAAAAAAAAAAAAAAAGAAATGGTAGCCAGCAGGTTAACCAGAATGAATGGTAAGAAAGCCAGAAAGCTGTGGGGTGTCTCTTCATGCTGAGAAATCTTTCTGAACCTTCTAACTGGTTTCTGATTTATGCAGTGCTACAAACAGCACACTGTACAAGGAAAGGGGGATTGCTTACTGTGTCAGTGGGAAGACATAGCTTGCAAGATTATTCCCTTTCTGTAAAGATTTTCTTTAAAAAATTTTAAATAGCAAGTAAAGAAAAGAACAGGGTGTGTATGGTAGAAAGCAAAGCATGCTAGGTTTGGCCTGACAGTACCAGGGTCAAGTCTACACTCAGCATCTCTTAGTATCTTCCCTCTGAGATTATTTCCAGTGTATCCCTGTATATCTTGGTTCTACATCGTCGTTTGCATCCTGTCTCTCCTAACAGACTATGAGGTCCTTGAGAGCTGGGACTGAATTTGTTTTTTTGTGGGTTTTTTGGGGGGGAGGGGGTTAGATTGTTGTTTTGTATCCCTGGCACTTAGCACAGTGCCCATCACCAAGTGAACATTTAACTATACTTGCTTACTGCCTCTGTGGCCTGGGGCAAGACAATCAGACAATCTGGACCTAAAGGGCATGGAGGTGGAGTTGGTATGGATAATCTCTAACTCTTCTAGATCTAACTCCATGATCACATGACAATTCTTTTAAAATTTCTTAAAAATTATGAACTTAATAACTGGATAGGACTGAACCTCTGATGTCAGTGATAAAAGGATGGGGAGATTTTACAATGCAAGTCAAACCTTTTCTACAAATTATAACGTTGTTTAGCACAATGGTCCCCTAACTTTTACATTCACACAACTCTATCAGCAAAATCTTTTTCATTATGCATTCTCAATATGTGTATGTTTACTTATTTGTGAATTATATACATGTACTACTGTAGGGTTAGGGCAGCTAGGTGGCGAAGTGGGTAATGCTGGGCTTGGAATTAGAAAGACTCATTTTCAAGCGTTCAAATTCAGCTGTGGATACTTCCTAGCTGTGTGACCCTGGCAAGTCACTTAACCCTGTTTGCCAGTTTTTTTCTTCTATAAAATGAGCTGAAGAAATGGCAACTCACTCCAATATCTTTGCCAAGAAAACACCAAGAGTCAAACAACTGAAAAATGACTTAACACTGATAATTATGTACATCATAATAACATAAAATAATAGGACATTTTAAATGTTAAGTGATTTTATATTTAACACTGTAGTGATAATTATGTACATTATAAAACATACAAATAATAGGACATTTTAAATGTTAAATGATTTTATACTAGAGTCAATAAAAACCTATTGAAATAGACTAGTACTTTAGGAAAGTCACTTTAGCACTTGAATGCAGGATAAGTTGGAAGGGAGAGAATTGAGGCAGGGAAATCAATTAGGAGGATTTGGTGATGAGAATCTCAACTAAGATGGAGGGCTTTGGGAGCAAAGGACACAGATATGAGAAATGTTGGAAAGGTGAACAGGACAAGCCTTTGCAGTTGAATAGATATGTGGGATAAGGAAGAAGTTAAAGATTATGTTGCTGAAGATTACCATTTGAGTGAACATGAGTGGTGCTCTAGAATAACTTACTGAAGTTCAGAAGGCAAGTGGATTTGTGAAGAATTATAATGTAGTGTATACATAAAAACTATCCAATATGATTCACTCCATCATACTTAAAATGGGGAGGCAGGGCAGGGTTGTTGCCCTGGAGCTGTGTTGTAGGGGTGTATCTGGGGTACAAGAAATGTATTTGGGGGGGTTTTCACAATAGAATCCATAGGTGCCCAACTAGCAGTATAATTGTCCTGAGAAGCCAATTCAGCAGAAGGGAGAGAATGGATCCCACAGCTAGTACTTATTTGTTAAGTGTCTGAGCTTGTATTTGAACTCAGGTTTTCCTGATTCCAGGATTGATGCTCTATTGCTGTGCCATCTAGCTGCCCCCAAATGAGATATGTGTGAAGCACTTTACCAACTGTAAAGTGTTATGTAAATACTAGCTATTATTATTATTATTTTGGGAATAAAGTCCTAACATTGGAATTAATGGGTCAAAAGCAATGATCATTTTTGTGATCAACATATTCCTCTCCAAAATATCTGTACCAGCCTTCAGACACACTATTTCAGAAGGCCTGTTTGCCTTCAATCAACAAGCATTTATTAAATGCCTACTAATCCCAAGGGACACAAAGAAAGATAAAAAATAATCCCTGCCTTCAAGGAGTCTGTAGTCTACTGAGAGGAACCATATGCAAAGAATATGTAAAAACCACATCTGGACAGGGTAATATGGAAGTGATCTCAAAGAGAAGGTATTAGTATATTGTGTATTGTGCTGTTCATCCAACATTCTCAGAGAACCACTGGAGAGAATTGGAATAGATGGGCTACCTGCTGGGGCTTGAAGGAAGCTGGGAGAAGGGGAGGAGGAGGGAGAGAATTTTGAGCATGGGGGAGAGCTGGTGAAACATCTTTGAGTCAGGAGATGAAGTGTCTTCCACGAGGAACAGCCAGCAGACTTGTGTCACTGCATCAAAAGGTCCATGGAGAGGAGTAAGGTAAGAAGGCGGCAAGGTTAAAGAGCGTCAGAACCCAGAGGATTTTATATTTGATCCCAGAGGTGAGAGGGAGTCAGACAGGGAGCTTATGGAGAAGAGGGTGACATGTTCAGGGCTGCACTTAGAAAGATCACGCTGATGGGAGAGACTGGAGACAGACCCTTCTCCCACCGGAATGCTGATGGTCTTTTCCTGGGTGGTGAGAAGTGAGAATGTACAAAATAATCAACAGGCCTGAATTTTTGCAATGAAATTTACAAAGCAAGGTTCTTGGTTCAGAGGGTGGGTGGGAAAGGGGGAACCAAGAGAGGTTTGGGGAGAGCCGAAAAGGGTTATGGGATGGTGACTCAATTAGGGTGTCATCAAGGGAGAAGATTGCCTTGCTTTGGCAAGGACCCAGGAGAGCTTACGTGTGGAATGGATTCAGTTAGCTCCTAGATGTTGAGGAGAAGGACTCTTATCCTCTGTGTCAGGTTAAATTAAGATTGTCTCAATTTGTATTTCTCCTATAATCATCCTAGATATAATGATGTAGTGTTATTGGTTGTGGATAACCTTCTATGACTCCACAAAAACACTAGAGTGGTTTGCTATTTCCTTCTCCAGTTCTTTTGACAGATAAGGAAACTGAGGTAAGTGAAGTTAAGTGACTTACCCAAGGTCACATAACTAGGGCCTGAGCCTGTATTTGAACTCACCTCCTTCTGTCTCCAGGGTTTAGTGCTCTATCTGCTGCACCATGTAGATGCCCCATAGAAGTAGCATAGAATAAGAAATAACATTAGGCTTGGAGCCATAAGGCTTGGGTTTGAATCCCAACATGGTTGAATCACATAACTTCTCAGCCTTAGTTTCCTTATCTGTAAAATTGGGATAATACTGCTTATCTCAGAAAAGAAAAATAAAATAAAATAAAACCCTTTGTACACTATAAAGCATTATGTGGGCTACAAAATGTATTTTTCTTTTACTTTACCCTCTCTGCTTAATAACAGCCTACATTTATGTAATGCTTAATAAAAAGCTTTAAATGTGTTATTTAATTTGATCCTCACCACCACCCTGTGAGGTAAATGCTATTATTATTTCCATTTTACAGTTTAATAAAATGAGGCTAAAGTGTCTAAGGCAGGATTCAAAATCAGGCCTCCAAGTGCACTGCTCTGTCCATATGGCAATATCTAGGTACTTAGCATACATGCTAAATAAAGTGTGAGCCATTCAAGGCTGCCCATACACTTATGGTTTATTTCAGAAGACAGAGTTCTCAAAATACATAGCTCCAGTAGTCTTTGCTTTTATATCTGTTCAAGAAAACTTCTGGTACACTGAATTCACAAGAGGACCAATGAGTAATTTGATCATACTAAAAGTGTTTTAAGAGAGTGAAATGATATCATAACCCAACTATGATTCTGGCTTTCATCATTTAATATTGGGGTGAAAAAATATATAAGATCATCTTATTCTGGTCTTACCAGTACTACTTTTATGATAATAATTTAAATGTTTATCACAAATGGGTAGTATTTGATTAAGCAAGTATTTACCTGCATCACAAAAGGCATCAGGTATCTAGGGCTAAATTGGTTGTGCTGGTAAAATTTTATCAACAAGATATTTGTTTTGGACATTTTCCAAGGAAAAGTTTTACCCATTGTGTTTTTAATTATCATTAATGAAAATTCTCTGGATTTGGATGAACTATTATCTCATACTTTCTCTCTTTACTACCACCATACAATTCTTGTAGTGTGAAATAACTCTTAAAAATCCTGTGTCTAGCGCATTATTTCAGTGGATGGAATCCAAACAAGGATTAGAAGCAAACTTAAATGCTGGCAATAAACTAGGAAAAAAACAATAAAAAACAACCAACTCATTTATATCCAGAAAGAGATTTTTAAAATAATCTACATTTATTTTTTTTTAAATTCCCTAAGCACTGACAAGCTATTTTATGCTTACTCCATAAAGGAGGTAGCCACAAGAAAAATCATAAGATTTTTGCTAACAGGACTCCTATGGATTAATGAGGTAGCAGTTAGCTGGTAAAGTGAATAGAATCAGGAAGATATCGTCTTGAGTTCAAACCTGGCCTCAAATACTTAATAGCCTGTGAGGCCTTGGGCAAGCCACATAACCCCGTTTGCCTCAGTTTCCTTATCTGTAAAATAAGCTAGAGAAGGAAACAGCAAACCATTCCAGTATGTTTATCAAGAAAACCCCAAATGGAATCATCAAAAGTCAAAAATGACCAAACCACAAAAACATTAATTCTTCAAAACGAGTTATTTTCTTTATAAATACTTAGAATCTAGTTAGAATTTCATTATGCTCTTTTTAGATTAGAAAAGTTTGATTTCTCTACAAATACACACTCAAAACCAAAGCAGAGAGTTAGGAGAAAGGGAAGAATTCTAATCTCCTTTAAAAATAATCATCTTTTTATTTAAAAAAAAAAAAACAGTAGTTTCTTCTCTGGCCCTCCCACCCCCAAAAAAAGTCTTTTTCATTTCCCCAGAGAAAAATGAGACCTTTATTATCTCTATTAAGGAACATGCATTTCATAAGGAAATGAGTCTGATACTGCTGTCTTAACTACATGTCTGTCTGCATCCATTTCAAGAAAATCATTAGAATAATAATTAAAATATCACAATGTATTACTCAATTTTGTATAACATATTAAAAGGAAAGAATTTTTTTAAACAGGGAAAAAAAATTTGTTCATGGCAAAAGTTTAAGGTCAGTTTGTTTATATTTTGCTGCCATCAGCTTTCACAATAGAAACATATGGTGGAAATAGAGTTCTTCAATAGAAATATCCTCAGAAAACAGTGAAATGAAATATCACTTTCTCTTTCTTTTCAGGTTGATCATACCAGTGCAGAAGAGTGCTCTTTAGGGGGAAAAAAAGAAGCCAACATACATCCAAACAACATTTTTGATGGAAAAAGTAGAACTACAAATAAAAGAGAATCCAGACTTTTTTAAAATCCATAAAAAATCATAAAGAAAAACATCTGTGTAGAACACTTGTACTTGCAAAAGGGATAAAATAAAAAAATACCAAAAAACCCCAAAACAAACAAACAAAAAAAACCCAACCCTGTCATTTCACATGATATTTTCATCAGCTTTTTTCCCATAAAAAAACTAAAAAAGAGAGCAGATATATTGTTTTCTAGAGACTGAGTGTGATGCAAAAAATGGAGACAACAGTGGCAGAAATTCAAGTAGAAAGCAAGGATGAGAAAGAATCTATAGACATAAGTCCTCAGGCTGAGGAGCAGGTTGAAAAAGCATCCATGATTTGTTTTAAAAGAAGAAAGAAATCATCGAAAGCTTTGAAGTCTAAGAATTGTTCTGAAAAAGCACCCCATCATACAGGTCCAAGCAGTACCAAAGATCACACAGAAATGGAAGCTTCAGATCAGTTTCAGTCACCACAGGGGACCTGGGCAGCGATCAGACGTTTTATCACTCGACAAAAAAGGTCAAAATCTTCAAAGAAACAAGTCCCCTTAGATGCTAAAGCACAACCTAAGGAAAACACCGATGGCATCAAACCCACTAAGAAAAAGGCTCGATCCAGGATTAAAATTCCCTGCATAAAACTCTCGAGAAGCAAGAAAAAATGCAGCCATTCCCAAATCATTGAAGAATCTGAATGCAATATGGAAGTAAAGGAAGTTACAGGCAGTTTAGGTACAGAGATCCAGATTCTTCAGGAAGCTCCGGCTGTAAAGGAAAAATTAACTGCAGATGTAAGTGGAGGTAACTCCCAGGGAGATAGTGCAAAGGTGCCACAGGTGAGTGACATCAAATCTTCTGGGGAGAATGTGGCTTCCATAGAACTTGGAGCTGATACAGAGCCTTGTGCTACTCATACAGCAGCATTAATCCTAGAAAAAGATATGGAAAAGACAGAGGAGAAACAGGTTGTTAGCCTCCATCAAGTAAGTCTCCCTGAGACTTCAGAAGTGGGACATCAGCTCCCCCAGGAGAATACGGAGGTCAGTAGTGCTGTGGTAGCCGCTGAACCCTCCACAGAGCCACCTGCTACCCCAGAAACACAGGTCATGGAAGAAACAATTAAGGATGTCATGGAACAGGAACCAAAAGAGGAAGAACGTGAAAATGGAGGTATGGCTTCAGAAAAAAACAAGTCAAAAGATACCACAGTGTGCTTCAGTGCTTTCAAAGAAAACACAGTAAGTCCAAAAACACCCCAGTTAGAAGAAAGCAAAAGGATGGAACCAATTGCTATTATTGTCACAGACACTGAAGTCAGTGAATTTGATGTAAAGAAATCCAAAAATGTCCCTAAGAAATTCTTAATTTCGATTGAAAATCAGCAAAGTGAGCCATTTTCTAATGCTGTATCATCCAAAGGAGTTAATGATTTTGAGGGCAGAACTTCTGAGCAGTATGAGAAGCTTTTAATAGAAACTGCTTCCTCGCTTGTCAAGAACGCCATTCAGTTGTCTATAGAACAACTGGTGAATGAAATGGATTCTGATGACAACAAAAGAAACAGTCTTATATAAAAAAACAAAAACAAAAAACAGAATTTCAGCTCATGTTTTCTTTAATGGAAACCCAATGAAGAATTATTTTACATTTTATGACATCATTAATTCAGAAGAATCACTAGAGATACATTTACAATCTCCAAAACTCAATAGCACTAGCTTCTGTCTAGCTGAGATGAGAATTTGGACCAGAAATGTACTTACTATATTGCTCCTTAATGTCCTTTGATGATAAAATCTTGTTTCATAAAGCAATTCAGTTCTGCATATACATTAAGCCTGCAGTTTCAACCTCCTCCTCTTTTTTTTTTTACAATGCAATTTCGTTATTATAATTGTGAATATGGTGAGCTAGTTTTATAGATGTATGAATTATTGTGGTTGAATAGCTAGCCAATGGTTTTACCTCAGAAACATAATACACTGCTATATCTTAATTTCAGAGGCATATTTGTATGTTCACAAAATGCATATTTTAATTAGGAAGAGGCAGTTTTCTGTTCTTGATTTTTCTAAGCTATTGGCAAAAGCTGCATTAAAATGCCTTCAGTTGGTGACTAACTGGAGAGCTGTAAATGTTACCTTAATTTCTCCCTCCTCTATACATTTACATTGATACTCTTGTTCCTCCTTTTTTACAAGAGGTATCCTTGACAAGGGGTGGGGTGGGGGGGTTGCCGGAAATAGGGAGATTAGTAAAGCATCACTCCTCCTTAAGTTATGGTATTAAGTTACCATGAAAGTACCTTGGCACTTTTGGTTCCCTATCCCTCTAGCAAGTAGATGGGTTAGTAGAGGGATAACAAATTCAAAGAAAGGTAGCTTAGCAGCTTTAAACCCTTTGAAGAGCTCAAACATTTTCATTTTGGGAAAGCATCAGTCAAATTTGGCCAAAACACCAAGTTATTTATTATTTCTTTTATTAAAATTGTGTGATGTTTCCAAAAAAAACCATGACAGACTGTTCTGGTATCTGCAGAACTAATTTTTACTTTAAACAAATTAGCAATTCTGTGGTGGAGAAAGATGAATAGAGCATTTTCCATATTCTGCTCAGAGAAGGTGGCTTTTTTTTTTTCCATTCAGAATTTAGCTACACCAACTATGGAAGAGATCTTTGTAACAAATTAAAAGGAATTTTTTTTTCTTAGAAAGAAAAAATAAATACACTATTATGTTTTGTCAGTGGCAAGAGTTGAACTAAATAATAGATATGACTGGCTCAATTTAGACAACCTTAAAAAGAGAAGTGAGCTATTATTTAGAATAGGGTCCCAGTTAGTTGATTGTTAAGAAGGGGAGGGAAGGGAAACTCACCATTTCTGTTTCTATCAGTGATTGCCTTTCTAGCTCAAAGGAGAGTCATTTTGCCACCTCAGTATTTGACCAGAGCAAAGGCTCCCAATGTTTCCATATGACTACCTCACAGAGGAGCATTTGGTCCTAGAGCTAAATTTTGGCAAGCTCCAAATGGGGTGTTCCCGAAGGCAAGGAAAAGTATTGACTAGATATGTAAGATATCTATATTACAGAGAGTTACATTTTCCTGTTAAGGAAAAAAAACGTTAATCAACCAATTAGAAATGCTTTACTATAGTGTGGATTTTTATATTTTATGATTCATATATAGTGAATGTTACTACTTTGAACTACAAAATTTTTTTTGTTCCATTCCATATACACGTTTTTAACATAAAAAGTTCTTTACCCTGATATTAGAAAATTAAATCAATTAACACAAATGTGACAATGGGAATTTTTGCTCCAATATAAAAGTGCAAATTTGGTCCCCCTTCCACTCCACCCCCCATTTGTGTGTCCTCCATGCTTCCAAATCTGAAAAGGAAATACCAGCAATTTCTCATGCAGTCAAATGTATCATCCACAGTTGTCTTCAGGGGATATTTTTTTAGGATACATGAGCAAAGACTCAAAAATCAAATTTTTAAAATTATATAACCTTACTTTTTCAAATGACTTCGGTCAATAATCTCAAATTTTCTCTATGTGGTGCTAACAGATTTGGATGCTTTCTTTTTATAACTTGCTAGCAAATACTATGCCATATTTATGAAGTAAAGAATTTTAAAACCCTTATGTACATCCTTATGTACTTTAGTTTTGTGATGGATACAATACCCATTTATTGTAAATGCCTTTGTGCCAGTGGACTTATTTGAATTTTAAATAATTATTCATAGCAGATCAAAGATAGAATTTTTACTAACCACTGAAAATGTTTTAAAAGGGGTGCCATGCAATTAAGCAGGAAAATTTACCCTATAAATTTTATGTTGTTCCAGTACCATATGAAAATAACATTATCACTAAATGCAGAAAATGACTTTAAACTAGCTCTATCCATTGCTATGGATTTTTCACTAGCATATTATTGGGATTAGCATATTATATTGGATCACTTTTGCAATGAGACATATTTTTGCTTGCATAGTAAATTTCTTATTCTTCAGTTATCCTACTATAAGCCATCAGCTAATTAAATTAAATAGGACTCCAGCCAGAAAAATTAGTCCAAATGTAGATTGATTGATTCTCTTCGTTTACAAGCTAAGCCTTGACATGCCTTCTAATGAGCTGTCCAAATCATTTCAATTTATGGGAATTTAGGGGATATCAGTTAAGATTTAGGAATATTTATATCAAAGATTTCCTGCAGTGATAATAACTGTTTTAAATTGGTTGATTTTTAAATATATTAAACCAATTAGAAGCAATGTTAAGTGTTTTATTCTAATCTTAATTCATTTGTTAACATCATGGAAAGAATAGGCTAAGAGGAAGATATTAATTTTCATAAATTTCCTGATTTCCAAATGCTAATCTGCAACCATAGACTAGGATTCTGAGTTTCACTTAAATCTCAAAATTTTGTCACAATGGTGGATTACTGGCTCATTAAATATATATATATATATATATATATATATATATATATATATATATATATATATATATATATATATATATATATATATATATATATATATATATATATATATATATATATATATATATATATATATGTGCATATACATCTATATTTTCTACCCTGCTCTGGCTTTGAAAGAGTGAATTATCTGGTTCAGTTAGTTTTGGTTAGAGTCTCATGAATATCAAAACGTCCCTCTGTTTTATGTACATTACTCACTTAGCATTTTCTCAAAGCTTTTTGCAAGATATAAAAATAGTTCCCAGTAACATTTAAGTAAAGGTGATAGGAAACAAAAGAACCTTCAAACAGAAAGTGTTCCCTGGCACCACCACCCCCTCTTCAAAGAATAATAAGCAATAGGGCAGAAATTTATGGCTGTGTAACTTGGGTTTAAGAGAACTACCCACACAATTATCTTTTGAAGTGATCACCAATTTTATGTCAACTATATTAAGTCTGGGATTAATAGTAGGATTTTTAATCAGAAAAATCCTATATACTGCACTGGTAAGTAGGATTATTGTCTACTTTAGGCTACTGAATGCAATTCAGTGTTAATTTTAAACATCTTGCTTTTAAAAAATAATCCCTTTGCCCCTTCATAACAATTCAGGACTCATTGCTGTTCTATATCAGTTAAGACCTCTTTTTTCTAGAGATCAAAGTAGACTGATTTTTACAATATTTCATTACTTTTAGGATTCTCTGATTTCAGCTACCCAATTACATAGGGGTTATCTATAGTTTTCTAACCTTTTAGAACAGGGATTTTTAACTTGAGGTATATAAACTTTAAAAAGAAATTATTTTGATAACTATTTCAATATAATTGATTTGCTTTATAATCTTATGCATTTTTCTTTTGCATTTAAAAATATCATTCTGAGAAAGGTTTCATAGGCTTAAGTTAATAAAGTAGTTCACATTACAAAAAAGGTTAAGAATCTCCCTAGAGAACCTTAAGTTTCATTTTATAACTAAATTCCTTTTAAATGTGTAACTTGGGTTTTGAAAACTGTATTTGATACTGCAGTTACTATGTACTTTTTTTTTTTTTTTTGCATCCCCATTTTAAGGACTTTAATTTTTACAACCACCTGGTCACATTAAAGACATTTTGTGAGAGCCTACACATACCAAAGTTCCTTATTTCATCTTAGGCCTGACTTCTGACTCTTAGAAAAAACTGAAAACTTTCAAGAAAATCCTGCAGGTTATTACAACAGTATATCTAGGACTACTCCATTCTGGAGCAGAATTCAGGGCACACTTTGGTTTGATTTCTAAGCTCTGAATTTCTATTTTTTTAGAATATAAAAGAAGGTTGCATTTAAAAACATGAATAACTCTATTCCATACTGCTTGCTCTTTTAAAAGCACATAAAAAATTCAATGTTACTTTTAAAATTGTCCTGTGTGTGTTCCATCTGAACATCCTTCTGTTCTCTTCTAGGAATAATTTCTAAGGCCCCTTTTATTGGCATCATGATTAGTACCCTCCTCTGTTTCCCAAATCTTTCCCAGTTAAAAACATGAGGAAAAAAAGAAATCTTGTAATAAATTCATATAGTCAAGCAAAACAATTCCACACAGTGGTTATATTAAAAAATGTATGTTTCTATTCCCTGAGTCCATCACCCCTTTGTCAAGAGATAGAGATAAATTGCCATTGGTACTTTGGTTATCAAATTTTTTTTTTAATTTTTAAAAAATTTTTTAGTTTTTGCTGAGGCAATTGGGATTAAGTGACTTGCCCAGGGTCACATAGTTATGAAGTGGTAAGTGTCTGAGGTCATATTTGAACTCAGATCCTCCTGACTTCAGGGCTGATGCACCATCCACTGCACCAATTAGTTGCCCTATTGATGAAAGTTTTTTTTTTCTTTTACAGTGTTGTGATACAAAGTGTCCTCTTGATTCTGTTCACTTCTTGCTACATCAGTTCACCCATCTTTCTAAGATTCTCTGAAATTATCTTTCATCATTGATTAGTTTTATTTAATGTAATTCAATTATATACTATATATTGTATATGTATATTATATATGTATACTAAATATAAACTATAATTTGTTCAACTATTCCCAAACTATAGGTACTTCTCAAGTTCTAATTCTCTTTTTTCTTTCAGTCTCTTCCCCCTTTTATGATCTATCCTCCAAATGTGAGGATACTGCTATTATTCTCCTTCTTAATACTAGCCTTTTTTTTTATCCCCCTCAGTTCCCTAGTTTAGTTTAAAGTAATTTTACACCAAACCCTGTGTGTGTGTGTGTGTGTGTGTGTGTGTGTGTGTGTGTGTGTGTATAAGACAGAGAGAGATGAAATTCATTAATACCTGCTTACCCCATCCCTTTATCTTGGTTTGTGCCTTGGTGCATTTCAAAGATCCTGGTATAGATCCATAGCTCTGGTATAATAAGAAATGCTTAGAAGCCCTGTGCTCCATTAAAAATCCATTTCTCCTTACAAGATTATATTTAGCTTTACAAAGTAAATTATTCTTGATTACAAATCGATATTTTTTGTTTTTTTTAATTACTGTATTTTAAGAACTCTTTTCACTTTAGGTCCTATATGATTCTCATTGTGGTTCCTTACTATTTAAATTGTTTATGATTTATTGCAA
Organism: Sminthopsis crassicaudata; assembly: GCF_048593235.1. NCBI lineage: Eukaryota > Metazoa > Chordata > Mammalia > Dasyuromorphia > Dasyuridae > Sminthopsis > Sminthopsis crassicaudata. Next base: position 330,657,240 of record NC_133618.1, read on the forward strand.
ATTTTTGTCTTTGAGATGAGAGTTCTAGATTTTAGCTCGACATTCCTAAATGTTTTGAATTTAGGGTGATTTTTTTTCTTTCAATAGGTAATTTGGTGGATTTTTTTCTTTGAGTCTGGTTCTAATAGACTGGGAAGTTTTCATTTATGATTTCTTGAAATACAGTGTCCAAATTGTGGTAAATGGTTTTCAAGGAGTCTGATTCTTAAATTGTCTATCCTTGATCTGTTTTCCAGGTCAATTGCTTTTGATAGTAAATAGCTTTACATTTTCCTTCATTTTTTTCTAATGGCTTTATTGTATTCTAGTATTTCTTATTTCATAAAGTTCTTGATTTCTATTCCAATTTTCAAGGAATACATTGCTTAAGAAAAGTTTACTACTTCCTACTTTAGGTATTCATTCATCTTCAATTCTTTCTCCAGAACTTTGATCTCCTGCTTCACTTCTGGATATTCATTTAGTTCTTGAGGAAGATTGATTTTTTGTTTGTTTGTTTTTGATCTTGCTTGCAATTGTGTAGTTCCTCTTTTCTAGGTTGAATATCTGACTATCTCTGGATCTAAAACAATTTATAGTGACGTCTTCTTTACTCATTTCTTCAGCCATGGTTCCTAAACTGGGGCTTTGTGCCAGGGCCAGGCTGGGTCTTCTTGGGGGGGTGGGGAATGAGCCCCGGTTTTAACCTGAGTTAACTAGAGTTCTTGAATCGACCCCCACTTCCTAGGTGTATCAAAACTAAATGCATCTAGTTGGTTTTTAGGCCCTCCTGGATCTATAGTAGTGATTCAGAGTGCTAGATCATCGGGGTCTCTACTCTTGCTTACAAAGACATACAGGCTGTAGGTTTCTCTGGTCTGTTCTTGTGCTGAGAAGCTTCCTTCTTGTTTGCGTATGGCACAGGCTTTTCTGGAAGGGCCCCTTTCTTATTGCCTAAAGACCTTTGACTTTTTAATTCTGGGAAGGAGCCATTTAATGTAGTTTCTCAGTGAATTTCTTGATCATTATTCAGTCTGGTGCTATTTTTAAGGTTTTGCTGAAATGTAAGGAGCTGGGACGCCTGCATTTGCTCATGCAAGCCATCTTGGTCTGACCTTGACTGTGCATTTATGCAAATGGGACTATTTCTTAGAGAAGTTGTTCTCATATAGAAAATTCTAACTGGACTTGGAGTCAGTCTAACCAGACTTAGACTTATCTCTACCCCACACCAGATTTTGGACAAATCTGTCTTTTTGGGCCTCTATTTCTTCATTTGGAAAAAATCCAAGGGATTAGATTAGTGACCTTTAAAGGCCTTTGAGCTTTTGGCAGAGGTTCTTAACCTGAATTAAAATTGATTTTGTGGGGTCCATGAACTTGGATGGGGAAAAATAATATTTTGGTTTCCTTTATAATCTTATGTGTTTTGTTTTATATATTTAAAAAACATTATTCTGAGAATTCCATAGACTTCACCAGAATGCTAAAAGGTCTATGACAAAAAATTTCAGAACCCTTGTTGTGTGGTTTATGATTCTACTATCAAATGGAAGTATTATTAAGTGTAATTAATTCTGTCTTGACCTAACCAGAACTAAGTAAATCTGACAATATACAGAGCTTTTAAATAACTACATGATGTATTCACTTTGAATATGTGAACAGGTGCAGGAACAAAATTCAATGCTACATATATTTATAGTAGTACTTTGTCTTGAAAATGTTAAGTAGAAGAGATATTACAAAAGTTCAAGTTGCATTTGTGATTCTCATTAAAATGGCTAGAGTTATATTTCTGTATAACAGATACTACTGTCAAAGAAATTGTGCAGAAAAGAGATGTCTTAAGCTGAATTAATATGTAAAAATTACTCATCCAGATTAAATATGCTGTATCAGGTCCATGTTGTGTTTTGCATAATATGGCTGGTCTATCTCTTGTATGTGAAACATGAATACATTATGTTTCTTTTCTAAGCACAGAAAGCTTAAAATTGAACTACTAAACATAGCTCAGCTATAAAACTTCATCTTCCGTTTATGCTTTTGGTTGGAAAAAAAAAAAAGGAGAGGTCAATTGATGCCTTACATCATGACTCTGTCTTATTATCACATACTCTTTTTTTCAATAAGTGCACCCAAACAGTAAGGGATATTTAAAACATGAAGGAGATATGAATTTCATATAAACCAATGAGCAATTCGAAGACAGGCCCAATTCCAGATGAATTCTAGTTGTTTGCCTTTCTAATATTTTTGCCATTTTTACTGGAGTGGACTTTTCATCAATTTCATTCATTGTAATTTTTATCACCTTTTTAAAAGCTTTATTTTTTGATAGTATTAATGTGAAAAATGCCTCTTTCCGAGTTAAGAAGTTTACTGGCTGACAAATTATGTTTCCTTGAGGTCAAGATAAACACTAATCTATCGATTGCAGTTAAGAAGTTAACTATTTCTTTTTAAGCACTATAAGAACTATGCTATTCAACTGGAACCTCTTGTATATCACTCTCCTTGGGGTGCTTATTCCTATGTCTATGCCTTTTAAGTGATATGTAATAAGATCATTATGAGTATCTTATCATAAAATCCTGTTGTTGATAAACCCAGTAATCATAGGGTTCAAACAGACCAAATAAAACCAAATTCTGCTCCAAAGCAAAATGATGATGCTAATAACAATAGCTAGCATTTATATAGCACTTTAAAGTTTGCAAAGCACTTTACATGTTATCTCCTTTGATTCTCACAATTTTAGGAGGTCTCCCATTTTTACAGATGAGGAAACAGAGGCATAGAGACATTAAATGACTTGCTCAGGGTCTGAGGCAAGTCTTGCTGATTCTGATAGCCTCAATTTATACCCCTTTCCATAAAGCACCACTATCACTGTATCCATGGAGACATGTCTGCACATATGCCATGTGTACATAGGTGAGCACATATGTGAGCCAGCTGCTTCTCTCTTGTTCCTTCAGCAGGGTTAACTTGGCTGCCCAGTTGGTGGGGGAATGGCAGCTGCCCCCTCACAAATGCTGCTTCCTTCAGTGACCGCCAGGGTGGATTTGGACCACTTGTACTGGGTTCTCTTACGGGGTTCCTGGCCTTAGGGTTTGGGGCTGTCTCCACGGTGAGGTTTAATACCACACACACTATCCCCTGAGGTCCTTCCACCACTTGCTGCCTCCTCTCTCTTCCTCAGGGTGCTATTTCAGCTAATCTGACTTACCTGCACCTTCTAGGACACCCAGGACTGTGAACCTAGGAGTTCTTGAAAGTCTTGCAATCCATTTTCTACAGTCTCTGTGAAAGGTCATGGAGAGAAACATGGGAACTTCCATTTGGACCAGAAGATGTCCTTCTCCATTGTCTCTTTCTCAAACTTGGTCCAAAAGGGACCAAGTGCATATGAGTGTTATAGTCAGTTCTGCAGGGGCCTCGCTTACTCAAATGGTTCTTTTGGTCAGCAGGGGTTCCAATCTGGCTTCATAGCTGAAGAATGGAATAAGATTTGTGCAGAGCCATACTTGCCTGCTTATCACTCGGAGATAACCTTAATACTTTGAAAAGGCTTTTTTCATCATTGTGTGGATACTTCCTGCAGCACTACATGTTGAAACCCCTCTACCTGAGTTTCCCCGGTCAAAAATGTAATGCAAATTAGCTATGTACCAACTAATGAGTCTCTACAAATTTCACTAGGTTCTTAAGTCTAAGGAGAGAGGCAGTACCTTGAAAGACTCTACTAGGTTAGCCTTTGAGAATTCCAGAACCCCTCCCCAAAATGCTGACATAACAGGATAGGACAAAGCAGTACTCCAGGTGGCCAGAATAATACAAATGGAAAAATGGGAACAACCTTAAGTGCTAACCGACTAGATTTAAATGAGTCCAACTCCATCAAGTGTGGATACAAGCTACAAGTTTGGAGGTGGCAGAATTTTATTTTTCTAAATTATAGGGGCAGCTAGGTGGCTCAGTGGATAGAAGACAGCCCTGAAGTCAGGAGGACCTGAGTTCAAATGTGACTTCAGACACTTAATACTTTCCAGCTGTGTGACCCTGGGCAAGTCACTTAACCCCAATTGCCTCAACTGCCTAAATAAATTGACTAATTAATTAAGGAGCAGATAGAGGAAGGAAATCCCTAAACCCATAAACGGCTGGAGAGCTATTCAAATGTTAGATTAGGGGCAACTAGATGGAGCAGTGGATAGAGTGCCACACAGATAGTGGATAGTGGCAGTCCTGAAGTCAGGAGAACCTGAGTTCAAATCCAGCCTCAGACACTTAATACTTTCCAGCTGTGTGACCCTGGGCAAGTCACTTAATGCCAATTGCCTCAGGGAAAAAATGTTTAAAAATAAATGTTAGATTAGATTGTCACAAAGCAGAAAGCATGCCTGATATTAAACACAATGTTGTTGGGATGGGGACAATTTTATCTAACTCCTTGAAAATAAGACAAATTGGATCTTTTCCATTTTAGAAATAGCTGCTCTTAATTTTAGAAATTTTAGAAAAATACATTATATATATGTGTGTATATATATATATATATATATACATATATATATGTATATATATATGTATATATATATAAGCAGGTCATTGCCACTATCTTTTCCCCTTGCTTCCAGGATTCCTAGTGGAAAGGGAAAACACAGGTAGCAATGTCATCTCACCACTTCCTGCTTTACCAAGGATTTAACTGCAGGTCCCCTTTCCTCCCAACACCCAATCTCAAGGTTTCAGGAAAATTAAAAGTGGCTTCTTACAAAGAGGCTGGAGAAGGCTGGCCAGTTCTTTAGTATTATATGTAAAATGAAAAGGAGAGATTAGAAATAAATACCTGTTCAACCAGTCCAAGTGATAGTGGATATTTTTTTCATATAGAAAAGATTTAAAATAGCCCTTTTTAAAATGGAAAAAAGTGTAGCATATGAAACGTAATTAGACATTAATTAATTAATTAGACATATTATAAATAATATATAATTTGTATATCATGCTGTAAGGAACTACTATATGTATTTATACACATATTTAAACATGTAAAGCTTTTAAGCAGCTCTTTTAAAATAAAAAATATAAAACAGATGTTACAGATAATATATAATTTCCATATTTTATTATGATACCACTATGTGTGTATAGTATACATATATTTAAATATGAAAAGTTTTTAAATATCCCTTTTTAAAAATAAAAAAGTATAAAATATGAAACACAGGCTTTATAAGAATTGTGAAATTTTGAAATGGATGCCATCACTTCCCCTGCTACAACCCTTCACCACCAAAGTCCTTGAAATTGCCAAATGATTCAGCATCAGAAATAGCTTACCAATGGAAATGTCATTAAAGAAGATGCCCTGACATCTGCTCTGGCCCCTCTGTCCTAAGTTCAACGGAACCTTTTCCTCTAACTCACAACTGAAACCTCCTATAATATACTATCTCTCCTTTTAGGGTGTCAGAGTAGGAGCTGACTTGCTCTTTGGTTTGTGCCTCCCTTCCCCCACTTGCCATAACACTTTGCACATTATTACTAAACAAGTGCCTTTCCCAATTATTCTCCTGCAAGGACACTTCCTCAGTACACAAAGGGTGTGATATGTAACACATACATTGGTGATCCTAAACAGCCACAGGTTCCCCATAAAAACATACTGCTACTCTAGGTACAGATCCTCACAGAGTTAAATAAATGAATATATGGAAGATATTTTCCAATTCTAAGTCAAAAGGTCCTAGTTACCATTTCAGCTTATAATGAAAAACTAAAGCCCTGTATACTGCCCAATCAATTAATTCCCCTCAGGAAGCAGGGAAAGTAATCTCACTTTTGGGAGTGAGAGGAAGGGAATATTCACGTATTATGTACCTGCTATATATAATGTTATACCATTTGATATTTAGAACAAACGTAAGAAATGGATGCTATTATTATCACCATTTTACAGATTAGGAAAGTGAGTCAAACTGAGGTTAAGTAACTTGATTAGGATCCCACAGCTAAGTATCAGAGGCTGAGTTTGAACTCAGGTCTTTCTGACTTCAGGTCTGGCACTCTATGCACTGTCCTCTTCAGATGTCCCAAGTTGTTCTCTATTGGGGAGACAGCAGGACCACAAGAGGCACTAGCTGTCCCAGGGGACAGCAGTGGATATTTCTGATGAGGAGGAAACAAACCCTTATTGCTAATTAAATCTGCTGGTGACAAATGTTTCTGACACACCACCATAAATTAGGAGTCTTTTGACTTAGCATTTTTTGGTCTTATGAAGACACTTTTCTGGAGATGTCGAGGGACTGGTTCATCCTACTACAAAACAAATGTGAGGAGAAAAGCAGAAATTAGAGAGCTTAGCTCTCAAAAGAAATTTAAAGATTATCTAATCCAACCTCATCATTTTATCAAAAAGGAAGTCAAGGCAATCAGAGAGTAAAGGAATTGTTGGAATTTAGGTGATTGGGATCAAAAGTCAAGAATATCATGGATATGAAGAGGGTGGTAAGGAAATTGGATTATGTACATAGGGCTCTGAGTTAGAGACCCAGAAGGAGAGGGTTGAAGAAAGGAGGCCCAAGAGGAGAAGTTTTGGGGGATTTTTGTTTTTCAAAGGAGAAGGAACCTTGGAATTAAAGCTGCCAGGTGGGGTGTGTCAAAAAGACATCTTCCTGAGTTCCAATGTGGCCTTAGATATCTAGTAGCTGTATGAAACAAAGCAAGTCACTTAATCCTATTTGCTTCAGTTTCCTTATCTGTAAAATGAGTTAGAGAAGGAAATATCAAACCATTCTAGCATTTTTTTCCCCAAGAAAACCTCAAATGGAGTCACAAAGAATTAGACACAACTGAATAACAAGAATAAAAGCTATGAAGCTAGATAAAGGAATAAAATACTTGACAGAAAGAATAAAAACTAGATAAAATAGGAAACTAGATAAAAGAAAATGAAGAGGGAAAGGTCATTTTTTAAAAATAGCTTTTTATTTTCAAAATACACGCAAAAATTGTTCTCAACATTCACCCTTGAAAAGCCGTGTGTTCCAAGTTTTTTCTCCCTCCCTTCATACCCCTTCCCTTAGATAGCAAGCAATCCAATATGTTAAGCATGTGCAATTCTTCTATACATATTTCTACATTTATCATGCTCTGTGCAAGAAAAAAACAGATCAAAAAGGGGAGAAATGAGAAAGAAAAAAAGCAAGCAAACGAGAAGAAAAAAAGGTGAAAATACTATGTTGTGATCCACATTCAGTCGCCTCAGTCCTCTCTCTCTGGGTGTAGATGGCTCTCTCCATCACAGTCTATTGGAATTGACCTCAATCACCTCATTGTTGGAGACCCCAGTCCATCAGAACTGATCATTGTATAATCTTAATGTTGCTGTGTACAATGATCTGGTTCTGCTCATTTCACTCAGCATCAGTACATGTAAGTCTCTCCAGACCTCTCTATATTCCTCCTGCTGGTCATTTCTTACAGAACAATAATATTTCATGACATTTATATACCATAATTTATTCAGCCATTCTCTAATTGATGGGCTTCTAGTTTCTTGCCACTACAAAGAAAGGGCTGCCACAAACATTTTTGCACATGTGGGTCCTACAAAAACCACTTCTTAATGAATTGAAGGAACACCGTTTTGAAAACTGGAATACAGAACCCAGGAGGATGGGTGTCAGGAACCAAAGGAAGCAGGAATGTCCCAGAGAAGCTTCTTCTCCTAATTTTTTTTAACATATCACAATAAGGAAACCTCATTGAGTCTCCAAGAACATCTGAAATAGAAATCCAAACCCCAGTTCACTGGTATCATAAAAACCCAAGGTGGTACTTAAAAGCCCTTGCATAATAACTTGAACCACGTTGTGTATTTCTATAATGCATTTAACTACAAACTAGTATTATCCTAAATCTGGAGATGTCAGAGGATGATGTTGCCTTGGTTTCAAGCCTATGCAAAATAAAGCAAGTCTTAGGAAGGACTAAAGTCAGGTGATACACCAAAAATAATAAGGAAACTGAATATATGAACATTAAGTTGACACAAGCTAAATGTGGTCATGGGGTTTTTCCCCCCCATGTGATTCTTGATATAAATGATACACTGTTGCCACCTGCTGGCCAATCCAATGATAGAACAAATAACTAGTAAAATCTTTTCTGTGATGAGGGAGAACATGCATTTATTAAGTATCAACTAGGTGTCAAAATTGTGCTAAGAGCTTTACAAAAGCTACTTTATTGGCTCTTCTCAACAACCCCTGAGAATTAGGTGTTATTAGGAGCCAGTTGAGACTTATTCTGCATCTGAAGTTTGAACCTGATCAGGTCTTCCTGACTAGTTCCAAGGCTCTATCAATTCAATAAACATTAGTTAAGCACCTACTATGTGCCAGGGATTGTGCTAAGCACTGAGGATAGAAAAAGGGACAAAAGACAATCTTCAAGGAGCTTACTGACATCTATCTGCAACAAGGGATGATCTACTCTGGATCAATATATTTTCCTTTCAAGATAGAAAAATTATTAAGTATACAGGAACAAAGAACATGAAAATAAAATATTTCATTTTCATAAGCAGATAGTAATAGGCTCATTGGGATTCATAATCCACATGAAAGGTCATCTGAATATAAAAGATGCTTTTTAATGTACATACCTTTAAATTTTCTATTAATATTCATAGCAGTCTAACATAAAAGACTAAATCATACAATTTAAGGGAACTCGTCTGAATACTTAATATTACTATATTTTTAACTTGTTTAACATAATTGGATTACTTGCCATCTAGAGGAAGAGGTAGGGGTAAGGAACAGAAAAAATTGGAACACAAGGTTTTGCAAGTGCAAGGGTCAATGTTGAAAAATTATCCATACATATGTTTTGAAAATAAAAAATTGTAATAATAAATATTCAAAAAAACTTAGTTACTAGTAATTATAAAATATTCATAAGTCCACTTTCCCTAAAGAGAAAGTTTAAAAGAAAAAAAAAATCAAACTATTGACTATTTAGTGCAAAAGTTTTCTAGCCATTGCAAAAATCCTATTTTTTGAGGGATCAACTTAATGGTATATGCCCTATTACCACACACTTCTCTATTGTGTATTGGATGCAGACTTAAATTTGATCTCCCTTCTTATTAAAATCTCTACTCGCAAAAAGAGGTCCTCTTCCAAATATGAAAAAAATGTTATGTTCAAGTTAGAGACAATCATGCCCAGTGGCTGGAGTTCTGGACTTCGAATAAGAATTCCAATTAGGTCTTGAACCCTATGCTTTGTCCAACAAATCAATCACTTAACCTCTCCAGTTTTCAAGGAATAACTATCAACATTATCTCACTGCTTATCATTTTTAAATAATTACTTCTCAATGAGCACATTTCAAATGTTCAGAGAACAGTTTACACCAGATTTGGGCATAAGATAAAGGGGACAAAAATTCCAAAGCTCAAGGCTGTGCTTACTTTCACCTAATTTCACCTAATTCCAAGTTAACTGAGAATGCAAATTGCTTGCTTTGTCATTTTAAACCATTCGCTGTCTCATCTACATTTCCAGGCTTATTAACACAGAATTCTTGCTGGTCTACCTCCAAAAATCCCGTTCTTCAAAGTAAGACTCAAAATTCCACGCCGAGAATGCTCTCCCCCAACTCCAACCACTTATTACCCAACTTAAATTCCAACTAAAATTCTTCTACAGGGAGCCTTTTCCAACCCTTAATTCCAGGATCTTCCTTTTTAATTGCTTCCTACTGATCTTGTGTATATTTATTTACATCATTAGATTGTAAACTCTTTGAAGGCAGGGACTATCGTTTGCCTCTTGGGTATGTATATATACATACATATGTATATGTATATATCTTGGGTATATGTATATATAGCATTCCCTTCATATCAGAAAAGCCTGAATTTTTCTTTTATGGAGTGTTTACAGTACCTTATTGAAAAATCTGGGTTACCATTCTGGAGAGCAATTTGGAACTATGCCCAAAGAGCTATCTGTGGATCCCCCTTGACCCAGCAGTGCCTCTACTGGGCTTATATCCTAGAGATCTTAAAGGAGGGAAAGGGACCCATATGTGCAAAAATGTTTATGGCAGCCCCCTTTCCAGAAACTGCAAAGTACGTGGATGCCCATCAGATGGAGAATGGCTGAATAACTTATGGTATATGAATGCTTTGGAATACTATTGTTCTATAGGAAATGATCAGGAGAATGATTTTAGAGAGTCCTGGAGAGACTTACATGAACTGATGCTGAGTGAAATGAGCAGGACCAGGAGATCACTGTACATGGGAATAATACTACATATAATGATCAATTCTGATGGACGTAGCTTTCTTCAACAATGAGATGATTCAAATCAGTTCAAATTGTTCAGTGATGAAGAGAGCCATCTACACCCAAAGAGAGGTCTGTGAGAACTGAGTGTGGACCACAACATAGCATTTTCACTCTTTGTTGTTGTTTGCTTGCATTTTTTCTCATTTTTTTTCTTTTTGATTTGATTTTTCTTGTGCAGCTTCATAACTTATAAATATGTATGCATATATTGGATTTAACATTTTTACCATGTTTAACATATATTGGATTACTTGCAATCTAGGGGAGAGGGTGGGGGAAGGAGGAAAAATTGGAACACAAGGTTTTGCAAGATTTAATGTTGAAAAATTATCCATGCATATCTTTTGAAAATCAAAAAGCTTTAATAAAAAAATTTAATTTAAAAAATAATTTAGAGAAATAAATTTTCCCTATGTAAAAAAAAAAAAAAATCTGGGTAAAGTATTTGGTCATAGTCCCTGTGCCTGCTGACTTTTATATACTGTCTATGTGGCTGCTACAAAATTTCCCCAAAAAATTCAATTTCTTAAGCCGATATATCAAAACCTGCAGGGGGAAAGTCACAATGTGACTGTAAATGTTTGACTGATTAAGTGACATCGGATTTAAGAAGCCTTTCCTGATTTCTCCTAGCTATTAATGCCTTTCCCCACTACCTTCACCTTCACCTCCACCAACACAAACACACACAAATTACTTTTTGTTTTTTGGGTTTTTTTTCCACAGAACTTGAGATATAGGGATCTTCTGGTAAAGAACTCTTTACCAATGCAGATCAGCATTTGCTCTGCAACTGTGAAATATACTTATGTCACTAAATTAAGTGATTTACCTAGACTGCCTAGATTCAGGGGAGCTTGAAACCAGATCTTCTTCACTGACATACTACTTAAATCCACCACTACTATCCTGCCTCATATCCTGTATTTTCTTACATGTATTTATATTGTTTTCCTGATAGAATATAAACTTCTTGAAGGGCAGGATCAAAATTTTTGCCATTGTATTTCTAAAGGCTTGAAACAATGCCTGACACACTTATAGGTGCATAATAAATGCTTATGGGTTATTCCAATAGAGAATATATATATATATATATAAAACATATATATAACATATATATATATATATATATATATATATATATATATATATATAAAATAGAGATTGAAAGAGCCATCCACATCCAGAGACAGAACGATGAAGACTGAATGTGGATCAAAGAGTAGCATTTTTGCCTTTTTTTTAATCATTATTATTGTTGTTGTTTGTTTTTTTTCCTCTTTTGATCTGATTATTCTCGTGCAACATGACAAATATGGAAATACTTTTAGAAGAACTACACATGTTTAATCTATATTGAATTGCTTGCTGAGAGAGGGAAAGAAGATGGAGGGAGAAAAATTTGAAATACAAGCTTTTGCAAAGGTGAATATTGAAAACTCTTTGCACATATTTGGAAAAATAAAATATTATTAACAAATAAATACTTGTAGATTGATATTAATTATTGCTTACACGTCAAATTTTTAGAATGTTATTATTTGGGGGCACAGGGAAGACAGGGGATGGAAGAGAACGGTCAAGGTAGATTACTTAAGGTAGATTACTCAAGGTGGATTACTTTTTTTATTTGTTTGAAGCAAAGGCAAGTAATTTGCTCAAAGTCATACAGCTAGTCTAAGGCTGGATTTAAACTCAGATCATCCTAACTCCAAGTCCACTGCTCATTTTACCATTCAGCTAATTAGTCCAGAATGTTATGAAACACAAGAGAATACTTACCAGGAAGTTATGAAGATAAGGTTTAGTACACACCTCTGTAAACTTAAAATTAATTCTTTAAGCATAACTAAGTAAAAGATTTCTTAAGTTTTACTTACATTTACTTAAACATGATTCCAGGTAATAAAATAAATTTAAAATGCATTAATTCTTGGTTTTCCTTCCTTAACCTTGGTTTAAAGCAATTTGTGTTTGTATTTGGCTTTAATGTAAATTATATTATATTTCTTAAGAATTACCTTATCTTCTATGTGTAATATGATATTATATATATATATATATATTTGTGTGTATGTGTATTTAAATTTGCATGCATAAATATATTCATGGTTAACTATAGCCTTCTAAGTGGAAGTGAAGGGAAGGGGACAAAAGGGGGGAAAGAAAAATAAAAAGTGAATAGCAGAGAACAAAAAATCTACAAGGAAGCAAGGAAAAGATGGATAGTTCTGAGTGCTCCATTATATATGCTTTCTTGAAATGGTAATTTGTTCTTACATATCATGCATTTTACATATTAATGTCCTGCTGTGTACATGAATTTTGTTTATTTTTATATTTTTTCTATTTTGTATTTGTTTTAAATATGTACATTAAAATTTGTTTAAAAAAAATTACCTTATTTTCAAATCCAACCTCAGACAAAAGACTTCCTAACTGTGTGACCCTGGGCAAGTCACTTAACCCTAATTGCCTCAGCCAAAAAACAAAAAACAAACAAACAAAAAAAACCCCTTCATTTCATCTGGTTTAATATAGGCAAACCTCATTTTATTGCACCTCACTATCTTATGATTTACATATACCGTGTTTTTTACAAATCAAATGATGGTGACAATCCATTGTTGGGGAAGTCTACAGGTGCCATTTTTCCACCAGCATGTGTTATTTTGGTAATTCTCAAAATATTTCCAATGTTTTCATTATGATATTGATGATCTGTGATCAATGATCTTTGTTTTGAGGTCATGAACCACACCCCTCTAAGACAGCAAACTTAATAAATGTCTAACTGTGTAGATTAATAATTGGCAAGGGATAAGGAGGGAAACAAAGGGTAAGGGGAGAAGATAAGAGAGGGATCCAATTTTTTCACTTCTTCATATTGAGGTATACTTAAGCTAAATATTAAAAAATTAATGCTTTATCACAATTATTCTGTTTCCTGAACATGTTTCACAAACTGAATGATTTTCACAAATTAAATGATTATGAAAACAAGCACAGACAGTATTTTAAATTGTCACACAAATTTATTTTTTCTTGATAAAATACATGAAAATGCAATTGCTTCCATTCCAATAAAAGGATGACAGTTTTATTTTTAAAGGAACAGATATTTGAAACATTTTAGTCATTATAACTGGAATTGCATAACTCTGTCATGCAATAATACAGTGTGTTTATTATTGGTATTGGTATGCTCTATTTTCTGTGCATTACCTGTCCTCTGAAAACTCTTATGGGGGCTTTTTTTAATTATGCAAATTTTATAATCCAAATATTTTAATGCTTCCAGCTAATATTTTATCTACCTGACAAAACAGTAGGCACACAACAGAGACAAATTAGTAACAGGAAAAATGAAGCTTTATGAACATCAGCTTAGGTGTGCAAGGTGTGTCATAGACACATACCGAATAAAGCACAATGAACTGGCTTCTCCAAGCCCTGAAAAATCATGGGCTTGGCTTTTCCTGTACTTAAAAAGATTCAATGTTGGGAGAAGTGAGTTGGAGAGGACGATTCATAACCTCACCATAATTTCCCCCTTAAATCCAACAGATTTATATCACAGAATAATAATTTACTGATTTTGGTATGGAGAATTTTAAACTCAATGGTCATAAGAAAATACTATATAGCTACATTTGCAATTTGAAACATACAAAGATGCAATGACTAAACTAGATGGGTTTTTTGTACTCTTCACACAGTCTATATTTTAATCTAAATTACTACCAAAAATGACATTCAATCTTCAGTTTCAACATCAAAAATTTGCTTAAGCCAAAAGGCTTTACTGAAATTGTACCATCCTAAGACTATTATTTTTTCCTTTTACCTTGTTTGAAGTTTTGCTTCCAAAAGAATGAATAAGGGCATGAACTCATATATTTCATTATCCTTTTTTTCCCTTTTCAACTGTTTGTACTATACCTAAAAAATTAAGGGCTTTCCCCTTTTATTGTTCAATGTGCTTTCACCAGATATTGAAATTAACTGGTTTTTAGTGATGCTGGAACACATGTTTAAAGTTCACATTCATATATCTTAAATTTCAGATTTTAAGTATTAACGTCTCAACCTTGATGCCTCATAAGATTAAGCTGTTAACAAGCTAGAAAATTTCCATGTTTCCAGGGCGTTCTTGCACGAATGCCCCAAAATACTGAAGTTCCAAGCTTAGCTAAAGAATAGAGGGAAACAACAACAGTAAGATCTCCTGCACATGGGACTAACAAGACTGAACACTTTGACAGTTTCATAATTAATCGTAACACCCATGAAGGAGGCATTTCTCTGATCCTTTTAAAGACAAGAAAACAGAAGATCAGAGCAAAAAATTAAAATTTGGACAATTATAAATCAGAAGGTTCTCAGTGTCTTTGTAAGGCAGGTGAAATAAACATTCTCTGAATACTGACAAAATCCATAACAATCAGACACAATCTACCTGATTTAAAAAAATAAAAATACTGTTACATCACAACCAACATCTCTGAAAAGTACAGCATTTTCTGAAATCTGCTTGGGTCCACAACTGCTGCATTTGAGCTAGCAGATGGTAAATACAAGACAAGGAACCCACTATATTTAAGGTCTGCAAAGTGACAGGGGAGAGATTTCTAAAGATGATTCATAAGGGACATCTGTGTATTGCATTTGTGTAGTAATGTGATAATGCTTATTACCAGAGTAGCAGAATGGACAGTGAGAAAGCCTTGGAGTTAGGCAGATCGGGGTTCAAGCCTGGACGATGATACATATTGTTTATGGCCATGGGCCCTCAAAGGCTCTAAGTCACAGATGAGCTGCTGGCCTGAAGCTCCCTATATCAGTGAATTATAAGCCAAAAACCTACATATTTTAGAGGATTCAAAATTCATGACTGAATTGATTCATGCTGATCTCTGTGAAGTAGGTTGATATTGCACACCTATGTTGAAGAAAACAAAATGACGTCCCAAATTATTTCACTGATTTTGTGGGGGGTGGAGGGCTGTCTTTGCTAACCTATGTGTCTATTAAATAACAACACCAGACTTAGAACATTGTGTTAGGCCCATGGAAGGTGTTTTAACAAAAGTTTGCTAAACGAAGGAACAAATGCATGCATGCATGTATGTATGAATAAATGAATAAATGAAGGCTGGGGTCAGTCCCCACACCACCACCACTTGACCTCTGAGATTCAGGTTTTGGGGTTTTTTCTGTAAAATGGTGTTAGTAGTGCTTTTCCACTTCCTAAAACAGAGAGATAGCATGAGGATTAAGGAAAATCATACATATATACATATTTTGCATTTTAGCCAACCAATTTTTTTTAATGTCCAAAAACATCAGAATAAACTTCCTTAAATTAGTGTTTTTTGATGTGAGATTTCTTAAGGGCAAGACTAGGATGTCTAACACTCCTACCATAAAATCTTCATTCTTACTTTCCTTGACTTTATGCCCAACAAACATATAAGACAGATATACCTAATACTCACTATTTAACTATCTACTTCCTATTCAGTGACCTACATCAATGATAGGAGGAAGAAATGAAGAAATAAAAGTTAAAAAAAAAAACAAACAGGAAAATTACATTCTTAAAGGGAAGCATAATTACATTTTAATTTAAAATATGAATTATTTAAAAAATAAATTATAAATATATTTGTGGCCAGTTGTGGCCTGTGGCCTAACTTGAGTAAAAGAATAAAATTAAAGATTAAATTACTTTGTCTAATACCTTAAACAGCCATTCCCCCATAACCACTGTCCAGAAAGAGACACTCGGCTATGGTTCCCTATGTATCAACCCTGAACTCAGAAAGCTCAATGGACCCTTGCCTTCAAGTTTTAATCAGCATTCAGAAAAAGTTCATTCCCTTAAAATTAAATATTTTCTCTGAAAAATCATCTCAGTCAGTACTATTTGGAATAGTTTTCTCAACTGACTCTTTACTGAAAGGTAGGTTAAGTGTCACAGTACACTCAAGAAACAATGCAATAAAGAAGCTTAAACAAATCTATTATTTTCTTATATTTCAATTTTAATCACAAGTCACTACAAAAAAAAAGTCTACTTTAAAACAACATTCTTTTGTTGTTCTAGAATTCTGTGCATTTTAACATATTTTTTAAATAGAAGAAATAAGTTAACAAGACTATCCTTTGGCATTCTAATAAGAAGTCTACAAGACTTGTCAGAGCAGCAAAATGAATTGACAATGTTAATAATTCTGTCTTAGTCTTGGGAAGAGCACTATTAGAAATGGGAGTCACATTAAACTTATGAATGGGAAGGTAATATCATGGGTTTTAGATATAGTCATGAAAAACAATTTAGTTCCTCAATGTTGGGATAGTTGACTAAAATAAATGGCAAACTTAAAAACTTTAAAAAAAAAAAAGGCTCACATTACACTTAAATCTTTATAATTCATATCATTGTGTTTTAGGATTGGAAGTTTAAAAAAAAGTAATTTTAAGATCATATTCATGACTAATAAAGATTATGCTGTAGTAACCAATTCTGATATTTTATACTTAGCATCTTCAGTGTTAACAATTACTTGCTTCCTATATAATGAAAACTATGGAATATTCTTTGTAGGGTATGATTTGTGTGAGATATTAATCAAATAGTGAGGTTCTGGAATAACCCTTTAGAACAGAATTGATCTACTTTAAATTCTATATGATATATGATCTACTTTCTGGAATAATTTAAATTACCAATTACAAAAATTCCTGAATTTAGCTTGACTATTTTAGCTGAATTCTAAAGAATTATCTAATTAATTATCTAGTTAATGGAAAGTTTGCATTTTAATAAGTCATTTCATTGCTGTATTCTTTTATCAAGGGCAATGATGATTTCAAATTAACGTTGCCACTTTGAAAATAAAATAAAATTTGGCTTTTAAAATCTTGGATGACAGGATGAACAATTCAGTAATACTAAAAGGGAGTTAGGGATTGGAATTGTAAATAAAAATGATTATATACTCCCCCCTTGTTTTCAAAACCAATGATGCTATTGTGAAGGAAAGCTATTCTACTAAGATGGTGTCCACATTTTCTTGTGTGAGGTCAGACTCTAAAGTACATGAGGAATCTAAGCGCTCTTGAGACAAACTAGAACTTTTCAGAGGACTCTCGGACCAGCTGTCACAATATGGCTGAAATCTCTGGGCCACTGGATTCCCAAAACTTGGACATCGGTTATATTTATAAGATTTACCTTTATGTGTGTACATGTGTTCCAGCAACTGGCTCTTCCGGAGAAACTTATGACCACAGATAGTACAGTTGATTTTTCTTTTTCTCGAGAAAGAAAAATTACAATTTAACTCCACTGGTTCTGTGTCTTTGGAGATCAGCGACAGCTGACTGATCTGCAACGGTTCCATGCTGCCACGATTTGGGTGGTCAGGCTGCTGCTCGTTTTCTTTGACAAGAAAGGTATTGAGCCGGTGGCACTCTCCAAGAGCCTCGTTGCTTTCGCTGATGGGATGGACTTCCCCAAGGTCATTACTCTCCAGAATGGAAGCTGGAACTCCAAACGGAAGGGACCCAGACACATGAGTGTGGAGATGTTCTCGCAAGTTACCCCGCGAGTCAAAGCGTTCCCCACAGTAATGGCACAAGTGTATTTTGATGCCACTCTCAGTGAAAGTTGGGCCTGTCACCTCTGAAGAAGGAGAGGGGTGGCTCTGAGACACAACCGATTCAGGGTCGCACCTTTCTTGCTTGATAGATACTGGAGGCTTCTGAAGCTCCTCCATCGACTGAGAAGAAGCATGGGATATCTGCTGATCTGGAGTGCCATCATCCAACCCAATAGCAAGGGAAAGCTGTAACTGGGGGTGGTCACCTTGGGCAACACTTCTGTTTCCGTTGCTATTAGAAGGGTTCTCTTTCATCTCCAGGCCTTCCTTAGCTGTGGTTTTTTGTGTGGTTGAGATCTGAATCCCATACAGATTTGAAGACTGGACAGTCTCTGGAGAAAAGACCTGGTTCATTTCTGTGGCAATGTGAGAAAGATAGTCTGCATGAAGAAATCGAATTCCTTCTTCCAAACGGCCATGATCCACAGTTTGCTTTGGCCCTTTCCCAGTGTACATAATGTGCAACAAATAACTGAATATATCAGGTTGGATATCAGTCGGCTGTATTTTTATGCATTCACTGTTTAAAAAAATTAAATTAAATGTCAAAGGAGACAATTGTTCTGTCCCATGTTTAACATAGTTATTTTGATAAAGTGACAATGTTAAGCTAAAGGTACTTTTTTTTTTTTTACAATCATATCAAACTTGGGGATCTCACTGGATAGAGTAATCTGAATTTATGCTTATCATTTTCAGATTTCACTGGCAATTCTTCATTTATTCAGTGAAACTGTCATGTTTTAGTTCTAAAAACTCAAAATTGAAGGTAGGATATACAGATGGAAAATTTGAGTTATTATGCTGGACTTACTTCTCTCTTTAAATTATCTGTGATACACATGTATATTGTATGTATGTATGGTGTAAACACACATATCCCTAATATGTTTTGTCAGACTTATGATTACACTGGTATAGATTATTTTCAGGAATAAACTCTTTACCAACAAAGATCCAGAAACTGCTCTATAACTATAGTTTTGGAAGCACTGACAGGTGAAGTGACTTGTATGGGATCATATAGCCAGCATATATCAAAAGTTTGGATCCATGTTTTCTGACTCCAAGGATTAGGCCTTTCATTACCTAAATCAATATCCCACTACTATAAATAATATGCTGAATATATACAGTTGTAATAACTAACCAAAAAGCACTTTCAAATGCTCCACAAAACACAATCTTAGTTGATGAATTTAACGTTCAAGTAATAGAAACTAGTGGAGACCTAAAAACTGAGGGGAGCTGTCCTCTCCCATCCCCAACTGAAATGTTAACAATAAAGGAAATGGATTGTTGTTGGCCAAAGTGTGATGTTAGTAGTAGCCTTACTTTTGATATTCATGAGTTCCCATTTACTTCTTGAGGTGATTTTCCTAAAATAGTATGCTGTTATATAGTGTGCATAACACTGGGTTCCTGGTCTGCAAAATCCAAACCAACTTATGGAACCCATTCTATCTTTGGCAACATGGTCTGCTGGAAGTGTTTTTATGACAGTTATAAAAGTTGCTTTATGCGTTACTACTGGGCTTATATCCCAAAGAGATTTTAAAGAAGGGAAAGAGACCTGTATGCGCAAGAATGTTTGTGGCAGCCCTCTTTGTACTGGCCAGAAACTGGAAACTGAGTGGATGCCCATCAGTTGGAGAATGGCTGAATAAATTGTGGTATATGAATATTATGGAATATTATTGTTCTGTAAGAAATGACGAGCAGGATGATTCATCAAAGGTAAATCCAATGAGATCAAGTATGATTTTATGATGAAGAACAAAAAAACCTAGTGAAAATAAAAATCTTGCTTAGGAGGTTAATCTGAAGATCCTTCTGAAGTAAAAAAGGTATTCTATGCTAGACACTGAAAAATCAGCTAATAATAAGGACTCAGTGTACAATTGGGAAAGAAGAGCATTGGAGTCAGACCCAAATGACCTGGCTTAAAATCTTGGCTCTGCCTCTGTGTGATCCTGAGCAAGCCACTTCCCCTTCTGTATATTTATGAAATGACTTCTGTGATCCCATCTAGCCTTAATCTATGGGCATATGGTTTTATCGCCTAGAAACATTGATACTGTGATATTAATTCTTAATTTCACACAGGGAAATTTTTTTACTGGGATGAATTTAAAGTGATATCTAAATGATATATCCAGGGTGACATTGCCAGTTTGACAAAAACTTAGATCCTGACTTTCAATATTGAATTTTATAAGAACTTTTATCCTTCCTCCATCTGTCAAAGTATCTTAAAATCAAATCCATCTCCTTTGGAAGAATGCGGATCTAGATGTATGTATGTATGTATGTATGTATGTATGTATGTATGTATGTATGTGTGTGTATATGAAAAACTTTGACTGTGAAGCAAAACTTAAGAGATATATGATTTTCTTTATTTCTTTGGGAATCATATGTTTTCTCACTAGTAAAATGTGAAGGATATTTTCTATAAAGATGTACACCTTGTTGGAAGGTGTTGGAAGAGATGTTGGAAGAAGCAAAGAACACATATGAAGAACTTTAAAGTCCTTTTGAAATTTTTCATCTGAATTCAAGGTGGAACTATATTATATGACAATTACTTATGCAGAACTCAAAGGGCAAGTCTATGTTAGACCCAACAGGAGAGAAAAGGAATCAAATTTTTGATACTGATATAACAAAAAAATGGTTCATTAAAAAGGTAATATAATTTTACTAAGGCAGTCCAACATCAAGGTGCACGTTATAAGGTATAGCATTATGAAAGAATTCTAATAATTTCTAGAATTAAAAAGTGTTCTTATTTGCAAAAATCTATCCAAAGCTGCAGAGTGTGTACGGTGATACATGCTCTCTTCTTCTTGATATAGAGGTGGTAGATTAAAGGTAGAAAATATGGCACAGACCACAAATGCATTTGCCATGATGGCTTATTATCCTTTCAGGAAAAGTACTATAGGGAGGTACAGGGTTTAAAGGAAGTGATAGCTATGGTTTTTTTTTTTTTTAAATCAGTGAATCAATAAATACATAAATGGTTGTATCCTTACCTAGTTTGATGAATAAATATCATTTTGAAATAATTAGAAAAAGCAGCAAGCACGGCCCGATGAGCTTTGAAGTAAACATCTCCAATGGCAACTGTGCAATCACAGAGAAAACCAAACTCCCGTTGCATATTCAACTGCTGCAGGAGGACAAGGCTATGGCTAGCAGTATCCATGGTGGCTCTGAGAGACGAAAAGGATGACATATAGATGTATGCTTAACAAAGTTAGCCACTATAGTTTCATGCAACTCATTTTATTTCCCCTGCAAAGATTACAAGGAACAGAACAAAATTTAAACACTTTTCTCTTCAATACTACAGATCTTCAAAATTATACATTATATATGTATACATAATACAATACCTGCCCTCTACAATACAATACAAAAACTGCCCTAATTGGTTAATGTTAACTTTTTTCCAGTACAAATTTTTTGAAATGTTCATACTGACATAAAATTCAAGTCGCCTTACCTAAAATTACATTTTCAAAAAAGGAAGATCTAAAATATCAATCTTTTCACTCTCCCTTCCCTACCTAATCCTTCTTCCCACCCTCCAAAAATAGCCCTTTTCCTATCTCATCTCACCCCTATCATCTCATCAAAACATATTTATTAAACATTAAATTTCATATGGCACTATGAAAAATGCATAATCATTGCTAGGGAGACCAAACTGATCCCTGCTCTTTAAAAGGCTCAAGCCAAGATGTGGTTACTATTACCATTTAATTAAAACAATACCTATTCTATTTAAAGTAAATTAAGGATTCACTCATTTAATACCAATGTGTACCAAGAAGGAGGTTGCACACAACTTGAAAAGTTTAAAAAATGTACATATTTGTATGTGTATATATATTTATCTACACACATACACACATATATAATGTGTGTGTATATATACACACTATATAAATACATAAAATCCAAAATAATTTTTGAGGGAACAGATTAGTAGTAATTAGAGGTTTCAAGATAGGTTTCCGGTAAAAGGTTGGAAAGAGTATATTTTCAAACATTAAGAATAGCCAGTACAAAGGAATGCAGAAGGGGATATAGAAAGGAAGTGGAACTTAGTAAATGGAAAACAGCAAGAAGTCTCATTTGGCAGAAACACACAATACCCCAGAGTGCAATATATAATATGATTGAAAAGGTAAGCTAAAGACACATGATAAGTAACTATAGAATGCAAATGGGACTTCTAGGTTATATGATCTATAAGACCAGACATTTTCTCCATTTTTCTCTCCTTAGTAACTCTTTTAAAAAATCCAAAAGAGGAATTATGAATTAGAAATAAAGCAATTACAGTTTAATTCACAGGAGAAGAAAGTCAAAAGACTGTTGGAGAACTTTTAATCCTTAAAGCACTTTTAACAATACTTCCTCACCAGCTGTCACTATCTGACAAGGACACACAAAGACAGCCATGAGATTGGGGTTTATAATTTATAAGGGATTCTTCTCTTACTGAATAGATTCTTCTGGAAGCAGACATTATCTTTTGCCCAAGAAAAAGATAGAGGACATTTTGCATCCTAGTGCTGGAAATATTCTGACCAAAGAGGAGGAGTCAGAAAGTTGGTAAAAGGGAAATATGTAGGGGAAATTGGCTAAAGCCACCAAAAATGTCAAGGAAACAAGCAGACAAATCAAAAAAGACAATGCTTAAAAATTAGAAAGAAGCATGCATTCATCGGATCCAACCACTCTGGAGAGCAATTTGGAACTATGCTCAAAAAGTTGTCAAACTGTGCATATGTTTTGTAAATAAAAAGCTTTAATAAAAAAGAAACATTCATACTAAAGCTTCAAAAAAATTTTACAAACTTCTCAAAGAAATATTACAAAGCAAAAGAAAGTGAATTAATACCTAATGAAACTGAATACCTTGAAGGAACCACAACAAAATGTTCCAAAATGGCTCCAAAGACGAATGGAAACTATAACAGAAGTTAGACGGAAATAAATGCTAGAATTTATGGCTTATACAAAAGGAATAATTAGCAGAATAGAAAAATTGAGTCTCTCCTAAAAAGTAAGAGAACAACAACCATGGAATATAAATGTACTAAGATAAAGTACAATCATGAGGAAAGAGAAGCAAAAAGTTATAATGCTAAAATAAAATATGATCAAAAGATAATTGATTTTCAAAGACAAGATGCAGAGACTACCGAAGAATCACAGATTTTTAACATTACAAAATGGACAGAAAATAGTGCAAGAAAACTACCCAGGACTTCTAAATGCAAAAAGCAAAGCATCAAAAGAAGAATCTACTGATCATTTCCAGAAAAAAAAAAAATCTTATATTTCAAACTCTAAGGTTCCTCTGATTAAATTTAACAATTCCAATGACAAACAGTACATTCTGAAATCAGCTAGACAAAAACAAACAAACAAACAAACAAACAAACCTGAAAATGAGACCTGCAAAAGCAAAGGAAAGGAAATTCCGATAACACACTATTCTACATTCTACTTCTACTGGAAACCACAAAAATACATTCCAAGAAATAAAAGAAATCAAGATGCAAATCAAAATAGCATATCCCATGCAAATCCAAGGCTAATTATCAAGGAAAATATGAACATTTATTTGACTTGCAGAAAGAAAAAGACTTACCTACTGGTTAAAAAATTGAGACTTATTAAGAGATTTTCTTCAAAATGCAGGAGAATACAGATAAAAGCACAACTTAAAGAAACAAAAGTAATGACATAGAAGTAGGCCTGAAACACTAACAGTTAAACCTCACAAATCTTCCCTCCTATGAAAATATGTATTCTGTGAGACTAAAATCCCAGAATTGGGGGGGGGGACACATAAAAAGAAGTTTAGACTCTTGCAATGTCTCAGACATTGTAAAAGACAATATCAGAAATATAAGAATATTAACTTAATAACCCAACATTCAACCTGAAAATATAAATTACCTAAGAAAAAACTCCCAATAACAACTTTTTGCAAAGCCAGAGAGGTCTGACAGGGATAACAAAACACCATTTTACACAGCATTCCACAATAAATTCAAAATGAATAGATAATGTGAATGTTAAAGATCAAACTATAAAACAACTAGAAGAGTTAAATCATATACTTTTCACAGCTAAGGGTCAAATTCTTAATAAGAGAAAGGGGAAATTGTAATATAAAAAGATAAAATATTCTGATTAAATTAAATTGAAAAGCTTCTGCACAAGCAATATTAATTAATTTAGAATAAAAAGGAAGTGACTGAATGGGGGAAAAAATCTTTATACTAAATATCTCTTGTAAGGAGTTGATATCCAAGATATATCAACTAACAAATATATAAGACTAAAAGCTATTCCTCAATACACAAATAGTGAAAGGATATAATCACATGGCTCCCTCCAAAACAATTGCAAAGTATAACTAACTAACCAGACTAAAAAATGCTCCAAATTACCAATAAAAAGAAAAATTTCATCTCACACCTAGGAAACTGGCAAAGTCAATGTTCGAAGGAACTGCAGAAAGACAAATGGTGGTAGAGCTCTGAAGTGCTACAAACATTCTGGAAAGCAATTTAGAATTATTAATAATAAGCAGCAGCTAAGTGGTACAATAGATAAGAATGCTGGGGCTGAAGTCCAGAAGACATTGGGCAAGTCATTTAACCCTGTTTACCTCAACTTTTTCCATCTGGAAAAGGAGTTGGAGAAATAAATGGCAAACCACGCTACTATATTTGCCAAGAAAACCCCATATGGGGTCATGAAGAGTCAGATAAGACTGAACAACATCACTAATAAGAAAGCTATTAAAATGCCCACTTCCTTTGACCCCAGATTCCACTTTTGGGTACACTAAGGTCGCTAATAAAAAAAAGAAAGGTTTCATAGACCACAAAATATAGTACTTTTTACAATAACAAAGAAGTGGGAAAACAAGTGGATCCCCATCAATTAACAAATTGTGGAATGAGTATTGTGCTTCAAGAAATGATGAATAGGATCAACACTGAGAAACATGGAATAACTTACATGTGCTGACAAAAAGTGAAGTGAGCAGAGCTAGAAAAACAACATACAGAACTACAAGTACATAACAACATACATGACTACAACAAGGAACATGAAAAGAATCACCACCAGAAAACAATCAAAATTGAATGATATTAAAGTTAAAGGATTTAGTTGGACCTAACTTCCTTAACATGAGATGCCACTTTCCCTGGCTCCTTTGCAGAGAAGGGATATTCTGCAGATTGAGTATCAAATATAATGTGCTATTTTTTTTCACTGTGCTAACAAATTTTGCTGAATATTTCCCTTCTTTAAAAAATGTTTGTAATAAAGGGTGGCTCTCTGGAGAGAAGGGGGAAACAAAGTGATACATGGTGAAACCTAGGTAATATAAAAACAAAATATATAAATAAAAATAAATTGCCTTTAAAAGCTAAACAGAGACCCCATCATCTGCCTGGCAAGAGATCATCCAGGGAATGCAAGGGCCCTCTAAGTTTTCCTCACCCTATCCTCCAAGAGACTCTCAAGAAATATCTTCTACTCAGAGCAAGACCATGGCACAACAGCTCCTAGTCTTTACCCGATACCACCTCATAGACTATCAAACATTCCCATGTCATGTTTCTGGATGAGACAATGATATAAAAGCCTAGCTCTCCTATAAATCGAAAATAAAAATTTATTTTCCTAAAATGATTTTATCTAAAAAGAATCCAAAAAGAGAATAACAAGAAAAAAAAAGAGAGGTAAGCATTTCCACCTAATCCAGAACTTCACAAAAAAGTATCCAAAAGCTAGAAGTGGCTGAAAGAGGGAAGCAAGAAAAAACCCCAATATATAAACCTGACGTATTCAAATATAGGGAGAGGGGGCAAATCAGAGGGAATATGAATAAACAGAAGAAAACTCCAAAGATAATGAAATGCTATTCAAGGAATCCCATATGATAATCTCAGTCAAGGAGAGCATTCCACAAGTCAGAGTAGAACCACACAGAAAACGTTACAAGTACTACAAGAATAGCTGGAAGAAATAAAGTTGGGGTATAAAAATGAAATTAAAATTGAAATAAGAGCTCTGAAAGAAAAATGGAAAGATTATTTATGATGTATGATGATTTGTGATGGTAACAATATCCTAAGGCTATGCCGTTAGTTTTTTTTCCTAAAAAAAGTAATGAAACTGTCTCCAGGGTTTAATTGGCTAAGGAGATTTGGGTTCCACCCAATGATATAAGTGGCTGGTGCCTCTTATAAAAACAGTGAGGATTCACAATCACATGAAAGAATGTTCCAAAATACCTAATATTGAGAAAAATGCAAGTCAAAGTATCATTGGGGTTTCAACTTCAGCAATCCTGCAAATTGGCAAAGAGGACAAAAAAATTGGCAAGAATCAATATTAGAGGGGATACAGAATAATAGACACAATAATGCATTGTTGATGGAGTTGTGAAAAATGACTAAAATATAGATACTTTTAAACAAGAGATTCCATTACTGAGTTTGCTTACCAAGGGACCCACTGATTAGAAGAAAGTCCCAATATATGACAAAATATTTATAGTAGTAGCAGAAACTGGAAACAAAAGACATACCCATAGGTTGAGAAATGGCTAAACAAATTGTGGAACATGTATGAAATGATGTGATAGATACAGAGAAGTATAGAATGATACACTTGAATAAAGGCAGAGCCCAAAAAACTACAACAATGTAGATATACAAAAAGAAAATCAAAAGTGAATATTACAAAATTATAAAAATTAAGACTCAAATGAAGAGATATGAAAGGGTACATCTATGTGGCACATCTTATGGAAGTGGGAAGCCCAGAGGTATTATAGACTGCACTTATATTTCAGGATTAAAATTTCAAGATTTTTCAATATATTCATCAGTTGTACGGATTTTTCCCTTTTTTTCTTAAACAAATAAACAACTTTATTATAGGGGAAGGGTTGGGGAGGATATTGTAGATAACTTATGATATTTAAAAAACAGAAAATATCAATAAAAGCTTAATTTTTAAAAAGTCAAGACAGAGGAAGCTACTTCTTTTAACTGAAGACCACGGAATAACCAACTCTAGCAGAGAAAAGCTATACCCTCAATTGCATCAAGTCTGTACCTTCAATGAATGGCTGATGAACTGTTTGTTCACTGACCTCTGAACATCCTTCCCTGGCTGTGGTTAAGTAAACCTCAGATACCTACCAGAAAAAAGACTGACTTAGAAAATAGATCAAGGAGAGGCAAGTAAGAATGATCAGATTCCCTGAAAACCATGACCAAATAGAAAAACTAGATACCCTATTTTTTCTTTTTTTTTTTTTTAATAGCTTTTTATTTACAAGATATATGCATGGGTAATTTTACAGCATTGACAATTGCCATACCTTTTGTTCCAATTTTTCCCCTCCTTCTCCCCACGTCCTTCCCCCAGAAGGCAGATTGACCAATACATGTTATATATGTTTAAATATAAGTTAAATACAATATATGTATACATGTCCAAACAGTTATTTTGCTGTACAAAAAGAATCAGATTTTGAAATAGTGTACATTTAGCCTGTGAAGGAAATAAAAAATGCAGATGGACAAAAATAGGGGTATTGGGAATTCTATGTAGTGGTTCATAGTCATCTCCCAGAGTTCTTTCGCTGGGCATAACTAGTTCAGTTCATTACTGCTCTATTGGAACTGATTTGGTTCATCTCATTGTTGAAGATGGCCACATCCATCAGAGTTGATCATCATACAGTATTGTTGTTGAAGTATATAATGATCTCCTGGTTCTGCTCATTTCACTCAGCATCAGTTCATGTAAGTCTCTCCAGGCCTTTCTGAAATCATCCTGTTGGTCATTTCTTACAGAACAATAATATTCCATCATATTCATATACCACAATTTATTCAGCCATTCTCCAACTGATGGACATCCACTCAGTTTCCAGTTTCTGGCCACTACAAAGAGGGCTGCCACAAACATTCTTGCAGGTACAGGTCCCTTTCCCTTCTTTAAGACTGGATACCATATTTCAAAAAATCATAAAACTGCTGAGATCAGGGGTGGGGGGGGAGAGAAGAGGATAAAGAAAGGAAAATAGGATGAATTGATAATTGGTGAATCAAAAAAAAAAAATCAAATCTGAAAACAATCAGGAATGTTGCAGCCAAAATTCATAGTATGAAGGGGGAAATATTATGAGCCAGAAAGGAAATATTCAGATACCAAGGAATCAAAGTAAGATTCACAGAAATCCGAGGTGAAACTATATGACAAGAGAAAATTCTAAAGGTGATAGTTCAGAAAACTAAAAAAATACAGGTTTATAACCATCACTCTGTCAAAAATGAGTATTACCTCATAGGAGAAAAAATGTTTCTTTAGTAGAACAGAGAACTTTCAAGCATTCCTTATGAAAAGAATGGACAGAATTTGGAATACAACATGCTAAAAGGCAAAATAGATAGGGATAACCAAGAAAAACCTATCAGGCAAAACTAAATATAATCCTAAAGGGATAAATACACCACTGATAGATAGGGAGGATTTAAGAAGTAGGGCAGGATAAATGAGCAAGTAGTTATTATGGTTGATGCAGGGTCACTAGGCCTGGATTCAGAAAGATCTGAGTTCAACTATGGCCTCGGACATTTACTAGCAATGTGACTGAAAATTTTACTTAATCCTCTTTGCATCATCTATAAAATAAGCTGGAGAAGGAAAAGGAAACTGTCATGGAAGAAAAGGTTTGATAGGTAAAAATTACCAGGAAACTTGAACTTTTTCTCTGGGAAGGCGCTTTATTATAAAAACAACCAGGCGGCATCAGGAACACTCCCTCTGTGTCTTCTGGTCTGAGAAGCTTGCCTTATATTTTAAGACAAGGGTTCTCCTCCCAAGGGAAGTAACCCTTAAAATTACTGGTTGAAGCTAACAAGCTCCTGCTGGAGCCTCATTTAGCAGAACCCAAGCTTCCTACACCTGGCTAAGTAGGCAACAGCATCCCCTTGCAATCAGTTGCCCAGGCAGAAACTAACAGATCCTGATGAGGCCCATTCCACAAAACTCTTCAGTATTTTATCAAGAAAACCCCAATGGGATCATGAAGACTTGGGCATAACTCAACAACAACAAAAGAAACCAAACCAGTCCTGGAGAGGGATGTAAGACAGCTCCTAATGCAGTTAAATTAGAATGGAATAAAGTAACCAGAGGAAAAAAATCTTTGCAGGAAATTTCTCTGTAAAAGATCTCATTAATGACATACAAGAAATTGATTCAAAGTTATAAAAGCAAAAGCTATTCTTCAATAGAAATATGGCCAAAGGATAGGAACAAGCAGCTTTCAAAAGAAGAAATAAAACCTATCAACAATTTTTTTAAAGCTTTTTATGTACAAAACATATGCATGGATAATTTTTCAACATTAACCCTTGCATAGCCTTGTGTTTCAGATTTTCCCCTCCTTCCCCCCCCCACTCCCTCCCCTAGATGGCAAGCAATCCAATATATGTTATACATGTTAAAATATATGTTAAATCCAATATGTATAAATATATTTATAAAATTCTCTATTGCACAGAAAAATCAGATCAAAAAGGAAAGAAAATGAGTAAGAAAACAAAATGCAAATGAACAATAACAAAAAGAATAAAAATACTATGTTGTGATCCACATTCAGTTCCCACAGTTCTTTCTCTGGATGTAGATGGCTCTCTTAATCATAAAATCATTGGAACTGGTCTCAATCATCTCACAGTTTTTCCAACCATCATACTCATCAGAATTGATCAACGTATAATATTGATGAACAACCTTATTTTTTTAAATGCTGCAAATCATGAAATAATTAGAGAAATGTGAATTAAATTAAATCAACTTTGAGGTTTTATCAGATTAGCAAAAATGAGAACAGAGGAAAATGACATATTGGAGAGACTTCAGGAAAACAGGCATATCATAGTGCTGTTAGTGTAGGTGAATTGTTCCTACCATTCTGAAAAGCAACACGAAACTACATCCAAAAAATTCACTCAATTAAGTCATGCTTTCAGACCTATTAAAAAAACACCATTAGGGGAGTTTTGGAGTTTTTTGGTTTTGTTTTTGTTTTTGTTTTTTTTGTTGTTGTTGTTGTTATTTTTGGGTTTTTTTTTGTTTTTTTTTTTTTAAAGACAATCTGGGCAAGTAAGTGTCTGAGGCTAGATTTAAACTCAGGTCCTTCTGACTCCAGAGTCAGTGCTTCATCTACTGCACCATTTAGCTATCCCCAAATCACTACTTAACAATTACCCCCCAAACTAAGTTCTTTTTATAGTGGCAAAGTTTCTGAAATTAAGGGGGGAATGGCTCATTTATTGTATCTAAAGGAATGCTATTGCAGCACCATAAAAAAGTATGTAAAGAATAGTTTCAGAGAAATGTGCTAAGACTTATATAAAATGATGCTGAGTGAAGTTGGCAAACATCAGAGAATAATTTATACAATAATATAAAGAAAATAACTTTAAGACTTGAACATTCTAATTGATTTAGTCATCAATTAGTATTCCGGAGAGCTGTTGATGGGGCATACAATCCACCTTTTGACAGAGGAATGATAAATTCAAGATGCAGATTAATTCATTCTTTAGACAATGTTAATTTGGTATTTTGATTTGCTTTATTATGCATACTATTACAGTGGTTTTTATTTTCCCTTTTTGTTTTCCAAATGGAAAGAAGTGAAAAGTTAAGGATGAAAGGGATAGGAATAAGATAGCCGCAAAAAGAGAGAAAGGGGATAATTGTGGCATCTCTAAAAAAAAGAAAAGAAAACAAGAAAAAAAAAGTCAAAAGAGTAAAAAAGCAGAAAGACTTTAAAAGTTGCAATTTAAATGTGGTATTTACACTTAAAAAAGAAAAAACAACTACATATAATGGGAATCTACAATTTCATTACAATCCCCTTTTTTTCTGTTCCATTTTCTTCATTCTTATTAAAATTCAGAATAAAAAAATAAATCTTTAAAAATTTTACTCCATCAAGGGATAGTGTACCTGTCAGATCTGTGGAGAAGGAGGGAATGTATGGACAAAGAAGAACCAGAGAATATTATAAAATGCAAAATGGATAATTTTGTTTATCTTAAATTTAAAAAGTTTTACACAAACAAAACCAATGCAGCCAAGATTACAAGGGAAACAGAAAGCTGGGAAATAGTTTCTACAACCAGTATCTCTGACAAAGGCCTTGTTTTTAAAATATAGAGAAAATTGGCTCAAATTTATAAGAATATAAGCCATTCTCCAATTGATAAATAGTCAAAGGAACAATTTTCAAATAAAGAAATTAAGCCACTTACAGTCATAGATGTAGAGAAAAAATTCTCTAAATTACAACTCTGGGGTATCACTTCACATCACTCAGATTGGCTATGACAGGAAAAGATAATGATAAAGGTTACAGGGGATATGAGATGTAAGATACTAATGCATCGTTGGTGAAATTGTAAAATGATATAACCATTATGGAAAACAATTTGGAATTATGTCCAAAGAACTATGAAATTGAGTATACCTGCTTGAAATAGCAGTGTCACTACTGGATCTATATCCCAAAGAGATCATAAAAGAAAGAAAAGGACTCATATGTGCAAAAATGTTTGTAGCTGCTTTCTTTTGTAGTGACAAGGAACCAGAAATTTAGTAGATATCCATCAGTTGGAGAATG
The DNA here is from genome assembly GCF_048593235.1 of Sminthopsis crassicaudata. Lineage (NCBI taxonomy): Eukaryota > Metazoa > Chordata > Mammalia > Dasyuromorphia > Dasyuridae > Sminthopsis > Sminthopsis crassicaudata. Next base: position 330,689,036 of record NC_133618.1, read on the forward strand.
GTTGAACAGGTTATGGTTTATGAATAATATGCAATATTATTGTTCTATAAGAAATTATGACCAGGCTGATTTCTGGAAAGACTTACATGAATTGATGTTGAGTAAGGTAAGCAGAACCAGTAGAACAATATACCCAGTAAGAAGATTATGTGATGATCAACTATGATAAATTAGGCTCTTCTTAGCAATTCTATGGTTCAAGACAACTCCAATAGACTTGGGATGGAATGTCATCCACATCCAGAAAAAGAACTATGGATACTGAATGTAAATTAAAGAATGGTACTTTAATCGTTTGTTTATTTGTTTCTTTCTTTCTTGTTGTTTTTCCCCATTTGGTCTGATTTTTCTTGCCCAAAATGACAAATATGAAAATATGTTTAAAAGGATTATATATTTTTAACTTGGATCAGATTGCTTGCTATCTTGGGGAAAGGGGTAGTAAGGAGAAAAAAATTGAAATATTAAGTCTTACAAAAATGTATGCTGAAAAATATCTGTAAAGATATTTGGAAAAATAAAATACTATTGAGAAAAATAAATACATAAAAAGAAAAAAATTAGCTTCATGTCCTTTGACCAAGAAGATCAAAAAAGGAGAGAATTCATATGAATAAAAATATCTATAGCAACACTTTCTTTTAGTACAGCAATGACCTGGAAATAGAGATGGCACCCATAATTGGATGAATGGAACAGTTAACTAAATTATGTACATGAATGTACTGGAAAATTATTGAAACTTTAAGAAAAAAATAACAAAAAAAGATAGGTTCAGAGAAAACTTAGAGGATTTGTGATAAATCCAAGCAATGAAATAAACAGAATTAGCATAACTTCTATGTAAAGGAAAACAATAGTAAAAGGCTCAAAAATGATCAATAAGTGACCAATCATGATTTCAGAAAACAGAATGAGTTACATTTCCCACCTCTAGATAGAATAGTAATAAGCTAATGTAAAATGAGATAAAGTTTTCAGCTATGGATAATGTATAGATCTTATGTTGGTTGACTATGCTTGTTCATTACAAGGGAAGTTTTGTTTTGTTTTTTGGTGGGGGCAGGAGGGGGAGAAAAAAATTAGCCATAAAGTATTTATACATAGAACATAACAGAATAAAGTTCAAGTAGACACAAAAGAAATATATTGTTGGAAATTGTATATATACTTACCTCGGAAATCATCCAAGCAATTTGGAAATCAATTTGGTTTTATATAAGAAAAGTCACTAGATTTTTCATGTCTTTTCACCCAATGATCTCACTATTGGGCTAGAAAGTCAATGACAGAGAAGAATCAAAGAAAGTATTCATAGTAGCACTCTTTGTGGTAGCAAAAAACAAATAAACAAACCCTCCCCACAAAAATGGAAACAAAATGCATCCTTATCAATTGCAAAAAAATATAAACAAATTTTAAATAAGAATTGGTTTGATAATCACCCATTAGATGATAAACTTGAGGGTAGGAACTGTTTTTGCCTCTTTTTGTATTCTCAGCATTTAATATATTATTAGGTGCTTAACAAATGTTTATTGATGAAGTATTCCAAATTATCTTTGTGGAAATACACAAACCAGATCACAATACAATTAGATGATCTAGAACTGGTTTAATGACTGAAGTTATGAATTAATGAATTTTAATGTTTGGCAAGTTTGGCAAGAGAATTTTATATTGCCCAAAAGGATCTACATTTAGCCTAGCACTCTAACATTTTCATAAATGACTTGAATAAAAAGCTAAAAGGCACATGTCAAATTTGCAAAGAATTACAAAGCTGGGATTGAAACCAAACACACTGCAAAAAGATCTTACTTAACAGGAGCAACTATTAAACTAAATCCAGAATGACATTCAATAAAAATAGCTGTGAAATGCTACACTTGGGGAAAAAAAAAAATAATAGTTTCACAAGTACAAGATGAGATAAGCATGGTTAGACAAATAGTTTGTCTTTAAAAGGGATGGGAGTTTTACTTGGCTGTAAATTTAATATTGTTTTGCAGTATGATGTAGCAATCAAAAAAAAATTATCTAATGAGATCTTGGTGAGGCATATCTTCCAGGAATAAAGAGGCCATAGAACCTCTTTGTACTCTGATTACAATCAGCTTAGGAAACTAGTTTAAGATTGCTAAATTGGAGAGGTCAGGCAGAAGAGTGAAAGGTCCAAATTCTTTTGATAAGCTGAAAGAAGCAATTGTTTCTGGAGGACACCCAAGAACATTTTCAATTAACTAAACAGCTAATCATGGAGCAAAGGGATCAACCTTTAGGTTCTCTTTGGTCCCAGAGGACATAACTTCCACTTATGGAGTTTGATGTCTTGGAAAACTTCCTATCAATCAGAGGTATCCTGAAATAGAATGGGTGGCCTTTGCTGGTTATGACTTTCCCTTACTTGGATATTTTCAAGAAGGAGACAGATAATTTATCAAGTGTATCATATCGAGGATTTCTTTTCTGAGATGAATTGGACCAGAGCCACTGGGGTCTCTTCAAATTCTAATATCTTACTGATTCAATGTAATGGAAAATGTATTCTGTTGTAAAGATTAAAAAATATAGAAATATAGAAAAATATAGAAAATTTAGCAACATGGGAAGACACCTATGAATTCAAGAAAGGGTAATGAAAACAAAGAAAAGAGCATATTATGTACAATGACCATAAATGACTATATTATGTAATAATATATATAATCAATTATATAAATGACTATAAATAATATTGTATGTTATATTATGACATAATATTATAATTTATTATCATCATAATGATAGGTAATAACACTAAAAGAGATTCCCAACAAGGAAACACATTGTCCTGAGTGAAAAGATGACAACAATGGAAAAGGCAAAGTTAATAACAGAACTTTAAAAAAAGCTATTTTTTTTTAAAAACTTAGCCTTACCAATAGTTAAAAGAAATTAAACATTTTTATACTTCCCAAAATTAATTCCACAGCTTATGAATCTAATGAAATAGAAGAATAGTAACTTGAAAAAATTATAATGGGTTTAGGTTTTTTTTTTTGGTAAAATCTTTTTTATCAGTTATCTTACTTCTTCCCTGTACCTGTGATTATTATTTACTTACCTATCATATTAATTAGTAGCTTCTGGAAAATATAAAGAGGAGGGAAAATCGCTACTAAAATTCAATTGTGCTCCATTTTTCAATGTATTTCTCACATCAATATCTTATTTTTTCTTTTAAAAAAGAAACAAATTAAAAGGTTTTCTGTACATTTCTCTCTATATATGTATGTGTATATGACTCATAGATGTATTTGACAATAATTAGTGGAAATAAGCTGTCAAGTTTAAGAAAAAGAACACTAAGCAATAATAGAACTGTATACTTATTGAGGCAGATAGGTGCCACAGGAATTAGGAAGATGTGTTCAAATCCAGCCTCACACACTCACTGGCTATGTGTTCCTTGGCAAGTCACTCACTCTGTTTGCCTCAACTTCCTCTTCTGTGAAAAAGAGTTGGAAAGGAAATGGCAAACCTTTCAAGCATTTCTGTCAAGAAAAGCCCCAGTAGGCTCACAGAGATTTGGACCCAACTGAAAATGACGGAATAATTGGAGCATGGATTCTGGTGTCTGAGCAGTGATCAGGGACTAAAAATCTCCCGATTTTTCACTTTGGGTATCAAAGAGTGAATTTGGTAGAAGCCAGCATGGACCACAGCAGATCTTATGTTCCCTCTCTTCTCCAAGCCCATCTATCATCTAAATTTCTGTTATAATCCAGAGCAGCACCAGCAAACCCAGGTTCATAACCTCACAGTGTCCTATTCAACTCCTCATTCTTTCTCAACCTATGTAACTAATCGGTGGCCAAATCTTCCCATCTCTTAAATCCCCTTCTCTTTATTAACACATGCATCTCTTTAAGTGAAGCCCTCATCATCTTTCCCCTGGAATTTGAGTCTCTATGAAGTCTGGGATCAAAAATTATCTTATATTCAAAAGATCCTTTTTAAAACTTTGTAAGGTAATGGCACAATGGATAGAACATCAGTCCTGGAGTCAGGAGGACCTGCACTTAAATCTGGCCTCGGATATTTATCAGTTATATGACCTTGGACAAGTCACTTAATGCTGACTGCCTCCTGAGGAAAAATACCTTATATTGTGCATAATTATTAAAAGTAATACAACTGTAATTCAAAAGTAATTATATACATATTAGAGATACCTGCTCAAAAACATTTTGCTGATAGGACAGCACTATCAAAAAAGTTTAGAAACTACTGCCTTAGGACACCTCAAGATTAAGTGACTATCAGTGATGTTAGGAGTCAACATGAAATATAAGTGTCAAAGCACATTATGGATTTTACCAAGATAAGATCAAAAAAGGATACGATACATGACAGATATAAAGAAAGATACCATATGTAAATTAGAAGAATATGAAACAAATGGATAGGAAGAGAATTTATGAATGAACACAAGATAGAGAGCACTGTGAAATGTAAAGTGGATAATTTTATGACATTAAATTTAAAGCTTTGAATGAATAAAATCAATACAAAGAAGATTAGAAGGAAAGCAGAAAATTGGGGGTAAATTTTTAGAGTTTCTTAGAGAAGGGTCTCATATCTCAAATATATATAAATTTTGTCAAATTAATGAAAACAAGTTAGTTACTAATTTATAAAATGCTATGGACAGGCAGTTTTTCAATCAAAGCGATATTGTCATATAAAAATATTTAAATCAGGATTGATGAGAAAGGCAAATTAAAACAACTCTGAAAAATCATCTCACACCTATCAGAATGGCTTAAAATGACAGAAGGGAAAACTGACAAATGTTGGAGAGGATGTGGAAAAATTGGGAGATTAAAACACTATTGATACAATTCTGAACTGAACCAAATATTATGGAGAGTGATCTGGAATTATGCCCAAAAGATTCTCTGATGTAAACAATAACTCTATCAGGTCTGTTTTCCAAGGTGATCAGGGAAAAAGGAAAAAAAAATGAATATGTTATAAAATATTTATAGCAGTTCTTCTGGGAGTGGCAAAGAACTGGAAATTGAGGGGATATCCATCAATTGGAGAATTACTAAACAAATTATGGTATATGATTTTGATGGTATACTACACTGCAAGAAATGAGCAGATTGATTTTGCAGAAAAACACGCGTGAAATAACAAAGATCATCTCTAGTGAGGGAGACAGTTCTGAACTAAAAATGTAATGTTCCAAAAATATTTAAAATTTTTAAAAAGAAAATTGTGAATTAACCAAACTGAAATGAAGAGATGTATGATGGGAGTTAATTACTGAAGGAGCACTCCCATCAACATGATTCACTTAAGTATTTAAAAAGGTGAAATTAGATAATAATTATTGAATTTATTTAACTTCTTTGGCTAGCTTTTTTTCTTTCTTTTCTTTCCTTTTTTTTTTTTCTGGATAAGATGGACACAAACATCTATGATTCTCTTCTGTGAATCTTTACTACCTCAACTCCACCAAGACCTTCTGGGCACAATGTACACAACAGGTACATTCAACCTCTCAATGAATTGTGGGTACAAGCTGCATCTTTCTTTTTGTTATTGACCTCCTTAGATTCAACAATTCACAATTCTCAAAAATGAGAAATGAAGGATTGGGCAGAGTATTGCATAACAAAATAAATGTATCAAGGTGGTTTCTGTTAAGTTAAAAATAAAATCTGTTTTATATGTTTGTTGACTGGAAGACTTGTATGGGACATAAAGACCTTTCAGACAAGAGCAAAATTCTGATGTTTCCAGGGAATATCCCAAGTAAGAATATAAACTACTAAGTTATTAGTGACAAGCTCAAGGATATCAGCTATAAGTTAATTTTATATTTATCTCACAATATTGCAAATTCCCTGAATCGTGTTCAATTTTGTTGGTGGCAAGGAATTTTTATCCCCTTTTGATAGTATAGTGCTTTGCATGTAGAGGTATATAATAAATATTTGATGAATTAAATTCTCTTTTATGTGCCTTCTGACCATATGAACATTTCACGAAGGGCTAATACACATTTTCTGAGTCTATAAACATAAAAAAATGAAAGGTCAACAAATTCAAAATGTCTGATATAATAAGAAGAATTTTATATTTACATAATGTTTTAAACTTTTCAAAGTTTATAGATCTATTTAAGATGCTTATAGAAACATATATATTAAAATATTAAGTGTGTGTGTGTGTGAAAGAGACACACAGAAAACAATTTATTCTGGAACAGTCAAGAAGCCAAAAGGAGTACTTAGATCAGCATTTCTAAATCTAGTATTCTGAGTTTCGTAAAGTCTTTCTATGTCAGAGGAATGCGAAACTTAATGAAGATATTAAAAAAACAACAGCATAAACTCCAATTCAGATTCCAAAATCCCAAAATCAGTTCCTTGTAAGCTAATAAAAGAATATTATCATGTTGAGAAATCTTCTTCAATAAAATATTGGTGGGAAAGTATTAACTTCTAACTCCCTATACTTATATCCACATTACCTGACTTAGAGCAAAAATCTAATTGAAAGCAATGTTCAAAATATTCATCTGAGCTGAGTGCAGGAACCCTCTAGTGATGTTCAGTTCTCTATACCTATCACAAAAGTTCCTGAAGTATGTTGGTCGAAGTAATTGGGGGAGGGGGGAATGCCTAACAGCAGTAATTAAAGTAGATAGAGCACTAGGCTTGGAATCAGGAAGACTCATCTTACCTCCCGCCTTAGACACTTTCTAGCTATATGACCATGGACAAGTCATTTAACCCTGTTTGCCTCAATTCCTCATCTGTAAAATGAGTTGGAGAAGGAAATGGTAAAGCATTCCTGAATCACTGCCAAGAAAACCCCAAAATGGAGTCACAAAATATGGAACATATCTGAACATTATCAAACAAAATATAGAACAAAATATATAGAACAAAAATATAAATGAACCTAGTACTCTTTCTTTCTCTCTTTCTCCCTCCCCCCACTATCTCTACCTCTTGGCTTCCCTAATTTCCTTCAGGAAATCCTGAAGGTCTCAGTTAAAAGTTTTAACCTTCTGCAAAAAGCCTTTCTGAATCCCCTTGATGCCTTGCCTCTGTGGATTTATAGCCAAAGTAATATGCAAACCTGTTTATACATAATTGTTTTCATATTATCTCACCCAATAGATAGTAAACTTATTGAGAGTATGAATTTTTGTTTTTCTTGGAATCATAAGCACTTAGAACATATCCTGGCATGTAGTAGGCAATTAATAAATTCCAGTTAATTGAATGACTAAAAAAACACCAGCAACTTTCAATAGGAAATAAAGGGGAAATATATATATAAATATATGTGTGTGGGTATTTATATACATATATATCACACACATACATATATTGTTTAGATTATTAAAAAATAGAACTATGTTTGGGGAAGGGAGGTAGGGAACTTGTGATTTCATCAATCTGAGGACTTTTCTCCAGGTATATTCCTTTCACAGATGCAGATCAGCAACTCATCTGCAAAATGTATCATACAACTAATTATGTCAGAGGCAGGCAATGAATCTTAACTCTAAGGCAGGTTCTTCTGTTACAATTGAAGTCCTTTTCTTTTATTGCTCATGAATAGAAAATAAGATCATAGATATAAAAAAAAAATAGGGATTTAAGGAAAAGTCTAAAATGTAGAACCACACCCACAGCACAATGATAGAGTTGAAAACAATCTGATATGAAATGAGTCTTCTTCCTCAATTCAAATGTACACCATACCAGGAAGTCTTTACTCTTTAGAAGCTAAAAAGATACTGTGCTTGCGTACTCTGAGTTTCTTCTTCTGATAAAATTATATGCTAATGATATATTACCAAACGTATATATCATAAATTAATTACAGAAAGCAAATCAACTGCAGATCACGGTACAACAGAAACTAAAAGACAAGATGTTCATAGTTTAGAATTAACACAAAGGAAGAAAATAATTCAATCAGTAATTCTGCCTTCTTTTCTCTCTACTCTTTCAGTAACTTAGCAAGCAAGGAAGACTGCAATGTTTTCTACGATGGGCTTTTTTCTTTTGGAAATTAGAAGAAATAACATTCTCCTCAAAGAGCTCCTCATTTCTAAGAAATATAAAGCACATAACTTTTCTGGCCCTAATTCATTTTATAAAATGGATGAATTTTTCATTACTAAGTGTGAAACCTCCTGGTCACATTAAATCAATTCAGTATAATAGCAGGGAAAGTATTATGTAACACTTCCCAGCAGAGCCCTGACCAGGACTTTTTTTTATTAGCCCAGACACTTAGGCCTCTCCTTCCATCTAGACAACGTGGCTCCTTCAGCGTCCCCCAATTCTAGGCTTGGGAGGGGGAAAGTGCCACTATACTTTTCAAGGGCAATAGAGAGTCTTGGAACCACAGGCGCCAATAACCAGTCACAGGCCGCTTCCTTCAGCCTTCCTTTCCTCTCCCAAAGGGGGAGGGAGGAGACAGCAACTGACCTCCCCATAAATAATGCACAAGCAAAGGACCTGCCCCAGGCCAAATTGTGAGGCAGGCAAAGTGGTACTCACCCATCCCTCTTCTCTAAGCTCTCTGGCTCTAAGTACCAGCTCTTTTATTGCCTAAAACCATCCTCCTCCCAGCAACCTAAGACTGCCAGCTCTCATTCGTTGATTCATTTAACAAAAATTCACTGATTAGGACTTCAAAGAGAAGCCATTTGTGTTTAGTCTAGTGAGAATAAGAACCTGAAGATGGGAGAGGAGAAGGGGGGAGGGGTTCTAGGTGATTCTCTAAGTAAAAACAAGACAGAAATGTCTAGGGAATATTTAGTCTAGTTTGACAACTAGAGATGAATAGTGACAGGGAAGCCTCAAAAAGGGGAATGAGGACTGTTTGGGGATGGCCTTAAAAGGCACCACTACTAATAATTCAGTACTTAATACAGTATATAAAACAATATTTAAATGTTTATTGAGCTAATTTGTATTTGGATGACACACAGCTTCAGATCTCAGAAAGGTTGATCCAGGCCTTCACAATGATAAGCATTTCACAGCACTTAACAAGCCCTTGGGGAAGTTCTGGGAGGGGCTGCGACACTTTTGCTCTCACATTCACAACACAGATAGTCTTTGTTCACTTCCAAAAGATTCGATTTGACCCCGAACCACCCATTCAGTATTAGGTATGCTTGGGACACACTAACTGATTGACTCACTCTGAGAGTGTGTAATCAAAATGTTCCTTCATTTGTTTCAGTTTAAGCACTTGTGATGTGAACGTTATGTAAGATACAGAGAAAAGAAAAATGACCCTGGAGGTCAGGTGTCACTACACTGTGGCTGAGCCTTGTATACAATGCTTAATCAGTGTCCAGGCCTTTTGTTTATATTTCGTGGATGCTCTGGAAGGAAGCTCCCTTCCAAGTCCAATATTTTGACTGTACTTTTGACACTTGGAAAATTCCTGTGGAAGAGAAGCAACGATGTGCCTGGAGAGACCTCAGGAGAGCTCCTGATCTGATCTGTGGCGTTTATGGGAAGGGTGTACAAGCTGTAGGGAAGTGGTAAATTAGGATGACACCTGAAAATAAAAAGAAGTGATGGTAGGGGGAGAAGACGGGTACTTGACTTAACAGACTATGCTTGGTGTATGTAAGGTGATGATAATAAACAAATGGAATGAGTCATATGGAAGAACTCCGTGCCTCAGGAATTATTCAATCTCAAATTGGGCCTGGAGGGGACTAAATCATCCTCTGATTCTGCCTAATGGGAATGGATCCGCAGGCAGGTAGGACTTGAGGTCTCTGATGGAGGAGGATTTGCAATCCATCCCAGAAGCAAGCAACCAGTTTCAGCAGGTCCCCTAACTCCTGGATCCTCGAGTTCGCACCTGTGCCCTCCTTCCTCTAGGTAAGGGGAGTCCAAGCAAAATCCTGGGGGCTCCCCAACCGGAGGCCAAAAAAAAAAGCAGGTTCTAGTGAAAGGCAGCTGTCCCTTTAAGGTGGCCCGTCTTTAGGCCCCCCATCCCACTGTGGTGACTGCACCATCCCGGGCCGAATGCACTCACCACCGCGGCACCCAAGGGCACCACCCCCTGCAACCCGAGTTCGGGGAGGAGGGGGAGAGCAGGTTCTGAGTATCCTGGCTCCGGAGAGCGCTTCTGGTTGCCATTTTTCTCCTCCCTTTTTTGCACGTCCAAAACTAAAGAAAAAAAAAAAAACCAAAACCAACAACAATCCCCCCAAAATCAATAAAAAATCCACCCCTCTCCCCGGAGCTACTTGCATCTGTCTCGCGACCGGTGCTGGCAGCTTGCAAGTCTCCTCGGAGCGGCTCACGCCCAGAGTCTGCAATCGGAACGGAGAAACCCAAAAGGGCTATGGAGGTGCATCCCTTACCCAGGTGCCGCCGCGGCACTGCCCGCTGCTCGGTGGGGGAGGGGCCGGGAAAGAGAATGGGGGAAGGGGGAATAAGCGAGGGGGGCGGGGGGAGTTGCAGCCTCCTAGCTGGGGACCTGGCAGAGGCTCGCGCGCTCACCCAGCGGTCCCGGGTCTCGCGCGGCTTCGCGCGATGCACCCCCCCCGCCCCCGCCGTCGGAGATGGCCCACGTGACCGCGCGCGTGGTGGCAGTGGGGGAAATGAGGGACTAGAAAATGAGGGCACGTGTGCGTACGGTACGCGCGCGCAGGTGGCCGGAACGGGCGAGGTTCAGCTTTGCATTGCTTCGGCCGCTGCGGCTTGGGTCCCAAAATGTTGGGACTGATTTTTCGTGCTGTGGGCTGGCGGTTTATACGCTTGCGAGCGCACGCGGGTACCGACCTCTTTAGGTGACTTTTATTGAGTGTATAAAAAGCATGGGCCAGGGTCCCCGTGAAGAAACATGAGGGTGGGCGCAGACTTGTGAAACAGACTCCTCGCTGGGATAAGACTCGGGTAGAAGATATCTCTGGATAGGATCATGGTTACCTCGACACCAGAGCAGTGTTGGGCAGGGCGGAGCATGAGGGGCTGAGTGGCTCCGGTTCAACAGGCTGCCGCGCCAAAGGGGGTGGGGGCTGTCAAGAGTAACTGGAACTTAAAAGGCTGGCGTCTTTGCGACCACCGCGCCTACCGTGGGGCAGAGCCCGCCGGCTTTTTAGTGTTTCCCAAAGCAAAAGAGCGCCGGCGTTTGCGAATCTGAGATGCCGAGAGGAGTCCCATCGTGGGGCCCCACGTCAGAAGTCGTAACATGTGGATCCCGGAAAAAAAAAAAAAAAAGCAGCATCCGGACCCCGAGGGAGTTGGGAGCTCTAGCCTAGGCAACTCCCCTATGTATACAGTCGGGCAAAACACCCGAAAAAAAACAACCCAAACACTCCAAAAGAGGATCCCAAGATTATCCCTTCCCACCCTCTCTAGAAGTTAGTGAAACCCTCTCAGTTCGGGTTGTGCCAGCCCCGACTCAGAAACTTGTTGCAGACCCATAAGCTGTTGCGAGTGCCCCTAGGAGCAAGCGATCGAGTGACTGAGGAGGGAGTGGGTGGGCGGGAGGGGAGGAAGGGAGGGAGGGGAAAGCTGGCGGACGCCGCCGCCGCCGCAGCCGCCAGCGAACGGGTGGGCAGACCCTGAGTCGCCGCGTAAGCGGGGCCGGCTCAGTGCGGTGCAGCAGGCGCGGCTGTGCGGCAGCGGAAGTCCTTTGTTGCAGCGCAGTCCCTGGCAGAGCAGGAGTCGAGCTCGGGGAGCAGCCGGAGCCCAGGGCGCCTTCGCTGCCGGGGTTTTATTTTTTTTCCTGCCCTTTCGCCTTTCCCGCTCTGTCACCTACAGCTTTGCCTTAAAAGTCCTCCGAGGCTTCTCCCGCAGTCCCAGGTCCTGCGGTGGCCGGTGAGTAGATTCCGGGCGCTGGAGCTTGGGGGAAAAGGGGGGGACGGGACGGGACGGGATGTTCGCACAACTTTGCGACGCAGCTTTGGCCTGGCCGAGAGCGAGGGCCGGGGAGAGGCGCGAGGACACGCGGCTGGCGTCAGGATCGGGACGGGGCGCTTCCAGCTTTCTCCTTGGGCCTCCCGGGCTGAGAAGGCTGCGACCGTCCTAGCCGGGGAACCCAAATCCGCTGGCCTCTGGGCAAATGGATTCCGAAATGACTTCGCGTCTTTTCTTTTCTTTCTTTTTTCTCTTGCTTTCTTGGCGGGAGGCGGGAGGGTTCGGTTTGATTGACGTGTTCGGAGTCAGCTCCTCGCCCCGCCAGGGGTTGGGGGGGGGGCATTTTAGGGGGGGAGGGGGAGGTGTCCCAGAGCTCAGGCAGACTCTTGCTAGTCTGGCGGGGAAAGGACGCCGCAAAGACCGTGGGTTTTCCTTGCTACGCTGCGACCCACCCACGTCCTCCGGCCCCCAGCACAACACGCTGTTCTATGTGCACCGGAAAGTGCGTGGGTTAGGAGTTTGGACTCTGTTAAGCTGCAAAAAATCCCTTCCGCTTTCAACCAACTACAAAAATGGTTAGCGCGGGACCGCCCAAAATATAAAGGGTTCGATTTCTGCTCCTCCCATCCTTACCTCCTAAATGTCAGTCTTAAAGAGAAAAAAAAATTACCGAACTGAGAATGGGAAGGTCCTCCCATTACTGAAATAGTACTGTTTTAGAACGTATGGCATAGGTATGTTCATATAATTTATTTTAATGACATAGGATGAGTCTTAAACGTGGCAACTCGACTCACTCAGCCTTATCCGTATGTCAAAAGTGTAATGCTACACTGCAGGAAGGTTGCACCAGTGTGTGGACTGGGCCTGGAGAGACTGTAACTTTGGGTAGGTTCCAAGAGGTTTGTGGTGTCTCGGAATCGATTTCTTAAGCCAAAGTTGACATTCTCGAGGAGATTTTAGTGAGGAATTCAATTGCCACAGTGGAGGAGCTTTGGCACGGGACCGCAGCCTCCAGGATAGCTACATTTAGGATTTTTGTGAAAGTAGGACGGTGTAATTTGGGGCCAAAGATGGAGATAAATTGGGAAGAAATGGGGAAAATTGAGACAGAAAAACCAGAACTTTGGTGCTGGAATGGCATCACTTATTAAGTTCTCAGGATCTTAAAGTTTGGGGATTTTTTGGTTACTCTCCTGCCCCAGCATAGTGCTAGATATAATACTTGATTTGACATAAAACTGTTGTTTTCTTTTCTTTGGTAACTATTTAGGAGACAGTTAGTCTACTCATTTTTAAATAAGGGGAAGAAACTGAAGAGGGAGAGGTGGTTTGCCAAAAGTTAGACATTAAAAGTCTGTAACCCATTCCCAGTGCTGTTTACATTCATGTTTATTCTATCCAGCAGAGCCAGAATTCGTTACCCAATCGATGACATCATGGTGGACACATTTCTAGTTGAACTACCTTTGCTACTTTTTGCCACCCTCTCCAGTATAATAGTTTTGTGGGGAGTCCAAGGGCTGCCTCAACCGAGGCCTTGTACTGTGTTAAAGCAGGAAATCAAATAGTCCACTCACAGTCTGACACATGACTCCTCATCCCTGAAGTGCTTAATGGCAGTTAAGGGGCTTTCCCAAAAGTTGAGAAGCACTGCACTATAGTGTACCACTAGTGGTTCTCATTAGGTTTTGCTATAGCCAGGATCTCAGCCCCAACAAAATAGATTTCCTTTGTGTGCTGTTTGTATTTTGATTTGCATTACATTTATGTGTGGGTCTCAACACCTTTGCTAGAAAGGCAAGACCCATCTGATGATTTTGTTTATTGTTGTCTCTCTTAGGGCCTCCTAGCACAGTGCCTGGCACTTAGGAATAATAAATGTCCCCATCTTATTGTGCTAACTAGTGTCTTGATTTCACTTTCCTTAAGTCCCCCTCCCCCACTAGCTGGGATTCGGCCCTTATACCCAGGACTACTTTCCTTTTCCTCACCACTCTCATGTATTTCTTATTAAAGGAAGTGCTAGATCTTTTCCCTACCACTGTAATGCTGACAGTTAAAAGGAGAAAGAACTGTGTATTTTATCAAACCTTCTGTTTGGTAATTGAAAAGCATAGTTAATATTAGGCAAACAGACCCTCTAAATAACATAATTGAAAGTTTTAGCAAATGTAAAATGCTTGTTTCGGGTTCCAGTAGATATGTACTTAGTTGGGAAACCACAATACCAGGTCTTATTTCAACTTGACAAATTCATCAAGTCACTTTTACCAATTCATCCATGTGCACAGGCTCTGGAAACTGAAAGCTTGAGTAAAGCTAAGCAAATTCACATATTAATTGTCAAATAAGACCAGCTGATTATTATTACGGAGGATAGCCTTTTTTTTTTTTTTTTTTTTTTTTTTTTTTTTTTTTTTTGGTGTTAAAGTACTTAAAAGCCTAATCAATAATTTAAAAATTTATTAAGATCCTGGAGTTTGTAAGGTGGAGATTTTCTTCAAGGAGGGGCAGGAGGCACTGACCCAGCTGTGTATGTGTGTGTGTGTGTATAATTAGTATCTAGGCATCTCATGTAGGTGGGCCAGTAGCATTATTAAAGTTCATGATGATTTAGTAAAGAAGAGCACCATATTTGAAATTAATTCAGAAATTTACTATTTTAATAACCTTGTGTTAATCATCCCATGTCTCTGGCAGGTAGTATTCTCATCTACAAAATGATAAGTTGGACGGGGTGATCTTTATAGCTCTAAATCCTGTGTTCCTCTATAAGTAGTTTCAGTCAATGTACAGTATTAACTTATTTCAAGTCAAGTATCTATTAAGCATCTCAACTATATCAAGAAAAGATAATGAAGCTATTGCATGGGACTCAAAATGTTACCTAGAAGGATAATTGAAAGCAAATCTCATATTCATCTTTGTAAAGTGTTTTTTTTAAACAGATTAACTGATCTCTTTTTTTTTTTTTTAAATATAAGTCTTACCAATTCATATAGTAAACACATGTGAGCATAGTCCCTGTCCTTGTGCAACTGAAAGTTTCCTGGGGAGGATTAAGTAAATCTATAACAACATTATATAATATTACAGACAAATGCATTATAAAATTGCAAAACAAAATGATGTGGCAGCAGGAGGAGGACTTCAGTCACTGGTGACTGGGGGAGTCATGGAATAATCTGTAGCAGAGTTAACTTGTGAATTGGGTTTTAAAACTCAGATTGGAAATAATAGGTGAAGAATAGATATAGCAGACATAGGGAACTCATATGAGTAAATACTATAAGAAGCAGTTATTATCTTGGGATATTGGGTTCAAAGACAGGAAAAATCACCTAGGTTCAAATCCTGTGGTTCAGGTATTTCCTATTAGGCAAGTCATTGAGCTTCAACCTTCCTCATCTATAAGTGTGGGTGTGGGGGGTTAATAACATCTTTCTCTGGGTTATTGCATTAAATAAGATAATTGATGTAAAATACTTTGTAAAGCTGAAAGTGCTATAGAAATGTGAGCTATTATGGTGATAGGAAAGTATGGAACATTGATTGGAGCATTTTAGTAACAACCAATGTTAACATATCATGTGATCTTCACACCTATTCTGTGAGATAGGCACTACTAATATATGGAAGGGTTGGAAAAGTACAGAAGCTCTAGATGGAGTAAGGCCTTGAATACAGGAGTGAAAAGTTTGAACTTAATTCAAGAAGTAGTAGATTTTTGCTAGATTATTCTAGCATTAGAAGCAGATTGGGAGTGGAAGGTACAATTAGGGCATTGATAGGGTTGGTAAACAGACTGGGAATTGGGTGGAAGAAGGGAGAGATACTGTGGTAGGAGAAACCTATGGAATTTTCCCTCTGGCCTGCACAGGTGCAGAGTATTATGGGAAGATATATTATGAGTTAGAAATGGCAATGAAAGGATGGGACAAGATGATGGAATATCAGTCAAATCCACTAAAAAGGAGGACAGAATAATAATTCGTATTCACATAACATACTTTACAAAGATCTTTTCAGGTAGGTCAGGCCCCTAAATTACCATGTGTTAAATTTTATATAGCTTCATGTGCTTACCTATGTATATGTTTTCTCCTCTAATAGAATGTAAGATCCTTGAGGGCAGAGACTTTTTCATTTTTGTCTTTGTATTCTCAGAATCTAGTAATAACACCTGGAACAATACCAACATAAATGCTTATTGAGCTGGGAGACAGAGGAAAAGCAGTAGTAGCTCTCAGACCTAGATATTTCAGAGGAAGGATTCAAAGATAATATTTACCCCAAAACTGAATTGACAATAAAGGTTGAAATAAATGAGAAAAAAAATATATGCCTGATTGCTTTTGCTGTTACACATTGCCTGGTGTGCTTTGGAATTGATACAAGACTTTAATATTTTGCTGATGTACTGTGATCTCATCCATGTGGGCATTTCCTGGAACTGTGAGGAACAGAACTCATTCATATATTATGACGAGTCCACACCCACAGGGGTGGGAGGGGCCAGACTTTCCTCTATATTGTTGGATTTTATGTGCATATCTCTAGATCTTGTGTGATCTAATCTCAAAATAAGATGGCCCTTTTAGAACATGTCTTTGACAATCTCCTTAAATTCCCTTACTAGATTCTTTCAGTAGTAATATGTCATAGCTTTCTCATATCCACATCTCTTTGGGTGATGTGACTAATTCTAAAGAGACTATTATTCTATGTTTTGTAGCAGTTTAGCATTACTAGATTATTCAGTCGGTTTAAAAAAAATGATATTTAAAAGGTGGGCCTTTCTTTTGGAGAGAAGTTCAGGGTTATTAAAAGCACTGCCATTTACCAAGTGTAATTCAGCCTGCTTACCTCCCCTTATTCTTGGTCTCTCTTCAGCATCTGTTAGATGTGCTAAGTCTCGTTCTGTGGCCTGTCCATTGGCCTTTTTGTAGTCAACAAACATAGTAAGCTTTTGTTTTCTCTACATATTCCTGCTTATATGTGACTGTAAAGATAGGGTCCGCTTCAGAATTTTGTTTGTAGCAAGTTTACCTTCATCAAGAATGCCCTTCATTATTCTTATGAAGATTTTGTAGGCAAAGAGAAAGTGGCATGGATTGGTATGTTAAAAGTTTAAAAATTGAGTTATGTGCATCTTTAAGTTAACAGATTTGTATCTTATTCTGACTTTTTCCCTTTCATTTCATTGTTTATTAATCAGGGTATATATATTGTGAAATGTCCTAAAACTAGGATAAAATTCAACATGAAAAAGCCACATGTGAAAAAACATTTTAACCACAAAATTTGGAGGAGCTAATAATTGAGTAAAATTAGAACTAAAATATCAGCTGACTGTGGAATGCTAGAGGACAGAGAAAAACTGAGCTCTCAGAGCAGGGAGAAGTATCTCTCAGGACTTCATCCATGGGAACAGAGTAATTATGGACATTTAAAAGTCCCGAGGGCCTACTATACATAAAAAGAGATATTTCTTGTATTTTATTAGAGAGGGAGGGAAAGCTAGAGAGATCATTATTGGTTTTTTGTTGATAAAACTGAGATGTAAAGAGAAGTAAAATAAATTGCTCTTGGTCACACAGTTACAGAAAATCAGAACATAGAACTCTGTATTTCTTCTTTTACCACATTAAACTAACATGCATTCACTAAACACCACTTCATGGTACTTAGCTTGCTAGGCTCTGAGTTCTTTACCCCCAAAAAATATTATTCTCAAATTGATTACACTCTGTTGGGGTGGACAGTATCCCAATGTTGTCACCCCCATTAGATTTTTGAAATGGCAGTGAGAAGAGGGTACAATCTAAGCACGGAGAATGAAAAGTGCAAATAAATGGAGACAGGAAATGGAGTATCTTGAGTAAGGAAGAGAAAGAAGGCCAGTAAATACTACTACAATTACTTCTGAGAGACAGTATCATGATGTAAAATCAGCCCTGGGTTTGAAATTTTGAAATTAAAAATTAAAGTCAGGATTTTATTGTTCACTAACTACAATTTTGGAAAGAACATTTCCCCTCATCTAACCTCAGTAGCCTCATCTATTTTTTTAAAAGTCTCCTTCCAAAATTTAGAGGACCATCAGACCTCCACAGAGCAGGCTATGGGTCTTTTTTTCTGTCTCTTGACATTACATGGATAATGGTGGATCATCTGTCAGTTAGACCAGCTTCTCAGTTAGATGACTAATTTATTCCCTGTTTTTCTATTTTTTTTTTAATTTGTTTTCTAATGATTTCTTCCTCCTCCAACCTCAACACTGGTTGCTTGTACTTACCATTGTGCAAGTTTCCATTGCCTTCTCGGTGACCTTAACTTTAATTCTTCAGAACTTTGATATTTCATGACTTAAAGCTATATAGCATTACCAGAAGAATACTGTTATTAGAAATAGATATTTGTTTCAGGAAGAAGTTTGGAGTCATTAAAAGCATTATCTAGTTTTCTACATTCAATCTAGATAGCTCCTCTTCTGGGCCCAGCTCTTTGTCCAGTTTGAGTGCCTGTCCAAGATAGATTCAATTGTAGGCTGGCCTGGAAACCTAAAAAGTATAACATTGTTTCTCAGACCCAGATAGCTTTCTTACAAATGATTTTTTTTAAACACAACTGTTCTATGATTAAAAAATATTCCATCCTACATGATGAACCTGGAGCCCTATACAATTTTTCCATTCTAGTTAGACCAGAGATGGAAATCAGTTAACATAATTAAAGATGCTTCAATGAATCTACAATTTTATGAGTTTGGATATCCCTTCTCTCTTTATTAAGTCACAACTCAATTCATAATGTCTCATCCTTTTATCCACATTTTCCTATATGTTCTCTGTAAGAAATATTCCCAATGCAATAATGACCTTCTTTGTCTTTCTATATTAGTTCTTGCAATAGCTACCTATCCATACCACTTCCTTTTTCAGTCATATATGCTCTCAGTGAAGCCTTTTGCACTTCCTTTTGTTTCTAAGTTGTCACGGTAATCAGCTTCACCAGACAGAGCATCACCAGAAAAATGTCATAGTTTCAAAAAATGGGTTTTGGTGGTAGGGAGAAGTTTAAGATCATGGAAAGTGCTGTATAATTTTCTAAGTAAGTTCCAAATTATGTTCATATTCAATTCTGAGCCCAGCGTATTCCTATTTAATATATGTAGCCAGAACCATACAATTTCAACACTGGGTTATTATTCCCTGGTGAACCTAGCTCTGGGTTAAGCACTTAACAGATAATTGTCAACTACACCATCAGTAGTGTGGCCAAATGGATAGAGCATACTTCTTGGTTTCTGGAAGACTTTTCCCTCCTTTAGCTTCTGCCTCGGACTTAGCATGGGTTTTCAAAATAGACTTATTAAAAGTTAAAATCTCAAGCCAACTAGGAAAGGAGATGGGGGAGGGGGAAGTGGAGAAACTTTATAGTTGTCATAACCTCTCTCAGTCTTAGTTTCCTTGTCTACAAAATGGGGGTAGCCCTTTCATGGTCCTTATAAATAAAAATGCTTGCTTTTTTTTTTTTTTTTTTTTCTTCCCCTTTAAAGGAATAGATGGCATTCTTCTAGTTCCAAGATCCCTAACCTCTTTTTATGTCATATGACTCCTTTTGCAGTCTGGTGAAACTTATAAAACCCTTCTCAGAATAATTTTTAATTGAATAAAATACATAGCATTACAAAATAAATCAATTATACTGAAATGTAGTTATTAAAATTTTAAAAAAATCTTCACAGACCCAGCTGAAGAACCTCTGCTTTGGTTAAATTTATGATGTACATAAAGACTGCAATGTATCAACTAAGCATTAGAAATATGTGACAGAATAAGTCCATATTAAAAAAAACTCCAGTGAGACTCAGAAGGATTTCAGTTGAATAACTCAAATACAAAATTGGAAATGAGTTGTCTAATTATACTGACACTCAGAACCTTAGCACATAAAATTTGGAAGGGACCCTCAGAAGCCATCTAATTCAACACATATTGGCCAAGAATTGCTATTATATAATTGATAAAATAGATATTCAGTCCCTGCTATATCCCCAGTAAAGTAATGCCTTTGGCTGACACTCCCATTTTTGGACAGCCTGTGATTGTTTGAAAGTTCTTTACATCCACAAGAAAATTGGCTCTGCAACTTCTAATTATTGGTGCCACTTGTGTCCTCTAGAAGTTTACAGAACAAGTTCTAATCATCTGTTCTTCCACATGATGAACCTTCAAATACTTAATGACCCAAGAAGTTTCTTCTCTAGGCCAAACATCCCCAGTTCTTTGGACTCATCCTCAAATGGCTCTAGTCTGTAGACACACGTTAGTTTGTTCACATCCTTCCTAATACCATTCAGAACTGTACACATTTTTCCAGTTGTGGTCCATCTAGGGCAGAATATACACAGTGGGTTAACACTTGTTTATTCTTAGTGTTACCTAGACCTTTTTTTTTTTTTTTTTTTTTTTTTTGGCTAGAATGTTTAATACCTTTTGTAAATCTCTATGCCTGAGTTGTGCCCTATAAGAAAAAAAAAACTGCTTAGAAAATAAATTATAGGGTTGCTATTTATATTACAAAATAACTTACTACAAAATAATTCCTTTATGTATAGAGAAAGCCAATCTAATATTTGTTCTATACAAAAGGCTTGGAACTAGTTGACAGAGAATTTAAAGCCAAATTGTAGTGCCTATTGAAGATCTTTTAGAAATTGCAAAATTAGCATAATTGACAACACATGGGAAGTCAATGTTGAAGGAACTGTGAAAAGACAGATTCAGTGATGCACAATAGGTGGAGTTGGGAAGTGATTCTAGATACATTTTTTAATTATGCAAGAAAAGTAATCAAACTATGGCCTGACAGGCAGTGATCCCACTATTATATATTCTTTGTAGTAGCAAAAAAGTGAAGACAAAGTTACCCACCAATTGGGTGGTGATTGGTGAGGAAAACACCAAAATTATGGCATGTGAATGTAATAGAATGTTATTGTCCTGTAAGAAATAACAAACAAGAGATTCAGAAAGGCGTAAACCACTGAATCGACTTCTTATGAACTTCTGGAAATGGGAATTAAACTTGCAGATGAAGAAAATCCCTTTAAGACATCTTAGTATATTTTAATTCTACATTTTTATAGGGAAAATATTAAAAGTGAGATTAAGTGACTCACCCAGGGTCCCACAACCTGTGTGTGTGTGTGTTACTTTTTTACATCAATTAATAGCTAACATACAGCATCCAGGGCATCGAGGTGTCAAAAGTGGACAGAGCACTGGGCTTGGAATCAGGAAGACTCATCTTTATGAATTCAAATCCAGCCTCAGACACTTACTATACCTTTGTGACCCTGGGCAAATCACTTACCCCTGTTGGCTTCAGCTTCTTCATCTGTAAAATGTGCTGAAGAAGAAAATAGCCACCCCATTGTCTTTGCCCAGAAAACTCCAA